>NC_073312.1:47081558-47717363 GCF_027595985.1 Sorex araneus
TTCTATTAGTAAACTTAATGCATATCTAACAATTTATATTTATTTAATGTTGCACAATACATAATTTATTATAATATTATAAGTTATATATTCAATTCGATATAAATATGTAGGACTATTTTTAAAGGGTAAAATTGTTTTAACTGATCACAATTAGCTTGGCAACTGATCTATCAATCAAACTGTAAAGCACTTTTGTTTTTATTTTGTTTGTTTAAGTTTTTTATTAATGAATCACCATGAGGTACAGTTACAAACTTATGAACTTTCATTTTTTTTTTTTTTTTTGCTTTTTGGGTCACACCCAGCAATGCACAGGGGTTACTCCTGGCTCTGCACTCAGGAATTACCCCTGGCGGTGCTTGGGGGACCATATGGGATGCTGGGAATCAGACCCGGGTTGGCCGCGTGCGAGGCAAACGCCCTACCCGCTGTGCTATTGCTCCAGCCCCAAACTTATGAACTTTCATGCTTGCATTTCAGTCATACAGTGTCACTATGTCTTTTATCTATTTTTCTTTTGTTCTGTTTTGGGAGGGGTCACATCCCGTGTGCTCAGGGCTTACACCTGGCTCTCAGCACTCAGGGATCACTCCTGGCAGGCTCGGGGGACTGTCTGGGATGCTGGGGATAGAACGTGGGTCAGCCACATGCAAGACAAGTGCCCATCCCACTTTACCATGTCTCTGGCCAGTTTTTACTAATTTTTATTAAGTCAGACAGCATCATCAGTGTCTTGTTTGCCTCCCAAGAAAGTCCTCACTTGGATACAAAGTGGGGGAAGAGAGCCCCCCAGACCCTGGAGAATGTCTGTTGAAGGTTGAGCAGGAGTCCTTTCCCTAACACACAGGATTCTGCTCTACCAGATCCAGGTCTGCTGGGGGACGTGGCTATGTTCTGGGTGGGAAGCCTCCCCGACACGCAGAGGAGAAGAGTACTTGGTCCTCAGCCTGGCCACGCAGTGCCGAATGGGCTGAGACAATGGGCTTTTCACGTGCGGAAAGCAAGGCCAAGTCAAGAGTCCAGTAAGGAGTCGGCTAGCCCCTTCCTCCTCCCACAGCCCCCAGCCGGCCTGCGGAGCCCCTCAGGGTACACAGAAGCACGTACCTTCCCAGGAAAACGGCCAGGGGTCCGGAGAACAGCGCCCCCAAGAAGCCCCCCAGCGGGTACAGAGACACAATGATGGACCACACGAGCAGCAGCAGGTGCTCAGGCAGGGGTCGGCCCGTCCGCGCCTGCCACGTCCCATTGATGAACTCCTGAATGGGCTGTGGACAGAGACAGCAGGCAGCTTAGGGGCGCTCCCTGCTCCCTGGGAGCTCTGTCTGCCAGCGGGCGGGGCGCTGAGCAATGCTGCCCCTCCTGGGTACCTGCCACAATCCAGATCTCTCCGCAACAGTGTCTGCTGGGGTCTGCTGCTGGCCAGTCCCCATTGTCCCCACTACCACCCCTGTCCCCTTGCTTCTGGCCCTGAACAGGGCCACTCTGACTAATTCCATTGGCCTAAGCCTCTGAGGAGCACTCTCAGGGCACCAGAGGAGGCAGGAGAGGTACAGCGGTTTGCTCTGGGGCTTCGACTCTGCAAGGTCACCACACACTGGCTGTGCCCCCCGCCCAACCACAGGCCATCACGCTCTCATGTGCCTCTTTTCTCCTGGACCCCAAGACTGCTCCTTCTGCCAAATACTGCCAAGAACACAAAATCTGCATTGCTACCCATCCCTCATCCAGCCCCACCCAACCCTTTATAATTTGTCTTTCGGGGGATCAAAACCCACTTGATTTTGTGGGATCAAAACCCACTTGAGGGGCTGGAGCAATAGCACAGTGGGTAGGGCGTTTGCCTTGCACGCGGCCGACCCGGGTCCGAATCCCAGCGTCCCATATGGTCCCCTGAGCATGGCCAGGGGTAATTCCTGAGTGCAGAGCCAGAAGTAACCCCTGCGCATAGCCGGGTGTGACCCAAAAAGCAAAAAAAAAAAAAAAAACCACTTGAGGGGCTGGAGTGACAGCACAGCGGGTAGGGCATTTGCCTTGCACGTGGCCAACCTAGGTTCGATTCCCAGCATCTCACATGGTCCCCTGAGCACCGCCAGGGGTAATTCCTAGTGCAAAACCAGGAGTAATCCCTGTGCAACTCCGGGTGTGACCCAAAAAGCAAAAAACAAACAAACAAAACACTTGATTTATCTTCCAATGTACCTTGGGATCCTGCCTGTGACAAGCTGTGGGAAAACCACTAGATACACTTTATACTCAGTTTGCTGGTAATACTGAACTCAAGGCCAGAGGGGGGGAAGGCCTAGGCCCATGACACCAGCCCCCAACCCGCCCCCCCCCAAGCCCAAAGCACCCAGCCTCGTGTGGTCAGGAATGACAATCACGAGCAAGGGCCGGATACCCAGCTGGGCACTGAAGGACATACCAAGGTCGGGGCATTGATGATGGAGAGATTGTAGCCGAATTGAAAAGTTCCCCCAATGCCTGCTGCACAGATGGTCAGGAGCAGGACCCGGCCCTGAGTCTGAGGAGAGAGAAAATAGGGTGACTGGAAAGCCACAGCCGCTCTCCTCGGTGGGAACTCACCGAGCACCATCCGTGGAGCAGGCAACGACGTCTCCACTTCGAAGATGAGGAAGCAGAGGCTTTGAAGAGGCAGGGCCTCACCCCGTCCTTCGGCGGGCAGCTCTCAGAGGATCCTAATCCTTCTACTCTGAGTCCAGGACAGTGCTCCCTCAGCCTCTCACTTGGCCCCACCAGCATTTTCTGAGACGGACAGCAATTCCCAGCCTCCTCTTCTGGGCTGTCCCTGGGCATACCTGCCCTGGTTTGGAAAGAGAATGTCCTAAGATGGGGGTCATACAGGGTCTGAGCTCCAATATTTGGTTGGGGGAGGGTGGTGTCACATCTGATAGAGCTCAGGGTTCACATCTGATAGAGCTCAGGTTTACTCTGTGCTCAGTGCTCCGGGGAACCATATATAGGAACTGGGCTGGGATGGAACAGAAAAGGCGGGCAGAAGCCATAGTACAGCAGGCAGGGCACTTTTCACAGCTGCCTGGGTTCCAAGTTCGCCAGGAGTGATCCCTGAGTTCAGAGTGAGCAAACACTGAGCATCCTTGGGTGTGGCCCATAAACCAAGAAAGAAGGAAAGGGGGGGAGGGACATGGATGGAGGGAGACAGGGAAGGTAAAGAAGGAGAAAGAGAGAGAGGGAGGGAGCGAAGGAGGGAATGAGAGTGAGGGACAGAGAGATGGAGGGAGAGAGGGAAGGGGGAAAAGGAGGTGAGAGAGAAAGGAAAGGCAAGCTCCACAGATCGTGTATTTATCTTGACCCTGACCCAATATTTTACCCCAGCGAAACATTTCTCCAGCAGAGTGGGCAGGCCCCCTCTTATCTCCCAGCGTGCTCTGCGGTGAGGCTGCAGAAGAAACCGATATGCGTGGGAGGAGATACAGCATCTCTTGCCAGGGCCTGGGGCAGGAAGGCGGCTCTACCCCTTACCCCTCATCTTCAAGCCTTCACCCAGGCCTGGCCATGCCTACCCCTAGCCGAGAGGGCCGCCAAGGTATGCAGGCACCACACACTTGACTCTGCAAAGGGCAGCTTGCAACCTAGGGGGAGCACCCTAAGAAACGGAGAACTCCCCAAGGCACACAGTGCCTGTTTGCTCAGGGGAAGCGGGCGGGAGCGAGCTGGGGAAGGCGGTGGGGGTGCGACTCTGCGACAGAAGCGGGTGAGGCTCCCTCTTGGGGGCGGCTCTGGCCTGCTCGAGGGCTCCAGAACCACGAGGTTATGCTTAGGAAGGGATAGAATACCCCAGGTCCTGCAGACCCGGGACCCCGTGCAACCGGGCACCGGCCCCAGCCCCCAGGGAGCGCTCGCTTCGGCTCAGTTGGCGCCTAAGCCCTTCGCTCCGCTTTACAAACAAGCACAAGTCACTTTCTCTCTAGGCGTGCCACCTGCGTTAAATCTCGGGTCCGCCGGGCCGCAGCTCCCCCCACCCCGAAACACCCGCGCGCGGCGGCGGTGTGGGGATGCAGCCCCCGGCAGACGGCGGGCAGGGAGGCGCCGCGGCCGCGGCCGGGGCGCGGGCGGAGGCGCGTGCGCGCTGGGCCGGCGTTCCACCGGGCGCCCAGGCCGTTGCCAGGCGGGGCGGCAAGGGCATGCGCAGCGGGGCGCTCGGGAGCCTGGGCACCCCCCCCCCCCCACCGCGCGCGCCCCGCCGCCCGTCCCGCAGCGGGGGCGCACCGGACCGCGCGCGCTCACGGGCTCACGCACGGCGCGCGGGGGTAGCGCGTGAGTGAAGGTGGCCGGGCGGGAGTCCTGCTCCACAGTCGACCCTCCCCACGCCGCCCTCCCGGTGCATCGGGGCTTCCCGTCCCCTCCCCCGCAGCCCCCTGCAGAACGTACCCCGCGTCGGACCCTGCCTGCGCCTGCGCCAGGTCTCCCGGGCCCTGCCTCTGGCGCCCCCGGCCACCTTCCGCGTCCACCTGCACCCTCGCACGGTCCGCGCGTCCCCACCCCCTCCCCGGAGGAGGGGCCGGCCTCGGAAGCGCGGAGAGGCGGACCCACCCACCAGTCTCTGCAGTGCCTTCATGGGTGCTCCCTGGCGCAGCCCGTGGCTCGCAATGCGTTGGGGAGATTCTGTCTCAGGTGGCCGCCAGGGAATCCACGGCGTGAGAGAGGCCTGGACGCCGCTAGGAGGATGTGAGGAGACCAGAGTCCACTGGGCGGGATTAATCTTATTTCTCAAGGCTTCTCACGCCCTGTACGGCAACCAAGAGTTGGAGAAAGTCCAAATCCAAAAGACTTACCAGAGATGCTATTTGTGGTCACAGAGATACAGAGCCGCGGTGACCTGAGGGAGGTATCTGCGCAGGCCTGTGATAGCACGTGCCAAGGAATGATACTGCACTTTATTGTTCCGGCTCCGCGTTCTTCCTCTGCACTTGAAAAGAAGTTAGAAAAACCAACCCACGGATAGTTATATCTTAAGGGAGAATATAAAATATTAGCTGTTGCTAATTTCATGCTCTTTGTGCTTCTCTCTGTTTATAAGCAGGATTGCATCAATGATTTCTAAAATGGTTAACCATCTTTGAATGCTTGGGGTAAACACAACTTGCTCCTAAAGTACTGTTGCTGCTAGCATGCTGTTGGTTTCTGCTGCTATTAAATGATTCAGATAGATTCCTTTTTTCAAGACAACTATAGCCCACCTTCGCAAGAAATCGGGAAATTATAGATTAAAAGGGGTCTGGCATCTTATACTAATCATTAACAAGCAATATAAAATAAGTTATCTGCACCTGTGGCACAGACTTGCGTGGTGGTGGGAAACTTTGAAATAATGGTGGTGGGATTGGTGTTGAAATAATAAATGTAATCAATTTTTGTGAGCAACTTTATGAAAATAAAATTTAAAATTTAAATAAATAAAGGGGAGCTGGGACAATTATATAGGGAGATAAAATTGGATATCTGTCTCATCCCATACATAAAAGTCATTCCAGGGACTGGGGAAAAAAGTCACTGGTTTGGCATATTGGGGCTGGAGAGATGGTGCAAAGGGCTGAAACAGGCAGGCAGATAGCTCAGATTAGATCCCGGGCACCATATGGTCCCCTGAGCACCTCTGGGAATAACCCTAGAGCACAGTGCTGGAATTAGCCCAGGGAGCACGACCAGATGTGACCCAACCGCTCCTCCCAGCACCACATGGCTCCCTCAAACACCACGGGAATGATGGTTGAGCACCTCCAGAAGTGGGTGTGGACCCCAAACAAAGCAGATTTACCCTAGGTGCACATAAAAAGCTAATGCAAAAAGCAAACGTTAAACTTCTTTTATTTGGCTTTTGAACTTCACCTGCCGGTGCTCAGGGCTTACTCCTGGCTCTATGCTCAAAGGTCACTCCTGGTGGATTGAGAGAATCAAACAAGGTCCCAGGATGGACCTGGGTTAGATACATGCAAGACAAGTGCCCTACTCACTCTACTGTAGCTCAGACCCCTAAACAATTTAGAAAAAACTATATAGAATACTTCTATAACCTTAGAATATGTATTGTCGGGGGCTGGAGCGATAGCACAGCGGGTAGGGTGTTTGCCTTGCACGCGGCCGACCTGGGTTCTAATCCCAGCATCCCATATGGTCCCCTGAGCACCGCCAGGGGTAATTCCTGAGTGAAGAGCCAGGAGTAACCCCTTTGCATCGTCAGGTGTGACCCAAAAACCAAAAAAAAAAAAAAAGAAGAAAAAAGAAGAAGAGGGGCTGGAGAGATAGCACAGCGGGTAGGGCATTTGCCTTGCACGCGGCCGACCCGGGTTCAAATCCCAGCATCCTATATGGTCCCCTGAGCATGGCCAGGGGTAATTCCTGAGTGCAGAGCCAGGAGTAACCCCTGTGCATCGCCAGGTGTGACCCAAAAAGCAAAAAAAAAGAAGAAGAAGAATATGTATTGTCATGTAAGGTTTGGGTTTTTTTTTTTCTTTTTTTGGGGGGGTCACACCCAGCGACGCTCAGGGGTTATTCCTGGCTTTGCACTCAGGAATCACTCCTGGCGGTGCTTGGGGGACCATATGGGGTGCCGGGGATCGAACCCAGGTCGGCCGCGTGCAAGACAAATGCCCTACCCGCTATGCTATTGCTCCGGCCCCTGTTTTTTGTTTTGTTGTTGTTGTTGTTTGCTTTTTGGGTCACATCCGGCGATGCACAGGGGTTATTCCTGGCTCTTTACTCAGGAATTACTCCTGGCGACCATATGGTCAGGGGACCATATGGGATGCTGGGAATCGAACCCGGGTTGGCCGCGTGCCAGGCCAACGCCCTCCCTGCTGTGCTATTGGTCCAGCCCCCATATAAGGTTTTTTTTGTGTGTGAGGATTTAACTTCATCAAAATTAAGAATCTATGTTAATACACACCATAAACGATGAAATTAGGATCATGGAGATGGCTTGAAGAGCTATAGTTCATGCCTTGTATGATCACAGCCTATCTCCCCCTGCACCACTAGTCTGGTCCCAGGTGGTCCCAGCCCTGAGCAGCACGGAACCTTCGGGCCTGGACCACCAGTCTGAGGCCAGCCAGCAGCCCTCACCTATATTCTGAGCCGCTGAGATCCCTCTGGATACCGCGAGGGGGCGACAAAGTCTGTGCTCCGCTGGAGCAGGCGGTGGGGCTCCTCCACCGTGGTTCTGCAGAAAGCCAGCAGCCCCTGCAGGTAGAGACAGTTGTCCTTATGTTTCCCCCCTCCGCCCCGCCTCCACCAAAAAACAGTCCTAGATAAGGACAGGTTGAGCCCTTTCTCCAAAACCTTTGGCTTAGGGTTGTAGGTAAGATGGACTGTGCCTCAGAGAGCCAGCCATGAGGGAATTTTCTGCCCACTCTGGCACCCTCCCGTCTGTGACACTCTTTCTGAAGCTGCTTCTCTGTTGTCTCTCAAGAACGCCTACTTGAGGCTGGAGAGAGGGTGCAAGAGTTAGAGTACTCTGCTTGCACTGGCTAACCCCAGTTCAGTCCCCGACACTGACCCCAGCACCGCATATGGCCCCCTGAGCACTCCCAGGAGGGATCCCTGAGCACAGAGTCAGGAGTGAGCCCTGGGCACCACCAGGTGAGATGCCAAAACAACAACAACAACAACAACAAAAATCCCTACTTGTGATTGTGCAGACAAGAAGGTTGCCTGGCAGACCTGAGTTTGCCAGTGTCCAGCCCACTGGCTTGTTGCAATAAAGCCCCTTCAGTGTGTCTCTTGATCGACTGACCAACCCTTGGCAGTCCGGAGAGTGCTACGCTGTGACCAGAGAAACTGCCTCCACAGCCACCAGGTTGCCAACCTCAACCAGTGCCCAGGAGCGCAGGCTGATTTCACCTCTATGTCCTGTGTACACAGCCAGCAAGCCAGGTGGGCCAGGGCCTTGGGTGGGCACCGCAGGCCTGATGTCCAGCCCAGATTCTCCTTTTTTTGGGGGGAACTACATCCGATGGTACTCAGGATTGACTCCTGGCGTTCAGGGATTGCTCCTGACGGGGCTCAGGGACCATGAGGGATGCTGGGGATTGAACCTGGTCTGAAGCATTCAAGGCAAACACTCTCCCCGCTGTGCTGTTGCTCGGGCCCCCCAGACTCCCCTTTCTGCAGCATGAGGTGAGATCTTTTTTTTTTTTTTTTTGCTTTTTGGGTCACACCCATCGATGCTCAGGGGTTACTCCTGGCTTTGCACTCAGGAATTACTCCTGGCAGTGCTTGGGGGACCATATGGGATGCCAGGGATCGAACCCGGGTCGGCCGCGTGCAAGGCAAACGCCCTACCCGCTGTGCTATGGCTCCGGCCCCCATGAGGTGAGATCTTAATAGAATCTTTCCACCCAGATCCTGGGTGTGGGCTGGCCCTAGCCTCCTGCTCCCAGGGCTCAGCCCCACAGCAGGCTGCCCTCCATGGAAATGTGTGACGGGGGCCCCTCCAGCAGCCTGTGGTACTCAGCCCTGGCCACTGGACTGCAGGGAAACTCCAGGCCCACTTCTGCTCTCTTAAGGTCACTCAGCGACCCTTGTTCCTTGTGGCTTTCCCTGCTCCTCCCTCACAGGTGTCAGCTCTGCCTGCCCCAGGACATCCGGGGTAACAGATAGATCACCTGTGCGGTCGTCGTCAGTAGTGTCCCAGACAGGCCCTAACATGGGGACTTTGGCCAGAAGGGACCACCACAGCCAAGGCCAGGACACAGAGGGCTGGGCTGGCTCCAGCAGGCTCCCCTCCTCCTCAGAGCTGTGCTCACTGCAGCTCTGCGTCTCATTTTCAACTTAATGGTTCAAAAGAAAGGAAGAAGAAAAAATAGAATAAAAACTCAACCCTACACTGACTGTGGGCCCCTCCTGGCCGCCCTTTGATATCTGAGGCCTGAATAACGGGGCTGATGGCAGGGAGATGTGAAGCCATCTTAATTAGAAGGAAAGAATGTCCTTGCGGCAGGCTGTTCTAAAAATACAGCTGCGCCCACATCTGGAGGGAAGTGGGTGGGGGAAGGCCAGAGTCTGAGGTGCTGACGCCTGCATTCTGCAGCGGGGAACACCAAGGCAGCATGTCCGTGTCAGTCCCCCTGGCAGTCCCCTCAGTCCCTGGCAGTCCCCCTGTCAGTCCTCCTGGCAGTTCCTTGTCAGTCCCCCTCAGTCTCTGCCAGTCCCATCAGTTCCTGGCAATCCCCCTGTCAGTCCCCCTGTCAGTCCCCTAGTCCCCCTGTCAGTTCCCTGCCAGTCCCCTCAGTCCCTGTCAGTCCCCCTCAGTCCCTACTAGTCCCCTCAGTCCCTGCCAGTCCCCTCAGTCCCTGTCAGTCCCCTCAGTCCCTGTTAGTCCCCCTGGCAGTCCCCCTGGCAGTTCCTTATCAGTCCCCCATCAGTCTCTGCCAGTCCCATCAGTTCCTGGCAATCCCCCTGTCAGTCCCCCTGTCAGTTCCCTGTCAGTCTCCCTGTCAGTTCCCTGCCAGTCCCCTCAGTCCGTCAGTCCTCCAGGCAGTCCTGGTCAGTCTCTATATGAGTACCAATATCAAGTCCCCATGTCAGTCCCGTAATCCCTGTGTCCATCCATCAGTCCCTGTCAGTCCTGTCGGTCCTTGTATCTGTCCCTGTCAAGTCCCTGTGTCAGTCCCTGTCAGTCCTGTCAGTCCCATCAGTTCCCACATCAGTCCTGTCAGTCCCTATTAGTCCTTGTGGCAGTTCCCGTGTCGATCCTGTCAGTTCCCATGTCAGTCCCCGTGGCAGTCCCTGTCAGTCCCCTGTGGCCGGGTCACGTGCTGCAGGGCGGGGAGGGAGCTCTCCTTTCTGGGTTCCATCTGGCCCCCTTCAGACCCACCTCCCACATCCTCTGCCCCCTACTACCCGCTACATATCCCTGGGAAACTGGTGGGGACTCTGGCGATGGTTTCTTCCCCAGATGAACCAGAGGCTGGCTCAGGGGGTGCCACAATTGTCAGCAGGGCAGCCGGTTTAGGCCAACCCCGAGGCTCCCCCCCTGGTGCCTCTGTAGCCCCTGCACCCCCACGGTCTCCTCTGTCCCTGCCACTCCTGTCCTGCTGCCGGCCCTCAGCAGGGTCCCCGCTCAGTGTGGTATGAGTGTCTCCCGGGCCAGCAGACAGTCCCTCGGGACAGGGGAAGCTGGGGAGGAAGCGCCCCTCAGCCACTCTTGGAGCCCGGCCTCTCAGACAGAGACAGACAGAGGCCTCCTCCAGCGTGGACAAGAAGCTGTGGGGGTCATTGGTCCCCTGAGGCTGCAGGTCTACCCTGGAGTTCCAGTGCCTTGGCGCGGCAGCCGACTGGGGGTGAGGAAAGTGCGGCATGGCCCTGTCGTGCTTGTGCAGAGCACTGCAGAGGGGAGTCGGGAGGGCGGGAAGGCCTTCCTCAGGGGTCATGGCCCCGTCACACCTGCCCCCTCTCCGGCAAACCCTCCTGCCCTCACCCTTCTGCCAAGGGCTCATGGTGGCCTCCACCCCTCAGCTACTTACTACTTACTTTCCCTGCCAGGCACCCTCCCTTCAGCCACTGTCCCTTTCCCTGCTTCCACAGTTAGACTCCTCGTGGGACAGCGCACCCACTGGGCCTGGCTGCCCTCCAGCCTCGCTAGGCTCCAGCTTCTCCTTCCTGCTCCCCTGCACCCCCACTGGATCCCCCCATGCCCCCTCAGGACTTCTCCACAGGCCACTCCCCTACCAGGGGCTGATTGACACTGTCCTTGGACCCTCTGGGCCACCCCCTCTCTCCCCAGCCCAGTCTCACTAATTCCTGAAAAGTCTAGCTCTGCCATTGTCACAGAGGGCCAGGCCCAGGTCACTCGGGCCCCAGCCTGACACAGCCCACCTGGACACTATGTTGCTCTTGCACTGTCGCCAACAGCAGCTGCTGCCCCGCCAGTTCCTGATCTAGTGCTAAAAATATCCCCAGGACCCAGACAGGAAGGGCCAAGGGGACACAGCTGCGGCTGGGAGGGGCTGGCTGGAGTGGGGGTAGGAGGAAGCCCACCCACTGTGGTGGGGTGGCGGGGGGGGGGGGGGGGGACAGGCAGGCGTCCATCTGCTGGAAGTGAATGGCACTGTGCTCACAGAGGGAAGGCTTTGAGGGCGGGGAGTCCCGGGGTCAGCGAGGGCCACCATGTACTGTGGAAAGGGAAACCAGTGCTTACACTAACACCTTGCTTGTGATGTACAGCTAATTGTCGCTTTGGGATAAAATACATTTTAGAATGAAGGGATCCAGGGGGCTGAAGTGATAGCAGAGCGGGTAGGGTGTTTGCCTTGCATGCGGCTGACCCGGGTTCAATTCCCAGCATCCCATATGGTCCCCTGAGCACTGCCAGAGGTAATTCCTGAGTGCAGAGCCAGCAGTGACCCCCCTGTGCATCACCGGGTGTGACCCAAAAAGAAAAAAAAATGAAAGGATCCAGAGAAATCTATAGTGGGTAAGACACTTGCCTTGCGTGCAGCTGACCCAGGTTCAATTCTGGCACTCTCGAGTCCTGACAGGAGCAGTCCCTGAGCACATAGCCAGGAGTAAGCCCCAAGCACTGCTGAGAGCACACCCCATCCCCCACCAGAAACTGTGTGAACTTCGTGTCTCTTCAGGGAAGACTTCTTGGAATAGGAGCATTTCTCACCACCCTTTCTTCCTCCCTTACGAGTATTCATGTGGGTAGGGAGGAAAAGGAGTGAATGGGCGGATGGATGACGCATGAATGAAGAAATAAGTGAATGAATAACCAAATCTGGAGTGGTCCCTTGAAAAGCAGAGCTGAGGCTTGAGGTGGCAGTGACCCTGATGCGGAGGACAGGGCTCAAGAGCCGCGGGGTCACCAAGTCCACAATGAGGCAAGACAGGGATGACCCAGGGTTCCAGATTGGCACTGGGGGGCTGGCAAGTGTGTCCTGGTGTGTGAGGCTCATGAGGAGGAAAACAGGCATGGTGGGTAAGTGGGGGCTGGGGGCTACACTGCCCAATCACTAGGACAGCCGCCTGGCTAGATTTAGGGGTGTTCTCTAAGTGGGGAGCCCAGGGCTCCTTGCTCTCTACTGGGCAGGCTCACAAGCCAGCAGCTTGGAGTCAGAGCCCATTGCTGCCTGACAAAGGACCGCAAGGGAAGATCACGGAGCTCCTCTTACCTTGCATGTGTGAAACCTGGTGTCCCTGACACCACACACACTCTCCTCAGGGGAGAGAAGCGGCAGGTCCCCTGCCCAGCGGCCTAGCACAGCTGAGTCAAAGCGAGCATCCAGCACTGCTCATGCCCGAGGCCCCTGCAGTGTGTGGTCCCGAGACTTTGCTCCACTTACAACTGTTGGAAGTGGCAGCCTTGAGAGAAGTGAGCCTAGCCCCGGGCTGAGGCTGGAGGGGGAGAGAGGTACGGCCCACACCCTGCCCTGCTCCGACCGGGTCTTAGTTTCCTGCTTGGAGGACAGGAGCTTGTGACGAGACATGCAGCCGCGGCTCCCAGCATGCCTCTCTGAGCTGGCTGCCTCCACCGGCCCCGGGCTCTCAGCCTCCCAGGAATGTGCTTCTCAGCCCCCAAACCAGGCGCCTGTCTTATCGGCCCCAATCGAAGGGGAGACAGATGCCCCAGTGGACAATGGCAGCCCCTCCTGTTAGCCCCGGCCTGACCCTGAGTGGAGGGTCCGCCAGTGCCTGCTAAGTGCCTGCAGGCAGGAATACCTCCCCTTCCCCAGGCCGCAGGAAACCCGACCTCCACTCCCCAGCTTCTTCATGCCAGGCAGGCGCCAGCCCTGGCGTGGGGGGAGAGTGGGGGGGGGGCTGGATCCTGGGCCTGCTGCCACGCCTCCATCTGGATGCATTCCGCTCGACCTGGTTCCCCTCAAACGTGACCATGGCCTGGCAAAGTGGAAAGCAGTGGCTTTCTAGAGTCCCTTCACCTGTTCCTGCCCTGAAGCCAGTCAGCCGAATCAGGCCAGATCTCTGCCTTTCTCCAGAGCCAGCTGCTCTTCTCTCCCTCCCCTTGAGCCAAGACTCACTGAAACACTCCCCAGGGGACCCTCTTAGCATCCTGTGGAAGCCTCATTCTCTTGCGCTGAGTTAACTTTTTCCATAGAATTTCCTCTGTTCCTGCTTCCTTAGGGGACACCTTGGGGTCCTCTCCGAAGCATCTCTTCTCTTCCACGTTTGTCCACGAGAAAGCCCCCCCCAACCCCTGGTGGAGGAACTTCCACCTGGCCACCATTATCTGAGCCACTGGCTATGTCCCAGAGTGCCTTCCAGGCTGCGTGTCCTGGGCTTCTCACCATCCTGGTCCAGAAGCCCTTTCCCGACATCGTTCAGCTGCCACCTGACCTCCTGTGCTGGCTGCTGATGGGTGACCATCAGTTGCCCTGCACTGGCCTTTTTTCTTCTCCATTTGCCTCACCCCAGGGCCTCCCCTACAGGTGCCATGAGACCAACGTCTTTGGTCTACTGATGACAGACACCTACTTTTGGACCTCTGCTCATCCTCTCTCCCAGCACCACCATGGATCTCCTCAAGCAACTGTCACAGAGGATGCTCTAAACAGAAATGCCTGACTGACACCCCATTCACCTGCCTTTCCCCAAGCTGGTCTCCACTTCAGGAAAGGCTGCTGCCGTCCACCCACTGTGTTTCAGGTCTCAGACGCAGCCGTGGCTGCTTTCACATCTCCACCCAGTTGGCTGACAAATTTGCATCCCAACCTGCTCAACCTCTAGATTCTGCCCCATCCCTTGCACGCAGCTTCCTGCTGGTCCCTTGCTCCTCTGTTAGGCCACAGCCTGCACTATAGCCACAACGGGTTTTTTAAAGCAACGATTAAGCATCACTTCCTCCCAAGGTCCCCTCAAATTTCCGAACTGCAAGAGACAGTCTCCTCTGTCAGTTGCTGAAACTCCCTCATCGGCAACAGCATCTGGCAAGGTTGTTCAGTGGACGATTGACAACAAATAAATGAAGAGAAGAAAAACGGGGACAAAGATGATATTTCCCACCAAAATCATTAAGGTTCTTTCCATCCAGCCTGTTCACTGGCTCAGGCTCGCCAGGGCACTCCTGTGTCTTACTGGGGATTCCAAGTCCCCAAATAGACATTTTTTCTTTTTGGGTCACACCCGGCGATGCATAGGGATTACTCCTGGCTCTGCACTCAGGAATTACTCCTGGCGGTGCTCAGGGGACCATATGGGATGCTGGGATTAGAACCTGGGTCGGCTGCGTGCAAGGCAAATGCCCTACCCGCTGTGCTATCACTCCAGCCCCCTGATAGACTTCTAGAGGGAGACACAGGCGCCAAAGGGGTGCCAACAGGGCGGGGACTTCCGGGGGAGGGGCTTCAGGCGCGGCTCAGCGCCTCCTCTGCTAGGAGTTCCTTGGCAGTGGACGACTGGGGGTCGCCGGCCCACCGAGATGGACGTGCAGGCAGGACAGATCCACTCAGCCCTGGGGCGCGGCGGGCCCACGCCCCCGCCCATTTCAGGCGGGCGGCTAACAGGACCCAGCCCTTTCTCCACTAACCGCCCGCTTTCTAGTCCCTCCTTTGGATGACACCGAGCAGCTCGGTTTCCGATTGGCTACAAATTCTCCCGCGTTGTCTCCTCAGCCACCACAACAATCGCCACGTGCTCAACCTGGGGCTTGCTCATTGGCTTCCGTCCTCCACCCGCCCACATCCTGCCTTTATCCTCCCCTCCTACTGGCCATTGGGACAGGGGGCCCCGCCCCCTAGCGCTGCGCCTCCATTGTGGATTGGTCCAATGGCAGAACGAGGCGGAAGCTGGGGGGGCGGGTTAAAAAGCTTGCAGCAGGTAGGGACACGTGTGTCGGAGAAGGTTCAATGGCGTGGCAGGGTCTGGCTGCTGAGTTCTTGCAGGTGCCGGCGGTGACGCGGGCCTACACCGCGGCCTGTGTCCTCACCACCGCCGCCGTGGTAAGCTCACAGGGATGGTGGGGGCGGTCAGGGTTAAATAACTGGTGGGGGGGAGCGGGGGTGCGGAGTCTGTCGTCATGGTTACGGTTGGGCTGCACCTGACTCGTCTTTGGCTCCGCAGCAGCTGGAGCTCCTTAGCCCCTTCCAGCTCTACTTCAATCCACACCTGGTGTTCCGGAAGTTCCAGGTGAGGTCGCCCCACTCTTAGCATTTGCCTGCTAGCGCCCCTCCTGCCAAGGACCTTACCGCCCGCCCTCCCCCTTGCAGGTCTGGAGGCTTGTCACCAACTTCTTCTTCTTTGGACCGCTAGGATTCAGTTTCTTCTTCAACATGCTCTTCGTGTATCCCGCACCGCGTAGACCCAAGGGGCTAGGGGCAGAGGTGGACACTGCTGGGTGGAAGCTCTGGGGAGCTGGTAAACTGAGGCTTGGTGTAGCTTCCTATACTAACACCCCAGGTTTCGCTACTGCCGGATGCTGGAGGAGGGCTCTTTCCGGGGCCGCACCGCTGACTTTGTTTTCATGTTTCTCTTCGGGGGAGTCCTGATGACCGTATCCTTCCTAAGCTCTGCAAAAGCAGGCCCCCGGGCGGGCACCAGGGACTGGGAGAGTGGGTACTCTGTTCCAGCTTAGGATGCACAAGCAGTGTGCACCTTGCTCAGCAGTAGATGTGGGCAGATGCCAAGGCAAGATCTTCAGTCCCATAAGACCCACCGGGGGATGCATACCAGAGCCAGGTGGGATGCATGGGGCCTGAGCCCTGAGGGCAGTATCTGGGAGCAGAGGCATGGGTGGGCACAGGATGGGTGAGGGGAAGAGACAGAACCCATCAGTATGGGCACAGGTTGATGGAGGAACGACACCTGAGGCTAATGAGGGGAGAGGAGCCAGTGTAGGGATTCTGGGGCGATTTCAGGGGCCTGGCCAGGCCGGCCCTGAGGGATGCCTCCCAGCACCTTGACTCTGGCCCAGCTCCTGGGGCTCCTGGGCAGTCTTTTCTTCCTGGGCCAGGCCCTCACGGCCATGCTGGTGTACATATGGAGCCGCCGCAGCCCTCAGGTGAGGGTCAACTTCTTTGGCCTCCTCACCTTCCAGGCACCTTTCCTGCCCTGGGCGCTCCTGGGCTTCTCGCTGCTGCTGGGCAATTCCATTCTCATCGACTTGCTGGGTGAGCCTGGTTCTCTCCATCCCACTCCAAGCAGGTGCTCTACTCCCAGAGGGCCCTGGCCCACCCCAGACACGGGCACTGGACTCTCAATACCTGTTACAGGTGCTAGAATACACCAGCCAGCCTGATTTGATGTGTGTGGTTCCTGGTAGGCATGTGTGGGGAGGGGGGGAAGGGAGAGGGAGGGGAAGGGATGGACAGACACACTACTGGTGAGTCCAAGTTTCCAGTGAAGGCTCCCCTCCCCCAACCCCCAGGTCCTATCCACTCATGAGCCAAGCCTGCTGTGTCTGGGGCTGGCAGTCTGGACATGCTCTGGGGCCTGGGGTTACTCTGGTTCTGCCTGGGCTCTGGGCTGTGCAGAGCCTGGACCAGGCCATATGGAGCATGGCCATAGCAGAGTCTGGCTTTTCCACAGGGATTGCTGTGGGCCACATCTACTACTTCCTGGAGGATGTCTTCCCCAACCAGCCTGGTGGGAAGAGGCTGCTACTGACCCCTGGCTTCCTGTGAGTGATGGAGATAACAACCCTCCCCCATTTGTCTTCTGAGTACTCCCTGTCCAGGGTCCCCTACCGGCCTCTGCTCAGCACAGTCCCCTTCCCACAGGAAGCTGCTACTGGATGCCCCAGAAGAGGACCCCAATTATCTGCCACTCCCCGAGGAGCAGCCAGAAGCTCCGCAGCAGTGATCTGGACCTAAAGGCCTGTTTCCCTGAGCTCTGCATAGAGTAGAGTGACCTGTCCTAGGGGCTGAGCCCATGTCCAGGTCCACCCAAATAAACAGACTCACCTGCCATCTCTTGCCACTGGCTTCCCTGCCTTGGCTGGCCACACTGACCATGCTGGGCCACAAGCCTGCCTTGTCTCCTACCTGTGGACCAAGCAAACATTCCAACTCACAGAGCCCAACAGTCTCCAACTCAGCTGGGCCTGGACTCTTCACCTCTGTTCAGGGCTTTTCACTAAAGTCCAGCTGACCCCAGGCAGTGGGGACAGATGGGAAGCCAGGGAAGGGCCTGCCCGCAGCTAAGGTGTTGCTGGCCTACAGCTGTCCTCTGTAAGAATGTAGCTGCATGACCCACTCACTCAAGCTTATCCAGGAGAGCCGCTGTGCCATCTGAATGGGTCTCGTGTCCTGGGAATAAGACAGAAGGGACAATAACCTAGCAGGCAGTGCTGGGAAGAGTGCGGGGGGACCTGCCGAGGAGTCAGTGTACAGCGGGGCTGTTAGGTGTGCAGCGTGGGGAGGTGTAGGGAGAGGTGTGAATCCACGGGAGCTGAGGCTGCTGTGTCTCTGCAATGTGTGCTCAGGACACAGCAGAATCTGGGGGTGTGACACCGTCACCTTGCTCAGGAAGGCCACGCATGGGGCAGGAACACTTAGCCCCCTACCTGCAAAGCTCACCCCACCGCTCGGTTCCTCTTCCACATTGATGAGTGAAACCCACCAGGAGGAAAAAACAGGGCTGAGTTCTGGCAGGGTCTGGCAGGGGTGGAATGGAGAGTGGAGCTGTGAGACCCGCCGCCCCTCAAACACCCCCTCCATCCTCCATCTCCTCCACGCCACTGCCTTGCCCTGCCAGGCTTTGAGATGCCAACGCCATACCACCCCCAGCCAGGCCCCACTTCTTGCACATCCCTTGTTTTCATGCTGCTACCTTGAAGAAGAAATGAAACATGACCTGTTGCCTTTTATTTAAAAAGTGTTGCAAGCCCTGCCTGGGGCTCCTATACAAAAACCGAACACAACCCCACAGGAAGCCTCTTCCTGACCGGTGGGTGCTGGGGCTCAGAAGGTGGATTGGTGCCTTGGGACGGGGGAGGCCCCTTGCCCTGTGCTGCTCAGGACAGCCTGGCCGCCACCCGGCCTCCCTCCTCGCCAGAGATGAAGAGGAGGCGGGTCCGTCTTCCGAATGCTCCGTGGACACTGAGCATGCCTGGCCGTTACCAGGCTGGGGCAGTGTTGGCCAGACGCCTCATCCGTCTAAAGGAGAGAAAAGGATTGTGGCCCGGGCGGCTCAGGCTCCAGGCAGCTGCCTCCCCCCAGGCAGGAAGATGTGGCCTTGGGCTCACCCGCCCCCACCCTGCCCAGCTCTCCAGGAGCCCTTAGGCCGGGTTTGCGTGTGGTCCTGTTTGGACACCCACCCTGGCAGTGTGATCAGGACAAACCAGGAACCCGCCCAGAAAGCAGTGTGCATGTGGGGAGCATTCTGTCCGGCCCACGCTCAGAAGATGGTGCCCCTGGGGAAGGTACCTGGTGTTCCTGTCCTGGTCCCGAATCTTCTTCTCCATCTCGGCATCCGTCAGGGTCTCCAGCAGAGGGCACCACTGGTCAGCGTCGCCTGTGTTCCGGATGGCGATCTCCACAGTGGGCAGGGGGTTCTCGCTGTGGGGAGCACGGACTGGTAGTTCACAGAGCAGCAGCCAGGAAGGCCCCCAGAATCACAGAGCTCTGCCATCCCCACTCTGGAGTTCGGGAACTGGGACTTGGCAGGAAGGCCTGGGTGTTCTGTGCAGTCCCTCAGCAGGACTCCTGAGCGGGCTGGCCAGGATGACTCCTGTCACCAGAGCCTCCAGAGATGCCTCAACCTCCCCTGGCAACAACAGACCTCCCCACCCCACCCCCCGCCCCCCGGCCTCCTGGGCTTCATCTCAAAGCAGACTCGGCAGCCCCAGGGATGCCACTGCTGCAGCTGCCTCAGCGGCTCCTTGTCTGGGAGACTGGGAGGGGTGTTTGCTGTGGAGGTGGTTCCCCCTGACAAACTGGATCCCGGGCAGCCGTGATCACCGCCCGGGGGCTGGGAGGAGCTGGCAGCCCACTCCTGTCTGGGATCAGGAGGCTCTGAGTAAAAATAGGCAATGTGAAAGAAGAGAACAATGGTCCCCCCCCAAGTCCTTGACAGTTTTCCCGGGAGGGGCCGCGCTGCCCTGCTCCTGAATGGTCAACTTGCTCCTTAGCCCACTTTGCCTCAGTGTGGCAAACTAATACGCCTGAGAGAAGCGGGGCTACTTATTATGACAAAGCTGGACCAGACCCTCAGTCCGCTGACCACTCCAGCCTGGCCCCTTGCTCCCCGCCCGAAAGACACATGGAGAGCCCACGGGCCTCCCACCTCAGACCATCTCCAACCCCTTCTAGCTGCTGCCACTCTGTGGCGGCCTGATCCTTCCTGGCTCCTCTGGCCAGGCAGGCAGCCAAACTCCTGCTGGCGACTCCAAGGCCACTGACTTGGGCAGCGCCTGCCACAGTGGGCCCCCAGCCGACCCCCCCCCCCCCGGCAGCTCCTGACAGCTGTTCTCCAGTCAGTAGGGACAGTTTGGCAATCCAGGAACTACCCAGCCACAAATCCAAACATCCTTCCTCACCTCGAGGGAGCCGTGAGGGGCCGAGCCCACGCCAAGGGGAGCAAAACATGTTTTCCTCTTAATTTAAACAAGAGCTGGTGAGTGGAGGCCCCTTTGTTCACCTCCCCTTGGCTCTGGGAAGATTCCACTCTAGCGGTTGGTTCTAAATTAAGAACTGCTCGAAACAACATGTGAGAGGGCCTGGAGCCGGCAGGCCTGACTAGGGATTCTGGGGAACTCTCAGAAGCTCCCCACCACTCCCCGGGGGGCTCTGCTGGGTCATTTCCTGGTTTCGTGGAGCTCCAGGCTTCCTTCCACTCCCCCATGTCGCCCCAAGATCCCACAATGTCGGTGGGGCCCCAGAGTCAGTGCTTGGAGACGTTCCTGAGCTCATGTTTGGCGATTCCACTTTGACACCCCCATGTGACAGGCCAGGACAGCTGAGGAGCATTGCGCAGCCGGCTTGTCCACACAGCGAGACCGAGGGAAAACAAATGACTGGGAGGAGAGGAGACCGCACAACGTCACCCTCCTGTTTACTGCACAAGGGTGCCAAGTCTGTAGCACTGGCCCAGACCTGCATTAAGCAATGGTCTCTTAGGTATGACACTAAATGTGTCATAACAGCACGAGCAATACAAGAGGAAAAAACACAGACCACATGACAATCGGAGACGTTAGACAGCCCAGTGGTGGAGTGTAGCTGGGCAGGAAGGAGGCCTGGGTCCCAGCCCTGATACCCCCAAAGTAATGACCTCAAAGGGCACTGCCAATCACAATGGTGATGACAACCCACAAGATGGGAGAATCTGCTGGCAAATCTGATAAGGGCCCTAATCAAATGCCCAAGACTCAAAAATGAAATGACAATCCAACTGAGAAACAGACCAAGAACCTGAATGACCATTTCCCCAAAGGTAGTCAGCTGGCTAAAAAGCACATGGGAAGATGTCCAGTATCAACAGTTTTCAAGGAAGTGCAAAACCAGACCACCCCTGGATGGGAGGCACCAAAGGGGCCAGGAGAGGTTAGGGCTGGGAAGGTGGCATGTCTGTTCCAAGGACCTGGATCCAATCCTGTGCACAGCCCCCAAACATCACTGGGAGGAGTCCCCAGGGAGAGTCAGGTACAGCCACGCAGCTGAGAGAAAGCAGACTGGCAGCTCCCCAAACTGCTATAGCTACCAGATGACCCCAAAATCTGCTGAGGTCAACACCCAAGGGAACTGAAGAGTGATCACACAATTGCCCACTAGTCTTCACAGCGACTCCTTCCTCTTTTGGAGAGGGGCTCATACTCAGCAACGCTCAGGGCTTATTCCTAGCACTGTGCTCAGAGGTCACTCCCAGCAGTGCTCAGGGGACAAAGATGGGGATCTGGGAATTGAACCCAGGTAGGCCACATGAAAGGCAAGTGCCCTGCCCACTGAACTATCTCCAGTCCTGCCCTCTATTTCATTTTTGCAGGGATGAGGGGTGGAACCCAGGGTCCCACACACCAAGGCCCATGTTCTACTCCTCAGCCCCAGCCCCGAGCCAGCAACACAATCATGTATGTATGTAATCTGGATGTCAGCTGTGGTGTCACATCCAGTAGAGCACTGAGGGCCAAATGGTGGCAGATACTGAACCCAGAGCCTTTTCTGTTTTGGGGCCAGACCCAGCAGTGCTCGGGGGTTACTACTAGCTCTGAGCTCAGGGACCACTCCTGGCAGTGTTTGGAGGACTACCCGAGATGCTGGGGAGCAAACGCAGGTCGGCTTTGGTTGTGTGCAAGCGCTACTACTGCTCCAGCCCCTGAACCCAGTGCCTTGAACATGAGAGGGAAGCTAAGCCTTTCCACTCAGCCCAAGGCCCAGGCCCCAGCAGTAGACGGCAGGCTGGTAAGGCATAAAATAGGGCATTTCTCTGCAGGGCAGAGGATGGGACTCAAAACTGAGCAGTCGGTTTTGTACGTGAAAGGCCTTGGGTTTGAACTTGGCCAAAAAAATAAAAATAAAATTAAAAAGTTCTGATTCCAGCTGCCACAGGGCATGTACCATGATAACACTAAGCTAAAAAAGCTAGTCACTAAAGACCAGTATCTTATCTCAACCAAGAGTTCTGAAGAGAAAATTCATACACAGAATACTATTGGCTGTCCAAGCCTGGGAAACTTCGGGCTGGGGGTTAAGACCATATGATGTGGGACTTTCTTCTTGGGGTGGTAAAAACATTTTCAAACTGGCTGTGACAGCTGTTGTACAACTCTGCAAAAACACCAAAACTCTATGCAGTCAGCACGAGGCGGGGACTGTACATGTCAACGGGACCTCAGGGAAGTGGTTACAAACAAGCAGATCTTGTCATCAAGCTCCACACCCTGCCCCTCTGCCTGTGCCTGGTCGCTGGGGCCCCCTATCTTTTGCATGCCCAGCCTAGGGCCCAAGGCTGGCACTGCAGGGAGGGACTCGCCCCGCCATCATGCTCGTCTCTCCTGCTCCTGCCCTGTTCTGCTGGTTCAAGGGTAGCTGTGGGTTGTAACAGGCCAGCACCGTTTCTGAGAAGCTTGGGGTGCTCCTGCCATCCCTCCTCTTGCTTATTCAAAGGGGACCCTCCTGCCCACTGCTGTCACTAGCAGCCCAACTTGTGGACAGACTTGTCTCCCCATGGACCTCCATCCCCAAACAAGGCATCTAGCCGAGAGCTGGGCTCATCAGGGAAACAGACAAGACGGCTGTGGGGGCCCAGAAGAGCCTCTTGGATGGAGGCAGGGGCCAGACCTGTGCAAGGCAGATGGGCTGGGGCCCCATGCAGCACAGTGGTCCTGGCCCTGGAGACACGGCAGCCCCCTCACCTTCCTCTACGCAGACACCGATGACTCACACACAGAGACTGAGAGAGCAGGGGTGGGCTGGTGCCGGGGGTGCCTGGAGTGATATGAAGCATCAGGGAGCAGGGTATCCTGAGCCTGGCACCCTGCAGGGCTGCAGCTGTAGTCCCTGCGTCCCAGGGAGTTTAAGAGACCAGTGCCCGGGGGACCTGGGCAGCAAAAAAAGCCCAGAAACCCTCCTAATGCCCCCCCCCAAAAGGTGTTTATACACAGCCCAGCAGCCCTAGAGGGCTGCAGCTCTCCTGTCTTGCTGGCCGTTGCAGGAGGGTGGGGGAGTGCACAAATGTGCAGATCATGCATGCCTGGAGTATGCGAACTGGCAGCTAGGCTGAAAAGAGCCAAAAGGGCAGCCAGCCCTGAGCTACATGGTGCTTCTGACCTCCCTGGATGCTCGTTAAGAGCCTGACGAGTTGGATCACCATCTGGGGCCTAGGGCCTCCTCCCTTGCCTTGGGCCCAGGGAGGAAGCAGAACCACCGAAGAGGATGGAGGTGACGCACATGCCACCTCGGCCTGTCTGCCGGGAACACAGGCGGTACTCAGCTCCCAGAGGGGGTCAGCTATTTCCCAGGCCCAGCACCTCCTGGCCCATGGACTGAATCATTCCTTCTCTCTTGCTCAGCTTTATAGGAAGTCTGAAAAATCTGGTCTCGTGGGATCTCTGGGAGAACCAGCTGAGACACAAACACACTAATGAGCTCAATGAACTGTCAAGCAGACCTCCCTGCTCTGGCCCCCTCTCGCGCCACTTCCGGCTGCAGTGGCTAAGTAATGACCACCCCATGTGACCGATAAGTCTGGGTGAGGTGAACCCTAACACCCCTCTGGACACTAGGAGCAGGCTGGAAGTGAGGGAGAGCGCCCTGATACTACTCCGTCTACCCTTACTCAGCTTGCGGGGCTGCCACCCAGAAGACTACATCTATCCCTCAAGGAGCAATGCCAATAAGCCAGAATGTTCTGTCTATTTCCACCTTTGCAGATTAAGGGTCTGGTTCAGGGTTCAGGGTCTTGCAGCTGAAAGACAATGAGAAGTGACAATGGACAGAGGAGCCGAGGAACCAAAGTTGAGTCGCGGGGCTGTAACTTGTGAGAAAACGTTAAGTCTGTCAGCTGAGAACCCTTTGGGGGTGCCCCGAGGGATGGAACCACCAGCAGGGCTACCCAGACGCAGGGCGAGGCTGCAGCACCCCAGCCCCAATGCACGTAGCAAGCCTTCCACCTCGGCGCAGACCTACCTGAAGGCATAGGTCTTCTGATGCCAGCTCAGCTGTCCCCGGATGCTGTAGGCAATGGTGGTGACAAACTCACCCCCTAGCCCCAACTCGGAGCACAGCTTGAGAGCAAACTTCTCTGGAGAGTTCTCCTTCTCAGACATGTCCCACTCGAACTGGTCCACCAGGGAGATGTTGCCCACATGGATGTTGAGCTGTGTCAGACCAGAGAAGTGAGAGGGGCTGGGCCCAGGACCCTTGCAGAGAGCCGGACAGCTGGGTGGCCTGGTCCAGAGCTGCCCAGGACTCACCACCTGGGAACCTCGCTGGCTCATCCTCCCGCCCAGAGCGACCTCTCCGCATGCAGGGTACCATGAGGGGCTCTGGCTCCAGTCCAGCCCCAACACACTGCCCATGAAGTCCCAGCACGGTGCCCGTCCCACTGCCCTGCTCCCCAAACTGGACCATCTCAATCCTGCCTTTCCACCCCGTGGGCTTGGACCTTCCAAGGTGACGACACTGGTGTCCCTCACCAGCTGCTACCGTGGGGCCCTCTCTTGGTCCTTGACATCATGACCAGAGTAAGTCACAGATGATCCCCCACCTTGACCAGCCTGCAGGGCACATGCAGGCAGCCGGGGAGGAGAGCAGAGGCAGCTCCACCCCACTCCCGGCAGGCTCCCTGCTCATGTGCCCCCCCACCCAGAAGAGGCTCGAGCTGGCCCTGTGTGAGCTGCATCCAGGCCAAGACGTTCACAGCTGGACCCTGGGGACCTGGGCCAGCATGTACCTCACTAACTGACTTGTCCCCCATACGGACAAGCCATGGCTGTTCCAAAAGTGGGCTTCCTCAGTCACTCAGGAAGAACGTTCCACGTGTCTGCATTCACTGGACACCATGTTCATGAGACTCTGTCCACTCCTGTCTAGCAGTCTGCCATGTGGGCAGGCCATAGCACCCCTGCCCATTCACATGATCATCTCATGGTGCTCAGCTGAGCTGACTTGTCTTGACAGAGGCCACAGCCAGTAATGATGGTAGGGAGCCCAGAGCTACTCCCCAGGGTACCTAGGGGCCACTAGAGCCACATGGGGGGCATGTGTGCTGGGCATGAACTCAGAACCTTGTTTTACCACGTCAGAAATTTCGGAGGCCCTTGCTGCTGTTTTCCTTTATGTTACCGGGAATCACCCAGGATTCACCAGGGATTCTGGACTCACTTCAGCTTCAGCTCAACTTTCGCACAAGAAACGCGGAAGGCAGCAGCGGTGCTGTTCAGAGCAGAGTATGCGTGGAAACTTTTCCTGGCCCTAATCCAGCCCCGTTCATAAAACTCCAAACCTCTGGGCCCACACAACACAGTCAAGCCTCTCCTGTGTGCTAATCTCCATGCAAGCCCAGAAGTGAAGGTTTGTAGAACAGAACCGGAAGAGCAATATGGGGAGCCCACACAGCACACTGGGACAGAGAGCAGCAGGTGTCAGAGCCACACCATGGTCCTCAATGGAGAGCAGGTCCCACTATCCCCAGGGGTGACACGGAGGCATGGGAGGGAATCTTCTTGGACACGGGGTGGTGCTGTGTGGATAGGGTTCCCTCCCATGAATTGTCGATGACAGCTTTCACTTACAAAAAAAAAAAAAAACAACACCACAGGCCAGGAAGAACTCAATAAGCTGAGTGCATACTTTCATGCAGAAGGCCTGGGTCTGATCCCTGGCACTGTGTGGTCCCCTGAGCACCAATGGAAGTGACCCCCAAGCACAGAACTGGGAGTAGCCCCTAAGTATCACTGGGTGTGGCCCTGAAAACAAAAAACAGACCACAAACCCTTCACTCCAACTGCCAGGAGCAATCCCTGATTATGGAGCTGGGAGGAGCCCCACATCACCACCGGGTGTGGCCCCTAAAAGCAACAACAAAAGAAATTACAGAAGCTAAAGATATAAGGGGCAAAACCAGACAGAAAGTCTTCATGGACGGGCAGTCGGGGGAGAGATCCTGCAGGCTGACAGAGCAGAGCCGGCCAGTGCTAAGGAGGGAAGAGGGTATAGCTGGGCTCGGCGGGCCGGCTCCCAGGGGAGGTGGCATTTGAGGAAGAACTAAATGATCTGAGAGAGCAACCACGTGTCTCCCGGGGGAGGGGGTTCAGGGAGGAGCCCTAACTCAACGCCAAGGCCCAAGGCCAGGAGGATGGCCAGGGGTCAGGGTCAGGATGAGGGGCCTGAGGTTGTCTTAAGGCCGTCAGCTTGCCGAGTGCTCTGGGCCGAGGAGAGACCTCTATGGCAGCAGGGTGCCAAGAGGTGACTGGATGCTGCGGAGCTCACAGACCACACAGGGTCAGAATCAAATAGCCACAAAGCCTACACGTAAATATCAGTTTTATATACAAATATATATATATAAATAATATATATAAATAATCTAGGGGAAAAATAAAAACTTGGTAGAGGTTGAAATAATAGTACAGGGGGGTAGGGTACATGCTTTTTTTTTTTTCCTTTTTGGGTCACACCCGGCAATGCTCAGGGGTTACTCCTGGCTTTGCACTCAGGAATCACTCCTGGCGGTGCTCAGGGGACCATATGGGATGCTGGGAATCGAACCCGGGTCGGCCACATGCAAGGCAAATGCCCTACCCACTGTGCTATCACTCCAGCGCCAGGGTACTTGCTTTTTATGTGGCCAAACCAAGGTCAATCTCAAGCACCATGTAAGGGTCCCCAAATTCCTTGAGCTTAGAGGCAGGAGTAAGCCCTCAGCACCGAAAAGTGTGGCCAAGAAAACCAAACTTAATTAAAGACGCCAGTGAATGGAAAGTATACCTCATGCTCATGGACTGGAAACATCTAATACTGTTAAGACATCAGGATTATTCAAAGTGATCAACCAATTCAATGTAATCCTTATCACAATCCCAACAATATTTTTGGGGAAATGTAAACATTCTAAAATTCGTTTGAAATATAAGGGATCTTAAAGGGATCCAAAACATCTTCAAAAAGAACAAAGTTTGAAGAATCACACTTCCTAATTTTGAAAAAGATACAGTCAATAAGCACACTAAAGAACTTCCACATGGGGCTGTAGTGATAGCACAGCGGCTATCACTACATCCTTGCATGCGGCTGAGTTGCATGTTCGAGTCCCAGCATCCCAAATGGTCCCCTGAGCATTGCCAGGGTAATTCCTGAGTGCAGAGCCAGGAGTGACCCCTGAGCATCACCGAGTGTGAACCAAAAAGAGCAATAAAAAAACCCAAAAAAACCCACAAACTTCCACACCATTAATCAATAGGAAAATACAAATAAGAAAGGCAGCTGGTAGGAGGCAGGAGGCCTGGGTCCCAATCCCAGTTTGAACAGCCCTTCTCAATGAGGCTGGTGACTCTGTACCCAGCTCTTCACCTGTAATGCAGCGGGTAAGGTACCATCTTCCTCCAAGTCTGCAGAGGACCACTGACTGGGTGTAGGAAAATGTGCTCAGCTCAACCATGGGAAAAACACAGCAGTGGCTCCTGTGGGCTTCCCCACTCTGTCCATCACTGGCTTCATCTCCTTGCACCACTCAGGCTCTGCTTAGTGGCCCCTGAACACATCCAAAACATGAGACCTCACTTGGAAAAGTTGGTCCTAACCCTTTCTGGGCTCAGCGGAGCCCCCTGCTACCTAAAAGATCCTTTCCAGCTGTCCTGTCCCAGAGCAAAGACCAAGGCTCTGCAGAGGATTCGGTGGAGCCTCCTCATCTAATGTTACCCCAGGCTAAGGAAAGGCTCACCTTGATGATGACACGCTGGTCTGATTGGTCCTCCAGGATGCTGTCTGTGGGGTAGGACTCAATTTGCTGTCTGATGGCAGAAGCGATAGCTGGCACAAAGGTCAGTGGGTTCAAGTCCAGGTCATCACAGAGGATTTCTGAAAACATCTCAGGGGTCATCAGCTTTTCTGAAATCAAAGGAGAGCAAGAAGTGCCAAATGACAGCAGGACCTAATACGACTGTGCATGGCCCAGCCGACCATCCCCCCTTCCTCCTGGACACCTTCCTGGTCAAAGATGAGGATGGGAAATTTTCCTGGACATGGGGACAGGAAGAAGGAAGCCTGGAACAATCACTCCCTCATCCGAGTTCTCATTTCAGGCACTTTTCCCTCTACACCTGGGGGAAGTGGTCAAGGCCCATATAAAATTCTTGGCCTGGTTCACTTCACTGTAACCAATGAAATGCCTGGTGGAGAAATAAGTCAAGGCACTTTGGCACTGATGTAGCACCCTCACATTCTCCTTCTCTCCTTTCACCCTGGAAACCAGACAACCATGTGAAGATGACCATCGGTGAGCCAGGGAGAGGGGCCTCAAGAAACCAGTCCAGAGGGGTCCAGGTCTGGAGAACTATACCTCCTCACACAATGCCCTTAATTGTGTTACATTTTGTGTAGTTTCCCGTCCTAATTTCTGGAAAAGACTACACAGAATTAGTGGTTTATTAATTTCCTCTCTCTTTCTTTGGGGGGAAGTGGGAGGAGGTTACATCTGCAGTGTTCAGGGCTTACTCCCGGCTCTGTGCTCAGGGATGACGCAGAGGTACTCAGAGGAAGCGTTATCACTGCCAGGGATGGTTATATGCAAAGCAAACACCTTAGCCCTTTATACCTTAACCTTGGTGGCGCTGGTGTTCTTAAAACAATTTGGGTCTGGGGCTGGAGCGATAGCACAGCGGGTAGGGCGTTTACCTTGCACGCGGCCAACCTGGGTTAGATTCCCAGCATCCCATATGGTCCCCTGAGCACTGCCAGGGGTAATTCCTGACTGCAGAGCCAGGAGTGACCCCTGTGCATCGCCGGGTGTGACCCCCCCAAAAAAAAATTGGGTCTGAAGATTTCTATTTCGGGAGCTATTTTTTTATTTTACTTTATTGTATTTTATTTTTGCTTTTTGGGTCATACCCAGGGATGCTCAGGGGTTACTTCTGGCTTTGCACTCAGGAATTACTCCTGCTGGCACTCAGGGGACCAAATGGGATGCTGGGAATCGAACCTAGGTCAGCTGCGTGAAAGGTAAAGGCCCTACCGGCTGTACTATTGCTCCAGTCCCTCGGGAGCTGTTTAAATATGAATACTATTTCTTAAAAGCATTGACATAGGGCAATTCACATGGATGATTTTATATTAACGAAGTCATAACAGAGCACGTTTTGCCATTGCGAAGTTTTGTCTTAAGATTCGCCAAATTTATTTGTAGTGCTGTTTTTAACCTGCAGTCTATAGCAACAGCTCATTTTATTCCTGAATTTGATAATTTTTTGCTTTTCTCTTGTCAGTCTTGCTAAAGGGTTGTCAACTTTACTGATCCTTTCATTATTTTCTAGTGCCACTAACTCTAGGGCCTCACACATGTAAGACATGCATGCTGCAGTGAGCTATATCCCAACCCCCTGATCTTTCCAAACACTGTGTTTCACTAATTTCTCTACTGCTTTCATTTGCAATTTCATTTATTTCTATTCTTTTCATTACATATATTGTCTCCGCCTGTTTTGGTTTCATTTTTGATCTTCTTTATTGGTTCCCAAGATAGGACTGTTGATTATTCACCCGGAACTTTTCATTTGCAATACTCTGGTGCTATAATTTAACCTGTCAGCACTATGCCATCTGTATTTTTTTTTTTTTTTTGCTTTTTGGGTCACACCTGGCGAGGCACAGGGGTTACTCCTGGCTCTGCACTCAGGAATTACCCCTGGCCGTGCTCAGGGGACCATATGGGATGCTGGGATTTGAACCCGGGTCGGCCGCGTGCAAGGCAAACGCCCTACCCACTGTGCTATCTCTCCAGCCCTATGCCATCTGTATTATACACATTTTGGGATAGTACATTTTCAATCAGGTCCATTAATATTTTACTTTATTTATTTGGCCACACCAAAAAGCAGTGCTTGGGGCTTACTCCTGGATCTGCACTCAGCGATTACCTCAATGAGCCTCGGGGGAACCCTACATGTTGCCAGGGATTGAACCCTGGCTGGCCACATATATGGCGAGTGCCATACTTGCTGTACCATTGTTCTGACCCTGGGTCCATCTATATATATATATATATATATATATATATATATATATATACACACACACACACATATACATATACATATATATATATTTTGCTTTTTGGGTCACACCAGGCGATTCACAGAGGTTACTCCTGGCTCTGCACTCAGGAATTACTCCTGGCGGTACTCAGGGGACCATATGGAATGCTGGGAATCGAACCTGGGTCGGCCGCGTGCAAGGCAAATGCCCTACCCGCTGTGCTATTGCTCCAGCCCTGGTCCACCTATATTTTAAAATTTCCCTTCTAATTTACTATTTTAAGCTGTAAGTTACTTGTTTACAATTTATTTAATTTGTAAATATTTTCATTTTGGTAAGAGAACACGTAATATTTTAAATTTGGTAAGATGTGCCGTATGACCCATAGTAGAGTTAATATGGTTTACATTCCACTGGCACTCACAAAAGAATGCGCAGTCTGGGCTGGAGCAATAGTACAGCGGGTAGGGTGTTTGCCTCGTATGCAGCCAGTTGGGTTCAACTTCTAGTACTCCATATGGTCCACTGAGCCCTGACTGTCCAGTGATCCCTGACTGTAGACCAGGAGTAACCCCCTGAGCTGGTTGTGTCACTCACCACCCCCCCAAAAAAAAATACAAAAAGAAAAACACAACCAAAAAAAGAATGTGCAGTGAGCCATCTTGGGTGGAATGTTCTATAAATGACAATGAGATGCTACTGGTCAATGGTGATGTCGATTTCCTATAGTCTTGTTGATTTTCTGTCTAGTTATTCTATCTGTAGCTGAGAAAGGGATGTCAAAGTCTCTACATAATTGTGTCTTTGTTAAATTATTTTTTTTTAGTTCTATCAGTTTTTACTTCTCATATTTTTCGGCTCTGACAGAAATTAAAATTTCCAGGAGGAACCCTGCTCTATCTTGAGCTGGGGAGGTTCAAAGGGCTAAAGTATATGCTTTGCAAGTGGGAGAACTGAAATAGATCCTCAGTGCTGCCTGGTCTCCCAAGCAATGTGAAGTTACCCTCCAACACTACCAGGTGTGGCCCTAACAAACTGCTATGTCTTCCTGGCAGATTAACACCGTATTATTATGTGTGATTCTGCATCTTCTTGACCACACCAAGAACTCTAGAACTGATCCTGTGTGCCTCTGGTTTTGAAATACTGAGAGTCTTGACCGCAGGGGAGCCTGCTGCACTGGTAATGTGAACCACGCACTGACTTCCATCATCTCCTAGTATCATTTTCCCCTTGATACAGTTCTTCCTGACCACTCTTTTCCTTTATTTTTTTTGTACCAAGTATCATTATCTTTAAGTTGTCTTTAGTCCCCCTTGGTAAGAGTGGATAAAGAGACATATAAAGGAGAAATTTTCTGTGTGAAGAGTAACAAGACTGGGGCTGGAGCAATAGTACAGCCGTTAGGGCATTTGCCTTGCACATCGCCAACCCGCGCTCAATTCCCAGCATACGGTATATATGGTCCCCCAAGCACTGCTAGGAGTAATTCCTGAGTGCAGAGCCAGGAGTAACCCCTGAGCATCTCTGGGTGTGACCCAAAAAGAAAAAAAAAAAAAGGTAAGAAGAGAGGAGCTGGAGAGAGAGTACAGCAGGCAGGGAGTTTGCCTTGCATATGGCAAACTCGGGTTTGATCCCTGGCATCCCATATGGCCCCCCAGGCACCGCCAGGAGTGATTTCTGAGTGCAGAGCCAGGCCCTGAGCATCACTGGGTGTGGTCCCCAATACAGGTGTGTGTGTGTGTGTGTGTGTGCGCGTGCGTGCGTGCGCGCGCGCGCGCACATGCCTCACTTGGCAGTACTAAGGGCTTACTCAGGGATCACTCCTAGTAGAGCTGTAGGACCATATGGGTTGAACTCAGGTCAGTCACATGCAAGGCAAGAGCATTCCTGGCTGTACTATCTCTTTAACAACCCCCCCAGCATTTTTACAGCTCCTACAACTTCCCTTACCCACAACTCCACTTAACAATGTCATCCACTTCCCTATTATCAGCTAACCAGCAGGTCCTAAACATAAGCAATCCAGCTCTTAGGCCTGGTTCTCAGAGTTGAATAGAAGCCCTTGAACTCAGGCTTCTGGCAAAGCAGCCTAATTTCTCTATGAAGACCAAAGAAACCAGGAAAATACTTAAAAACCAAATTATACACATGCAATAATTACAATGGTGTTATTTAACATGTGAAAGTAATTGAAAGGGAAAATGCAAAACTAAAAATATTTTTAGGGTGGTGAGATTCTGGTGATTCTAAACTGTTACTTGTTTTTAAATGACGCAAAAATATCTCAAGAGGGCAGAGGGCCTGCTTTGCACGCAGAGGCCAGGTTCGATCAGCTACTGACCCATGAGAAGAAGAGGTGGAGGTGGACGGGGGTATAGGGTGGATGCACGAAGGGCAGGAGGCTGAGCAGACTGAGCACATCAGGTGGCTGGGCAGATTACACATCACACCGAGCTTCCCACATTCGACAAAAAAGGAGGAGCCTGAGGCCCAGCACACAGCAAACAGCTGCAAAAGCAGAATTGGACTGAGAGCTCACATCCTCAAAATCTATGCCAGGATGCTCTGCATGTCATTTTCAGATTCCAGCTTCTGACTGATGGCAACGGGACTGCTCACACGGTGGCTGTGCCTGGGCCAGGCAGACACCAAAGGCTGACATACCATTCATATTCCAGGTAAAGGCATCCCGAAGCTTCTGCCCATCGATCTCCATATCCAGACGGATGGGGACCAGCACCTCGGGCTGGGATGCGTTCTCATGGATCACAGCTGGGTCATGGTCATCAAAGCTGGAAATAAAGTGGTAACAAAGTCAGCAAAGGGGCACTCTGGGTCCCTATGCTCAAGAACTCTTTTGTACCACTGCTGATATCCAGCAAACCTGGTTTGAAGGGAAAAGTCCACATCCTACAAGAGACCTGCCAATGAATGGCAAAGTCAGCAGAATCCTGGCCAGCTGGGGTCTCCCGGCCACAGAGCAGAGCTGCCACAGGCACTTACGCAGGGAGAGCAAATAGACCATGCTGAGACGGGCTCTATGATATGAAGAGACGGAAGATTGTCATGACTGTAGCCTGAACACAGGCATATACTAGCTGGGTCCTAGGATGGCCAAACCTGCAGGCAGGATCTAACTGAGCAAGCTAGGCACGAGACTGAGGGCCAAAGCCAGATTGAGAGAGACAAGGAGATGAGAGTTGGAAAAATGGTTCCCAAAATACATCTATATCCTAACCCTTAGAACCCATGACCATTAGCTTCTCTAGCAAAACAAACAAAAAGACCTCAACAAATATGATTAAATCAAGGAATTTTCAGACACAGGACAGCAGGTAGGCATTGGCCTTGCATATACAGTCACCCAGGGTTCAATCTCCAGCACCACATGAGCCCCTGAGCACCGCAAGGAGTGATCCCTGAGCAAAGCCAGGTGTATGCTCTAAGTACTGCCGGGTGTGACCCCAAAACAAAACAAAAATAATCATGTTTAGAGATTATCCCATGGGCCTTAAATTACAGCATGTGTTCTTACAAGAAAGATAAACAGTGGGAAATTGCACATACAAAGGGGAAGGCCACCGCTGACCACAAAGAGAGACTGGAATGATACAACCCCAAGCTGAGGAACACCCACAGCAAACATAAGCAGGAAGTTTCAGAAGCAGATCCCCTCAGAAGCCCTAGAAAGAGCATGGCCTGATTAAAACTTTGTTACCCAAGGAAAAACTTACTTCTAGAACTACTAAGAGAATAAACATTGGGGCCAGAGCAATAATACAGTGGGTAAAGCGTTTGCCTTGCACACAGCCAACTTGGGTTCAAACCCCACCACTCCATACAGTCCCTGAGCCTGCCAGGAGTGGTCTCTGAGCGCAGAGCTGGGTGTGGCCCAAAAACTAAAAAGAAAAACACAAAGAGAATACAAAAGCCACCCAGTTTGTGGTGACATGCGCCAGCAGCCACAAGAGAGTAACATTACAGAAGTGACATCGAAGGCATTTAAAGCTGGCAGGGAAAAAGTCTAAGAAGAGCGCCCCCAGGAAACCCATGGGAAATGCTGGGGAAATGATACCGTGGAGAGACTGGCACGGGCAAAGCAGAGCAGACACTGGGCACGGTGGGCACAGCTTCTGGGAGGCAAAGGGTGGAAGCAGTTTCCTGGGGCAGAAGGCACTGGCACCGTGGGGAGTTAGGGGGACTGAGGGCAGAGGGCACGCACTCACCACAGAGGGAAGGTCCTCTTCTTGTCCCGGCCCATTCGGTTCCTGTTAATAGTTGTGGAACACGGCACAGCGTCCAGATGGTGGGAGCTGTTGGGCAGGGTGGGCACCCACTGGCTGTTCCTCTTAGCTTTCTGTTCCCTGGGAGACAAGGGAAACATTACATCAGTTAGCAGCCCAGGACTGCCACAGGGCGTCATGTTCACTGGATGCCCACTCGCCCCTGCAGGGCTCCACACTCTCACGGTGACTCCGTGCACTCCAACCCCTGCAGGAGTCTATCCCCCAGGCTTCCTAGCACCTGCTAAGAGGCACTGAGGCCAGGAAAAGAGAGCCAAGAGTCTCAGTCACAAGGTAAAAGAAAGTTCTAGGCCTGGTTCCAGAGATGCTACATCCCTTTGATGCTGAGTTGGGTTTCCCTGCAGGGGCATTGCAGGAGGAATATGGGTGGCAGCAGGGAGGAGGCATGGGCAGGTCTAGCGCTTGGGGTGGGGGAAGGGGGGAGATGCGATCAAAGGGTCCCTACCTAGGGTGGCCTATTCCATGAGAAAGTGACGGGGTCCAGCGACTCCTCGTGACTGACGTGAAGGGAGATTTGATCAGACTGGTGATACAGACTCGGAGGCCACACCTGGCAGTGCTCCAGGAGGAATGGTGCCAAGGGACCAAACTAAGGGCCTCACACAGGATGTCCCTGTGTGATGAACTCGACCTTCAGACTTATTTTAGGTGAATGGGCCTATCTGGGTGAGGTTCTGGTTTCCTGGCTTCTAGGACAGTAGAGTTAAGATGACGCATTGTTAAACGCTTTCTAGGAAATGATGCTCAAAGTCATGAAAGTAACCCATGTCCTATAAAGGGCTCATTCTCTGAATCACAGATGGATTTTGCTACAAGAAAAACAGCAAAAGCTTTGTTATGCAGGGCTCCAGCTTGGGATCTAAGACACAAGACTGCCCCAATTCCCAGCCTCCCCTGTGAGCAACGTGAGGGCAGGGGCAGGGCATGACACACCCTCATATCCCCAACACGTGCACCACGTCTTCTTCAACCATCTGCTACAGTCCAGACTGTGGTGTCACTGCAGCTGACTTTCGGCCAATCAGATCCCGCCGAAGGGTTGGGTGGCAGGGGCCCAGAACCCCTTTTGCCACAGCTGCTGAAGGCAGGACTTTTATGGCCAGCTTTACCTTAAGTGACACCTGAGAAAAGAGGGTATGTGGGACTAAACTGAGTTGAAGCTAAGAGCTCAGGCAACAGGGCCCCAGGTTCCCAACATAACTTATCTGGCAGCTTCTAGCCTGACCAAAAACTCACACAGAGCCAACTATGAAGCAGTGAATTCCTAGCCCCTCCTCGAGCAAGTGCTTCCTGTCTCAGGGGCGGGCCCAGGAAGAAGAACTCCTCACAAATTCCAGGACCATGCCAGTGTGGCTGGGCCTATATTTGGGAACCACGGGTCTAGATTGCCTGTTTTCTCACTTGGCCTTTCCAAATGTGGGCACTGAGGCTCCTCCAGGCCCCAGAGTCTGACCACCTCTCCTTAAGAGTCTCAGTTCCAAGCCTAGGCCACTCTGCAAAACCCTCCTGTGTAGTAGCTGTCACAAATGGACAAAACCTGTTGCCTCACAGAGTGAGCATAAAGATAGGGTCAGAGAACATGGGAAACTCAGTCAAGTGACCTTCCTCCACTGCCACCAGGTCTGCCCATGAGCCTCAAGCCTCCACTGGACAATGGGTGACTGGGAACAGAGGCACTGGCCCTCCTGTGAGGTTGACTGGATTGTGGAAGGCACTTCCCGCCTTGGGAACCCATCTCCCCTCATAGGTCTCCCCCCACCCCCCGCTCTCTACACAGCAACTGTTCCCTCAGCTGTTCTTCACATGACATGATCATCAAGAAAGTGTTTACTACCCCATAAAGATTACTGCTGACATGTGCAGACTTGAAAGTCCCATCCATGTGTACACAATTTGCTTCCGCCACTACCCAGGAAAGTCTCGCCATCCCTGGGGGGAAAGAATCTGCAGAGCACACATCCAACTGGCCAGGCTGGATGCCCGCCACTTTTTTTTGGGGGGGAGGGGAGTTAGTATAAAAACCATCCAAGAGCACAGATGAGAGAAAATCTGGGTGAAATGATTTTCCATAACCACATCACTCTAAAAATTAACCCTCTACCCTGAGTTTTTATGTACATTTTTGTGCACAAACTTGCCATGTTTCTTTGAGCTGACAGTGTAATATAGGGATTCCTCACATTTCACTTGGGAACTGTACCTAGGGCCATGCCAGAGGGATACAGAAGAGACACGAGAGAGAATTCTTCTGTACCACAGATGCCACAGAGGAGGCCGAGTCCCTCAGGTAGCTGCTTCTTCCCTCACTCGGCCTGTCCCAAAAGGACTGGAAAGTTCTGACGGCTCTGGATTTCCCATGATTATTCACAATGCTACAACAGACATCTCTGTACAAATAATAGCTCTTGTTGTTGTTTTTTCAGATTCTTTCTTTGGGACAAACTCCCTAAGGCGAAATTAATGGGCTAGAGAACAAAAAGACATTTGATGTCATGTTTCACAGAAGGCCAGGCTGTGATCTGCCACCACAGCCCCACGACTGCACCATCTCTGTCATGCACTTTCAACGCTCTATGTTGCCAGATGTTTGTTTTTTTTTACTTTGAATTTAAAAAATTACACCCCAGGACAAAGAGTGTTCCCTACGTTTGTTTTGGTTTTTGTTGTTGTTCTGGGGCCACACCCAGTGATGCTCAGGAGTTACTCCTGGCTCTGCACTCAGGAATCATTCCCGAGTGGTGCTCTGGAAACCTGGGTTGGCTGTGCGCAAGGCAAACGCCCTACCTGCTGGACTGTCATTCCAGCCCTGGTTGCTCTTTCTATTTCTGCTATAAGACACCCTTTTCCCAATCTCTCTACTGGGGTATCCAAATGATTCTGATAAATCTGAATGAGCAGACTCTTTGTACAACAGAACCACTTTCTACTCAGTTTCCTGTTTGTTCAATAAATACTGTGTAGGGGCCGGAGCGATAGTACAGTGGGTAGGGCGTTTGCTTTGCACACGGCTGAGCCGGGTTCAATCCCTGGCATCCCACATGGTCCCCCAGGCACTGCCAGGAGTAATTCCTGAGTGCAGAGTCAGGAGTAACCCCTGAGCATTGCTGGGTATGGCCAAAAAGCAGAAAAGAAAAAAATAAAAAAGACCAAAACTACAAACAATAAATACTGTGTAAAGGCTCTAAGCCTATGCAAGTACATCTATGTTGATTTCTTCTGAATTCATCAGGGCCACCAGTTTTCCTAACATATTAGTCCCACATGCAAAGCATTCCTATCAACTCTCCAGAATCCAGGTCTCTGCTTACACGTCTAAGAAATTCCAAAGATAGAGAAGAAACTCAGAAACTTGGATAAGGCGATTTGTAAGCAGTGAGTAGTGTTGAAAAGTATTTCAGCTCAACTTCAGCACAGCATGAGAAAGATATACTGTCGTGGGGGCCCACTCTGGCCAGGTAACCCTGGGATTACCTGAGGTAGGTGGGGGGCTCCGTGCTGATGGACACGGCCTTATACTTCTCATCATTGCCATCCAGAATCTCTTCCACCTCTGAGGCTTTCAGCAAGGTCACACTGGTAGCCAGGGTGGTGTATCCGTGATCTGCAACAGAGACGTCGCTACCATCACCATTCTGGAGGGTCCCGAGGCAGCAATAGCCAGTTGATGCGGCACATCAAGGTCCTCGCATGCAGGAGGTGGGAAAAGCAGGTGTCGACCTTACTACTGCTGAATGCTGGCCTCTTCCAAAAGGGCAGTCTGGACCGGGTGCTTGATTTCGAGGTCCTACTAAGTAAACACTCCCTTAGAACTGGAACTAATTTGTCAGGAGCGCCCTGGCTCCAGGCACAGAGGAAGTATACACGTCAGGGACAACTGTGGCACAGTGCAGCCCATGGGGCCAGTGAGGGCACAAGGAAAGCTCCAGAGTAATACCACCAGTGGGAAGAGGTCTGACACCATTGCAATCACGACATGAAGCAGAGTGGAGAAATGGAATGAGAAATGGAAAAGATTTTTCTTTTAAAGCAAGAGCCCTGAGAGTTGCAAACAGCTGCTGCATGTAGAACACCAATTTCTGGGCCTGCGCCAGGCAACACACACTTTCTGGGAAGCAGGACAGATGTAGGTCCCATGACCCACAGCTCTTCTATGAATCCTCGGTCAAAAGCTGCGACCTGTCTGGAGGCTCAGCCTAGCTTCTCCTGGAGAAACAGTTAGGAAAAGTGTCTCCGAAGCACGAGGCTGAAGAGTCAGCAGCTTACAGAGAGGAAAGCAAAGCTGAGAGCTCAAGCGTTAGTGACTGATGCTCTACCAAGGGGTGGAGATAAGGGAAAAAAAGGCTTTTTGAAGCAAGTGACTGGAAATGTTATAGCAGCAGATTTAAAAGGGAAAAAAAGCTCTGGCTCCTGCATTAAAAGAACCTCTACAACGCCCACAATGGACAAGACCACAGCAACACCTATAGGTACAATCAAACGGACAGACTTCACACAGGCACCCACACAGAAGCACGTACGCACATATGAATTCACACACGCGCGTGCGCATTCATACATACACACAGGACTTTGGGCAAATCTTCACCTAGGCCCAGGGCAGCTCTCTACAAGGTGCCACCGCCAAGTGGGAAACTGTGTCCCCACCAGCCAAATGTCACGGCACCTCCAGACCCCAATTGATGGTGAGACTGTCCCCCAAGGCAAGGTGGGTCAGGCCCTTGGATGTGTGAAAAGCAGCCTGTCACCCTGCACAGAGCTGCCACACGGTGGGCGGCTCCGTGAGCATGCCCACACACGCCACAGCATGAGGAATGGCGCATGCACACGCGCTCAAGCGCACCGGCGGCCAGAATGGAGGACTAGGGGATGGAAGCCAAGCGGTGAAAGCCCCAGGGCGAGTGGGCGCGGGGGCCACCACCCGCCGCTCGGGCTGCATGGAGGGTGACGATGGCAACACACCCACAGCAGATGGCAGAGCATCACAGCATTCCAAAAACGTTTTGAGACCAACTTGTCTTCACCGCATCTGCTGCCGTCCCGGCTCACCCCCCTCTCCCGCTGATCAAGGACCACCACTGGCTACCTGAGCCCTCAGACAGGTGGGTGGCGCCTCTGGTCCTGGGATGCTCCCTGTCGCACTAACGTCAAGGGCAGCAGTGAAGACACTCTGGAGTAAAAACGTTTTATCCTCATGACATAAGCGAGTGGTTTTGAAACAGGTTTACAAACCCTCGTGAAGACGCACCCTTAGTGTTAGGTTTTGTTTTTTTACCATGTGACGATGCAACTATTTTCTTCCTCTCTTCCACAGTGGCTAGCCGCCTCCAGAGTGAGGGGTACCTCTTGTACAGAGAACCTCGGAACATACGGAGGTAGTTCCCCACCTATGAGTAAAGCAAGAAGGCTCATTATGAGGGTCAGGTCTCCACATGGAAGGGGGGGATCCTGGTATAGAGGTTCCGCTGGATTGAGTGTCAGACAAACAGACCTCCATAAAATCACATTCTGCTGACAGCGAGGGTTCAACAGCAGTGCACATCTGGCCCCCATCTGCCCTTCTATGCGGGGGGAATAACATCTGCATCCTGACAATAGAACTGAGGTCCCAAAAGGCCTGACCAATGCATGAAGGAGGGCCCCTGAGTTCACCAAGAAGCCCCCAGAGTGCACTGAGAAGCTGGCGGTGATTTGGATTTGGGAATAGGCATCTCTGGCACTTTCTAGAAATATAAAGCCTCTTTGACTCTCTTTTATCTTAAGAACAGGACTTTGATACTTTTACGAGGCAATAAACACCAAAAAAGCCTTTAATTTCAACCAGATGCTGGGTAATTTCCCCCATGGCCCCTGTTGCTTTGTTTAGTAACAAAATCCCAACCAGGAATACCAAAGGAATTTTCCGAAGAGTTTAAAAAGCACTTATCAGCAATCACCAGATTGCTACATAAATCATTACAATCCCCGAACAATAGTTTCAGCTGACTTGTGCCAAATACTCAAATATGACTTCCTTAATGAAATGAAACTGTGTGCTAATGTTTTTATAGAAACATCCCCACTAGCTCCCTGACCTTCCCAAAATGATCACTGGTACCACATTCAAGGGGAAGGCAGCCCAGGGGTCTGGCTCCACTCGTACTTGGGAATCATCTTCCTTTTAGGGGCCTCCTTACTCATGTAAGTGCTCAGCGACTAAACTTCACCCCACCATCACACCTATCACTCCCATCTACCTTTGTAGTACAGTGTATGTGGTCAATAAAAATGTTTCTGCAAAGAAACAAGATTTCTACCATGGAAAACCAGTGTTGCGGTACAGCAGAAGAGCACACACAGTGAGTGGCCCATGTGTCACACACAAAGCACAAAGCCTTCTCAGCTCTTGGGCTTCTGTAACATTCCTTCCCATCCAAGGGGAGAAGTGCCACTGGGTTTTTGAAAGAAAGTGACAAGAATGCACCTCCTCCGCGCCCTCCCTCCCCCTCCACCACACACACACACACACACACACACACTCTCTCTCTCTCTCTCTCTCTCTCTCTCTCTCTCTCTCTCTCTCTCTCTCTCTCACACACACACACACACACACACACACAGAGCAGTTCAGCAGGGCTCCAGAATTCCCAGACAATTCTCTAAGCCTTAGAATTTAGAAGACCTGGGCTCCCATCCCTGGGTTTTCCCTAAACCATCTTTGCCCTCTCTGGACCTGGGTTTCCCCAGTGTAAAACGAAGGTACAGACTTGGCGAGCGTACAGGAACCTCCGGCTGTCCTCTGGCTTGGTTAACTTATGGCTGCCAGCGTAAGGCAGAATAGTGTCCCGCATGTGCTACCCATGTGGATGCCCATCTCCCTGCTGACCCCTCCACCTTTGTACCTTAGAGGTGCTGGGTATACTGCAATGCCGCTTCTCTGGTCACTGTGCCCAGAGGGCCCTCTAAAGACTGGGTCTCAAACAACTGTTCCCACTCACTGAGACTTAAAGAGAAGACTGCAGTGACAGAAACAAACACCTGTGCAGGGGATGAACTTCATCTAAGCCTCTCATGAGACATGTGAGCTGTGACTGGGACATACAGCGGTCCTAGAACCAGGTCTCTGACAGTTTGGTCACCTAGCCACGTGCTTCCTCGTAATACGCTCCATCTAAGAAATAAATGTTTCTGTCCACTCAGAGTCAAGGCTAAACCAACTGCTCCTCCTGACAATGGGTCAGATGAGGGTTTCTTTAAACCTCCCCCATACCGCATACTGAAACTCCTCAGTTGCCTCTCGTGGCTCACATTTAGCAGGTGCCTGCCAAGCCAAGAGGATCATTCTGCGCTAAGGCAAATGAACAGACACTGGCTCCATTTCTCCAGCACTTGTTTGAAGAGCAGCACTTGCGTGTTAACATTAAAACACTGAAGCCTGAGAGAAAGCAGAGCAGGTAGGGCACTTGCCTTGCATGTGGCCAATCTGGGTTCTACCCCTGGCACCCCATATGGTCCTCCAAGCCCTGCAAGGAGTGATCCCTGAACAGAGCCAGGAGTAAACCATGAGCAGACAGGTGTCACCCAAAAAAAAAAAAAAAACCAGAGTGCATCCTGCCCTTCTTTAGAAAAGCTAGTAGGGCTGGAGAAAAAGTATAGGAGTTACAGTGCTCGCCATGCATGCGGTTAACCCTAATATAAAACATACTCCCTCTCCCCAAGCACTGCCTGATCTGGCACAAACGTCCTCTTTAAAAAAGCGAACAAACCAAAAAACTGGTGATAGAACCATCGGCCTAGAATGCTTGCCTCGAAGGTAGCCGACCCATCTTTGATCCCCATCATCCCACATGGTCCCCCAAGCAATGCTAGGGGTGATCCCTGAGTGCAAAGCCAGGAGTATGATCGGCATTTCCGCCCTGAGCATTTCCAGGTGTGACCCAAAAACAAAACAAAGCAAACAATTTTTAAAAATCTGGTGAGAATGGTTATACTCAAGTATTGATAGTACTGACACTGGTCTGATCATCAAACACAAGTAAAAAGTCGAGCCAGAATTATAAGGTGTCTAGAATGCCTCAGTGGCCCTAATGAAGCAGTTATCGTGAAAAAAAAAGAGAGAAGCCAAAAATGGGGGGGAATGGTATGAAATGTGGGAATAAGACATTGAACACTGCTTCAAGAAAAGGCAACCGCTGACATTTTTGTTTTTCGAGGGGCTACACCTGGAGGTGCTGGAATGGGGATGCCGCCAGCAGCCGGGCCAGGTTGAACTCGGGACCTCCACCTCCCAGGCCCCAGTCCCTGGCATTTGGTAACTAGCTCTCCAGGATCCACACATACTCACCTCTTGACCTCAGGGAGCTTGGACTGCTTGGTAAGCGCATATCGGATTGGTACTGGGAAGGGAAGGGGAGCAGAGGAAAGAGGGAAAGGCACGGGAGGAAGGAAGAGCTGGCAATGCTAGAAATCAGTTTGGGGGCCTGAGCGATAGTACAGTGGGTAAGGACCTTTGCCTTGCACGTGGCCGACCCGGGTTCAATCCGCATCCCATATGATCCCCCGAGCACCGCCAGGAGTAATTCCTGAGTGCAGAGCCAGAAGTATAGCCTTGAGCATCGCCGGGTGTGATCCAAAAAGTGGGAAAAGAAAAAAAAAATCAGTTTTGTCTGGCAGCATTTATATTGAATGTCTGTGAGTACTGCTCATAGTTTTTAGTGAAAGTAGAAGCTGGTGACTGTCTTCGGATCAAAAAAAAAAAAAAAAGCGTTCATCTGAGGCCATTTGTTAAAGCAATCTAGTTCGCACAGGCTCCCAGGGAAGAACCAGTGACCGGCAGGGCTTTCCGACAATGAAGTCGTGCCGCTGCGACAACAGAGCACTGCCACCTCTAGCCTGGGTCTTTCCCCTGCGGTGACCCGGGGTCAGGCCGAGGCGACCGGCGCCCAGCGCGTCTGGGCCGGTCTCGTCCAGGGTCTGCGAGGCCGCGAAACACCCAGGCCAGCGTCCTCCCCGGCCCCCACTTCCGGCCGGTCAAGCGCCCGGTGTCCTGGGTCGGGGTCCCAGAAGCAGCCGCGCGGGGAGGGGGCGCAGGGGGCCTTCCCGGGCGCGCCCCGGGGCTGCCCGACCCAGCCCGTTCCTCCGCAGACGCCACCGGCGCGTCGGGGAGTCGGGGCCCGGGGGGCGCGCCGCGGGGAGGCGGCGGCCGAGGCGCTGGGCGGAACCGCCGCCCCGCCCCGCCCCGTCCCGCCGCCCGCCCCGCCCCGCCGCGCCGCGCCCGCCCGCGCGCCCGGGATGAATGGGGACGCGCGCGCCCGGGCCGCCGCCGCCGCGCCGCCCGCGGGGCCGGGGCCGGGGAGCGAGGGCGCGCCGCGGGCTACCTCAGAGCCGATCATGTAGAACTCGCCGTCGTCCTCCAGCTGGAACTTGACGGGCTTCTGCCCGAAGGTCTTGCTCAACGCCATCATCATCATCGTGGCGGCGGGGCGGGCGGCCGGGGCCGGGCGTCGAGAGATCGGGAGCACGGAGGCGGGGCCGAGCGGCACCGAGGCCGAGAAACGGAAGGCGGGCCGGGCCGGGCCGGGTCTCGCGCTGCCGTCGGGATCCGCGCCGCCGCCGCCGCCGCCGCCGCCGCCGCCGACTAGGCCGCCGTCGCTGCGCATGCGCGGGCGTTGACGCTAACGCGCGCGCCGCCGCCGCCTAAACAAAGGACTGAGCGCGCCGCCGCGAGCCCCTTAAAGGAGCCACGACCACAGTGCTCCTGCGGGACGCCGTCCGGAGGAATACTTCTCAGGGACAGAAATAGCAACCGAGGTCCTGATCCAGCCGCTGGCTTGCCCCAGTCCCACAGCCGAGGCTAGGGACTCAGCCCAATGGGAGAGGAACAAAATAAGGGAGGTCTGGAGGACAGGAAGAGGCCAGAACGACCCGTGCCTCAGTTTACCCACGTGGAAAATGCAACTCAACTGAGTAAATAAGAGAGCCTTTAGTGGGGCGCGCGCACTAGCTGGAGTGTATGCTTTGCGTGTAGGTGCTGGGGTTCCATCCCTGGCACCACGTTATCCCCTTTCTCTTGAGTACTGCAGGAAGCAGCTCCTGAACTATATTCCCTGGACACCACTGGGTTTTGCACAAAAGTAAGAAAAAGAAAGGAGCCAAAGAGTACAATGGAAAGGAAAGAAGGAATTCTAGAAGTGATCTCTGAGCAAGGAAAGAAAGAAGAGATGGAAAATTGCAAGAGTAAAAGGAATCTAGGAATTCTAGGGAAACATATTCTTGCTCCAGGCGCCCTGAGCATGACAACACTGGGTGGGGCTGGCAGGATGCCACTGCCCAGGTGCTACTTGGCATGTCTTGTGCATTAGTGGAGAGTTGGAGGGGAGGAGCCTTCTCTGGTCCTTAACTCTTGCTCTGGCCTCCCAACCATCAAGGGATGGTAAGCACAGCTAGCCAACCCTGCCCTGAGGGACTTACAGTCCTGAGAACTAACTAAGGAAAGCAGCCAAGTATTCCATGCATGTGGTGGAACATACAGTGGGTCAAAACACGCCCACTGCAGCCTGCTTCCTATGGCTCAGCTAGGCAGGCTGTGCCATGGTAATCAAGTGGGAAAGGGCAGTTTAGAGACTTGCACTTTTTAGGACTTACAGGACAGGGCAAGGTCAGACCAAATGACATCCCTCGGTAGAGGATGGTCTGGACCAAGTGGGGAGGCTGAGAATGAAAGACAAAGTCACAAAGGTATCCAGTTAGATGGAGGAATAGAACAAGAAGAGTCCTAAGCATTGAACCCAGGGAGCCGAGGCCAAGGTGGGGCGAAGGCTCCATTCCATACCACAGGACAGGATAGCCCCAAGTTAGCCTTTCCACCTCCCTGGCCCAGCTTTCCCCTTCCAAACCTTGCAACCACAGAGAACCAAGACAGACAAGTAAAAAAATGATAGTGTTTAATGACAATCCTCAGTAAAAAAAAAAAAAGACTTTGTACATGCTGTACAGTACACACATTTACATGGCTTTGGAGGGTCCCAGTGCTGGGCTGAGTGTGAGGAGTTGACCCACGATAATAGGACTGAGGTATGTTGGGGCCTCCAGGGCCCAGGGTCTCTGGCAGAAAGCAACTGACTCTAAATTCTGGTCTAGATCCAGGGGACCAGATTTCTCCAGGATCACCAGCTGGAAAACAGCCAGCCCCAATGCCTACCCAGAGCTGACTTCTCGAGAAAGGACATAAGTCCTAGAGACCCCAGTTCCCCTGCACCGGCCCCTGTGTCACCTGGCAGAGGGATTGAGCAAGGGCGCCGCTTCCCGCCCTGCCCTGCCCTGCCAAGGTCCTATCCTGAGATACGGAGACCAAGGTTCTGATTGTGAACTACACAGGTGGGCAGAGCCCACCCAGAATCACCCTCACTCGTGATTCAAGACCAAGCCTCCTTGCCAATGCGAGGCAGTTGCTAGCAGGTGACCACGACCGGCGTGGTGCTCCCTGCAGTTGTCATGGGGGCAGGACCCTCACCCCACTGTCCCCTGAGGAGACATGGCCCCCAGCCCTGCCTAGGGCCTTACAGCCACAGAGAGGGCCACAGCGGCCAGCTGTCATCTGTGATAAGGCACTGTCAGGCCAGGGGCCCCAAGGACAGCCAAGCTGTGCTTAGCGGAAAGTGTTGGCAGGTTCGGTACAGTCGAAGAAATCGGGACCCACGAGCCGGGGGAAGCCCTCCAGGGCCTTCACCTTCACAGGGTCGAACTTCCAGTAGAGGCGGCCACGCAGGAAATAAGCATAGCCTGTGGAGAGAGGAGGGTCAGGCTGTGAGCTAGTGGACACTGGATCCCGTCCCTGCTGGACTCTGCCCAGGGACCAGCCTTGGCCTGCTGAAAGGCTTGAGACCTGGAGGCTCCAGGTCAGCCCTTCAGAACCTCCATTCCCTTAGGGAGAGCTTTCCACTGGCCCAAGTGCTGGTCTGGGCCCCACCCCCTTGTAGGTGGGTGACCTACCCTGAGAGACCCACTCGCTGGCTGCAGAAAGCCTCTCCACTCCCATCACTTCCTTCTGGGGATTTCTCAGGCCCTGCAGTCCTGCAGAGCTAGCCAACCGCAGCATGTAGGTGCTGGGGTTCCATCCCTGGCACCACGTTATCCCCCTTCTCTTGAGTACTGTAGGAAGTGGCTCCTGAACTATATTCCCTGGACACCACTGGGTTTTGCCCAAAACTAAGGGGGCACCTGGGGGAAAGTGGCAACTCAGGGGACTGATGACCTGTCCTAGAGCAGGTCACCACAGGACTACACTTCAAGTGGGCTCTGAAGTGGGTCAGCACAACAGCAAAGGTGGCAGGGGGCCCTAGGAGAGTATCCAGGGGTGCCACTTCTTCCTCCAAACCCTCCAGTTTGTAGGACACCACCTGGGCAGGAGTCTTGGTTCCCCACAGCCCACCTGGGCAGCCCCAGTCAGAGACCTCATCACCTGAACCTCGTTTTGCTCCTCAGGAAACCCAGTTTATAGTGGGTGGTGTCCTGGGAACTGGGTTAGATGCAAAGGAGTGCACGGCCTGGTGCTGAGGTGCTGTCCCCATTGACCAAAGGCCTCACTGGCCCTCAGCCATGGGACCCCACGTACCGTCGGCATCCTGGAAGGCGGCGTCTATCTCTGAGGGCACCCCTCGCCAGTCAGTGGCCCGACGTGGCACGGGGCTATCCACACGCCGGGTGTTGGGGTGGAAGCGCCAGTAATCCCGGCCCCGGAAGAAGTAGATCTTATTCTTCTCAGGGCCCCAGACCAAGGCGGCATGGACTGGGGACCCCGGCAGTCCCAGATCAGAAAGTGGTGCGGGGCCAAGGACTGGCTTCTCGCCATCGTACACCCAGTACTGGGCACCTGAGGAAAGGAAAGAGGCCATGGAGCTGCCCGCCAGCCACACCCCTGTGCTCCACCCTGCTCCCACCTCTTCCCAGTCTGTTTACTCTTCTATAAAAGACACACGGCAAGGCCAAGGAGATAAGGTGCTAGAGCACATACTTTGATTGCAGGAGCCCTAGGTTTGATCCCTGGTGCTGCAGTCCCAGAGCACCAAGTCAGGAATGAGACCCCCCCTCCTTCTCCCAAGCATCAAGCCAGGAGTAGTGTCTGAGCACGTCAGGGTGTGACTACAAAACAAAAGTCAGGGAAGGAGATATAGCTCATGTTGTTACATATACCTCGTATATATAAGGTTCTATGTGTGATCCTCAGCAACACACACACACACACACACACACACACACACACTGCTATAGGTGCATTGTCTTAAAAAAAAAAAAAAGAATAGGGCAATTATGCCAGCTGGACACCTCCATCCCAAGGGTGCAAGCTTTGAGAGGAGACCGTGGGGAGAGTTGTTCCAAGCAGAGAGGCCACCTGGGTTCCTGTTCCTTACCTCAGTCTTGGGCTGCCAATGATAAGTGCCTGCTGACCACCCCCAGGCTCTGCCCCAACTGCAGCCGACACTGGCAAGGCATTTATGAACTTCCTGCCATCTAGAATATTCCGGGCTTTGGTCTCTGCCACAGTAAGGTGACTTTATGTCTGAGTCCCAGTGGACTCCTCTCTCAACTGGGAATGAAACCATAGCTGTCCTGAGGGCTGAGGGTGCCCACACAATCTCTGTCTTTTTTTTTTTTTTTTTTTTTAGTTTTTGGACCACAACCAGTGATGCTTAGGAATCACTTCTAGCTCTGCTCTCAGGAATCACTCCTGGCGGTGCTCGGGGGACCATATGGGATGCCAGGGACCAAACCCGAGATGTCTGGATACAAAGCAAGCACACTACCCACTGTACTGTCTCTCCATCCTCCTTTCTCTTACACTCTCCTCTCAAGCCCCCTCCTCCAGGAGCCTCCCAGTGGCACCTGAGGAGTGAACTGTGCCTGCCCTCCACTCACTAGGGTAAGATCATGTCCATCTCTCTGTCCCTACCCTTCTTCCTGGCTCCTAGTGAGGGGGTCTCCCAAGTGGGTCTTCCAACAGCCCCACCCTCCCATTCACCTTGGAAGAACCAGATGTGGCCCTGGGCATCCTCAAAGGCAGCATCCACAGGGCTGGGCAGTCCTTGCCAATGGCGAGAGGCCAGCGCAGGGTAGCCAGGCTGCAGCTGGCCCCTGCGCAGCCGCCACACGAAACCTGACTTGAAGAAGAAGAGCTCGCCACGAATGGTGGAGACGGCATCAAATGAGACCTCACAGGCGTCTGGCAGGACCTCCGGCTGTGGTGAGAGGGAAGAGGTCACACAGGAGCCACCCAGGGCGGCGGGATGGAGGGAGCTGGGGCTGGGTATGCCTCCAGGGTCTCACCTCTAGAGGTGCAATCTCGTTGGTGTCCTCTCCAGCCTGAGGGCCCTGGGTCGGGGGTCTGGAGGTGGGGTCTGGCATGCGCCGGCCATACAAGTGCTGGATGCCCCTTTGGTCATCTGGGCTGAGGCTCAGCGGGTAGCGGAAGTTGTAGAAAGGGGACATGAGGGCCTTGGCTGCCGTCGTGTGCTGCAGCCCCAGCATGTGGCCAAACTCGTGGGCTGCCACCTGCAGGAGGTCTGTGCCTGCAAAAGGGAGACACGGAGCCACTCCTGACCCTCCTGCCACAGGACCCCCGAGCTCCAGACGGCGACTCAGCACCATGCTTGGCAAGCCCCCCATTCTCTCTTTCTTTGCCCCTTCTAGAAATTGGTTCCCAGCCCGTACCCTGGTTGTCCCCAATAGTCCAGGTCTCATCATAGTCGAAGTGAACATCCCCCTCACGGTGCGTCTTGGGAAAGAAGGCGTGGGCCAGGACCCCCCCGGGCCCATCAAATGGCAGGTTGTCCCCGTGCGAGTACCTGCAGGTGGGGGAGGGCAGAGTCAGCTGTGGCTGACACCTGGGCTCCTTCAGGGGGCCGGGGGCAGGGGGGGCGTCCCAGGCCATCAGGTCACCTGGTAAAGTCAATCATGATGTCAGCATGGCCCTCCTGCACCTCTGTGAAGGTGAGCGGTGTCACGTCACTCCACACCTTCAAGGCCTCTGCTATAGTCTGCCGCACCTGCTCCCGCACCAGTTGCCATGGGAACCGGAGGATCCTGTGAAGGTGAGAGGCAGAGGAGGAGGGGGCCTGGGCCTGGCTCAAGGCAGGCTCAGTCCCTGATGGCTACTGGGCCAGGAATTGGCCCTGGGTGCTCAGTGCAGGTGTATGTGCATGGGGCATTGGCCAAGGCTGCTCTTGGCCTCAGATTCAGCACCCCAGCCCCCTGCCACCTGCAGATGTCTGGGGTTTTTTTTTTTTTTTTTGGTGGGAGTGTGGCCTTCAGGGTACAAAGAAATCTGCAATCTGTACAAGACAATAGAAGAAGCTCTTCACCCACCTTCTAGACTTGACTGGGATGCTCTCTGGGGGGTGAGCTTGATCCCTCACTTGATCCCCCATTCCTAGGGACATCTCCGAGTTCCCAGCCCTCAGCGCCCCTGTGCCCCTATGTGTGTCCCTCTCAACTTCCACCCCACCTCCAGGGACCTCAGATGGCCTGAGCTATTATTACCTGTTTGCTCTCTCCCTGTATCCAGGGTGGGGACTGAAGACTCAAGATGTGGCTAACGCTAACCTCGCTGAGACGGGCCAGTGGGCTCATTCACTAGCATAGGGGCTGGGGTGCTGGCCCTTGGTCTAAAGGTGGGGAGCCAGCATATCCAGAGGGTGACCCTGTTTGTGCCAAGACGCTCCAAGTGCAGACAGAGGCACTGTCCCTTGGAGGGGAGGGCATCTGTGTGTCTAAGTGGGGGGTCAGGGAGCTTAGTTTGGGGTCAGTCATCCCAGAGACCTAGCCCCCCTGTGTGTTTCTCCAAGCAGATCCTTCTGCACCCCCCAGGAGGAGGCCTAGAGAGAGCCCCCCAGCCTGGTCCCTACCTGTAGGTGAGATCTGTCTTCTCCCAGCGACCCCCGGACAGCACAAAACGTTTCTGTCGATTCCGGGCACTCAATCCATCGGGTGGGTCAGGCACCCCACAGCGAGGGGGTCTGAGGCCTCGGGCAGGCTGGGGAGCATCCACGGCACGGGGGGCTGGTGTCAGGCTGCTGGGCCAAGCCTCATGCCAGAGCTGAGGCCCCCTCCTGACTGCATGGCGGCGACGGGCATCCTGGGCGGGAGGGAAAGGCAGAGCCTGGTCAGGTCTCAGCTCCTCATCCCCAACCATGAGGGCAGAGTGAGGGTGAGGAAAGGGGGTATTTGCCCTCCCAAGCAGGGCCCCCAGTCTCAGGAGGCCCCGCAAAGAGGCATCCAGCTGCTCCGCGCCTGTCTCCTGCTCAAGTCATCCAGGACATTGCGGTCTGGGGGTGCGGGCAGATCCGTCGGTGCTACTCACACCTGCAGGCCCCTCCTGCTTTCTTGTCACCCCATCATAGTCCTCCTGGCCTCTGTTTCCTCAGAGGACACCCACCCGGCCAGGGCACGTTGCAGCCCTGCAGCCCGGCCTCGGTTTGCTCACTGACACCAGGAACAAACCCTCCCAAGACGCAGCCCTGTGAGTCTAGGCATGAGCCCAGGCGGGCGTGAAAAGCACGGAATAAAGGGGTGGCTGAGGTCTCTGCAGTCCGGCACAGAAGTCTAATTTCTGGAGCAGTGGTTCCCATCCCCAGCAGAGGGACACCCAGAGTGGGCGTCATGTGGTTCGCCTATCTCCTCTGTGTGTGTGTGTGTGTGTGTGTGTGTGTGTGTGTGTGTGTGTGTGTGTGTGTGTGAGAGAGAGAGAGAGAGAGAGAGAGAGAGAGAGAGAAAGAGACAGAGACAGAGACAGAGAGAGTGTACAGGGGCGGGGGGCATGGCACAGACAGAAAAGGACCACTGGCCCTCCTCTGCTGAAGCCCCACAGCTCTCGGAGGTGATTCAGCCATCCCCCCTCTGCAGGGCCTAAGGCCAGAGGTCACGGTCCTTGAACCAGAAAAGCAGAAGCTCCAAGTCATCAGAGACCCATTCCCGCAGCAAGGGGGACTGTGGGAGTACCCAGGTCCCAGGCACACAGAAGACCCAGGCTGTGCAGAGCCGAAGTGGCATGGGGCCTGCTAGGACCCAGCGCCGGACAGTCCGAGGGGCGGGGGGCAGCTGCAGCCTCCCCACAGCCATATTTGGGGCAGGAGCCAGCCACACAGGCCCTCCCCTCAGCCTCAGCCTCTGGCAGCCCTCCCGGCCCTCCCTACAGGCTGCCAACTCCAGGGCCACTGGAGAACTCGTCTCCCCCAAACTGCCCAGCTTCAACCCCAGCCATGAAGGAGATATCTGCATACCTGGAACTCCTGGGCCCCCGGGAGCCTGTGGAGCTCTTGGAAGTCCTGAGGCCCCGGGTCAGATCTCCCCTGCTCCTGAGCTCACGTACGCAACTGATAGCTGGCCCAGTGGAGCACCACCACGCCGGCCTGTGGCTTCCCGGGGACGCCGGCTCACCAGTTACTAAGTCCTGCTAGTGGCCCTGCAACCCTGTCTGGGCGGTGACCCTGCCTCCACTCCACAGACAGGCTCTCTCTCCCAGTGGGGCCTCTCCCACTGCAGCACCCCAGTCTGGAAGAGGAAACCGGGCCCGGAGAAGTTCCTCTACTTGCCCAAGTTGCAGTGGGCAGGTGGGGATGTTGCCGGTGCCCCCAGCCCACCCCTCCTGGACCGACCTCTACTCTGCCTTTCAGACAGCCGCTCCCTTCTGCTGGAGGAGGGAGCAGGCTGGCCTCACCTGGACGATCAGAGGGAGGAACAGGAAATTAACCGGCATCTGCTGCTTCCCAGACACTGCACAGGCGGCCTCCACCCCCCTCCCTGGAGGTGTGGTGCCGCGGGCAAGGTCTCACATTGAGGTGCAGGTGCTGGGTCCTCCCCACCCCACACTGCCCCACTGGGCTTTGGGAGGAGATTCCTCCTGTCACTGAGGAAGGGCCCTCCCAGGGCAGGGTAGTTTGCAAAGTCCCCGCGAAGCCCAGAGGGCCCAAGCCCAGCCCGCTCGTTCTGCTGGTGCCTGAAATGCCTCTCTCCTCTCCCGTGCCCTCCAGCCCCCAGGCCTGGAGCAGCCAGCCCTGGAGGAAGGTGGGGAATGGATACCTCCCCTCCCCCACCCCCATTGTTCCTCCTCTTCCCGCCAAGAAGCCAAGTTTCAAGTTTACACCCAAGCTTCTGCACCCTGGTTCTCTCAGGGCAGCAAACAGAGCCATAGTCTGTGATCCAGAAGAACCAGGTCTGGGCCACAGAGAGCCTAGCAAAGGACCCTGTACAGCCACTGACCTCTCTCTCTCTCTGTCTCTCTTTCTCTCTGTCCCCCCCACCCCCGCCTCTCTCTTGCTTTTTGGGCCACACATGGCTGTACTCAGGGCTTCCTCTTGGCTCTGCAGTAGGAATCACTCCTGGTGGGCTGCGGGACACTACATGTGGTGCTGGTGATCTAACCTGGGTTGGCCGCATCCAAGAAAACTGCTCTACCCACTGTCCTATTGCCCTGGTCCTATCCCTGCTCTCTCTTATCCTCAACTTCCGCCTCTGTCAAATGGGGCTGGGGTCCATGCAAAGAGCCCCACAGGCTCCTTCTGAAGTGCCCCCCTGCAGCAACTGGCAGTTCAGTCCCTCTTCTCCAACCACACTCTGTGTGCCCAGAAACCCTCCCCTTCCAAAACTGGGTCTCTGTTCTCACCAACCCTCTTTAGCTCCTGCCCCTGCCCACCTGGCTTCCAGCTCCCCTCAAACCCGCAGACTTAACATGGTAAATAAGAGCTGGTCACCCCTGGGAGGGAGCCTGCCAGCCCAGATAAAAGAGGGGGGATTCTGCTGGTCTCCACACAGGCCACAGACTCTGGCTCCCTGGCCATGTCTTGTTCTGAGCAGGAGGAAGTGGAACCGAGGCCTCCAGCCAGTGGGGTCTTTTGGGGTAGCCCCTGGCCTCCCTCTCCCTATTCCTGCAATGACATGCACCTGCCAGGTGTGCTCCCCTATCTCATCTCCCCCCCCACCCCGGTCTTTCCTCCCTGAGGCCCAGATGTCCTGGCTGTGAGGCTGGGGCAGCCTGTGGGCACCTAAGCTGTGGTCTGGTCCCCCCAGGGTCCCTTGGGCGCCAGTGCAGGGCAGCAGCAGGAACAGAACACACCTGGCCTGCAAGGCCACAGCGTTGCAGGAGGTAGGGGAACGGGGGTTCAGGTAGCAGGTGTCCCCCATCTTCCAGAGGAGGGAACAGAGTCCAGAGAGATCAAGGACTGCACCCAGCATCATCTGGCGAGTCTGGGTGCAGCCCTGAGGCTCAGTCCTTCCCAGCCAGCGCTTGGGCTTGGCTCAGGTCCCAACCCACATTCCGAGAGGCATGACTCCTCCCCGTGCATGCCCCCCTCCTCCTCAGCCAGCAGCCTCCCATGGCCCGCCCTGTGATGGGTGCCAAACTCCTTCTCCACCCCCCCCCCCACGCCTTCCCTGGAGGGCACCAAACCACAACCTCAGACATCATCGAGGAATTTCTCCATCTCCTGGGGTTAGCCCCTGGGTCAATTTCCCTTTTAAAAAATTACAGGCATCCAGTGGAAGGGGTCTGAGGGAGGAGCCCAGGCTCAGACACTGCTGCTGGCAGCATCCATCTTTGGGGGTTCAGTATGCTCTGGGGGATTAATTCATCCCCACCGAGCAGCCTTCTGCACGCAGCGGGAGGTGAGCTGAGCTGCGGGCATTTGAGGGAGCCAGGGAAACAGCAGCTCACCATTCTCGGCAGCATTTATGATCCTCTGAGGCTCAGAGAGGTCAAGCACCCCGGCCACATCACACAGCCAGCTGGCAGTCACGTCCATCTTCTCCCCCAAACAGTGGGCTCATCAGCCCCTCCCCAACCGTCCCCTGTTGATGAATCCCCAGCACCCGTCCCACCGGGCTGCAAGGCTTTCATCAGCCCCGAAAGCTGCAAACTGGGATGGGATGGATAAATATTTACAGAGCCTTCCTGGCCCTGCCGGACGGCAGCCTGGGGATAAACACGTCGGAGGTGACCCCAAATGCTCCCTGCATATCTGCAGAGTGGCTGGCTCAGCCCAGCGTGACTGCCCCTGCATGCAAGTCCCAGTGGCAGCAGCGGCAGGGGAGAGAGTCCCCGGTGCCTGGAGAAGTCCCCTCCTGTGAGCCTCAGTGCCCAGCAGGGCACTCGCTGTTCACCCAGTCCTGACGAAACCAGGGGGCAGTGTTGAGGCTCAGGAGGGCTCCCCTGGGGACCCGAGGTTCAAACGCAGATCCCTCCAATTCCTAGACCTGGAGATTCAGCTGTTGCCCAAGACATTCCTGGCGCAGAACCAAGGTGTAGGAGCCCAGGAGGGCGGCATGGGACAGAAGGTCCCCATCTGTGGGGCCGCCCCCCACCCCACCCCATTCCATCCTATCCTGGGTCAGTCCTGTCCAGACTGCCCGTCCCAGGGGAGCAGGGACGTTGCTGGCCCTCTCTCCGGTCTCTCCTCCCTGACAAGCTGGCTGGGTGCCTCAACCCCACTCCCGCTGGGCCTGTGGTTGCCAGGCTGTGACCCCAGCCGGGCCACCCCAGTCACGGGACCCTGGAAGCCCAGCTCAGAGGTTAAAGCGGCTCTCTCAGCACGGTGACTGCCCTGGGCGCCACGGACTGCCGCGCATCTGCCTTCTCCGCTCCCGGGTTCCTACTTTCCTCTCCCTTTCCTTTCTCCCCAGCCCCCCCTGCTGTCAGAGCTGCTCCCCTACTTTCTCACCCCACCCTCCCACACTCCCGCTGCACCCTGCCTCCAAGGGTCCCAAAGTGCCAGGTGGCAGGTGCCCAGGTAGGGCTCCCTTCCTCCAGACCCCATTCCCCCCAGGGCAGCTGCTGCCCTCCCCAGCTCTTCCTTAATCCTCCAACCCACTGCACACCTGGAGGTGTGCTGGGTTGGCCACACACCTGGAGGCTGACACCAGGCAGAGACCTGCTGGGCTTTGTCCATGCGATGAATAGGGGGCCCCTAGCCACTCCCTCGGCTGCCTCTTTCAGCACACGCCCTAGTAACGGCGGCTGGAACACCGGAGAAGCAGGTCCGCAGCTGGGAGCGGGCGTGCATCTAACCCCCGGGAGCTCCATCCAGCGCTCTGAGCCATCCCGGCGCCGGCCCTGCTTGCACACCTCCGGGGCCGGGAAGCTCACTCGCACGCCCCCAGGAAACCCAGAAAGCGCTTCGGGTGACGGGGTCGTTGCAGGCTACCCCGGGCGCCCCCGTGGGTCCAGTTCGGCCACTGGGCCCAGCCCGAGTGCCCGACGCCCCCTCGGCGAGGAGCGGCCGGCCGGCGGGCACTCACCGGCGGCCTCGGGGCGCGGGCCAGCAGCGGCGGTGGCGGGAGCAGCAGCAGCAGCAGCGCGAGCAGGAGGGTGCGCGGGGCCGCGCCGCGGAGCGGGGCAGCCCGAGCCATCCGCCCGGGGGCTGCTGGGCCTGCTGGGCCGCGCGGCCACCGCCCCTTATAGCCTCCGCCCCGCCCCGCCCCGCCCCCGCCCCGCCCCCAGCGCCTTTTGTTCTAAATTCTGCCCGCCGGCCCGGCGGCAGCTAGGGTGGGGGAGGTGGCCGGGGAGGGGCGGGCCTGGCGCGGTCAGGGGCCGGGAGACCCACTCCTTCCCGGGGGGTCCCGGCTGAGCTTGCGGCCTCACACCTGTGGACTGGGTCACCCTGTCCAGTTACTGCTACCCTGGATCTCAGGGCGGTGGGGAGAGTGCGCCAAGTGGGGTCTCACTCCTCCTGTCCCTAGCCCCAGTTTAACCTTTCTGGAAGGCACGTCCAGGAGTGGTCTCCCCGCCATGGCCCGAATGCTGATCTGCCAACCTCGGACTGGTGCTTGTACCCCTGCCGCACATTGTCCCCACACCCTAGAGCCTCGGGGAGGAGGCATCTGGGACACGGCCCCTTGAGTAAAGAGAGCATAAATTCTCAGGGGAAACTGAGGCGGATGGCGGTGACTCTCCAGTCCTCCAGCTTGGAACAGAACCAGCTTCTAAATGGGCCCCTGACAATCAGCCAAGGGACCTGGTTCGGCTTTCCCCTCCTAGAGGGTATGTCCCTACCCAGGAGGCCCTGCAGCTAGTCCACTGGAAGGAGGATGCTCAGAAGATGGTGGGGGGTGGCCACAGCTGAGTGGGGGCACTGGGGCTCAGGCTGACCTTTGGACAGGACACAACATGCTTCTATGGACCCCTTGGGCAGACCTCGAAGGAGAGGCTAGAAGGGGTCACCCTATCTCACTGGCCACTCTGTGAATACCAACAGGCTGCCTACCACCTCCCTCAAGAAACTGCTTTACCACCGGCAGTCCCACAGCGGCAATGCAAGCAGTGGCTCCTGTCCTGGCGGCAGTGTCCCGAGCTACTGCACTACAAGGCTCCAGGCGACTGAGAAGGAAGGAGGCCAGGAAGCAGCAGCCAGCCAGCAGGCTGGCTTAACTAACTTTTGCTGGGAGTCCCAGCCCTGGGAAAGCTCCGCAGAGACCCCTAGAGGCCAAGAGAGGGAAGACAGCAGTACTTCTACAACTTGGACTGTCAGCCGTCCTCTTCTTCCAAGGGACTTGGCTTTTCAAGTTGAAAGGCTTAATGTTCACCAAAGCAGCACCTACAGTAAAACTGTAATGATACAGAGATTATCACATGCAGGGGTGTCACACAGACTTGTGAATGTCCCGTAAGAATAAAATAAAGTTCCAGAGAGATGGCTCCATCAGCTAAGCGTGTGCCTTAGCTGTGGGAAGCCTGACTTCCACTCCTGGCACCATTGGCACCACATGGCACCCCCAAACACCGCCTGGGAGAAACCCCTGAGCACAGAGCTTGGGGTTGCCCCTGAACATTTCAAGGTGTAGCTCCCAAACAAAAGTAAATCAACAAAGCCCAAAAACAAATTAACAAAAAGAAACTTAAAAATGATTTTTCATTTTAAGTAATTTGGTCAGGAAATCATGGAGTCCAGGAAGGATGGGCTCAGTGGTTCAAGTGGCTTTGCAAGACAAGACCATGAGTTGGTGCTCAGTGCCACCCACATTCACCAAGTGGTTCTAGAGCCTTTTGCACTGCTCTGGACCCGTGGCACTACACGGAAATGTGTGATGTCCAGCACACAGCCAAGTATGTGTGAACACATGTATAGTGTGTGGCCTCTGGTTGTTACAACAATAAGGGAGACAGGGAAGAAAGCATAGATATGATGGGCTGGACATGAGCCTTTTATGCACACATGAGGTTTTGGGATTTTACTCCTGGCTCTGTGCTCAGGGATAACTCCTGACAGTGCTTCAGGGACCATTTGCAATGCTGGGGATCAAACCCAGGTTAGCTGCATGCAAGACAAGTTAACCACTATACTAACTTTCATCTTACCTAAGTGCCCTAGCCCCTATATTATCTCTTTCTTTCAGCTGTATTAACTCTTTGACCAGAGAATAATTCTTTTGTTTGTTTGTTTTTTGGGGGCACACCCAGTGATGCTGAAGGGTTATTCCTGGCTCTTCACTCAGAAATTACTCCTGGTGCTCAGGAGACTATACGAGATGCTAAGATTGAACCCGGGTCAGTCACATTCAAGGCAAACCCCCTACCTGCTGTACTATTGCTTCAGCCTCTGGAGAATAATTGTTCAAGTAAAAACATTTTTTCTTGTTGCATTTTGGCTTTGAGCACCTCTGGCAGTTACACAGCCTTGCCTGGAGGAATCTGCAGACCACCCCTCATGGAAGCTGAAGTAACTACCACTCACAGTGAGGGCGGCAGTGGAGGGCCTTGATTACCAGCCAGCAGTGCACCGAGAGAAGCGGGCTGCTCATAGCTGACTTTCTGCAGGCGAGAGATCTGGATCAACAGAGGAGGATGGGTCTGTGTGACACATGGGCACAGGGAGAAAGGGGCACAGGCCCAGGGGCTGGTATAGGCCTGGCAAATCTGGGAGGAGAGACTGATCGTTCATACATGCTGGCTTCCCACTTCACAGGGAAGAAACCTGCGGCCAACTCAGGCTGAGGTCAAAGGAGCTCCCTGCCTCCCAGGCAGGCTGAAACCCTGTGTAGTAAGAACACAGAAGTACATATGCACGTCCTGGGCGAGCTCCACATGCACACACATAGCAGAGTGCCAGGCCCAAGGCCAGACTCAGCCCAGCTGGTGGCCTCCTCCCCACTTGGCATCAGCTCCTGTCTCAGTCTCGAGGGCTTTTGTTTGAGGTGATGTCACACCACACCCATCCTGATGCCAGGCAGCACAGGGGATGGGAAGGGAGAGAAATCAGGGCAGGGACCGAAGAGATCAGGGCATTTGCCTTGCACACAGCCCACTGGATTTCAATCCCCAGCCCCACATATGCACCCCTGAGCCCTGTCAGGAGCAATGCCTGAGCGCAGATCTAGGCGTAACCCCTGAGCATTGCAAGGTCATGCCTCAAAAATTTAAAAGAAGGAAGAGGAGGAAGAAGAGGAGGAGGAGGAGAGAAAGAGGAGGAGAAGGAGGAGGAGGAGGAGGAGGAGAAGGAGGAGGAGGAGAAGGAGGAGGAGAAAGAGGAGAAGAAGGAGGAGGAGGAGGAGAAGGAGGAGAAGAAGAAGGAGAAGAAGAAGAAGAAGAAGAAGAAGAAGAAGAAGAAGAAGAAGAAGAAGAAGAAGAAGAAGAAGAAGAAGAAGAAGAAGAAGAAGAAGAAGAAGAAGAAGAAGGAGGAGGAGGAGGAGGAGGAGGAGGAGGAGGAGAAGAAGAAGAAGAAAAAAGGAAGAAAGGGGCTGGAGCAATAGCACAACGGGTAGGGCGTTTGCCTTGCATGCGGCCGACCCGGGTTCGATTCCCAGCATCCCATATGGTCCCCTGAGCACCGCCAGGAGTAATTCCTGAGTGCAGAGCCAGGAGTAACCCTTGTGCATCGACAGGTGTGACCCAAAAAGCAAAAAAAAAAAAAAAAAAAAAGAAAAAGGAAGAAGGAGGAGGAGGAGGAGGAATCATCAGGTCATAGGGTGGCTGGGGGTCAGGTGGGATATCTGTGGTTGGACATATGCATCGCTAGTGCCAGGCCTAGAGCTTCCTCCACAACACTGCACGGCCCCTAAGCACTGCAGTCCTAACTAATGACACTAACAAGAAGCAGTGAGGGCAATAACATAACCAGTGCCAAGTGATCCTGAATCACAAGAACAACTGGAAGCCCCCCAGATTAAAACTTGTGCTCGGTTCGATCCGAGTGACACAACCACCTCTAGGCACCCAGGACCTGGCGTTTGGGGCAGAATCAGTATTTCGTACAAGCACCGAATTCTTGGGTCCTGGAAGGGTGATAGGGCCTCTCCGGTGTGCCTGCGCTTGACTCCGGCGCGTTTTGGACAGCGCCGAGCGGAGGAGGGGTTCGGGATGCCCCCTGGCGGGCGCTTTGGAAACTAGCCTTGAGGGATTCACTCGCACCCGGAGCTTAGCAGGACGCCGCAGGCAGCCAACCCTGGCGGTGAAGATCGGAGGGAGAAGGAGCAGCGCGGGGCCGGCTGCCTGGGTCCCCATCCCTCGCCAGCCTCCCAGTCCTCCCAGTACCCTCTCCCGGGAGCTCGGAGGGCACCCAGGCCCCCCATTCCTTCCCTGCTCCCCGCCGCGCCTTTGGAAGGGTCAAGCCGTTGTTGTGCGTTAAGTTTCTGGGCACGCTGCGGGCCTTGGCCTGTGCTCCCCGGGTGCACAGTGTTCGGGCCAGGCGCTTGCAAAGGGCAATGGGTTAAAATTTCCAGCCAAGGCCGAAGCGGGGTGACGACGCTGGAAGGGACGACAACAGCGGTCCTGGGACCCAGCAGCGGGCAGCGCCGCCCAGCCCGGGCCCCGCCCCGGGGCCGTACCCGAGGCCCCGCCCCTCCGCCGTGCGCGCCTTGACAAGTGCAGCGCGGCGCGACCTCGGGCAGAAGCGCCGCCGCCTCGGTGGACAGAGCCCAGCCCGCCCGATCGCAGCGCCGCGACCTGACCATGCCCCGCGGGAGCCGCAGCGCCGCCGCCCGGCCGGCCAGGTGAGCGGGCCCGGGCCGCGCGGGCTGGGCGCGGGGAGCGCGGCCACTCTCCCGGGGACGCCGGCCGCTTGACCTTGGAGGCTGCCATCTTGGCAGGGGGAGGGGTGGACACCCCGCGCCCCCGCAGCCCCGCGCCCGGCTCACCCTGCTGCCCCCTCCCCGCCCCCTCCCCGCAGCCGCCCTGCCGCCGCGACCTCCGCGCACCTGCCCGCGCGCCCGCCGCCCTCGGCCGCCGCTCCGGCCCCCGCCCCGTCGGGCCAGCCGGGCCTCATGGCGCAGATGGCATCCACGGCCGCGGGGGTGGCCGTGGGCTCCGCCGTGGGACACGTCGTGGGCAACGCACTGACAGGAGCCTTCAGCGGGGGCAGCTCGGAGCCCGCCCAGCCCGCAGTCCAGCAGGTGAGCGCTGAGGGTGCGCGGGTGGGCGGAGAAAGAGAGGTGGAGGGGGCATTCATGGCATCCACTGTTTGTGTGGATGTGCATGAGGGGGGAGGTGTCTTTGGAGCTGCCTTGGGCCCAAGCGTTTGCCTCAGGGCCGCCCTGTCCTTCCCTGCCTCGGCTTCCTCGCCAGCGGCTTCTCCTTCCCTTCCTGAGGCCAAGGTTCCTAGACGTCCTGGGACAGGTGCCAGCTGCGCATGGGGAAATCGGGGCTCAGAGCCTTGCTCAAGGTCATGGAATCTGAGCAAGGAGAGGGGGTTTTAAAGTTTCTGCCTCCCTCTCACCTCCCCCCCTTTCCCCAGGACCCAAAGGTCAAAGGTGCTCCCTGGCGACCTCCTCCCCAGTCCTGAACCAGTTGCGGGCTTGGCGGTGGGGTCATGAAGATCAATAAGGCTGAGCCCAGAAAGTGCTAGAACTTGTGCGAGTGGGGCTAGACTCCAAGAGCACATGCAGAGTGCTGGGTTTTTCTAGTGCCTTCTCCCACTCCCCCGCACCATCCCCCCAGTTGGTGGCAGCAGGGAATCTGCCAGAGCCAGCTTTAGCAGAGCGTGGGCTTCCCTTGTCTCATGGCACAGCAGCTGAGCTTGCTGGGGGGGGGCGGAGACGGGGCAGGCCGTCCCAGCTCTGGAGTCCACCACTGGGCGGCGACTGCCAACTGACATTGCGGTTGTCCTGCCCTGTGTCCCAGGCCCCGGCCCGTGCTGGCCCTCAGCCCTTGCAGCTGGGGCCCTGCGCCTATGAGATCAGGCAGTTCCTGGACTGCTCCACCACACAGGGGGACCTGTCCCTGTGCGAGGGCTTCAGCGAGGCCCTGAAGCAGTGCAAGTACAACCACGGTGAGTCAGCGGCCCCCTGACCCTCCTGGGACAGGGGCGGGGGTGCGGCGGGGGGTAGGGGAGTCCATGTTCCTGCCCCTGCTGGGACTGACCACGTGCCTGTGCCCTCCCTCCTTCTGCAGGTCTCAGCTCCCTGCCCTGAAGAGGCTGCAGCAGCCTCCTGCAGACCTGTGGGCCAGTCCTGTACCCCCTCACCGACAGCAGGATCCTGATAGCAGATTGTACCCATGGCACTGGCATTGGGAGTGAGTTCCTCATCCTGTAGATGACCCGAGACTGAAATGTGCAATTAAAAGAGTTTATTTTAGACTGGAACCTGCTGTGTGGACTCTCACTGGAGTGTCACGCACCCTGGAAGACAAAGTGGGTGGACTGGGTTGGCTGGTACGGGGGTGGGGGGGAGGCCCCCCTGAAGCGGGTGCTCTGGGTAGTGAGGGGGGGGTCTCTGCTATAATTGACCCCAAGGTCTCGGGACTGGGGGCCGGAGTCTCAGGCACACTTATCTCCCCTTCTGCTCTCTGCCTCCGCTTTCCATCCTCTGGGGGAAGTCCCCCGCTGCCCTCACAACCACAAGGCTTGTCTAAGGTCACGGCTGTGACCTTGTCTGTCTTGCTGATGCAACTTCTTCGTAAGTCCAGATTCTGCAAGAGGAGCGCTGCTGGCACAGTGTTTGCGTGGGCCGGGTCGGAGGCAGAGTTCACGGTCAGCCCTGGTGGATGTGAGTCCAGCTCTGCCACTTGGCACAGGGTGCCAGGTCACGAGGCCTTCTGGGACAGAAAAGCAGGCCCCACCAGTCCAGTGTAGACCAGTCCAGTGTAGACTGGCTATGGGCCAGGCCTTCCCTGAGTTCCTTCCACAGCTCTGCATGAAGCTCCTGCTGTGTGCCAGGCCCTCATCACCCCCTGGACACTAGGGACAGCCGAAGGCCTTGAGCAAGCCCATTGTGCTCGGGGTTGGTAGGGAAGGTTCAGGCTCGCTGGTTCATCCTTTTGGTGCACATGAATGCTGGGAGGGACGGGGCCTCTCGGCACACGGGAGTGTACCCCCAGCTGTATGGCTCCTAGCTCAGCAGGAAAGCACTTGCCTGCGTGAGGCTCGGAACCGAGTTCTGTCCCTGGCACCAGAAATAAATCAACAAAACGTACCTGGCCTCTGGCCGCAGCTACCGGGCCTTGGGTGGCAGGGAACCCATCCTTCGGGACCGTGAGGGGGGACCTTGCTCCTGGTGGCCTCGCCGAGCACCAGCACGCCTCCTCCGAGCCTCCCCCAGGGAGGGCAGCCCCGACAGCCAGCGCAGCTCCTCTGGGTGGGGTAGGAAGAGCTGAGTGTGAGGCGGGGAAGAGGCTGCCCTCCCCACCGCGGGGCTCTCTGGGCCCCTCACCTGCCAGCTCCGGGTGGCTGTCCTCCAGGTTCTCCAGCAGGGACTCGTAGCGGGTGGGTGCCCCTCCCTCCCCCACTGTGGAGGGGGAAGATCCACTCAGACTCACCGGGGCTTCCCCCACCCTGACTGCTCCCCCCGGACCTGTGGGCCAGCCCGGTGGGGGTGAGGTTAGCACACTGGAAGCAAGAGTGCTACTTCTTGGCCCAAGCAGAGGCTGCCAGGGCCTTAGGTCACCTCTGTATGGCTACCCACTGCCCTGCAGAGAGAGAGAGAGAGACGTGGTTCCCACTTACTGATGACCTGCACAAGGACATAAGTCCCCCGTTCCTGCAGCAGGGAGCTGCCCATGGTGGGGGCCTGGGATGCACCTTCCTCCAGCCCCTGGCTCAGGCTCACCAGCTGCCCATCCTCGGCCAGGAGGGCGATGGTCGCTGGGCGCAGAGGCAGGGGGAAAGAGGTGGGACATGGTTGGGACCTCTGCCCAGTGGCTCTTGTCCCCTCCTCTCCTGCCCTTCTCCCTGCCGCCTTACCATCTGGGGGCACCTGCCCTCTCCGCTTCAGGTGGGTTTTGAGAGTCACCAGGTTGCACCAAGGGTTCACCAGCTCCCTGCAGCCAGCTGTGGGGTGGGGGTGAGGCAGTGGTAAGTCACTGTTTCCAATCCCGAAGCTTCTGTCCCTTCCATCTTGTCCCTCACAAAAGCAGGGGATGGGGCTAAGGGATCGGACTGGCACCCAATCTGCAGAGAGGAGCATGATCACTTTCGACCACACATGCCTCGCACCTTCGGCTCCAGCCCTGCCTTTCCCGGACCCCTCTGCAGCCCCCGCCTCTCTCTAGAAGGTCAGGAACTGGCAACTGTGGCTCAAGCTTCAGATGCCTAAATGCGCGCAAAGCTTGAGGATCTCTGGCTGCGTGTGGCTCCTGTCCTGCACCGCCCCTGGGGAATACAGACATAACCCGAAGGATTGGAGCACGTGCTCTGGATGCAGGAGGCCTGGGCTCCCTTCCTGGGAACCAGGGCACCCCCCAGCATCGCCAGCAGGAACTTCCTAGCACAGAGCCTGGACTTGCTCCTGAGCAGGACCAGGTACAGCGTCAAAACCCATCTGTCCCCTAAAACAATGAAACAACTCCCACCCCCCAAAACCGCAGTCTGACGAACTTCTCAGGACCCACCCTGCTTCCTCCCTGCACTAACTCCCCTCCTCGACAGCACCTTCTCCGCCACCTACCAGGGCAAAGGGGAGCAAGCGTCTCCTCCACATCGATCTGCTGGGATGGGGCCCCTCACTTACCTCCAAACATCACTGTGACAAACATGGTGCAGGCGAGGCAACGGATGGGGGCGGAGGGGGGGGTTGGTGTCCCACTTCCCTCCTGCAGAGGCACCTGGAGCAGAGATCTCTTCCGGGGCAGGTCCGTGCTGGGAGATGCGTGTGTGAGAGGCAGGTGGTGATGACGGGACTTCTCAGCTTAGCGGGGTCCCTCCCGCTCACCCGGTACCCTGAGCCTCCTCTGGCTCTGTCTGTCTGGGTCAGAGGCCCTCCCAGCTTTGGAGCTGGTCTCCATGGCAGTGGGAGCTGCCCAGAGGGCTAGGCAGGAAATGCCTTTCCCAGTCTCCGGGTAACAGGCTGGGAGGGGGCCATGCGCTTTCCCTGAAGCTCGGCCACGCCTCATTGTCAAGGATGTCCAGGGACCCTGTTGTGCCTCCACCCCCCCCCCTCCTGCCCTGGGAAGAGAGCTCCCAGGCTGAAAATCCCAAAACACAAGAGCCTCCTGTGAGCTGGTAGAGCCTGTGGCTAAAGGCCTGAGGGGGGCCCTCGTCCACCTTGAAGGTCTGTTCCCCAGAACTTCCCTTTTCCCTACTGCTGCTTCCGCCTCACTCCAGCCTCTGCTCTCTCTCCCCCTGTCCTCATGTCTTTCTTTTTCTCATCAGGATTATGGAGGGTCTCGCTTTTACACATGGTAAAATCTTTCCCTTTCAGTGTTTCCGAGACCAATCTCATAGAATACCACAGTCTGACTACAGGACATTATCACACACACCCTCGCCCCAGATCCTTTATGCCTGTTGGTAGCCGACCTCAGTGCAGTGCCAGGTAGCCACCACTCAGCTTTCTGCCCCTGTCCTTCCCAGAACATTTGTAGGAAGGGGATCCTCCAGGATGAAGTCTGTGGGGGTCTCATTTCTGCCCTGTGTGCACTGCTCTTGGGACGCCTGCCGCTGCCTCCGAGTGTCCCCTCTTCCCGGTGAGGAATGTTCCGTGGTCAGTCGCTCATCCCTCTTGCTCTGTTTGGGGCTGTTGCCAGTCTCAGTGATTATACGCAAAGTCAACACCGTCGAGCACCTCTAGGTTGGTGTGTGAATACGTGTTTTTGTTGCTCCAGAGTAAATACCCTGAGAGAACTGTGGGTCATCTGGTGGACGTACGTTTAACTGTGGGAGAGACCGCCCTGTTGCCCGGGACGCGCACCGTTTTTGCATTGTCCCTCCTCCTGGCTGTGGTGGGGTGCCCCGTTTCTCCCTCTCCTGCCCTCCTGTCTCCCTCCATCTTGCCTTGTTCTCTCTTTACTTGTCTCTCTTTCTGACACTTTGTTCTCTTCCTCTTCCTGTGTTCTCACTTGAACTGTTTCTCTGCCCCTTGAGCCTCTGTTTATCCTTTGACTTTTCTCTCTCTCTCCTTTCTTCTTCATTCCATTTCTTCCTTCCCGCCTCCCACCTCCCCACTCTCTCTCTCTCTTCCTGTGTTCTGTCCCCTCTCTGATCCCCCACATCTCTCTGGCCATGAGGCTCGGTGGGTGTGGGGTGTCCCTCTCTGACAGCTCCCTTTGCCCTGAGGTTCTGCAGTAAGGAGGGAGGCGGAATAGACCCTCCATGCTGCTCACTAGCCCTCTTCTTCACCTCTGGAAAATCTTTCCTCAATGTTTCCATCTGGCAAATGGGGAAGAGAAAACTTAGCAAGGACATTGTGAGGAAAGCTCTTGATAACACTTGTTTTTATTTGTTTGGGGGCCACATTGGTTATGCTGGCAGTAGGGTGACATAGCTCCAGGAATTGCGTGGGAGACCATACAGTGCCAAGTGTCTGACTGGGGGCCCACTGCCTATCAGGCATTCACCTTGGCCCCTGTGCTTTCTGGTCCCACTTGATACATATTCAAGTGCTACCTTTGTGCTCAGCATGCTCCAGGAACAGAGCAGTACTGTAGAAGCTTACTCAACTATTCCCACACTTATCCCAACGCAAAGGCATGTGCTTCCTAGGGTCCCACTGTATTCAGGGACTGGTGTCTGCAGCATACAGCTCAAGAGGGCTTGAAGCCAAGTTCTGGAAAAGAATCACCATTCCTGGCTCTGCAGCCCTCACTCTGCCTTCCTGTCTTCAGAGCCACCAAGGAACGCTCTTTTTCTCTTTTTTGACTCTGGGCTACCGGCCTTGCTTAGGGCTCACTCCTAGCTCTGTGCTCAGGGCTTAGCGGGGTGCTGAGGGTTGAACCTGGGCTGGCTGCATGTAAGGCTAGTGCCCTACCTGCTGTTCTTTCTCTCTGGCCACAAGGAGGGCTGTTTTATCGTGAGTGTCATAGAGATCCCCCAAGGAGTTGTTAGGAATAGAGCCAGTTCCATGGAGGGGTTTTTTAATCTCCCCCAACAAAACTCCCTCTAGGCCGTAAGAGAGAGTTCAGGGCAGGGGTCCACACCTGGTGATGCTACTCACGGCTCAGTGCTCAAGGGTCACTCCCAGAGGTGCTCAGGGGACTATGTTGTACTAGGGACAGAATCTGGGCTTCATGCAAAACATGTACTCTGCCCTTTGAGCTATCTCTCTGGCTCTAAGGAGCTGATATAGGTAATGATATGATTTAGGTTTGGAAAAACCATTAGGTTAGGAGATGGTTGCCATTGAGATGGTGGTTATTACTCACAGATTCCCAAGTGGAGGAGACATAGCAAGAGAGAGAAAAAAAAAGAAAAGAAAAGCGGGTTAGAGAGATAATACAGCAGGTAAGGTGCTTGCCTTGCATGTGATTTGATCCCCACCAGCACATATTGCTCCCCAAGTCCCACCTGGAGTGATCCCTGAGCTCAGAGCCAGGAATAAGCCCTGACAACTGCCGATGTGGTCCTCTCCTTTAAAAAAGAAAAGAAGGAGGAGCTGGCATTTAAGTTTGAGTCTCAGTGTGGATTGACTCCGAATCCAAGTCAACTTCCCTATGTCTGGTAGACTTAAGAACTGTCCATGTTAATTGGGGGTGAGCACATGAAGTCACTGGAATGCTCTTACCTACTGGTGTGGGTGAGTCTTGGTACAAACACGCCGGGAGCACTACAGTATCCACTAAAGCTAAGTGTGCCTTCCTACTGCTGACTGCCTCCACCTCCACACCCGGGTGTCTATACTGCAGAAATATGAACACTGGTGCATCAAAAGGCGCTGCCAGGAATGTGTTCCCCGAAGTCTCACTGGCAGGTAAAAGACTGCCGAGCACCCGAAGGTTTAACAACAGGAAGATGGATAAACTAATTGTGGCTTCTCCACACCATGGATTACATGTAGATGTGAGCATGAATTAAACATTGCTGCAAGCAGAGGCCTCTCAATGCTGAACAAAATCAGCAGGAACAAACGAAGACATGCTCTCGTTTCATCTCTATTCGACGTTCTAGAGTAGGCAAAAATGGATCTAAGAGGACTGAAGTCAGAATGGTAATTATGAGACATTTGGGGGCGGAGGCTGTTGCTGATGGGGGAGGCGCAGGAGGGAGAGTTCTGGGGAGATAAAAATGTTCTAAATCTTGGTGTGGGTGGAGGTTGCAGGGATATATATATATCATTATGTAGGACATATCATCATTATTATATATATGTAAAATCATCAAGTCACATACTTGAGATTTGCACATGTTACAGGATGTGAATCATACCTCAATAGAAGCAGCTCCCAGTATAACTCTCAGGTTTCTGGGCTCCTGTCTCAGGAAGACCCTGTGTGGTCAGGCCCATGATGCTTGGGGAAATCAGGCCTTGCTAGTGGGCCCCTGCCAGCGTCCCCATTCTCCAGTCAAGAGCTGCTTTGCATGCCTGTTGTGGTCTAGTGGGCTCCCCACCCCATATCCGAAGCACCTGGGTCTCTATCTCACAGACCGCTTTTGTCTGCTCCCGCCTCGGCCATGGCCCGCTGGTGTTGGGCACTCCTGACTGGGGCTGTGTTGGCAGGTGAGCTCTCTAGGGTCCTGGCTTACCTGGGAGGTGTGGTGGGGGACAACATTTTTCAAAAAGCCTGCTCAAGGCTTTTTGTGGTAGGGAGGATTGTTGTGGTAGGGAGAATGTTCTAGAAGGGACTGAGATAGAGGGGAGAACAGGCTGCAAGTGAGTCTGTCCTATACCTGGGGCAAGTCACTTCTCATTGTGGGTTCAGTTTCCCCATTTGTGACTGACTAGAGAACTGGGATTCCTCCAGACTCTGAAATCTCTGAGAAGACAGGGGCTCATCCCGTTTTAAGTTTTCCACTTTTGAGTTTTTTTCTGGGGAAGCTGTTGTGGCCATGTCCTTACCCTGCAGGACCTCAGGGACAACCCCTTGGAGGTCCCCAGCAGCCAGCTGCCTGAAGTTGAACTAAAGGGTGGGACAGCCCATAAGGCTTCTTGGAGGTAGCTAGGCTGTCACCAGGGTTTGGACAAACCAGTGTAACCAGTAGGATAGGGGGTTGCAGGGGATCAGGTGGGCAGCAGAGGATGCAGAGGCTGCCCATGTTGTCCCCTCAGCTGAACTTGAATCCTTAGGGGAACACCCGACTACGAACCACCTTAGAGTCTGACCAGACCATCAGGGGAAGGGGCAGGAGGGAGGGGGTGCAGACCAGGCCTAAGCATGTCTGTCTCTCGCAGTCTCCCAACCAACCCTGTCCCAGCCAGATTCAATGCTCGTCTTCCCAGGCCAAGTGGCCCAACTCTCCTGCACACTCAGTTTCCCCCATGTCACCATCGGAGACTACGGAGTCTCTTGGTACCAGCAGCGTGCCGGCAGTGCCCCACGGCTCCTCGTCTACTACCGCTCCAAGGAGGACCACCACCGGGCCGCCGGCATCCCTGACCGCTTCTCAGTGGCCATGGACGAAGCCCACAACGCCTGCATCCTGACCATCAGCCCTGTGCAGCCGGAGGATGATGCAGACTATTACTGCTCTGTGGGCTCCATATTCTAGGCACAGGGTGTGGAACCACCTCCAGCCTGCCTCTTGCTCCTGCGCTTCGCCATGGGCCTCTCTCATTCTCGTTGGGCCTGGATTTTTCCCTCTCCATGAAATGGATTAATAATATTCAGTATGTCAACAATGCCTTTTCTGAGGACCATGAACTTCCTGCTGAAAAAATGGTTGTAGGGTGTGTGTGTGTGTGTGTGTGTGTGTGTGTGTGTGTGCATGCGTGAGTGTGTGTGTGCGCGCCATGGGTCTGCTGGGGATGGAGGGGTAGGGAATTTGGGGTTTAACAGAAGAGGAAGCACCTGAGCTCCCGGAGTGGGGTCCAGGCTCCCCACTGGTCCCCAGAGGGCCCAGGCTGGTGGCCTGGTCTTCCTGTGACCCCAAGAGTTTGAGAGAAAAAAAGGGAACCAGCCCTTGTGCTCCTCCTCCTGCATGACTGGTTATGTGTGAGTGCTCTGGGGTGACTGAACTGTGTCCCCACGGAGCCCAAGTTGCTTGGGCAGGAGTAGGGAGACAAGGGTGAATGGGCACTCTGGCACTCAGGCACCTGGCAGAGGGATGTGGATGCTCTTATGGCCAGGGGCAGAGCAGGGTGCACCTGAGGGGCACTGGACTGCAGGAGGCGTGGAGGGGGCAAATTTTGCCCATGAGCAGTAGCAGAGCTGAGCGTGTGGGAGCCACAGGTGGGGTGGGGACCGGGCCACTCAGTTACAAGCCTGTCTTCCCTCGGGCCTCCATCTGCAGGATGCCCTTCAGATGCTGCACTAGAGGCTGGGCCATGGTAACCTTGTGTGTGGAGGGGGAGGAGGGCTGCGGGGGCAGATGGGGGACATCCCAGTCTCTGCGGTGGCCGGACGGGCAGGCAGGACTAGGACTGCTCAGGGAGGGTGGACCTTATCAGGGCTCCTAGTTGTGGGCACCCCTTCCCTTCTCTTGAAGATCTCAGGTGCCCCAGTGGTCTCTGGCTTATCCCATTCCCCAGGGCGAGCACTTCGGGGACTCACTCCTCAGCCTGTCCGCCTCTCCCCTACACTCCCGCCAACGCCGACCCAGTTCTTTTTGCCCACATCCGGGACGCGCTTTGGTGGCAGCCTGGAGCCACCAAACCTGGAAAATGGGCACCTCCACCCCCACCTCATCCTCCCACCCGGCGCGGCAGGAGCACCGAGACGCCGGGACCTCCGTGCGGCCTAGAGCGGTCCCGGAAGTGCCCCTCGGGCGGGGGCGGGACTCCGGGCGCCCTGGCGGCCGCGGGCTCCGCGTCAGCAGCCGCGGCGGAGCGAGGCCGCGTCGGCCGCGGGTTGGAGCAGCTCAGGTGCGGCCCCGCCCCTCCAGCCAGCGGCCCCGCCCCGGCCCAGGTGAGCGGCCCCGCCTAGCTGCAGGTGAGTGCCACCGCGACTGGCAGCGCGGCCGCCCGGCGCTCCCGTGCGCCCGTGCCCGCGGGCGTCCCCCATCGGTGGGAAGCGTGTAGGGGCGCCGGCGTCGCGGGGGTGCGGTCACTCGCGCCCTCCCGCCCGAGACCGTGACCTCCTGACGGCCCGCCGGATACCCAAGCCAGGAGGTCCTTGGAGGAGCAGGGGACGGGTGCAGGGGGAGCCCGGGAAGGCTCCGAGAGAGGTGGAAAGCACGGGGCTCCCGACTCCGATTTTTTTTATTTTATGGATTTTATATATACATATATATGTGCATATATATATATATATATAAAACATTGCTGGGGACAGATAAAGGATTGTCAACTTCTGAAAAACTGAGTGGAAGCATTGACGTGTAGAAGGTCCATGGCAACGAAAACCCCTTAGGGAGGGAAACTTGGAAAAGGCAGGATTTAACTAACAGGTGGGTGGTGAAGGGGCTGCATGCTGCTCAAGGTGGGAACAGGGGCATGAAGATGTGTGTGTGTGTGTGTGTGTGTGTGTGTGTGTGTGTGTGTGTGTGTGTGTGTGTGCATAAAACAGGAAAACAGGGCATGGGCTTGGGGGTGCAGGCGCAAAGCCTTGAGGTCCTGCTAGGTAGGCAAGGGGCGAGCCATGCAGGGTGTGCCCCTATCCACCTATCTTCCCGTGTTTTCTAGAGGAAGCCTGAAACCTACTGAGCTTTCAATGCTGGCAGCTCAGGCAGACAGAAAGGAAAAACCCAGGGCTTGGAGAGCCAAGCAAAGCATGGCTGTGGTAGGATCCCCAGGCTGCCAATTTGCAACCTCTGAAATGAAGGGTTTAAGGCAGGAGGTATCAGTCAGCTGTGCCAGACGAGCTCAGCGGAGAAGAGAGGGCTTGGCAGTAAGGAGGTCATTGGATGCTGGAGCTGAGCGATGAGGTCCCAGCTGAAACAGGAAGCTGAAAAAGCAATCTTGTGACACATCCATCACAGTGGTGATTTTCCTTGGCAGGAGTCAACATCTCAGGATGGATTGATCATGGTGGTGAGGGGAATTGGTGGTCAGTGGGTAGTGGCAGCAGGATAAGAAGAGGGACTTACACTGATCAGAGTTAGTTGAAGAGACACACTGTGTAGGGTGTGAACTACACAGGAAATGGTAAAAGTAAAGCCAGAAGACCAGGGTGAAAGTGGAGAGTTGGAGGGTTTGGTGAGGCTGAGGGAGGGAGTTATGAGAGCTGTTAAGAATGAGAAATTAAGGGTTGCCGAAGAAAAGGGGAGGCAAAAGGAAGTCGAAGCAATCCACAAAATGATGAGAACCCTTTAGTTCTGTGCCTCCCCCTCCCTCTAGGGCCACCCTATTATTTGCTCAGGGAGGCCTGGGGACCACTCCTGGTAATACTCACCCAGTTGTGTGGGTCATATCCTCATGTTCAGTTCTGGGTCTGTGTGATGTGATGTTACTCGGGCCCCGCAGTGCTACACTTGCTGGTACTCCAGTATTAATCCTTGGCCTTTGTGCATGCCAGGCACGTGTTCCATCCTCTGAGCTGCGTCCCCAGCCCTTCGGTCCTGTCTCTCGTGCTTGCTCTTATTGCTGACTATAAACACACTAAAAATCTACTTCCATATAATAATCACTGTATCACTGTCATCCCGTTGCTCATCGATTTGCTCAAGCGGGCACCAGTAACGTCTCCATTGTAAGACTTGTTACTGTTTTTGGCATACCGAGTACACCACGGGTAGCTTGCCAGGCTCTGTCATGCGGGCGAGATACTCTCGTTAGCTTGGCAGGCTCTCTGAGAGGGGCGGAGTAATTGAACCCAGGTCAGCCGTGTGCAAGGCACATGCCCTACCCGCTGTGCTATTGCTCCATTCCTAATAGTAATACCATGACTATTTCTCTTTTAGCCAGTTATTCTCTGTGTTTCAGCAAAAGGATAATATCTCTGACTAGAGTCAAAGAATGAAGTAAGCTACAAGGATTAAGTAAGATACGCTTGGAAGAAATTGAGTAGTGCCTAGCACTCAGGAGCTGCTCATTAAATAGGAACTGTTGTTTTCTTTATCGTGTCACCTGAGCAGCTTTTCTTTGCACAGAGCGTTTCAAATGGGGACTTCAGGAACCACCACAGATGGGGTTCTGAGAGGGGTGCTCTAGAATTCCTTTTTTTAATGCTTTCCTTCCCACACATTGGAACAGATTTCCTCTTGTTTGATTTAGTGATTAAAATAGCTTCTGCTCTTTTTGGGGTACATTTATTTATCTCTCCCAGACAATTGTTTTATTTGAATTAAAGAGTTCTCGGGGCTGAGGGGAGGAGAGTGACACTCAGTTTTCACATAAAAGCCAATGATTTTCCCCCTGTTCAGTCATGTATTTAGTCAACAGGTATGTATGTAGAGATTGTCGTATTGTGCCGAGGAGTGGGGGAGCATGGGGAGTCCAGAATCAAGGTGCACAGGGAGCTGCTGGCGGTGATGGGAGGCCCCTCAGCTCATGTGTGTGCTCAGGGGGTCAGTGCTGTGAGGAGCACTTGCATGGATGCCTGAGGGTGAGGGGGAGAGATTTGGGTAGTTTGGAAGGATGAGCTCCTGGCAGCCTGGGGGTCGGGGTGCTGTGGGCTGTGCCGATAAATGGAAGAGGAGGGGTTTGTGGAAGCCAGAGGCAAGGACTAGGCCTGAGAGTGCCCTGTGTAGGAGTTGGCTGCTGCTAGTTCTTAAGAGGGAGAAATAACGCAATCAGGCCAAAACTTTTCGAGTTTGGCGCTGGTGTCTGGGGCAGAAGGACGAACAGAAGCTGGAGGTGGATAATTATTGGGGGCGGGGAGGCCATGTTGACACAGTCTGTGGAACTCCCACTGAGATGTGAGCTGTGGAATGGGCGCAACAGAGAGGCAGAAACCCTTACTGTTACCCAGGAACCAAACAGGACAGAGAGGAGGGGGCAGACAGGCTAGGCAGACTCCCAGAGTGCTGCTGGGGCCCCGACTGGTATGGCAGGGAAGTCTGAGTTCTCTGTTTTCGGCAGAGCCCCTCCCCCACGTCCTCTGGGAGAAGAGCCTTAGTCCTTCTCCACTGTGGCGCCACTTCCTGGTGTAGCCCAGGTTTCTGAGCAGCTTCACCCTTTCAAGACTCACCATGCTGGCCTAGTACTTGGCTGCTTCTGTTTTTCTTTCTTTGGTGGAGGTGGGGGCGGGGGATGTTGTTTGTTTTGGGGCCACATCCATGCTTGGGTTTACTCCTGGTTCTGTACTCAGTGGGGGGACCATACAAGGCATTGGGGATTGAACCCGGTTGGCTGTGTACAAGGCAGTCCCCTTACCCACTGTACTATCTCTCTGGCTTCGATTCTGTTTCTCTTACACTTGTTTCCAGGTCTCTAACCCCTTTGGAAACCCCTCAAGGACCAGAATGCGCGTTAGTCCTATTTTGTGAACACACGATGATTCGGACTCAGCAAGGTTCCTTCTCCAGGTTGACAATGTCCCTTGTTTTCTTTTCAGGTTGTGAGAACAGTGTGTCCCAAAGAAGAACATCTTTTAACACCTAGTCATTGGGGATGATAGTAGATTCCCAATGGAGGTTCCCCCAGCAACCCAGCTCGGTGAGACCTTTGTGTTTGAGGGTGGGTTGGCGATGCAACAAGACCTTTTCCCAGAGGAGGACCTGGGGGACCCTTTTCTTCAGGAAAGGGGTTTAGGGCAAATGGCTGTTATCTACAAGGAGATCCCTCTTGGGGAACAAGATGAGGAACCCGATGATTATGAGGGCAATTTCAGCCTGTGCTCGAGCCCCATTCCGCCTCAGACTTTGCCCCCGTTAGACAGATCCCAGGATGATGAAATATTTGACCAAACCTTCCTCCCCAAATCAGACCTTAGTCCATTTAAGATTATCCATGGTGACGGAGAACCCAGTACACAGGATGGCGAGAAGGTAGGCAGGGTAAACTCGGGACCTCACGAGCCCCGCAGGACCGCACAGCCAGCCAAGCCCTACGCGTGCCGGGAGTGCGGGAAGGCCTTCAGCCAGAGCTCACACCTCCTCCGGCACCTGGTCATCCACACTGGGGAGAAGCCCTATGAGTGCTGTGAGTGCGGCAAGGCCTTCAGCCAGAGCTCGCACCTCCTCCGGCACCAGATCATCCACACCGGGGAGAAGCCCTATGAATGCCAAGAGTGCGGCAAAGCTTTTCGCCAGAGCTCAGCCCTCGCGCAGCACCAGAAAACCCACACCGGGAAGAGACCGTACGAGTGCGGGGAATGCGGGAAAGATTTCAGTCGGAGTTCCAGTCTCAGGAAACACGAGCGAATCCATACAGGAGAGAAACCTTATCAATGTAAGGAGTGTGGGAAATCCTTCAACCAGAGTTCGGGTCTGAGCCAGCACCGGAAAATTCACACCCTGAAGAAGCCTCACGAGTGTGACCTCTGCGGGAAAGCCTTCTGTCACCGGTCCCACCTCATCCGGCACCAGAGGATCCACACGGGCAAGAAGCCCTACAAGTGCGAAGAGTGCGGGAAGGCCTTCAGCCAGAGCTCCAACCTCATCGAGCACCGGAAGACCCACACTGGCGAGAAGCCCTACAAGTGCCACAAGTGCGGGAAGGCCTTCAGCCAGAGCTCCTCCCTCATCGAGCACCAGCGGATCCACACGGGGGAGAAGCCCTACGAGTGCGGCCAGTGTGGGAAGGCCTTCTGCCACAGCTCCGCCCTGATTCAGCACCAGCGCATCCACACGGGCAAGAAACCCTACTCCTGCAACGAGTGTGGCAAGGCCTTCCGGCACAGATCGGCCCTCATCGAGCACTATAAGACCCACACCAGAGAGAAGCCCTACGAGTGCAATCAGTGCGGCAAGTCCTTCCGGGGCAGCTCACACCTTATTCGGCATCAGAAAATCCATGCTGGGGAGAAGCTATAGGAAGCAGAGCTCGGCTCGAAGCCTGTCAGGCGGTCCCAGGTGCGCCCTTGCCAGACTGCTTGAGTCTAGGACCCCCACTCACCTTCCCGACACAGAGCTGAAGGGGAAGGTGCCAGACCGAAAGCTCCCCGGCACACATGTTGGCAGCATGGCCCGCGTGGCTCCAGCCAGCTGTCCTCCCTAGGCTAACTCAGCGCAGGGGCGAGGCGGGCAGGGGCGGGTGATATGGCTTCAGAAACCGAGGGGCTCCAGAGCTGGCTTGAAGTTTTCTCATTCTCACATTTGACTTAAATTTCACCCTATAATTTGCTTTTTCCAGAATCCAGAAGGAAACAGACAAACAAATCCACAGGGAAGAAGCTGAATTAAAGTCTTGTAAATGTCAGGTGACCTCTTTAGCGTTGCAAGTTCAGGTTGCAAGTCGAGTGCTTTATATGGAAATGGTGTTTGCAGGCCAAATCCACGGAAGAAAATGCGTTCAGAAGCAGCTGTCTCCAGTCAGACACAATCTGCTTGGCTTGGGTATGTCTCAGGACAGCCGAACAGGTCTCATGGAATGAAGGGAGGTCTGGAAGATTAGTTCCGGGGCTTGGGGTGAGCCTCTTTTTGCAGTTCAGGGGCTCAAACCCAGGGCCTCTCCCACACAAGGCCTGTGCTTTGTCTACCACGAAGCCTGCTGCCTGCCCCGGGCACTTGCTCTCTTCCCATTCGGGGTTGGAGTGAAGGCAGTTCTGACACGTGGCTCTTTCCCAATGGGACAGGGGTTTGGTCATGCGAGGTGGAGAAAATTAGATGCCTAGTTCTGGCTCCACCCAGGCACTGGACCCCATGGCCCTCCAGGAGGAACAGCCACGGGACCCAGGGACCCAAAGACAAGCAAGCCCCATATGCTAGGGCGCGGTTTTTTTTTTTTTTTTTTTTTTTTTTTTTTTGCTTTTTGGGTCACACCCAGCAATGCACAGGGGTCACTCCTGGCTCATGCACTCAGGAATCACCCCTGGCGGTGCTTAGGGGACCATATGGGATGCTGGGATTTGAACCCGGGTCGGCTGCGTGCAAGGCAAACGCCCTACCCGCTGTGCTATCAGTCCAGCCCCTAGGGTGCGTTTTTGACCTGTATGGTCTGTCACTGCTGTGCATCTTCCAGTGCCAGGAGGTGTGGCCAGCAGGATGAGTCTCCATCATATGGCCCAGGCGGAAGTCCCAGCTCTTTCCCCTTCCTTCTTGTGTGACCCATGGGAGGACCAACTCTCCATGTCCCCCTCTGTGGGTTGGGGAGAGGGGCCTGGTTGCACGCCTGAGGGCTGGTGCAAGGCCCCAGTTCACAACCTAACCGCATACAAATGCACTCTGGTAACTGAGAGTCAGAGACCCAGAGTGACCCCTACCTCACCCTGGAAAGCTTCCCCATATGTTCCAGAGACAAGGGGACTTGCAGCAGACCCTTATTCCACCAGAAGACCCCCTTACCCTAATGCTTGTGACATCCCATAGAGAGATTCCCTGGAAGCCACCCCAAGTCTCCCCTGGGCAGCAGTGGGGTCCTTGTCACTGGACCTGTCACTAGGCTGTCCACTGGGGTTGGCTCACCTGGGGGCTGCTAAAGAAGTACCAGGATCAATGTACAGCGTGTGTATTCACAGCTCCCCGGGGGAGCACAGGTTGTGAGCACGACCCTGAGAGGTGTCAGGCCTGTGTTCTGGACGGCAGGGCTAGAAGCTGTTCCCGTCCCCCCAGTACTCGGCAGCTGGAGGGGTCTGGGCTGATAGGTGCTAGTCATGGTTCGTGGGGGCTGGCGTGTGGTGGTGGTGATGGGCCCCCAGGGGAGGTTCCTTTGTGTGCTGAGTTTCCCCGGTGCTAGTGGGGGGATGAGCTAGTCTGAGCTACTTTGAAGTTCTCATAAGTTTAGGGCTGAAACCTCTGGTCATTTTAGAATTCCAACTTGGCAATCAGGTGTAGTTTTACTAAATAAAAAATGGAAGTCTAAATGTCTTTGAGCAAGTGAGGCACAGTGGGCCTGAGAACTTCCGTCATTATTTTTGTGTTAATTGTCGGGGCCCACCTTTGGGGGCCAGCCAGTCCATGTGAGCCCACAGAGTCACTCTAGGCAGTGCTCATGGTGCCATGCAGTGGCCACGCACATTCAGGGCATTTGCCCTGCCCTGGGGCCGAACCCCGGCGCTGGCCAGGTTAAGACAGCAGGTATGCTAGGCTGGGGGCACAGAGGGAGCCGTGTGAGAATACAGCCCTTCGCTGGTGAGTATGTGAAGCTTTTTTGTTTTGTTTTGGGCTATGTACCCGGCTATGCTCAGAGCTTACTCCTGGCTCTGTACTCAGGGATCACTCCTGGCAGACTCGAGGGACCACCGGGGATCAAACCCAGGTTGGCCCCGTGCAAGGCGAGAGCCCTCCCTGCTGTACTATCTCCAGCCCTCGAGTATGTGAGCCATTAGGCGCAGCTCCAGGGTCCAGCTGCACCACCAGCCAGGCTGGCCAGATCAGCTGGTACCCAGGATGGTTGCAGGTGGCCATCAGTCACTGGGAACGGAAGGAAAGTGCCGAACGCCCTGCTTGGCACGGGCAGGACAGCAGGCCCGTAGACCTGCCTCCTGGGCAACCCCCATCCCTCCACAGCCTTGTCCAGTCATGGCCTCCTGGGGCAGCTGTTTGCTTCCTTTGTGTCACTCCCGCCCAGCTTTGCCAAATTGATTTTGTCAGAGCGTCTCAGCACATGCCCCTGCTCTCCTCACACCCCGCCTTTGGAACCGTTCTTGTTTGTTCCAGCCAGCCTGGCCCATCACTTCGAACCAGCCACATGGAATGCAGATGCACAGGCGTCCACTGCATGCCCAGCTTCTCTCAACTCATTTTATGCTCTTCTGGCATTTAGGACTGTGCACTTTCTCCTCCCCCAGACCCAGAGCTCTTTTCCTTAACAATTCGTGTGACACCAGGATTTGGACCACCTTTCTGAAGCGCTGATGGATTCTCACAGAACCATGGTAAAAAAGGCACTTTTCTCTTTCGACAGTGGGAGCGAACCTCATTCCTTCTGCTCAGATTCTTTCAGCTATAGTATCTCTTTTATTTAATTTATTTTTTTTTTTTGCTTTTTGGGTCATACCTGGCAATGCATAGGGGTTACTCCTGGCTCTGCACTCAGGAATTACTCCTGGCAGTGCTCAGGGGACCATATGGGATGCTGGAAATCGAATCCGGGTCAGCTGCGTGCAAGGTAAACGCCCTACACGCTGTGCTATCGCTCCAGCCCCATAGTCTCTTTTAAAACTCATTTAAGTTCTCAGTGTAATGGTAAAAGAGATCATCCTTCTATTTTAATTGCCCTTGAATTTAGTTGTCTGCTTTTGTGTGCTTGTGTGTGTATATATGTGTGTGTGTGTGTGTGTGTATATACATATATATGTTTTTTTTCATTTTGTAGTAGATGTTGAGTCTTATAAAATTCAACTCTTGCTTTTGTCTACTAGTTAGATTTTTGTCAAATAGAATTTTTCTGTTATTTTTTCCCCCTGGCTTATTGGTTTATACTTCTGAGGTTAGTTATTTTGATATAGTTAGTAGTATTTTAAAATATTTTTAATAAATATGCACTTTGGTTTATGAGTTTTTTTCTAATAAGGCTTTTTTTTGTACTCCATAAATTCCACATGTGACCTTTTTTTGTTACCATATTAGAAATTACCTTATGCCCAGATGTTTTTCTTGAAAAAAAAATTTTTTTGAGGTGCACATCAGGCAGTGCTCAGGACTATTCCTGACCATGTTCAGGGGACCATACATGGTGCCAGCGATCATGGTTGGTCACATGCAAGGCGAGTACTTTAACCTCTATACTTTCTCTCTGGCCCCATTTTACGTTTTTGGGGGGCTACACCCAGTGGTGCTTGGGCAGCCCTATGGTGCCAGGGATCAAACCTGGGGCATCTGCATTCCGAGTATTCACTCTGGTCTGTTGCGCTTTCTCCCTGCCTCCTTGATCACTGTATCACTGTCTGTCGTTGCTCATTGATTTGCTCGAGCAGGCACCAGTAACATCTCCATTGTGAGACTTGTTACTGTTTTTGGCATATCGAATACACCACAGGGAGCTTGCCAGGCTCTGCTATGTGAGCAAGATACTCTCGGTAGCTTGCTGGGCTCTCCGAGAGGGACAGAGGAATCAAACCCAGGTCGGCCGCGTGCAAGGCAAATAAATGCCCTACCCGCTGTGCTATTGCTCCAGCCCAATATTCAGCCTCCTTGATATTGTTACTTTTTAAAAAACCTTCCAAGTAATAAATGCTTAGGTCACTACTATTATTTCTTGCTGTACTGTGGTGTCAACATTCCTAAGAGTTCATTTCACGTCTTTGGGCCTGAGTTCGTTATCAGTGTTTACAAAGCATTTGTGTACTCTCAGATGTATTTTTCACTCCTTCAGTTCTATTAGCTCAGTTTTGAATATGACCTAATGCTCTTCATAACTGTTTCATAAAGAGTGAGTACAGCAGGTAGCGCTGGTGCTCACCTTGCATGCAGCTGACCCGGGCTCGACCCCCAGCATCCCTCACAGCTCCCTGCGCCTGGCCAGGAGCCATCCCTGAGTTCACAGCCAGGAGTAAGCCCCGAGCAGAGCTGGGTGTGGCCCAGAAAACCAAGCCAAAACAAAAATATTAAAAGTGATTTTATGCCAATCCATACTTGCTCTAACTTCTGTTTGCTTCAAAGTTCTTAAGCTGGAGTCCCTGGCTTGCCTGAGTCTGCTGATGTGCCTGAGCATGGAGAGTTTCAGAGGTCATGGGCCTGAGTGACTGGACAAAGTGGTGTGGATATGTATTGAATGGCTTGTTCTCAGGGGGTCTGTAGCAGGCACCTCATTTTTGGTTGCACACAGTCGGCCCAGGTTTGCTCCCTGGGTCCCATTCACCTCATTTTTGGAGGGACTCTTTGACCCCCAAATAGGTAATGCTCATTTACCTGATATGATCATAGTCTTAATTTTTTGCTTTTCTCTTTATGAATTTCAATTTCACTTAAAATGTTTCCTTTCATCTATGTTGTTTATTCATGTGCTGTTGTCTCAAATCCTTGCTGAGAAATAGGCAGGATATAACTTATCAGTTAAATTGGAGACATATATATTTAACAATGATATATTGAAAAATTGTGCCTTTTAGTGCCTTCTTTGCCTCTTAATGTTTGTAACTTCTTTCCAAACATCGTAATCAAAGCCCTTGTTTTACAAAAAAATTTCCCTCCATATTTTACTTAAAAATCTTGTGTATTTATTATATACCTATATAACTTATAAATAGCACATTATATTTTGTTTTCTGATTCTGAATTATTTTTCTTGTGTAAGAATTTCTGTCACCAGGGCTGGAGTGATAGCACAGCGGGTAGGGCATTTGCCTTGCACGCGGCCGACCTGGGTTCGATTCCCAGCATCCCATATGGTCCCCTGAGCACCGCCAGGAGTAATTCCTGAGTGCAAAGCCAGGAGTAACCCCTGTGCATCACCAGGTGTGACCCAAAAAAGGAAAAAAAAAGAATTTCTGTCACCAGCATTATTATGTAGACTTAAGCATCATTTGTTTCCATTTTACTATTTTCATATATATTTGCTCATTTATAACCCAAAAAGGTCACCTTCATTTCCTCCCCAGCCCTCAGTCTCTGTGTCTTGCTTATGTGTTTAAAATTCCATTTTTGAGTGGATGAGAAGCTGCCCCTTGGGTGTACGTGCTGGCTCTTCCTCTCAGTGCTCTGAACCCACAGCCTCTGGCTTCAGGTCCTTGGCTGTGAGGTGATGGAATGATGCCACCTCACAGCCCTGTGGGGCTCAGAAGTGTAAGGGACACAACCAGATGCCTCTGTGTGGCAATAGGTGTCCTGCAGTATTTTCCATTAATGTTCTATTTTCACTCCCAAAGTCCTTCCTTTCAACATAACTTTGAACGTGACCTGGCATTTTGTGTTTTTAGGAAAGGCTCCAGGTGCGATTATGAACTGTCCCAGCCCTGCCCCGCCTTTTCTGAGTGGACCTGCACAGTCATTTGAAGGAAGGTGGGGATCCTGCCTGTGTGCCCCCGCCTAGCTTCCATCTGCTGCAGGCCGGTCCCCTCTCCCTTCTCCCTTCCTAACGGGGGGGGGGGTATGGGTGTCCATAAAATAGCAGACGGTCAAGAGGAGGGCCTCTTCCGGCCACCCCTGTTTCAGTACCCATTCCTATTTTGTGGGAGAAGCAGCTATGGATGTTGTGTGGGGCACCAAGATTTCTCAGACGCAGCAAGTGTTTGGAGTCACCACGGGCAAAGGTGGAAACTAAATGCCCAGGGTCACTCAAATCTTGGGGACTTTCCACAGGTGAAGGTATTTGCCAGGGTATCATCAGTACATTGGCACTGGGAGAGAGATCTTTCCTTGGGAGACGGGGGGAGGGAAGGGAACCCCATCTTCAGTATCTGATAACCCAGGAAACCAAATCAGAGGCCGAGCGCTGGCCAGGTGCTCCCCGCTCTGGAGACTCCCACTTTTGCTCCCACCCTGCACAAGCCCACCTGGGGCCTTGGCTGTCCGCATCTCCCTCCACTCCCCGCTCTTCCTCCCCGTGTCCCCTCAGCGGTCTGTGGCGCCCTCTGGTGGAAGCCTGCAAGCATGTGAAGAGCTGAGGCTGCCCTGGAGGTAGGCAGGAGCACCTGATTGTCCTCTGCGAACCTCAGTCTTCCCTCTCTGGGAACCCCACAACTGAGAAGGGGGTCAGAAGCAGTCAGCAGTCGAGTGGTCGTGTACCCCTTCCTCAGTCCTCACATAGCCGCATCTCTTGGAAAAGGCAACAGCATCTTGTGTGTTTCTGCGCTGGTCTGTTCCTAGGACTCCAGACACCCTGAAAAGCAAAGAACTGTCCTGGCACGGGGTAAGGGGGTGCCGCGGTGGCACGGACGCCTTTGCTGTGGTCTGACCATCTTGACTCCGAGCCCGGAGTTGAGTGCTGCCCCCTCGACTTCTCACTCCCTGGTCCTCCAAGTGCTGCCCTAACTATCCTGGGGCTGGCCCACCATCCATTCCTGTTCGTGGCCCCCCCTCACAGTCTGCGGGGACTTTCCGCTCTGCCATCTGTAGTGGTCACTCTCTTCCTCAGCTACCCTAGCTGCAGGACCATATGGGAGCCCCCACTAGGGCTGACACCCGTCCTCTCTGTAAGGGTTTTTGTTTCCTGCCATGCCAGTGTCCCTGTGCCCTACCATGCCTTCCTGAGCCAGGGGTCAGAGCAGTAGTACAGTGGGCAGGGCATGTGCCTTGCAAGCACTGACCTGATTTTGATCCCAGCACTGCATATGGTCTCCAAAGCACAGCCAGGAATAATCCCTTGAAGTGCAGAGCCTGGGATAAGTCCTGAGCGCCACCAGGTGTGGCCCCAAACCAAAAGAAAACAAAACAAAAGCAACCGTAAATCCACCTGGGGCCAGAGAGATAGCACAGTGGGTAGGGTGCTTGCCTCGTGTGCAACTGATTTACTTCAATCCTCGGCATCCCCTATGGTCTCCTGAGCACTGCCAAGAATTAATTCCCGAGTGCAGAACCAGGAGTAACCCCTGAGTGCCCCCAGGTGTGACCCAACAACAACAACAACAAAAATAAACCAAATGAAAAAGAGCTTGTGCCGAAGAGGGAAGGGGCTGGGGGTGGGGGCTGGGGGTGTCCGTCTCTTCAGGGGCTCCATTCTGAGGCCAGGCTCCAGGCCACACACCTCTGTCCCCCTGTGCGGCATCCTGGGCCTCAGGTGCAGCTGACCCAGGAAGGTCAAGGTTGGAGCAGTGGGGACTGGAAGACAGAGAGAGAGCCTGGGAAACTGTCTCTGCATCTGCACCTCCCCGTTAAGCTCCCCCAGGTCACACGGTCTTCATGCACCCCGCAGTCTTCCCCCCAGCACTCGGCTGTAGCTCTGCTGCCCCCGCTTGCTCCCGGACTGACTTGAGACCAGGTGCTCTGTGTGTCTCAAGCAGAGCCTCGCAATGACCAGAACTTTTCTTTGTTTTGGTTTTTTTTTTTGGCTTTTTGGGTCACACCCAGCGATGCACAGGGGTTACTCCTGGCTCTGCACTCAGGAATTACCCCTGGTAGTGCTCAGGGGACCATATGGGATGCTGGGAATAGAACCCGGGTGGGCTGCATGCAAGGTAGATGCCCTCCCCGCTGTGCTATCGCTCCAGTCCAACCAGAACTTTCTTGCTCCTCACTTGTTCTTTGTTTTCGTGGCCATGGGCCTCTGCAAACGTTGTGAGGGAAAACTGCCCTGCCACTTACGGAGAAAGGGGCGTGAAGAGAGGTCGAGAATGGAGCTGGGGGAACTGCTGGGTCTCCTCTGATTCCTCCATGCAGCCCCCTTTCGGGGGAGTCCACGGGTGTGGGAGGCTCCCAGGGGCCAAGGCAGAGATGGGGAGTCCAAGTCCCTTCCCAGGACTCGGGCTTCTGCAGGAGGCCCAGCCGCTGCCTCTCCTTGGTGTGTCCCCAAGAGCAGACCTGCTGGCTTTGCCCCTTCCTTTTGCCGCTGCCATTCTGCGATCTGAGCCGCCCAGCTCTACCTGTGGGGACCCAGAAAGCCAAGCTCGGGGGCTGCTCCCCGTCAGTGGAGATGTTTACATATCATGCAAGGCCAGAGAAGTCATCCAACCCGGCAGCCCCGTGGCGTTGAGGACAGAACTCAAGAGGGCAGAACTCTCTCTTCAAGCACATGCCGAGACAGGAAGCAAGCACCAAAGATCTGGAAGGGCTGAAGCACAGCCTTTGTTCTTGGAGTGCAACACAGTGATGCTGGAACCCGCTCGTGAGGAGCATGGGGTGGTGTGTCTTCTTTGCGTCAGGATCCACCGAACCAGAAATCCACCAGCAAACATTTGTCTTGTGCTGCTTTGGACTCTGCTGGTATAGGTCATTCTGGGGAGAACTTTAGCCAGAGACAAAGATACGGTCCTAGGCCACCTTGGATGTGTGTGTGTGTGTGTGTGTGTGTATTTTTAAATCAGTGAACAATGGATATGGAGTGATCAGGCCTGACTGTCAGGGATGTTGGGGTGCTGCTATGCTGTGGTGATGGAGGGGGTAGTGTTTGCACTCCTCAGAGCCTCTGGGTACCTTCTTGTCTGTGATGACAGTTAATCCTGACTGCACCCCCCACCCCTGCTTCAGTCAGCAGCGCTCTCAGCCTAGGCTCTGGGAATGAGGTCTGTGTTACCCTAACCAAAGGAAGCTTGATCAGCCGGGAGTTTGCTGCAGGCAGAGGGAATGTGGACAGATGTGGCAGCGATGGCCGAGGGCCACAGGAGTGGTCCTAAAAGAGTCTAGAGTGGTTGTGAGTTTTCTCATTTTGCACAAACGTGTCGGTGGAGACACCCCTTAGGGCCATTTCCCACCGTCTAACACCAGAAACCTTAAAGAGTGGATACCTATTTTGGTATCTAAGCTGATAGAGTAGAGGGGTTGACAAAGGTTTGACAAAGATTTTTGTTGCTTCACCAAACTTTGCTCCATCTCCTTTCTCATATGCTCCTCTGTGCACTTTCTTGTAAACTTACATTTTATGAAGAACTTGCTAATTTGGTTCATCAGATCTCCGCCAATCTTCCCCTGCCCCCTCGCCCGCCTCGCCCCGCCCTCCAGCTTGACGTCTGCCCAGGTTCCTCGCCCCACCATTGCCTGGGGGCCATCTGATAGAGCTGACCAACCTTCAGCCACGAAGTCTCTTGGATCGGCTTTGCCAGCACCACCTCCTTTCTCCGTCCCTTGCCTCCCCATGTTTCCGACCCTCCTTTTGCCTACTGCAGTAGTTCATGAATAAAATGTTTAATTTCAATATTTACAACTGCCACCCAGCTCTGGTTTCTCTCCCTTTGATTCTCTGTGTGTGCACCTGTTAGCAGAGGCGTGACCATCACCACACACCCTCTGCACCCCAATCCTGCCCACATTCTCCACTGTGGCCTTGCACACGGGAGCGTCCACCCTGTCACTTGTCGGAGAAAGCTCGGCAACAAAAAGTGACATAAGGACGGGGATGGCGAGCCTCAGGCACTTTGGTGATGGTGAAAGTGCAGTAAGCTTGAACGTCGATCCCATTCATGTTCAAGCTACCATGACCATGCCACCTAAACTGCACTATAGCACTGTCGTCCCGTTGTTCATCGATTTGCTCAAGCAGGCACCCATAATGCCTCTATTGTGAGACTTCTTGTTACTGTTTTTGGCAAATCGAATATACCACGGGTAGCTTGCCGTGCTCTGCTGTGCGGGCGGGATACTCTCGGTAGCTTGCCAGACTCTCTGAGAGGGACGGAGGAATCGAACCTGGGTTGGCCATGTACAAGGCAAACGCCCTACCCGCTGTGCTATCGCTCCAGTCCTAAACTACAGTACAATTTTTGTTTGAAATGTAAGACCATATTTATTATTATTCCCCTTCTTTATTATTTCCTTATCTATTATTTACCCTGAAGGAATGAAAATACAGGGGAATACAAGGAAGCTGAATGCAGCACCCCCCACCTCCCAGAGAGAAAATGTCTTGGCAGCAAGAGCAGAAGGGTGGCACAGGTTGGGAAAGGACAGTGAGTCGGGCACTTGCCTTGTAGGTGGCCAACCTGGGTTTGATTCCGAGCATCTCATATGTCCCCCGATCCCACCAGGTGTGACCCAAACAATAACAACAACAACAAAGACTCTGACCCTGTACTCCTGAGTCACCCTGGACTCCCCTCGGTCTACTCGGGAGGATCAGGGAGGTACCTGGAGAGGGTGGCTCGGGGTTGAGCTGGGCTGAGGGAGGCGGGCATTGTGGAGCTGACGGCTGGAGCACAGGGGAACCAGGACCAAGACCACCTGGGGCATCTAGCGGGTCCTGGCCCGGAGCAGGGCGGAAAACCTCATCTGGAGTTCACCAGCCACTCTGACCCACTCTGCCAGGGAGGTGGCAGGAGGTGGGCAGCACAAGCTGTGCTGGGAGCGCTGGGGGAGGGCCAGAGGAAGGAAAGAGCAGATGCACTGGACTCCTCTGGCCTGGCCAGTTTCCCGAGACACCCTCGGGATGCTCCTTTCCCAGTGGGTGCCAAACCCACCTACCTCGAGAGGCTTGAGTGGTTGAAAATGAAATGTGGGACCAAAGGGTGGGAAATGAGCCTGAGCTGATGCCTGACTGCCAAGGGAGACGTTTTATTGAGAGCACGACTGGGGTGGGCTGGGGTGGGAGGGGCGCCCCTCCTGGGGGTCCTCTTCCTCTGGGCCCCCTCGGGTGGGGGAAGCTTGGGGACCTATGGGCATTCTGAGGCAGCCACCGTCTTCTTTACGGTTCCGCCCTGGTGTGTGATCTCACAGCTGATTTGGCGGTGAGAGCGCCACCGCTCCGTGGACAGGCTCAGGAAGCTGCTGGCCACATACTTGAGGTTTCTCTGCTGCAAGGGCTCCGAGGTCACCACGCCCTGCGTGATGGGGCGGCTGTCCGCCTTCCAGGCCACCGTCAGGGTGCGGGGGTAGAAGTCACTGATCAGACATACCAGCGTGGCCTTGTGGATCCTGAGTTCCTCCGAGGAGGGTGGGAACAGAGTGACCACGGGTGTGGAACTGGGCTGGCCTGTGTGGACAGAGAGAGGGGCGTGAGAAGCCCACTCAGGTATTGGGGCAGCCCCCCCACCTCCAGCACCTTCTAGGGCATTCCTGTTGGGACCAGTCTTCGTTCCTGGCTTCTTCTCCCACCCCCGGGCAGCGGACAGTCGTCACCTCCCACAAGGCCAGGGGCCTCGCCCATGGTCCCTTTCCCAAGAAGACCAGTGAAGGGGCTGAACCCCTCTGCTGTGCAGCCTTAGTTTCTCCGAGTGTGAGGGGAGCGGGGGGCCTTCCTCCTGCTGCTCTCTGGGTTTGGAATCCAGCCTGACCTCCGGAGCCCTCAGCCCAGCCTCAGAGCCCACATGCCCTCGTGCTTCTGGGGTGCTGTGTCTGAGTCGTTCCGCTGGCTCGCGGTGGGCGAGGAGGCCGGAGCCTCGGGGAGACCAGAGCTGCCTCCTCTCCGGTCACCAAGCGCGACCCCTGCCCATCATTAGCTCTCGTGAGGAGGACTCGCCCCTGCCAGCAGAGCACAGGGCTCCACTCAGACTCTGCCTGTCCCCCTGCAAGAGCCTTTATGTCATTGAGATCTTGGGGCTGCTCCCCCAGTTAGCAGACACAGCGGCCCCCACGGCCACGCTCACCCCTCTGGTGAGTCCTGATTCCACCTGGCATCCATGCTGCCTTGACCCTCCTTCCTTCCTACACTGAACACCCCCCCCCCACCATCCTCTCCCGTGAGGAAGGTGGGCAGCGAGCGTCTCCTCGGACAGGTAAGACACCTGGAGCCAGGGTCCAGGGTGTCCTGGAAGCCATGCGTCTCTGCCCCTTGGATCCACTTCTAGTTTGCCACCATCCTAGGGGGGGTGTCCTCAACAATCCCCACTCACCTAGACCCAATGCCTCTTGTCCTCACAGCCCAACAGAGGCCACAGGACTGCCACCGAAGCGACGCAGATTCTCTTGGCATCTGTCAGTGAGTGCGGGGCTGTCCTCCGTGCCCCAGGGACTGTCACAGCCTCAGCCCTACCCCAGCTGCCAGTGTGGCCCTCCCAGTCGGGGTGGACATCAAGCTCTCGGCCTACACTTGGAGTTTTGAGTGTCCCCCATGAAAACTGACCTCCTGGCCCAGCGTGTGTACTAGCCCTAGACAATCCCTGGGGAAAGGAGCCCTCTCAACTCACCATGTCCATGTCCAACTCCCCAAACTCCTGGCTCAGGCCCCCCAGGACTACCACGTCTTACTGCTGGTCAGTTAGACTCTGAATGCAGTTGTTCCTGCTGGGAACCCAAGACCAGTGTCCTCCCTGTTCATTGAAGAAAGGCAGCTGAATGCAGCAGCCCCCACCACCCAGAGAGAAAATGATTTGGCAGCAAGAGCAGACTGGAGGGACAGGCTGGGGAGGCTGGAGGGTCACTTACCGAGGACGAAGAGCTGGGTCCCTGCACCAAAGACATACCATGACTCGGGCCACAGCCTGCTGGACCAGCACCTGGGGCCCGCCCTCTGGGTGTTGAGCCAGAGCAGAAACCTACGGGGCACGAAAGGACAGGGCTGCAGCCGGCGGGCGGGGGTCCGTTCTAAGGCTGGGCCACTGCCCCCCACCTCCCAGGTGGGCCCACAGCTTAGAGAGTCCCCATGTTCGACCCTTGTCTAAGGCAACAACAGTCATTTCTTCATTCTTCATTCTCTCTTTCTTTCTTTCTCTCCCTCCCTCCTTCTCTCCCTCCCTCCCTGCCTCCCTCCTCTTCTTTCTTTCTTTCTTTCTTTCTTTCTTTCTTTCTTTCTTTCTTTCTTTCTTTCTTTCTTTCTTTCTTTCTTTCTTTCTTTCTTTCTTTCTTTCTTTCTCTCTCTCTTTCCTTCCTTCCTTCCTTCCTTCCTTCCTTCCTTCCTTCCTTCCTTCCTTCCTTCCTTCCTTTCTTCCTTCCTTCCTTCCTTCCTTCCTTCCTTCCTTCCTTCCTTCCTTCCTTCCTTCCTTCCTTCCTTCCTTCCTTTCTTTCTTTCTTTCTTTCTTTCTTTCTTTCTTTCTTTCTTTCCTTCCTTCCTTCCTTCCTTCCTTCCTTCCTTCCTTTCTTTCTTTCTTTCTTTCTTTCTTTCTTTCTTTCTTTCTTTCTTTCTTTCTTTCTTTCTTTTTCTCCTTCTTCCTTCCTTCCTTCCTTCCTTCCTTCCTTCCTTCCTTCCTTCCTTCCTTCCTTCCTTCCTTCCTTTCTTTCTTTCTTTCTTTCTTTCTTTCTTTCTTTCTTCCTTCTTTCCTTCCTTACTTCCTTTCTCTCATCCTTTATTTTCTTCCTTTCTTCCTACCTTCCTTCCTTTCTTCCTTTCTCCACACCTGCAGTGTTCAGGGCTTACTCCTGGCTCAGGCATCATTCCTAGTGGGGCTCAAGGGACCATATGAGGTGCCAGGGATCAAACCTGGGTCGGCTGTATGCAAGGCAAGCACCCTACCTTCTATACTATCTCTCGGGAACAACATTCATTTCCTGGAGATACCAAAGAGTGACCCCTTTAAGCCTGTCCTCCATCACCTAGTACCCCTTGTGATGGTGACTCTTCACTCAGAAGACAGTTGGACCATCTGTGAGTGCCTCACCCTCTCCTGTGGTGGTGTGGTGACTCCCGAGCTGGCTCAGACTCGCCCAACTTCTCCTGTCTCATTTTAGAATCCCCGGATGTTCTTCCCCCAAAACTAGGTCAGGCTAAGTAGACTTCTTCCCCGTGCCACAGACACCAGGTCACTCCTGGCTCCTCCTCATTGAGACCTGGTTCAGTTCTGTCTCTTTACCGCAGCCTTTTCTGAGCTCTCAAAAACCTATCATCGCATTCTTCATTCCTCCTCTGTCCCTGTACCAACAATGCTTCCCAAGCCTCTGTCTGCCAGGTCCTGTTTGATGCGCTGAAACAGAGTGGGAACCTCCCGCTCCCGGTCTCTCCCTCAGACCTCTTCAGTCAAGGCTAATTAGACCCTCTCTCCATCCTAGATTTGTTTCCTCTTTAGGACATGACCCAGAGGTGACCCTTCTTTCTCCTGCAAGCTCTTCCCAAGCATTCAGCAGCTCCCATCCCTCCTTTCTCCTGACCCAGGCTTGACTGCTAACCTCAGACTACCAAGCTAAGCTCATCTTTGTCATCTTTCCTCACCATGGATACTTATTCCTGCCCATATGGTGAGGTTCAAGTCCATCTCAGCCACCCACTTTGCCTGTGACCATCTCCAGATGAATAACGGAGAGACATCTGTGATCACGATGTGGAAGACTGAATATTGTTAAGATGGCAATATTACCCAAAGAGGATTCGAAATTCACTGTCATCCCTACCAAAATCTCAATAGCCAGGCACTGTTTCAGGAAACCTGATCCTAAAATTCATATACAGAATTGCAATGGTTTTCAAAAAACAAAACAATCTGAAAAAGAAAATAAAACCAAGGATGAACATTTACCAAATTTTAATGTTGCTGCAAGGCTAGGCTAAAGTAAGCAAAAGAGTGTAGCACTGGCATAAAGACAGATAGATCTAGATTTAGATGAAAATCAGCATAAATACGCAGGTGAATTGGATTGATAATCTGGGTTTCTTCTATTTTATTCTATTGACTTTTTTTTATTGATACAAAGGTACTTTTTTACTGATACTTTTTAACTGTACAAAGGTAAATTTAATAGGGCCAATACTTGTCTTACACATAAATAAAAGCTAACACTGTATGCTGACCCTACCTCTTCTGTCTCTCCTCCCGCCAGCATCTGTCCTCACAGCTGTCCACTCTGCAGGGACACCCAAGCATACTCCTTGAGAGGGTCTCTAGACCTACATTTCTGTATACCTTATCTGGCCATTCCACAGGCCAGGAGAGAGCACAGAGGGCCCTGCGCTCTCTCTGTGGAAGCAAGGCCAGGTTTGCTCCCCAGTTCCACCCAGAGCAACCCCCAAGCACCAAGCCAGCTGTGGCTCCTGAGCACCTCAGGAGGGGGCCCAAACCCCTCTCCCAAGCAAATGACAAAATGTTTCATTAGTCCCCAGATGAAGTCTCTTTTCCAGTCTTCCGCTCACAACCTCCTTCACTACCTTGATTCCAAGATCTACTGGCCTGGTGGACCCCTGGGGGCCTCCTGAGAGTCCACACCCGGACCCATGCCCAGGTGAATCCCTATGACTGTACCTCATCTAGGCTTCTTTCCCCCCTGGACATTGATTTGGAGTGAAATCTCACCCTCTGGGTGGGGTGGGGGTGGGGGATCTCTACATCCCCCTGTATTTTCCGTCTGGGGTGCCGACCCCTCTACTCTCCCTTGCTGGGCTACAGTACTAAACGGGCTCAGCCGGACCGTGCCTGCCACCATAGTGACCCAGCATCCCTGGGATGGGGTCCCTTGCCCATTTATAATCCACCACATCGCAGTGGATATAAACTGAGGCCTGGGAGCTTAGGGGATGGGAATGAGGATTGTTGGGGGCTGCCGAGTTAGGACACTCAAGTTGATGTCAGCTGTGGTGATCTTAAGCAAGGGTCCTCACCTCTCGGAGCCTCTACCCCCACCTGTGAAAGGAAAGATACAGCCCAGCCTGCTTTGTGGGTCACTGAGAAGGAGGTCCTTCTCCTCCAGTTAGAAAACTTTTGTTGTTGTTGTTGTTGTTCTTTTTGGGTCACACCCGGTGATGTTCAGGGGTTACTCCTGGCTTTGCACCCAGGAATTACTCTTGATGGTATTCGGTGACCATATGGGTTGTTGGGTATTAGACCCGGGTCGGCCACATGCAAGGCAAACGCCCTCCCCACTGTGCTATGGCTCCAGCCCCCAGTTAGGAATCTTATCACTAAGACTTGATCATAGATGTGTGAGCATAAACACCATTACCTGGGGTTTCTACCCTCAGACTCGCAGCGTGCATAGAGCAAGGGCTGAGCGCACACGGCAGGGCAAGTGAATCTGCTCCCCAGACCCTGGGCTGGGCCTTTCCCATGGAGGCCTCTGCACCCAGAGACAGGCTGGGCTCCCAGGGAGCCAGGCACAGCAGGCAGCCTTGGCTTTGGTGACTGGGAGACCCAGGGGTGAAGAGTGCTGGTGAGCTAAGTAGAAAGACTCGGCTCCTGCCCTTTTCCCGCCCCCCTCTCTCCACCCAACCCAGAGGATCAGGGTGAGGCCAGTGAGGCACTCGCCTGGGTGCAAAATTAAAGGGTTACCCCAAACTCGACTCAATCATGAAGAGAAATAATACCTTAATGCAATCATATTTGTTTCTAAATATGGCCCCGCTCTGCACTGGGCCAAGTGGCAGTGCTGGAAATAAAGCATGGGTCTGCTAGGGCGCTCTCCCCTCGGCCACCTGTTCTCTGTCCTCCTCTTCTAGTCTGGGTTGCAGGACCCTCTGCTGTGACCCTCAGGGCCTTACCTGTCCCACAGGCTCCAGGAGCTACTTCCTGCTGGGGGTCCTGGGCCCACGGCTGTGGTCCTGGGTGCTTCTGGGGAAGGCAGCAGGCCATGGGCGCCCACGGTCAGGCCCAGCAGCAGGAGGGGCCAGTGTTTCTGGGGGCCTGGGCTCTGTCCCCTAAGGGCCACACTGCCCAGCTCGCCTTTCCCAGGTGCCATCTGGAGTTCAAGGTCTCTACTGCCCTGGGCTCCCTCCCTGGAGAGGGGATGGCAAGTGCCCTGGTCTCTCTTGCTGACAGATGACTCTGTCTTCTGTATGTGACCTTGTCTTCTGCCTGGGCCTTCTCTGGTTCCATCCCCCACTCCTGCCCGCTCTAAGGCCCATAGCTAATACTCTGAGGGGGGTATCTGAGGTCCCTGAGGGGCCTTTACCAGCTGCCCTGTGGTCAGGAGGATTCAACTGCCTCCCCCACTCCCCATTCCTGGCCGGCCACACCTGTGCCTACCATTGCTCTCCAGGGACCCTGGTCTGTGGCCTCCTCCCTGGCCTGGGATTTCGGGGGCAGATGGTCCCAGGGGCAGGGACAGTGACAGGGAAGGAAATGGGTGGAGGGTTGGCAGGAAGCAGGTGTTGGAGAAATGTGATAGAATTATAAAGGTGGCGTTTACTGGGTACTCTCTCTCCCTCCCTCCCTCCCTCCCTCCCTTTCTCTCTCTCTCTCTCTCTCTCTCTCTCTCTCTCTCTCTCTCTCTCTCTGTCTCCTCTCCACCAGAGGACAGTGCTTTCAATGAGTCCATTTCCTTTTCTTCCCTTGAGTCCATCCTCCTCCCCAAGTCATAGTGACACTCCTGGTGGCCCCGGGGTCCCTGTGTGGTGGTGGCCGTCAGCAGGGCTGTGAGGAAGAGAAGGGAGGTGATGAGACTTCTCACACTGGACAAGTTTCCCTGGAGCTGAGAACCTCTGACACTTTGCCCTCCTCCCTCTGAAATGGCAGCCCCCAGGCCTCTAGTCTACTCTAAGAGTAGGAGTGGAGGAGAGGGAGGTCCTCAGATACTCACAGTCATGCCTTATATGACCTTGAAAATTGTGTTGAGAGCCAGAAATATTGTACAGGGGTTAAGGGGCATGTCTTCAATGCAGCCCACCCCAGTTTGACCCCTGGCACCACATGGTCTCCTAAATACCCCGTGGTGTGACCCTGAGCACTGCTGGGTGGTCTCAGCATGGCTGCAGATCCTTGCAGTTGTTCTGTGTGCTGAGAGCCACTGGGAAAGGCCTCCAGGACTCCTGAGCTTCAGTTGGCAGCTCCCCGACAGCAAATAAACACATTTGCTTTAAATTGAGAAGGGCCCAGATGTAAGATATGTGTGAAGGATAATTTTTGCTACGTTATTATTATTATTATTATTATTATTATTATTCGGGCTGGAGCAATAGCACAGCGGGTAGGGCGTTTGCCTTGCATGCAGCCGATCTGAGTTCAATTCTTCCATCCCTCTTGGAGAGCCCGGCAAGCTACTGAGAGTATCTTGCCCACACGGCAGAGCCTGGCAAGCTACCCGTGGCATATTTGATATGCCAAAAACAGTAACAACAAGTCTCACATGGAGACATTACTGGTGCCCACTTGAGCAAATCGTGAGCAATAGGATGACAGTGACAGTGACATTATTATTATTATTATTATTATTATTATTATTATTATTAACTCACAACTCCTCTTGGAGTTGCTTAAGAAAATTTCATGTTATGCAAAAATAATTGAGCACAGGATAATACTTCAACTGCTAGGTGTAGACTGCAACTCAGAAAGGTTGTGAAATCCGTTCTTTTGCAAACGTGAAATGGCCCTGAGGAGATGGGGAGTGGTGAGTGTCTGGGGCAAGAGAGACAGTCACACACACAGTGTGTGGACACTGTTTCAGTGGTCTACTTACATAGATAAATAAGCTCTGGAAAGGACAGAAAAGTGATTTCTCACTGGGAAACTTGAAGGAAGAACTTTTTCAAACCACCCGCCTGGAACCCAGGGTCCAGGGAGACTCAGCTTGCTGTCCAGTCCTCCCTGCCCTCACACGCTGGCCTGCAGCTCACGGCTGAAAGCAAACACCCTTGGCTTCGGGTGCATGGCCCAGTCCACTCTCACCCAGGGTGTTCCAGGCAGAGCCACGCGATGTCTGCTCACCTTCATGAACTCTCCCCGGGCTCCCCAGGTGTATGTCATGGATGCCACACGCCCTCGCTGGGCAGTCCCTGGGTGTCAGTCTAGCCATACCATGGGGTGCTGCGACAGACACCCTGACTTCCTGAGATCCCTCGGAGCTCATGAGGGCCACACTGAGTGAGGCCAGACTAAGAACCAGTCCTGGTCTGCTTGGGCCCCGAGCTGCATGTTCTGAGCGCTCTGTGCCCTGTGCCCTGTGTCCCTGGCACAGTCCCTCCTTCAGCAGCAGCCCTGGGAAAGGCACCGGACTGTGGGAACCCTAACAGCTCTCATGAGGGCATGGGGGAGCCCCGCGTGCCCTCTGATCTGGCCCAGCTTCTATCGGTGTATTCAGCCACTCCTATCTCTGACTGGGGTCCTTGGTCTGGGGTTCTGGGGCAGGCTGCACCCCTTTCCAGCACACCTGTGCATGTGTGACCCCCACCCACTGCCCAGGGGCCGGAAACCTGATTCCCTGCTCCTTCCTGCAAGACATCCCTCACCCCTAAGAATCAAAGGTTATCTCTAAACACAGGATCCCCTTTCCCAAACCTGCCAAATCTCTGGGAGGTCACTGCAGATCACACATCCCTTAACCCAGGCCCTCAGTTTTTTTCTCATCATGCTTCCTCGAGGCCGGAGCTGGGAAGTTTGTTCAGGATGTCCGACCCAGACCTGCACAATTTGTTTCCATTAATTCAGTTGAACAGGATCATGGTGCTGCCCTTTGTGCACAGATTATCTGTGGGCAGACAAAGACCCTATCACCCAGGGAACCAGCAGCTCTACCTAGTCCTGGACAGGAAATACTTGCCAGCCGCTGTCACATGTGTGTGGAGCGGAATCGTGACCTCACCTAGGCCAGCGTGGCTTGAGCCGGGGAATTTTGCGACTCTGGGGACAGTTGTCAATGCTTGGTGACACTTTTGGTTGTTCTAAGTAAGGGTAGGAGGGAGCTCTACTGGCATTTGGTGGGTATTTGCCCGAGCACAGGGTATGCCCACACCAGAGAACTGCCTACACCCAATTGTCAGCAGTGAATTTGCTCTATTGCTAGGCACCAGTTCTCCTCTGCAGAGGCCCAACAAAAGCCTTCTCTAAGCTAATCCATGTGCGTAATCAGATGACAGCAGAGCATCCTGTCCTCAGCAGAGAGACAGTCCCCTTGCTCCCCGCTACCCACAAAACCAGGGGTTCTGGGCCAGAGAGATAGTGCAGTGAAAAGGGTTGCCTTGCATGCAACTGATTCATATTCAATCCCAGTCACTGCATATGGTCCCCCAAGCACCACTAGAAGTTATCCCTGAGCACAGAGCCAGGAGTAAACCCTGAGCACTGCTGGGTGTGACCCCAAAACAAAACACAAAGGCAGGGTATCTGTCTAAGCCATCTGTGACCAGCCAGTCTCTTGGGACCTTTAACCGCACCCCCCACCCCCACCCCCACCCTGCCCATTGCACCCTCCCCATTTGAATATTTCATAGCCCATCTGGACTTCAATAGGGTTCACATTCAACATGGTCAGAACAAATTCTGCAAAACAACTTCTCAGATGCAAGCAGCTTTAATCTCACAATCCAGCCTTCCCATGACGCCCACAGACACGCTGCTGGGCGACAGACAGTTCTTGTCTCAGCTCTGCGTGGCCCTGCTGGACCCTCCTCACCTCTCCTCTCCCTCTGTGCTAAGACGTGCGCCTCCTGGCTTCAGTTTGGGAAGAGCATGTTCTGGGACATTGGGGACTCTGAAGCTGCAGGCTCCTTGACTCCTGTTCTGTCCTTCTCCGTGTTTGCGGTCCCCACGGCACAATAATACAGGGCCTCATCTTCAGGCTGCAGCTCAGAGATGCTCAGATACCCAGTGTTCAAAGACACGTCTTTGGATCCTGAGAAGCGAGGGGGGATATTGGCCCCATTTTGCTTGTTGGAGGGGGAGAAATACCTCAGCAGGAATCTGGGGGGGTGGCCAGGCCTCTGCTGGTACCAGTAGATGGCATAATTGCTGATGTCATAGTCACTGCTCAAGGCGCAGGCCAGGCGGACTGTGGTTCCCAGGGGCGAGGACACTGATGGTGGCTGTTTCAGCACAGGCTGAGTCTCAGAACCTGGGGACACAAAAGCATATAGGCGGCAGGGCAGGGCAGGGGAGGGGAAAGGGCCAGGACCTGGAAACCTCGGGGTGTTCTCACCTGTGCAGAAGGCAAAGAGAACCAACAGGACAGGAACCCAGAACATGGTGGCGGGCACCCAGCTCCGTCTCTCCAGCACTGTCCGAGCTCCAGGGCCCATCTGGGCTGGGTTGGCAGCCTCCTCCGCCCTCCCAGGGGTGGGGACATGGCACATCCAGTTCCTGGACCCCATCCTAAATTTTCTGGGGTTAGACGTGTCGGTTGGGGGAACAACCTCATGAGGTCTTTGTGGCTCTTGCCTTGACACCATGGAAGCTGTGGGGGAGGAAGCACCTGCTGGATGCTCTCGGGCCAGTGCCCAGGAGACCAGCCTGCAGCTGGGGGCCCTGAGGGGGGAGTCACCTCAACATTGCCCACAAGGAAAGTGAGCCAGAAGAAGGCCAGGCTTCCGTTCCAATGTACAAGCTGGGAAGAAGAGAAGCGGGAAAAGTGAAGGGGGGTGGGGTGGGGAAGCAGGAGAAGGAAGAAGAGAAGGAGAAAGGAGAAGGAAAAGAGAATTGTACAGTATTCTAGTTTTTAAGAAATATTTTTTTCCTGGCGGGGGTGCCCCCACACCCAGGGTGTTTGGAAGTTACTGCCAGTCAGCTGCTCAATTAAACCTGGGGCTTCACATGCCCTCCAGCCCCCTGCCCCATCTTTCAGGTACTCGTGCTGAAATGCAGCCCAAACGGGAAAGCTCCCTGCAGAACAGCAGAGTGAGCAGCAGTGACAAGAAGCCCTTTGACCACCAAGTAAAGGGTGCTAGGAGGGCCCACTTGGGATGGGAGAGGTGGGCTGAAAGCAGACTATAGACCGAACATGATGGCCATTTAATATCTCTACTGCAAACCACAACACCCAAAAGGAGAGAGAGAGCAAAAGGGAATGCCCTGCCACAGAGCCTGGGTAGAGTGGAGGGGATGGGGTGGTGATGGTGGGAGGGATGCTGGGACCATTGGTGGTAGAAAATGGGCACTGGTGGAGGGATGGGCACTCGATCATTGTATTAAATGCAGGCACGAAAGTTTGTAAGTCTGTAACCATACCTCACGGTGATTCACTAATAAAAATTTTTTTAAAAAGAAGAAAAAGAAGGGGTTGGAGCGATAGCACAGCAGGTAGGGCGTTTGCCTTGCACGCGGCCGACCCGGGTTCGATCCCCGGCATCCCATATGGTCCCCCAAGCACTGCCAGGAGTAATTCCTGAGTGCAAAGCCAGGAGTAACCCCTGAGCATCGCTGGGTGTGACCCAAAAAGCAAAAAAAAAAAAAAAAAGAAAAAAAAGAAGCCCTTCTGGCTGGGTCATAAGACTTGGCAGAGCTTAGGGGTTGGAAGTATCAATGGAAGGAAGAGGCACCTTATGGAATTCATGGCAAGCTCCTATGAAAAAAAAGATCACAACTTGGACTTCTATCAATCTGGAGCAAGACTGTGCAGCCCACAGTGGTTGGTTTATAAAACAACTGTTATGGTGCTGCTCAGATTGAGCCAAGTACCCTAACATCCGATGTGAATACGTGTTCAGAACTTCCTGTCAGGTGGTAAGCTCAGTTGAACCCTCAGACTCACAGTTAGCTCTAGAAATGATCTCCAGTTATAAGCTCTCGCTGCCTCGAGCATTTTAACCTCTCAATGACTCACCCTCAGCTGACATTTAAAGAAGCACGTATCTTGGTGGGAGTAATTGACTGAAATCACGCAGGCTACTTTTTAAAAATTTGTTTGTTTTGTTTGGGGGTTACATCCAGCAGTGCTTTTGGCTTATTTCTGGTTCTGTCTCAGGGATCACACCTTGCAGGCTCAGGGGACCACATAGGATGCTAGGGATTGAACCCCGGTTGGCTGCATGTAAAGTAAGTACTCTAACTGCCATACTATTGCTCTGGCCTCAACAAGCTGCTTTTAACCCAGGTAGCATGGAGGAATATGTTGAGTTCCTAAATGATCTATTTAGGTAATCCTTAGTCTTCCATTCCCCAGTTAAGAAAGTAAAAAGATGACCCTAGAGTGAGAGGAAACTTGGGCCTCCGACCCCTCAAGGACTAAGTAGGCATAAGCTACAAGGACAACAGGCATAGCAGATCCTGGTGGGGCCTCGCTGTGAATACTGGATGATGAAGAAGGTGAGTATCCTTACAGCCCTGAGACTAGCAGTGTTCAAGAGATAATTTATCTCACTGGCTTTTGTCTCACTCTTAGGCTCAGGGAAAGGAAACCATTGAAATCCTAGGATATCCCTTTCCAATTGGATGAATTAATTCCATCCATATGGTAGGAGTAGGTCAGCAATAAACACTGATTTTCATGGATAAGGAAAGAGGTAGATAAAGTTGTTATCTGCTCACAAGAACCAGGGACGTAACTCATGCCCTGCTGAACAGACTCATGGTCCTTAAGCTGAAAATCTCCGTGGGGAGGAAAACCTGCATTGAAATCTATGAGTTCCTGAGAAAATCAGTGGTATTTCAAATATGTCATACTCAGAGCTGCCAACTCAACTGGGGTATGGCTGAGGGTCCTGGAGGTCCTGAGCAGAGACCTGCTGGGAGACCTGAATGGCTCCTCGGGCCTTTGGATCAGTGGTAGAGTGTATGGTTCGTGTCATGTGATGATCCACACTGCAGTAACAACAGAAGGCCTTGGGTTGGGGATAGTATAAGGGATTAAGGCTTGTGCCTTGCATGTTCTCAGCCCTGGTTTTCTCTCTGGCACTATGTGATTTTCTGAGCACCCCCAGATATAGCCCTGGTGGTACTAGCATGGAACTGTCCTGCCTGGCTGGATGAGAATCACTAAGAGTTCTTCCTTCCTTCCTTCCTTCCTTCCTTCCTTCCTTCCTTCCTTCCTTCCTTCCTTCCTTCCTTCCTTCCTTCCTTCCTTCCTTCCTTCCTTCTTTTTTCTTTCTATCTCTCTTTCTTTCTTGGGGCTGGAGCATTAGTACAATGGGTAGAGTGTTTGCCTTACACACAGCAGACCCGTTTTTTTTTTTTTTTTTTTGGGTCACACCTGGCCATACACAGGGGTTACTCCTGGCTCTGCACTCAGGAATTATCCCTGGCGGTGCTCAGGGGACCATATGGGATGCTGGGAATCGAACCCGGGTCGACTGTGTGCAAGGCAAACGCCCTACCCGCTGTGCTATTGCTCCAGCCCCCAGACCCGGTTTTGATTCCCAGCATCCTATATGGTTCCCTGAGCACCGCCAAGAGTAATTCCTGAGTACAGAGCCAGGAGTACCCCTGTGCATCGCCGGGTGTGACCCAAAAGGCAAAAAAAAAAAATCTCTTTCTTTCCTTCCTTCCTTCCCTCCCTCCCTCCCTCCCTCCCTCTCTCTTCCCTCTCTCTCTTTCTCTTCCCTTCCTTCCTTCCTTCCTTCCTTCCTTCCTTCCTTCCTTCCTTCCTTCCTTCCTTCCTTCCATCCTTCCTTCCTTCCTTCCTTCCTTCCTTCCTTCCTTCCTTCCTTCCTTCCTTCCTTCCTTCCTTCCTTCTTTCCTTCCCCCTCTCCTTCCTTCCTTTCCCTTCTCCTTCCTTCTTTCCCACCTTCCCTCCCTCCCTTCTTCCTTCTCTCCTACCTTCCTTCCCTCCTTTCCCCTATCCTTCCTTCCCTCCTTTCTTCCTTCTTCCCTTTATCCCTCTCCTTCCTTCCCTCCCTCCCTCCCTCTTTCTTCTTTCTTTCTTTCTTTCTTTCTTTCTTTCTTTCTTTCTTTCTTTCTTTCTTTCTTTCTTTCTTTCTTTCTTTCTTTCTTTCTTTCTTTCTTTCTTTCTTTTCTTTCTTTCTTTCTTCCTTCCTTCCTTCCTTCCTTCCTTTCTCTCTCTCTCTTTCTTTTTTTTTTTTCTTTTTGGGTCACACCCAGCGATGCTCAGGGGTTACTCCTGGCTTTGCACTCAGGAATTACTCCTGGCAGTGCTTGGGGGACCATATGGGATGCCGGGGATCGAACCCGGGTCGGCCGCCTGCAAGGCAAACGCCCTACCCGCTGTGCTATCGCTCCGTCCCTCTCTCTCTCTCTTTCTTTCTTTCTTTCTTTCTTTCTTTCTTTCTTTCTTTCTTTCTTTCTTTCTTTCTTTCTTTCTTTCTTTCTTTCTTTCTTTCTTTCTTTCTTTCTTTCCTTTCTTTCTTTTCTTTCTTCCTATTGTTTCTTTTTTCCCCCTTTTTGTGCCACACCCAGCCGTGCTCAGGGCTTATTCCTGGCTCTGCACTCAGGGATCACTCCTGGCAGGGCTTGAGGGACCTTATGGAATGCTGGGTATTGAACCTGGATTGGCATGTGCAAGGCAAACGCCCTTCCCGCTGTACTATCTCTTTGACCGATTCTGACTTTTTTCTTTAAAAAAAATTTTTTATACACCATGACTTACCAAACTGTTTCAGGCATTAAGTGATCCAACACCATCCCACCATCAGAGTGACCTACCCTCCACCAATGTCCCCAGTTTCCTACCCACCACCCCAGCCTTGCAGGCACAAATTTATTTCATATTGTTCACTAAAGCTCAAAGGCAAATGGAATTATAAAAATTAGATCAATAAGAGTCAATTTGTGATCATTGTTATATCTCACAATGTTACTAAAGTCATTGTCTGAGGATCTGCTCTGCTGGTTGGTGCTAGCTGAGTCTTCCGGTCTGCTTAGGTTATTGAGTTTGGTGGTCTTCTATGCAACTTTCCCCTCACAGTTTCTGTGACCCTAGTGAGCCGACAGTACTATGAAATTTGAAGGTGTTGCACACTGGCTCTTTTCTTATTTCCATCCTGGGTCTACTGTTGTCCCGGAAGCCAGCAAAACCAGAGTGTGCGAGCTAAGACAGCGTCACAAAATGATGAATAATTTCTCTGCCTTTGCCAGCGGTCACATGTCAGGTGATATAATAATGCTAATAAAGCCCAAGATTGATTGATCTGGGGATGTCTTGATTTCACTGTATGTTCTGATATGTGGAATAGAGAGGTTTTCCTTACCTCCTTTTCAGAGGCATCAAGTCTTTTCTGGGTTCTTTTTATTTTTTTTGCTTTTTGGGTCACACCTGGCGATGCACAGGGATTACTCCTGGCTGTGCACTCAGGAACCACCCCTGGCGGTGCTTAGGGAGCCATATGAGATGCTGGGATTCAAACCTGGGTCGGCTGCATGCAAGGCAAATGCCCTACCCGCTGTGCTATCACTCCAGCCCCTATTCTGGGCTCTTTATATAATAATAAAGGTCTGGTTCCAGTGCTATTCCAGAACCAATTAAAGAAGAGAAATTGTGACAGATCTAAAAAGATCTTTATTGGAAAAAAGTTGGAGTAAGCCCTGAGCACTGTTGGGTGTGCCCCACCGCCAAAAAAATGATAAAGTAATTTTAAAGTCACTGTTGGAAAGGATTTGGAGAGGAACTCTGATAAACTTCTATGTGGGAAAGCAAATTGATAGCCATTTAGGAAAACAGCATGGACCCTCCTTAAGAAGGTTTTTTTTTAACTAGGTCTAGGAGCCAGAGAGATAATGCTGGAGGTAAATTCTCTGCCTTGCACGCATCCGACCCTGGATTCATCCTCCGAGCTACAACTGGTTCCTGAGCACTCCCAGGGGTCACTTCTCAGCAAAGAGTCAGGAAGAGCCCCTGAGCACCAGCAAGTGTGGCCCAAATTTCATTCTTCATCTGCCAAAGGAAAAAACAAGGATGTGTAATATATGTATATGTAACACATGCACAAATTTATGTGTACATATACACATATATACATATAATGTATATATAAACATATATGTATCTATATATACAAACATTTTCAGAAAAATAGAAGGAACTTGAGGTAATTGTACAAAGCAAAATAAGTCAGAAAAAATGGATTATATGTTTTCACCAGTGTGTACAATATACAAATATAAAATTGATGAATAGCTGAAATGAAATAGAAACAAACCAGAGGAATTGACAGCAGAACTAAGGACACCTAAAAAGAAGAGGATGGGATGGGAAAGAAAGGGGAACAGTGTAAGAAAGTGTGAAACAGTGTCAGAGAGATAGGAGTGAGCAGGGCATTTGCCTAGCACATAGCCGATCTGGGTTCAATCCCTGGCACCCCATGTGGTTCCCTGAGCAAAACCAGGAGAGATACTTAAGCACCATCAGGTATGATTCAAAAACCAAAATAATAATAATAATAATAATAATAAGAAGAAGAAGAAGAAGAAGAAGAAGAAGAAGAGGAGGAGGAGGAGGAGGAGGAGGAGGAGGAGGAGGAGAAGAAGAAGAAGAAGAAGAAGAAGAAGAAGAAGAAGAAGAAGAAGAAGAAGAAGAAGAAGAATATGATGATGAAAAGAAGAAGAAGAAGAAAAGAAGAAGAAGAAGAGGACGAGGAGGAGGAGGAGAAGGAGAAGGAGAAGAAGAAGAAGAAGAAGAAGAAGAAGAAGAAGAAGAAGAAGAAGAAGAAGAAGAAGAAGAAGAAGAAGAAGAAGAAGAAGAAGAAGAAGAAGAAGAAGAAGAAGAAGAAGAAGAAGAAGAAGAAGAAGAAGAAGAAGAAGAAGAAGAAGAAGAAGAAGAAGAAGAAGAAGAAGAAGAAGAAGAAGAAGAAGAAGGAGAGGAGGAGGAGGAGGAGGAGGAGGAGGAGGAGGAGGAGAAATGATTTATTTGCCCAAATCTCTAACAACAGAGACACATATGCTCCGACTTTCCATTCTTTGAGTACTAAGATTAGAAATGTTTTTCTCTCTGAAATTGGATAACCACAAAGAAAAATATGTTTGCTCTTCAGATTGAGGCTTCCTCCACGTCAAACAGCCCCATCTGCAACCTGTTTATGCCTCACTATAAAAGTCACTATAAAAGTTTAAGGCAGAACCACTCTTCCGAGACACTGATCTTTGGTGCAGGAGCTGTCTCTACTGCAGTAGCCTAAAGAGAAGTATCTTCATGCCGAATGCATTTTGTTTTTGTCATTAGGTTATAGGCCACGGTCACGTCATCATCCTACATATCTCCTACATGTGTAGGAGATACATATCGCCTACATATCATCCTACAACCAGGTCCCCTTCACTCCATTGCCATGTTTTCCTCCATATTCTCCACTAATTTTATTAGGGTTAGTCTTGGAAGCTAGCATCTTGATTGGTATTTTATTTCTCCCCCCCTTTCCCCACCCTGCCACACACACAAAAAGTGCATGGAACCATATGACCTTCTCATGCTAACATCCTGAATAAATAAAAGGGAAAAAATAAACAGACTATCCCTCTCTAGCTTCTCCATCTCAGAAGAGAGGAAAAGGTCTTAGGGGAAAAATCACTAATTAAAGGGAACAACAATAAACAGGACATTCCAATCCCTGCTCCCTGCTAGTTTTCCCTGCTTTGATAAAACTTTAATTCTACAAGTGGGCAGGTGGAAAGATAGTATGCCAGATATACATGTAAGAATGTATTTTGACAATACAAATAAGTACTATGAAGTAAAATAGGGAATGGGAAATTACAGTGTGCACACAGGCGAATATAAAATCTATAGATTGCATTTTAATTCTTATTTATTTTACCTCTATTTTTATAGGTTGCATTTTTGAAAGACTATAGGTAAATTAAGATAGAAAAAAATGTATTGCCCAGTTACCATGTAGACCTTATTTTGGTATTGACTTAAATTATTTAAAAAATGATTGAAGGGGCCGGAGCGATAGCACAGCGGGTAGGGCGTTTGCCTTGCACGCGGCCGACCCGGGTTCGATCCCCGGCATCCCATATGGTCCCCCAAGCACCGCCAGGAGTAATTCCTGAGTGCAAAGCCAGGAGTAACCCCTGAGCATCGCTGGGTGTGACCCAAAAAGCAAAAAAATAAATAAATAAAAAAAAATAAAAAATGATTGAAAATTTGAACCTGGAATAGATATTTTATATTATAGGGACAGGAAGAGATTATATGGGCTAAAGAGTTTGTTTTGTATGTAACTGTCCCCATTTTAATTTCTGGCATCACATATGATTCCCTGAGAAATTCTAGGTGTGACCCCTTAGCAGAGCTAAGAGTAGCCTTTCAGCATCACTGGGTATCACCCCCAAAACCAAAATAAATAAATTTTACACAGTGATAATACAGTGTTGTGGTTATATCTTATATTTTAGAGAAAATGCTGGGAAGAAAAATTTTGTTTTATTTTTTTGAGTTTTTCTCTTTTTGGCGGTGGGGGTGCCCACACCTGTTTGTATTCAGTGGCTATTCCTGGCTTTGTGTTCAGGAGTGACTTCCGGTAGTGCTTGGAGGACCATATGGTGCTGAAAATGGAGCCTGGGTCCGGAGTATGCAAGACAATCTTCTTAATGCCTCTACTGTCTCTCCAGCCCCAAATGCTGAGCTATTTACTGGCGGAGTGATGTTATATCAGGGATCAGCTTCAGACCTACGAAGAAAGAAGGGCATGACTTCTTGTACAATGAGTGATGGAATATTTTACTTTTTTTTCCACAAAAAAGGCTTTAAAATGTAATGGACTACATTTCTGTTGCCCGACCCCCTACACACACACACACACACACACACACACACACTCCAAAACCCTCATGTTAAAGTCCTAAATCCAGTATTTTAAAATGTGACCATTTGGAGATGTAGGGCCTTTAAAGAGATAACTATGGGGAAATAAGGTCTTATGGGTATTCCTGACATGGAGTGACTGATGTTCTTAAAAGAAGTGATTATAAACTTGGAGAAGTTTTACAGGGGTTAAAGCACTTGCCTTGTATGTGGTTAACCTTGGTTAAATTTTTGGTACCACATATGGTTCCCTAACTATCACTAAGAGTTATCCCTGAGCACAGAGGCAGGAGTAAACCTTAAGCACTGTTGGGGTAGTTAAAAGGAAAAAACAAGAAGATGAGAAGAGCCACACAAACACATGTGAGAACACAGGGAGAAGACAGCCATTACCGCCAGGGAGAGAGTCTCAGAAGAACATAATCCTGCCAACTCTTTGTTATTTTGGTTTTGGTTTTTGTGTGAGTGTGGGGGGTGGGGGGAAGTTGAACCAAACCTGGCAGTGGTTAGGGAACCATGTAGTACTGATTGAACCATGCGTGCAGGCAAGCGCCTTAACCCCCAGGCTGTCTCTCCAGCCACTGCCAACTCTCTGATCTAGATTTCTAGACTCCAAAACTGAGAAAATTCATTTTTTTTTTTTTGCTTTTTGGGTCACACCCAGCGATGCTCAGGGGTTACTCCTGGCTTTGCACTCAGGAACTACTCCTGGCGGTGCTTGGGGGACCATATGGGATGCCGGGGATCGAACCCGGGTCGGCCGCGTGCAAGGCAAACGCCCTACCCGCTGTGAAATTCATTTGGTTTTTAAACCTCCTAGTTTGTGGTATTTTGTGTCTATGACAGTATTAGCAAATGAATGTAAATACTTTGATGAGATGAAATAATAAACTAGAAAATTTAACATAAAGTGAGTTTATTAACAGCTGATTCTACAATACTCTAAACAAGTTGTAAAATTCAAAGGCTCACAACCTTACAAAAATGTAAAAAATTAAAAGATATGAACTACAAATAATGATAATGACTAGGACTTATTCAGGTCTTATTACATACCACACATGGGAAAAACTCTCTGTGAAATATTTTATTTTTCTCTCCAACTTTCTTTTTTAGGGGGGTGTAGTGCTCAGGTCTTACCCCTGGCTCTGCACTCAGGAATTACTCCTGGTGTGCTTGTGGAACAGTCTAGTTGCTGGAGATCAAACTTGGGTCGGCTGTTTGCAAGGCAAACACCCTACCCCCTTTGGCCCATCCAACAACTTCTTGATCTAAGTACTACTGTATTCATTTTGTGTGAGGGGAATTAAGAATCAAAGACATAAGGTCACAATCAAATAACTTCACTGAGTATCGCTGGTTCCCCCAAGCTGTATGCAGAACTCCCTGCAGAATTCCCTCCCACTCATAGGCTTTTGATTTTTTGGGTTCTGTAGTGTTTCTCTCTCAGAGAAATCTCAGTTGTTTGGATCTTGCTGAAAATCATGGAAAACTTTGTCTCAGGAAGCAAAAGCATATACCTTCTTCCTCTCCTCATTGTCCAGTGCAGCATTAGGAATTAATGTCTTCAAAACCATTACTGCAAGAAACTGAATTGGCAGTAAAAGCTTTAGGCTGAACTTTATTCACATAACCCCAGGGATCCATTCTCCCTTCCTAGTGAGCCACAACTAACCCCTTAGAGCATTCTTCACACCATCTCACACATCAAGCTAAGAGGACACTTCCCTTTGGTGTTCTGTGGGAAACTGGCTGCCTCTGTTATAATAAGGATCACTAAAAATTTTCCAATTTTATTTGCCAATATTATAAAGAGATTTTTATCAATCTAACTCAGACATTATAATGATCAGCAGGGATACTTTGAATGACAGCTCTTTAATAGGACTTTCTACCAGCCAGATAAGATTTGATCCTGTTCTTCTCTTTAGCTATACCCAGGATTATTCATCAACAACTAAGTTAAAACAAGACTAATTCCAGCTTCTCACACTGACTACACTTCAGTTCATTGCAAAGATCTGGCACTTATCTGAAACAATGTCTACTTTTCATTGTTTCAATGTAGGAATCCTCTCATCAGCCTAAAGGCCCTAACTCTTGTGATTATCTCCAGTGTTATTTTGCCCCATGTAAAGTGGCACGCACTACTTTATATGTTGCTAAAATAGTTTTTAACCTGTGATTATCTCTGTTTTGGGTTAGATGGCTTGCCAAGAGTTCCATAGACCAAGAGGACGAGATGAAGCAAAGTGAGGAAGGGTGTTCATTCGTAGAACCTTAAAAGAGAGCACGCTGTTTGAGCTCTTATATGTGCACAAGGCTCAGTGCTCTGTGATGCATATGTTTTTTTTTCCCCATCGTAACCCGAAAACAAGTACAATTGTGTTCCACGTTTTAATGATAAAACCCAGGAACAGAGACAGGTCTGTGTAACTTTGGCTCAGCGCTCGCGCTGTTAAGAGTTCCCGGCAGCCTAAGTAAGCCTCAGCAGGAAAGGCTGAGATCAGTGGCACAGTGGAGGTATCGGGGCTCTAGTTTCCTTCAGCCTTGATCGTTTCCCTTCTCCTTTAACCAGGATTTCAGTAAAAGGCCTTATGCTAATTCCCGCCCTCCTGCGCAGAGTGGACACACAGACTCGCGGTCCTCCCGTCTGGCGACCCAGATCTCTCGGTCCAGTGAGGATCTAGAACAGGACCGCACGTTCTTCGGCTCCATTCGGTACCTAGGAACCCAAGAACGCGGGCCTGGCTGGCACTAGCGGACTGAGAATGGAGGCGGACTTCCGGCCCCAGCGGAAGTACGGGGGCCACCAAGTGCACCGGTGGCCACCATTTTGGACTCCCGCCATCGAGTCCCGGGTGGGATCATTTCCGTGACCCTCCCTGCCCAACCGTGGGTACAGGCGGACCCGACGGATCCCCAAGTGAGGCTCCTGGGGCCCTGACAACTCCCCGTGCTGTTCCTTGAGTTATTTCAGGGTCTCTCTCGCGAGTCTTTGCTGTGAACTTCGTTCCTTGGAGGCAGGTGGCTCACGCCGGGCTTCCTGCCCAGCGTCCTTCTGTCCTCGATGATAATCCCTTAAGCCCCCTCCTAAAACTTGCCTTACAAGCACCCCGAGGCAGGAAAGATCAGTTGAGTTATTAAAATGACAGCTGCGTTGGAATGAGCCTCATCCTGAGGCCTTGATAGAAACAAAGACGTTTAGGAAAAAGAGTGAGACCCTATTGGTCACTTTATGTGAGGAAGAAAGGAGTTTAAGTGAAAAGCTCGCTCTCATTTAGCCTGGAAGCGGGAGAGAGGATGTCAATACTAAACTCTGAACGCGGCCGACCGAGTTCAAATCCCAGCATCCCGTATGGTCCCCTGAGCACCGCCAGGGGTGATTCCTGAGTGCAGAGCCAGGAGTGACCCCTGTGCATTGCTAGGTGTGACCCAAAAAGCAAAAAACAAACAAACAAACAAAAACTGTTCAATCCAGAAAGGCTGTTTAGCTAGACCATGCACAGTTGAGTGTAAAACTTCCGGGACCAACTGTTCTGTTTCTCCTCTCCCGGCAGAGGTGTTTTACGTTTTGCTTTACTTTTTAAAAGCATGAATAGGATATGCTTTATTTGCTATCAGTTAAAAATAAGGACTACTAAAAGAACCAGTAAATAGTGCGGTGGGGGATCTGGAGAGCTAGTACAAGCATTTGCCTTGCACGTGGTTGACCCAGGAAAGGAAGTGCACAGGTAGGACGTTCTGAGGTAGTTTACTTGGCTTCAGGAAGAGCACAGAAGCCATAGTGGGTTACTAATGCAGAGTGAATGCTGGGGAGTTACTAGAAACGGGCCCAGATAAGCTAAGGGGCTGCCACCAGGTACCTGTATTCAGAATGAAAATTAAATCAGTGGAGCATTATTTTTGTTTTATTTTTGGGGTTTTGTAATACCTGGTGGTGCTCAAGGGTTGCTCCCAATTCTCTTTACTCTGTGCTTGGGGATCACTCTCAACAGTGCCAGGGAACCATGAAATGCCTGGGATTGAACCTCTGTCTCCTGCATGCGAAGCATGTCACCAGTCCTTTATCTTTCTGACCCCAATGGAGAGTTTTAAGCCAAGAAGCAGCATGAAATGACCAAGACCATAGCCGAGAAAGGGCAGAAGCAGGACAAGGTATAAGGCTATTGCAGCAGTTGGGACAGAGGTGCTGATGGGGTTGTAAAAGTGGAAGTGGTGATGTGCTGGAGCAATAGTATAGCAGATAGGGTGTCTTCCTTGCACACAGCTGACCCAGGTTCGATCCCCAGCACCACGTATTGTCCCCTGAGCCCTCCAGGAGTGTTTCCTGAGTTCAGAACCAGTAGTATGCGCTGAGCACTGCAGAGTATGGCAAAGTAAATAAATAAAAATCAGGAGGCTTTAGTGGGGGTAGGTGAGTGGAAGCCATAAGAAGTGAGCCAAATCCTGGGGCAATAGCACAGCAGGTAGGGTGTTTGCCTTGCACTCGGCCGACCCGGTTTCGATTCCCAGCATTCCATATGGTCCCCTGAGCACCGCTAGGAGTAAGTCCTGAGTGCAGAGCCAGGAATAACCCCTGTGCAAGCCAGATGTGACACCCCCCCCCATATAATAAGAAGAAGTGAGCCAATCTGTACACATTCTGGAGGTAGAATTAACAGAAACAATGTGGGGATTGGTTTCATGTCCTTAGTAGGTGATGAGGGCAGAGGAGGAAATTTGGAGCCAATTCAGTTTCTGGAGCCTAGGAAGAAATACATCTAAAAAACTGAGATTCTGGGGCTGGAGCGATAGCACAGCGGGTAGGACGTTTGCCTTGCACGCGGCCGACCCGGGTTCGATTCCCAGCATCCCATATGGTCCCCTGAGCACTGCCAGGAGTAATTCCTGAGTGCAGAGCCAGGAGTAGCCCCTGTGCATCGCCAGGTGTGACCGAAAAAAAAATACTGAGATTCTGGGCTCCATGACCCCAGAACCAGGAGTGAGGCATAACACAAAGTCACAGACACGCAAGACCTGTGAAGTCACAATTCTAGGATGGGTTGAGTTACTTTTCCTTTCTTTTTTTGCCATACCCAGCGGTGCTCAGCGATTACTCCTGGTTCTGCACTCAGGAGTCACTCCTGGCAGTGCTTGGGGGACCATATAGGGTGCCGGGGATCAAACCTGGGTTGGCCATGTGCAAGACTAGCGCCTTACCAGCTTTACTATCGCTGTAGCCCCTGGATGTGAATGGTTTGGATGCCCCATCGTGGCCTGGGATGGACTCTAAACAGTGTTTCTTCTCCTCAGAAGGCTGTATTCCACCTTATTCTACTATATTCCGCAGCAGCTTCCCAGAGATGAGCCGTCCAACTCTACCCAAACTCTTGGAACTGGCAGCCCACAGCCTGCTGAGCAGCGAGACTATACCTGCTTTAGAAGAGTTCACAGTCGACCTCTTCCCACCACTGCTCACGACTGCATTTGCCAAGGGGCACAGGCAGGCTCTGAAGGCACTGGTGCAGGCCTGGCCCTTCCCTGTTCTCCGCCTGGGCTCTCTCATAGTGCAGTGGCCAAACCATGAGAGCTTGCAAGCGGTGCTGGATGGACTCGACATCCTTCCTGCCCACAGGACTTGTCCCAGGTAAGGAGAATACTGGGACCAAGGTCAGAGCACCATCAGAAGGATAAAGATGAGGCAGCATTAGAATCTGCTGGGGCTGGGACCGGGAGATAGTACATTACAACACACTTGCATTCCTTCTCGGGCACCACATGGTCCCCAGAACATCCCCAGTTCCACCAGGCACTACAGGGCCCGAGCAGCACTGCATCCGCTGGTCCTCACACCTCTTCTGGCCTGGTTGGCTGAAAATTGCTGGTGGGTACCCTCAGTCGTCCTGAGCAATGCTTTTTACCCTCCAAATAACACAGTGCTGGGGTACAAAATGAAGGGTGAGGGGTGTCCTTGAGTTTCATCATTCTGATGAATGATGCAGCTGAAATGCCTTGAGGGATGGGGACCAGGAAGGAAATTAGGTCAGGACTAAGCCACTGGGTGGGAGGCCAGTTAAGTTTGGGGATGGAGGCGCTGAGCATTCCAGAACTGGTACGGACCCCTTCCCCAGCTGCCAGCGTCCCCTCACACCCTTCTCTGCCCCACAGGAGGTCAGAACTGAGGGTGCTGGATCTGACCCTGGACTTCGAGCAGGTCCAGGGGAAAGGTGCCTCGGAGGCCCTGGCCAAGTTCCCTTTTTGGTTGCCATCAACGGTCAAGGCTGAGAAGCAGCAGGCCATAGCCCAGCCTGTGGCAGCAGAGGACTCAAGGAAAGCACCTCGCCAGTCGGGAGAGCCACTGGAGTTACACATTGATCTTTTCCTGCGAGGCCCCTTCAAGTTAGATACATTCCTCGCCAGCCTCCTGAACAAGGTGGAGCAGAGCCGAGGGTCTCTGCGTCTCTGCTGCCGGAAGTTGCATATTGAGGAAATGCCTTTTAACAGCCTTATTGGGATCCTAAAAACTCTGGACCTGGAATTCATCCAGGAACTAGAGGTGTTCGACTGGTTCCGGGCTCTGTCCGAGCAAAGCCTGTTTGCCACCCAGCTGGGGAGGATCTGCAACCTGCGCAGCCTCAAGCTGGCCTACTACCACTGGGCTTTCTCTCCCGAGGCCGAGCAGTCCTCCAGCTACTTCCTCTCCCAGCTAGGCCAGCTGGGCCACCTCAAGAAGCTCCACCTGGCCTACTCCTACCTCTCAGGCAACCTCCATCAAGTGCTCAGGTGAACAGGTGGGCAGGGCCCTCCCAAGAGTCCTCACAGTGCTCCTTGGGGGACATGGGTGCATTCTCGTCTGCTCATGGAATCAAGGGTGGAGCCTGGGCCACGGGGCTCTGCTTTGATGAAGAAACACATGTGCCTGTATCTATTCCGACCTTTCTTTGTGTGTTCTGCTAAGTCATGCTATTGGATTGGCTGGACACTGAGCAGGCAGGGACCACCACATTCTCTCTTGGAGTCCCCACCAGGGGATGAGAAACTCAAAGAGAGGGCTCCACAGGATCACTCGGGAAGGGTGTCTATACAAGCCTCCCAGACATTTTGAGATGAAGACAGTCTGTCCTGGGCCCAAATTCCCCAAACTCAACCCCGAGTAATAAGAGGCTCATCCTATGAATTTATTATCAAATAGCTCCTATCTATAATAATAATGTACTTATTGAATGTGGGTCTCTGTTTCCCCCAAACTGGAGGAGGTAGGAAAGGGGCTAGTAGGTAGGTATATTGAGATGGAGCCAGCACATCAAAGATGTGCTCCTGTGCCCATTGGCTGCCTGAGTGAGGAGGTAGACTTTGGACCAGCCTCCCACATGGGCCTATTCCTGAGAGCCATGCTGTGCCATCTCTCCCCAGCTGCCTTCAGGCGCCCCTGCACACCCTGGAGATACGTTCCTGCACCCTTCTGGACGCTGACATCACCTACTTGTCCCAGAGCCTTCATGCCACCTGCCTGAAGAAGCTGGACCTGAGTGGAAACAGCCTGTCCCATGTGGTCCCGGGGCCCCTCGAGACCTTGCTGGAGGAGGTGTCAGGCACCCTGCAACATCTGGACCTGAACCACTGCTGGCTGAAGGACGTCCACCTGAGTGTCATCCTGCCAGCCCTGTGCCGCTGCTCACACCTCCGCGCCCTGGGCCTCTCGGACAACCCCGTGTCTAGGCTGGGCCTGCTGAGCCTGCTGGAGCACACGTCAGCACTAAAGGAGCTGAAGCGCGTGCTCTACCCCATCCCGGTGGAGTGCTGTGTGTACCTGTACGGCCTCTCCTGGGGCCCCATCGACAGAGGGAAGCTGTGCCAAGTGCAGGCCGAGCTGCAGAAGCTGCTGCAGGTTGTGCATCGGACAGACATGCAGTGGAGCCCCCGACTGCCCTCGCCCTTGCCCGTGAGACTGGTGCAGCTTGACTGAGGGGCAGGAGCAGGGCCTGAGAACAGGGTGGGAGAGGATAGTTCAAACCCAGGTTCCTGCTGGGCCCCTGTTGTTTGAAGGGAACATAAAGGAAACTTCCACGGAGCTATCTGTCGCCTTCCTCTCTACAGCATCTTTCTCATTCCTTGGCCTAAAGGCCCAGCCTGACTCCAGTATTCGTTCATGTGGTATACATCAAGGCTGAGCTGTGAGTGTGCGTGCCCCAGTTGGGCAGAATAACACTGGATGTCCAGTTCTCCTCGTGGAGCACTCCCTTTCCCTCACTCACTCTTCCCATCACTTATTCTGCTTCTCATTTTATTTGTTTGGTTGTTTTTTTTTTTTGAGTATCACCCAGTGGTGCTCAGGAACTTGGGGGTTGCTCCTGGTGGTGCTTGGGGAATGTGAGGTGCCAAGGATGGGACTTGGGCCTCCCACACTCTGCTTGTCGAACAAACACATTCTCCCTCTGTCTGTCTGTCTGTTTGTCCCTCTCTCTCTGCTTCCCATTTTTATACTTTGCTTCTGAGTGGAATGAAACTGGGCCTCAGCTGATGGCCCCAGTTTCAGGCTCTCCTCTATGTACTGGCCCTCAGCACGCCCAGCCAGCTACCTTCATGGAGCATGTCCTCTGCCAGGCACCACTTCCCTCAGATTCATATACAAAAGCCCAAGACAGCTTTCAGTGAGGGTAGGGATGTGGCTTTTTCAGCTGATCGATGGTGGGATCTTTGGATAAGATGAGGGACCCTGAGCTGATCCTGGAGCATCTGATGGGAGAGATCTGGAGCAAGACATCCTGGGAAAATCCTGGTTGTTGCCATGGCCTCTGCAGAATGAGGTCTGGGGTCCATATAATGTCACAGGAGCTCATTCTCCAGTGCTCTCTGGACAGAACACAAGACTGATGTGGATGGGGACACCTTCAGGGAGACAGGAACTTCTTAGTGACCCAGGCACATGCAGAGCATGCATAGGAAGACCTGGAAAAGACCAACAGACAGGGCCAAGGAGATCCAGAATCCTGGTCATTGTAGACCAGCCAGTGGGCTACGGCACCCACTTCCCAGTAAGCTGATAAAGAAGACACCTTGAGTCTAGACTGTTGGCTTGTTTCTTACCTTTCTTGTCCTCTCAGGGAACACTCCTGGCAGGGCTCAAGGACCCTTATGGAGTGTTGGGGATAGAACCTGGCTCAGCCGTACATAAGGCAAGTGCCCTACCCTCTGTACTGTCTCTCTGACCCCAGTGGTGCTGTTCTGAATTAGGCCAGTCCTCAGTCCTCCCCCCAAAAAAACAAAGTAAAGGAAAATACTTTCGCCACTTGGAGCCAGATAACTGACTTCTTTCTTTCTTTCTTTCTTTCTTTCTTTCTTTCTTTCTTTCTTTCTTTCTTTCTTTCTTTCTTTCTTTCTTTCTTTCTTTCTTTCTTTCTTTCTTTCTTGCTGATTAGTTACCGTTTATTCAATCTTCCATCTTTCCCATCTCCCGCACTTCTAGCTCTGTTTATTTCTGATGTAGGAATTAAAACCATAAATGCTGGCTGATGTTCTTACAGATAAGAACTTTGAAAACCTGGTGTAGCAGACGCTGGTAACTGCTTGGGGCATACCCCCTAGTGTTTCTGCTGTAGGATGCGGTACTTCTGTCTCCTCGGAACCCAACATTAGGCTCCAGAGCCTGGAAATATAAAGAGAATGAGAAAACAGTGAAAAGACATACACCAGTGGTTGAGAACTTGGCCTCTTGAAGCAGGTTTCCTAGTTTTGAAACCTGGCTCTGCTATTTACGTTGGTGGGACTTATTTCCATATGTGTAAAATAATAATAATATTGACTAATTCCTAGTGTTGGAATGAGAATCAAATGCCCCAACAATAGAAAAGCATCTAGTATGGTTTACAACAGCCCAGAGCAGCCCCGCTATCTATTCATTCACCCAGGCCTCCAGGGCTGGCTTCTCAGCACCCCCTGCTGGATCTGAGACTCACCTCTTTCCTCAAGCTCTGCAGAATGAAACCTGCAGGGCTAGATCGTATGGCCTGAAGGAATCTGGTTTTGTCTTTCTGCCAACTCTCCCAATACTCAGATCAATCTTTACTTCTGGTCACTTGGGATCATGTGGAGAGCAGATGTAGAATGGCAGAACGAAGGCCAGGAGACCAGGAGGGAAATAGGGCTTCCCCTACTTGTGTGGCAGACAATTTCCCCCATACTCTCTCTACTTTGGTTACATTCGATATTTTGACACCAGTCTCACCACCACTCAAGCCTGCCGAAAAGACAATGCTAGATGATTTGTTTTTTGTATTGCTTATTATGGATAGAATATAATGTCCAGGAAATTTTGTGTCATTCTCTTCCGGGAGCTTTAGTTTATAGTCTCTGGGTCTTGGCCATTGATGAGATTACAGGCCCCAGGGGCAGTTTGTGGGTGTAACTGCCAAGCTACTGGAAAACTGGGGACCTGGGGGGAGGAGGCCCAGTCTCGATCCAAGCAGGCTTGGAGATCTCAGTCATGGGTTCCCGCATATCTGGGTTTTCCTGCCGGTCCACTCTCTGGTGAGGTTCATCCCGTTTTGGATGAGGCTTACACCCTCTCGGGTGAGGCTCGTCCCAGCATGTGGAGAGTGGCCTTGGGCATGGTGGCAGTTAGGTTCTGGAGGTTTCAGCTACCAGGGTTCTTCTTGGGTCAGGAAGGGAAACTCAACCTGTCCCCCTCGGAGGTGACCCGGAGAAGACAGCCTGGTGCAGGGTCAGGGCATTCTGTGGCACTCTCTTCTGGGAGCTTTAGTTTATAGTCTCTGGGTTCTGGCCATTGATGAGATTACATGGGGCCAGGGGCAGTTTGTGGGTGTGACTGCCAAGCTACTGGAAAACTGGGGACCAGGAGGGAGGAGGCCAAGTCCTGATCCAAGTGAGCCTGGGGCTTTCAGTCATGGGTTCTCACCTACCTCTGTGCTACAGGCCCTAAGTGCATCTTTTGATCTCTTTCAAGATATATGGGTCTTTGAAATAAGGCCAATAAATGAGCTTATGTAGCTGAGCCAGAGGTGGTTTGTGGTGTGTCTCCCACATACCTAACTTTTGGCCGCTTAATTCTTGGTAAGCTTGACCCCAAGTTGTTGGGGTCTGGCCAAAGGCACGGCAACAATTTTGGGGTATCTGGAAGTCTGAAGGCATCATCAGGCTGCTGATGCACTTGCTCCACAGGTACAGGTTTACCTGCTGGCAGCACCATACCCCCTTCCAAATCTTATTAACCTGAAGGGGGAACCTTTTTTTCCCCCAGGGCATCTCAAAGGGGTAGGGTTTCACTAAAGGCAAGTTGGATGAAGAACCACAAAGGGCAAAGGAAATGTGTGTATTCTTAAAATAAGGCCACAAATTTTTTTTTCTTTTTTGGGTCATACCTGATGCACAGGGGTTACTCCTGGCTCCTGTGCTCAGGAATTACTCCTGGCGGTGCTCGGGGGACCATATGGGACGCTGGGAATCGAACCCGGGTCGGCCACGTGCAAGGCAAACGCCCTACCCGCTGTGCTGTGCTATCGCTCCAGCCTCCACAAATGTTATTTTAACCCTTCCATAATCCTAATGCTTTCACACAGAAGAATCACTTTTATTTTCCAGTTCACCTTGCAGAAATATTTTATGCCTTTCATCTCACAAATGTTTACAGCATTTTTGTGCTGTTTTGTTTGTTTTGGTTTTGGGGCCACACCTGACTGTGCTTACTCCTGGCTCTGCCCTCAGGAATCACTCCAGGAGGCTCGGAGAAACAGGGTGCAGATCTAACCCAGGTCGGTGGCCTGCAAGGGAAACACCTTAATAGGCTGTACTATCGCTCCAGCCACGCTCCTTATAGATTTTTGGTTTTTTTTTTTTTTTTTGCTTCTTGCTTTTTGGCTTTTTGGTTCACACCCAGTGATGCACAGGGGTTGCTCATGGCTATGCACTCAGGAATTACTCCTGGCCCTGGTGGGATTGAACACAGGTTGGCCATGTGCAAGGTAAATGCCCTACCAGTTGTATTGCTCCGAACCCCTTTATAGATTTTTTAAAAAAGCCTACTAGACTCACTCCTGTTGTTTCCATTTTATTTATTAGCAGCATATACGTGTTCCTGGTTATCGTGGATCCACTTTTCATTATCATTCTAACAACTGTCATTGTACTCTTCCCTACAGAAGGAGGGGGAAGTGGGGTGGCGGGCTCAGGGATGCCCTGCAGACCGTGGCAGGCAGGAGGCAGTGAGGGCTTGGAACCCCGCTAGCACCACGGCGGGAAGGGCTCTGGAGAGGGACGGGGAGCCCCAGAAGACGCGGAGACCCAGGAGCGCCTGCAGATCTGGCCTGGCCTGTTGTTCCCGGAACGCGTAAGCCGCGGAACCTACCGACGGGGCCCGGCGGCGGACTCGGGGGCTCCGGCGGCGGTCGGACACGGAAGTCGTGGGTGGCCGGCGACGGCCCCGGGAGCTGCAAGTGTCGGGAGCGGCAGAATCCCCGCTGGGGCTGCGGGTGAGCTGCGAGCGCTGCGGCGCCGGGGTGGGGGGCGCGCGGGCCGGTGGCGGGAGCGGACCTCGCCCCGGGGCCGGCCTGGGGGGCCCGATGGGGGCGTGCCCGCGCTTCCTCTCCTTCCTCTGCCCGGAGCCGCCGCCTGGGTGCGGGTGCGGCGTGCGGCCTCCGGTGCCAGGGGGGAAACTGAGGCCCAGCGATGCTGTGCAGAGGGCAGCCCCGGCCTGGCCACCACGGAGCCCCGCGCGGCCCGGGCTTCGCCCAGTTGTTGGCGGAGGGCATAGCCGGGGCTTCTGGAGGGGACGGAGCCAGAGCCCAGGAACGCAGGTTTCGCAGAGAGGCAGGCCTGGACTTGTCCCCGCGGCGCCGCCTTTGGGAACGAGAGAGCTGTCGGCTCAGTGGGGGCTCGATCCCCCCCCCCCCCGAGATCCCGGGTACCCCGAGCGCGGGCAGAGGCCCCCCGACGCTGATCCCAGGGGCCTGAGCCCCAGGTGCTCCTGGCCTAAACTGTCGCCGCGGGCGTGGTGGAGCAGTTAGCAGGGCCTTTAGAACACGCCCAGGACAGGGGAGTTTAAGAAATTGTGTATGGGACTCTGGGGAGCACAAAGGGCTGGGGCACCTGCTTGGTGTGCTGGGAAGAGCCCCGTTTAATCGCCAGCACCACACGATCCATCCCCTGAACATCTCCAGAAGACACTGTCAAAGTCGGGCGTTCGGAGCGATAGTACACAGTAAGGTGCTCGCCTTGCGTGAGTGGCCGACCTGATCCGAGCCCTGTCACCACATATGGTCCTTCAAATCCTGCCAAAGGCATCTCTGTGCACAGAGCCAGGAATAAGCACTGAATGTTGATGGATGTGCCCTCACCCCCAAATAAAATAAACTCCAAAAGTCTAGGAGGAACCCTTGAGCACTACAGGTATGACCCCCAAAACAAATAAGAATTCTTAGTCCCAGTTCACAATTCTGTAGGTATTTGATAAAGTAGTTAATAATCCACAACTGAAGGCTGTTTGCGCATCTCTGGCTCAGTCTGCTTGCTCTGAGGCTCAGGAGAGGACTTTCCTGGCTCTTTCTGCTGAGGGTATATTCCACCGGCTGTATCGCCAGTGAGATGACAGAGGTGACTGTTCATTTTTAGTCTTCCTGTTATTGTCCCAATTTGCAGTTTTGCTGCCAGCATCTTAGCACTTGCTGAAAGGACAGATCAGACGCAGAACTTAAGAGGCAACAAGAGAAATTAGATTGGTACAAAAGTGATAAACCATGTAGATTACTGGAAACAACCTAGTTCTCACCCTTCACTAGAGTCTTTCGGTTCTAAGAGGCTATAAAAATATCCCCTTTTCAAAAAAGCAAAATCTTACAGGGCTGAGGATATGGCTGGTTGATACGTGCCCGTATGAAGGCCTGAAGTCAGTCCCCCCACTAAGTGCCCTACACAATCCTTCACCCACCACTTGGGAGTGGCGCCCTCAACAGTGCACTTTTCTTAAGCAAAAGGACAGGAGAGATAGTACAGGAATTAGAGCTTGTACATTGCATGCACCTGGCCCAAGTTCAGTTGCTGGAGGCCCCAGAACACCTCAGGGGTAGCCCTGGTGGTCCCTGGCCCCTCAGGTCTCAAGCAGCACTGTATCTTTGGGCTTTAGTACTGAACTGCCACCCAGCTGAGTATTATTGGGAGCGGCCCCAAATGTGCTGAAAATTGCTTGGGAGTTGTTTCCCCCTCCCCATAAAAAAAAAAGCAAAAATCTTAGGTAAATAATATTGGTAAGGCAAAAGTTCTGAGATTATATAATAATGAAGTTTGCAAACCATTGATTTCAGCCTTTATTCTCAATGGTTTGAGGTTTGACATTGGAGATGTACCTTAATTTAAAAATAGGAAGACTCTAGGGGCTGGAGCAATAGCACAGCGGGTAGGGCATTTGCCTTGCACGCGGCCGACCCAGGTTCGATTCCCAGCATCCTATATGGTCCCCTGAGCACCGCCAGGGGTAATTCCTGAGTACAGAGCCAGGAGTAACCCCTGTGCATTGCCAGGTGTGACCCAAAAAGCAAAAAAAAATAGGAAGACTCTATATTACTCACGGAAAATTCATTACAGTTAAGACCAGAGATCATTTAAGAGGCAAAACCTCATGTGATTTGAAGAGGGGAAAAATAAATGTACCCACCGGTTGGAGCAATAGTACAGCGGGTAGGGATTTTGCCTTGCATGGGGCTGACTCTGGTTTGATCCCCGGGAATCCTATGATCCCACCTCTAGGAGTGATTCCTGAGTGCAGGGCCAGGAGTAAACTCAGACCACTGCGGGTGTGTCCCTTCTCCCCCGAAAAAAGGAAGTGAGAAAGAAAGGAAGGCAGGAAGGTACTCAGTGGAAGTAAGAAAGAGTGAGTTTCAGCCCAGCTCAACAAATTTCTCTGACCTTCAGAATTTTTTTTCTGAGTCTTAGTTGTTTGTCCTTGAGATAATTGTACCCTAACCAGCACCGGACACCATAGGAATACAAATCCTTATAACAGTAATTTCCCCCCTAATATAACCGAGTTACTCAGAACATTGCAAAGTACTTGGATAGAATAAAAGCATAAACCGTTGAACTAAAACATGCCTTTCTTTAAAACAACTGCTGCTGGAGTCTGGCTGCTGTCACCTTCGGAGAAGCAACTCCCAGCTGCACCCTGAGTATAGGAGAAACAGGCAGTCCCTTTGGCAATGCTCAGGCAAAACGTTTCCTTCTAAAGAAAACTCAGGCTGGAGTGACAGTACCGTGGGTAGTATGCTTGCCTTTCACATGGCCGACCTGGATTCTCTCCCCAGCACCCCATAAGGTTCCCCAAGTCCACCAGCAGTGATCCCTGAGGTCTGAGCCAGGAATAAGCCTTGAGTACCAACAAATGAGCCCCTCTTCCCAACAAATAAATAAATAAGAGAACTTTACCAGGGAATCCATTAACTGTTTTGTTCCTAATAAATTGCTTAGGATGCTTAGGAATGAAGGAAGAGTATTGTAGATGTAAAACTTCTAGAAACTTTGATATCATGGGGGGGGGGAGAAAGTGTTTACAATGCTCTTAAGATTTCAAGTCAGTTCTTAAATTTAAGAAATCTCAAACAGCACTCATACTATTATTAGGTGAAATGACTTCATTTACTGGGCCAGCCAGATTTTCCTCATCGCTCACAATCCGAGTAGCCCAGACAAAGTCCCTGATCCAGGATATACATCCTCCGCTGCCAAACAGAACGCGTGACTCTGAGGTGACTCTCGTGCAGTGCAGAGGGCTCCATTGGCCGTGCATCATTGCAGATACAGTGTAGGCAAGGCTTACTAAGTGCGTTCTACGGCTAGCAGGCTTGGGTTCAAGTCCAAGTCTATGTCTTGAGCGCTGGCCACCTTGGCCCTGTTGTAGGGCAGAGCGGTGGCTGAGCCCCCACCAGGACTGCCAAGTACCCAACTTGTCATCTGGACTCCGACATCTCTTGCACCGGTCACACCCAGGTTGACTTGGCAGAAATGTTCGGCCCCGGGGCTGGAGTGATAGCATAGCGGGTAGGGCGTTTGCCTCGCACACGGCCGATCCGGGTTCGATTCCCAGCATCCCATATGGTCCCCTGAGCGCCGCTAGGAGTAATTCCTGAGTGCAGAGCCAGGAGTGGCCCCTGTGCATTGCCAGGTTGTGACCCAAAAAGCAAAAAAAAAAACAACAACAAAAAAACCAGAAATGTTCGGCCCCTTTCTTCTTTCCGAAAACTCCCAGAGCAGGTTCCCTTTGTTGACAGTTTCCCTTTCTGGCTCTTGACTTCTCCATGGTGGGGGAAGAGCGGGGGAAAGGGAGACCCCAGGGCTTCCCTTGAAACCTCACTTTTGGGGCTTTGCCATTGGTAGAACTAAGCTTCCCTGGCAGGGATGTGGCGACCACCAGAGCACAGCCTTAGTGCTGGGCCCCACAGAGGCAGTTGCTGTGGGCCACACCCGGATGCCAGGCATGTTTCAGGGGGAGGTGCCACTCTTGAGAGTAAACGGAAGTGAAGCCCTGGAGGACAACCACCCAGCCACCCAGCCATCCTGCCCAGCCTGTCCGCCAGCACCAGAACCTTGGAGGCCCCCTCTTGTGGATGCAGGGGCAGGATTGAGGCTCTGGGACCCTCCTCAGCTGCTTCTTCTTTTTTTTTCCTCTTTTTGGGTCACACCCAGTGATGCACAGGGGTTCCTCCTGGCTCTACACTCACAAATTACTCCTGTAGTGCTTGGGGGGGACTGACTATATGGGATGCTGGGAATCGAACCCGGGTCGATCGACTGAGTGCAAGGCAAACATCCTACCTGCTGTGCTATCGCTCCAGCCCTCTCTTCAGCTTCTTTTCTTTTTTTTTTTTTTTTGCTTTTTGCTTTTCGTGTCACACCCAGTGATGCACAGAGGTTACTCCTGGCTCATGCACTCAGGAATTACTCCTGGCGGTGCTCAGGGGACCATATGGGATGCTGGGAATCCAACCCGGGTCGGCCGCATGCAAGTCCTACCTGCTGTGTTATTGCTCCAGCCCCCTCTTCAGCTTCTTAATGAAGTCAAATTCCCAGAGTCATTTCTCAGCCCATTCAGTTGTTTGTGTGTGGGTTTGGGTTTCCCTTGTTTTTCTTTTTCTTGCTTTAGGTTTGTGTTTTGTTTGAATTTTTTTTTTTGTTGGGGGGAGGGGGCACTCCTGATGATGCTTAGGAGTTACTCCTGCCTCTGCACTCGGGAATTACTCGGTGCTTGGGGGACCATATGAGATGCCAGGGATTGAACCTGGGTCGGCAGTGTCCAAGGCAAACATCCTACCCACTGTACTAAAAAGGCCCCCCTTGTTTGAGGTTTTTTTTTGTTTGTTTGTTTATTTTTGGGTCACACCCGGTGATGCACAGGGGTCACTCCTGGCTCTGCACTCAGGAATTACCCCTGGTAGTGCTCAGGGGACCATATGGGTTGCTAGTAATTGAACCCGGGTCGGCCGCACGCCAGGCAAACGCCCTACCCTCTGTGCTATCACTCCAGCCCCATCCCCCATGTTTGAGTTTTAACTGAACTTCCTTGAGGCACTGCTATCTCCTGCCATTCTTTCCTTCTCTGTAGAGCTGAGGAAGAGAAGATTCTGACCTGCCATTCCCGGGGCTGGAGGCCCTGACAGCATTCGGACAAGATGAAGACCGTGCTCATGGTTGCAGAAAAGCCATCCTTGGCCCAGTCCATTGCCAAAATCCTCTCTCGAGGTAAGGGAGGCCCACCCCTCTCTATGACTGAGTCCATGAGTGCGGTTGCTTCCACTTGAAAGGTCTTTTCCTTACCCAGATGGTGACTCCGGCCCCCTGGAATAGAGTAGCTTTGGGACAGCAGGTGGTAGCAATTCTCCATTCTGTCTTGGTCACTGAGGGACACATTTGCTGCCACCACCAACGTGAGCCAGGACCAGGGCTTCAAAAGATGCAGACGTGGTTCATAGTTCAGTGGTGGACAGGCAGGTAGTTCCCGATAGGCCACTGTTCCCGCCATGCTTTTGGGGTTGCTGGTCATGGGCAGCTGAAAGTAACCTGGAAGCTTCTTGGAGGGAGAATTAATGGAGAAGGAAGAAGACATAGGCAGAAGCCCGCTCTGGTCTCTGTCTGAGGCTGTGCCAGGGGCATGCAACCCATACATACACCTCATAGTACTCAAGGGAGCTACTAGGCCCTCCAGAGATCAGGGGCCTAGAAAAGGGACCACTACCCCCATGACCCACTTGTCTCTGGCCTCCTGTGGTTGGTGGGTGCCGTTTTCTTTTCAGTCCTGGAATGCTGCATCCCCCCAAGTGGCAGGCTCCCATCTGGACCTTCCTTTGGCCTGACGGCTAAGTGCAGAGAAAACCCAGGACAGCAGGCTGGGATTTTGGAAGGGAAGAAAAGGCCCCCAAAGTGGTATCCAGTGCCCAGAGGCCTAGAAAGTTTGCCAGAGGGGTCATTACTGGAAAGTGAGAGGACATTAGGATATTTGATAATTAGGCTGTCCTCTGGCAGCTCTGAATAAAGGTCAGACATGAAACGGAGATGCAGGGAAGGGTCCGACAGCATCTCCCTGAGCCCCGCCAGCCTGTGCTCTGTGTCGCCCTCACACCGCTATTTGGAGACCAGCGCTGGCCTGAGGAATTTTTAGTGGTTGCTTGAGCAGGGGCCTCTGTGCCCCCGAGAGGCAGTGTCTGACGCTCCCTGCAGTAGCCCCACCTCCCCTCTTCCCAGGAAGCATGTCCTCACACAAAGGGCTGAACGGAACCTGCTCAGTGCATGAGTACACTGGAACCTTCGCTGGCCAGACCGTCCGCTTCAAGATGACATCTGTCTGTGGTCATGTGATGACTCTGGATTTCCTGGGTGAGTCCCCTTCACCCCCCGCCCACCTTTCATCCTGGGCCCTGAACAGAGCTGAGAGGCAGGGAGGCCCCTGGGCAGAGAGATTTGTCCAGAATCCATGAGTCCCAAGGCCAGCAGACAGGGGGGCAGTGAGTGCCCGGGGCTGGGAGTGGAGATGGGGGAGGGAGGGGGTGTGCTGAGAACCCCGGATTGGGAGTTCAGTGTCCCTGAGTCTCCGTGCCAGGGGCAGCCCTTGGTCAGCTCGTGCCCTGTGTCCCGTGCTGTGCTGATTGGAGGTTGTGCTGGCCTCAGAGGCCGCTGGGGGAGGCTGCTGCTCCTGCTGAGCGTGACTGCATTCAGCTGCCACTGGTCATCCTCAGGGCATTAGTGTGCACTGGCAGCTTGGAAGGGCTGACATTGGTGTGATGTGCCAGGACAAGGGTTAATCTGGGCTTGGACCCAGCTCCTCTGGCTCCTGGGCTGGGCTGGATCTCCGTACATTTCTGCTCCTTTCTGAGGGATGCGCCTCGTGGCAGTACTGGCCACTTGTCAGATTGATTGAGGGCTCTGTGTGATGTGAGGGGCAGAGTGCAAGCAGCTCTGGTCTTGATGGCAGGGAATTGAGTGTCAGGTGCTTAGAGCGCCAGGCGTCGCCACAGCCGGCAGGCGGGGCACGAGTATTTAACCATGGCTCTGTCTGACCTGGTACTTGCCGCCGCATAGGAATGCCACAGACCTCAGTGCGTAGGCGCTGGGCCCTGAGTGGAAACAGTGGCAGGTGTGCAGGATGCTAAGTAGACATCAGTTCTCCTGAGCACCTATCCTGGGCCTAGGGTCAAGTCCTGGCTCAAGGAAGAGTTCCCGAAACCCAAGCCAGCCACAGAGGCCCACTAGGAGCCAGGCTGCAGCAGCCCTTCCCACTGCCAGCTCGCAGGCGTTCCTTGGCCAGTTGCTCTCTGAACTTCCTCTCCTCTGGCCAGACCAGACCGGCACCTTTATTCTAAGGTTCTGACAACTCTCGAGGGCAAGCGCCTTGAGTGGAGGAAGCTGGTTCCGATGTCATTTTTCCTGTGGTCTGTAGGAAAGTACAACAAATGGGACAAGGTGGACCCCGCAGAGCTTTTCAGCCAAGCTCCGACAGAGAAGAAGGAAGCTAACCCCAAGCTGAATATGGTGAAGTTTCTGCAGGTGCGTGAGCGGGTGAAGGCTCCCTGCACCATGGCTGCTATCAGGAGTCCTTCAACCCCTTCACTCCATTTTGGACTGGGAGGACTTTTCCCTGCAGACCTGCTCCTCCCCTTGAAAACAGGAATGCTTTGAAGTCATTCTTTGCGCCAGGGAGATCATGCAAAGTGGTGGAGCACCTGCCTGGCACTCGTGAAGCTCCACATGCCACTCTCATCTCCTCATCACACACCCTGCTGGGTGTGGCCCTGGTGGGCCCCAGCACTGTGGCTGAGCGACACTGCATTTCACCTAGAGCCTGCTGGCGCCAGGCACAGCTGGGAGGGTCCCCAAAAACAAATAGACCAAAAATTGTTGCTTTGTTGTTGGCAGTGGTTTTTCTATTTATAAAACAAATTCAGGAGCTGGGGCCATAGTACAGCGGTTAGCGCATTTACCTTGCATGCAGCTGATCTGGGTTTGAGCCCCCTGGTATCCCACATTGTCCCCCAAGGATTGGCAGGAGTAATATCTGAGCGTAATGCCTGGAGTAATCCATAAGCATTGCAGGTGTGACTCGACAACAATTTTGAAAAATATTAAAAATAGAAGAGGGAGGGGACAGAGAGTACAGTAGGTAGGGCATTTGCCTTGCGTGTGGCCAACCCAGGTTCCATCCTTGGCGTCCCACATGGTCCCCCAAGCACTGCTAGGAGTGATTTCTGAGTTCAGAGCTAGGACCCCTGAGCATCACCAGGTGTGGCCCCCAAACTTTAGCAAATGAACAAAGGTAGAAGAGGGGCCAGAGCGATGACCCTAAGGCCTAGAGTTCATTCTGTGTGTGCAGGAGTCCCGGGTTTGGAGCCTGTTGCCACATGTCCAGCACTGTTCTTAGCCACCCCTGAGCACTAAGCCAGGAGTAGCCTATGAGCACTGTCAGCTATTACTCAAAACCAAACTAAAATGAGAATAAAAGTAGCAGAGACACAAACACACAATTGAAAACAACTGCTGTTAATAAGTTATCTCACTTTAGGACCGTTTTCTGCAGTTTGTTTTGTTTTGGGCCACACCTGGCAGTGCTCAGGGGTTATTCCTAGCAGTGCTCAGCGGTTACTCCTGGCAGTGCTCAGGGGACCATATAGGATGCCCCTATATTGGATGCCAGAGATCAAACCCGGGTCGGCCGCATGCAAGGCAGATGCCCTAACTTCTATACTGTTGCGCTGGCCCCTTTTCCTGCAGGTCAGAGGGTGAAGGTCATCATCTAGCTGTTGTTTCTTTTTTAAGCCACAAAGAGCAGGTCTGAACTAAGCATTTGCTCGGTGGTTAAGCCAGCCTAGCATGGCCAGCTGCCCTGCCAGCCTGACTGCCACTCTGGGTACAGTGCTCCTACATGGGATGGGAGCCCGGGCCCACTCCCCACACCAGGCAGGGGTGCCTGGGTATGCACAGGTGGGGGCCAGGCTGTGGCAGGTTCGAGTCTCCCTCTGTGTGTGGCAGGTGGAAGGCAAAGGCTGTGACTACATCGTGCTGTGGCTGGACTGCGACAAGGAGGGGGAGAACATCTGCTTCGAGGTGAGGGGGAGTCCACGGGGAACCCTGCTAGGGCCTTTCTGCCACCCACCCCAAACTGCCACTTGTGGTCCCACCGTTCCCGGAGCTGAAGTAAGGTCATCAGCCCCGTTAGCTAAGTGCCTCGTCCCCGCTTCCTTTGGAAATTCTAGTTCATAATTCTCAGGCTCTACAGCGGTTGGGCACTTGAACCCCTTGCTCTGGGCACGTATGTGGGCCACGGTGCAAAAGGCAGGCGGGATTTCAAGGAGTAGGTGTTTGGCCACATCCTGGCTCCCCAGGCCCCCCACTTCACTCGTGCCCGTGCTGTGCTGGCAGACACCCTGCAGTGCAGTGGCCCCCTGCCCGCCTCATCTTCTCATGGGCCCCTGCAGCCCAGCCTCAGGAAGCCCGCCCTGGGGGGCAGCGGGGCGCCAGTGACTGCAGGCTACTCTCCTGCCTTCGCATCCCCGGTTCTCCCCAGCACAGTGGGGAAGCGTGGGCAGCCCACATTTTAGCATAGCACCCTCAGCAAATAGCCATCCCCCCGTCTCTTCCCAGAACCCCCATTCCTGTTCTCTCCCCACCGGGCTGCTCCTCCCTTGGGAGCTGGGGGCAGCTCACAGGGCTTTCTCCCCCAGAACAGAAGCCGCTCCCCTGTAAAGGCTCCTTCGCAGCCCCTCCCGTGCATAGGCTACTTAGTCTTGGCTGCAGGACCCCCACGGTGCTGGGCCATCCGGCGAGGGTTGCCTGTACCATATCCTCCCTGGTGCCTACTGCCCGGTCTTCTCCATTCACAGAATTTTACCCAACTGCCCAGCACATCATTGTCTTCTGGGAGGGGAAGAGGGTGAACAGGGTGGGACTGAGCCCCCGCGTCTTTGGCACTTCCTGGTCCGGAACAGGCAGGCAGAGGCGAGCGGGTGGCAGGAGGAGGCCCGAGAGGAGACAGGCTTCCCAGGCGGTGGGGTGAGAGACCAGCGGCCTTTTGCAGGTCCTGGATGCCGTGCTGCCCGTCATGAACCAGGCCCACAGCAGCGAGAAGACCGTGTTCCGGGCCAGGTTCAGCTCCATCACCGACACAGACATCTGCAAGGCCATGGCCTGCCTGGGCGAGCCGGACCACAACGAGGCGCTCTCAGTGGATGCCCGGCAGGAGCTGGACCTACGCATAGGCTGTGCCTTCACCAGGTACTGACCGCCCTGGACCTGCTCCTCCAAAGGTGATTGCCATAGAGCTAAAACCTCAGGGGGCCAGAAAGACAGTACAGGGCTTCAGGTACTTGCCCTACATGCAGCTGGCCCCGGTTTGATCCCACACCATGTAGGGTCCCATGAGCGCTGCCAGGAACGACCCCTGAGCACTATCAGGTGTGGCCCCAAATCTCCAAGCCTGAGTTTGGAGGTAGATAAACCAATCCTGAAGAAAACTGTTTAGCTGACCCAGACCACAGAGGCCCAGCACTTGATACGCACTGTTTGTCCAGACTGCAGGTCTGGAGGGGAGAGTAAAGGGGGCGCACGAGAGCCTGTGCTTTCCTCCCCCGTCCTGCCGTGCATGGTTCCCGTTCCTTCTCTGCAGACCCGTGCTGAGCATGTCCTCTTGTCCTCACTTCTGAGCAGGCATCCGCTGCCGTGGGCCTCGTGGGTGGCCAGTGACACAGTCTCACACTGAGCCTGATAGACTGTCTCCCTTTGTGCCTCCCCTTCCTTGCAGATTTCAGACCAAGTACTTCCAGGGCAAATATGGCAATCTTGACAGCTCCCTCATCTCCTTTGGGCCTTGCCAAACCCCTACCCTGGGCTTCTGCGTGGAGAGGCACGATAAAATCCAGTCTTTCAAGCCGGAGACCTACTGGGTGCTGCAGGCCAAGGTTCACTTTCCCTTTGTTACTTGCACCGACACTCAGCAGGTTTGGGATAAAGATTCTGAGAGCCCTCCTTCATCATAGTTCTGCGCCCGCAAGGTCCAGAACACAAACGTGGACAGCTGACCCGAGGAGAGAGGCCAGAGAACGGGTCTGTGGGCTGCCCAGGGAAGGGATCCCAGCCTTCATATTTGGGCAGGTTAGTGCTAGTCCTGGAAGCATTGGGTTTGGATGAGCAGGACTGACCACATGCGGGGAGGTCACCCAGGCGGGAGTGTCAGCTGCTGTGGTCAGGCCACTTCACTGGCTCTCAGATCACTTTCAAACTTTTAGATCCTTTCTGTAGGTAAAATCCTCCATGGCAGCTTCTCAAGATTTAGAACCTATGGGGACCTGAGTACAGCAGGGAGGGAGCTGCCCTTGCACACGGCCGGCCTGGATTTGATCCCCAGCACCCCATATGGTCCCTCAAGCTTGTCAGGATTGACTCCTGAGCACAGAGCCAGGAGTAAATCCAGAGCATTATGGTGTGTTATGTCCTCTCAAAAAAAAAAAAAATTTACAACATAATACAGAAGTTATTTGGTGCCCTAATGCTGGCCAGGATTGGTGAGTGGTCACTGATGAGGTGGAAGGTGGAGAATGGGATTCATCTTAAGGATCTGTCAGCTCCCTCAGACCCTGTGCTGACCTCTGCCTGCTGTTGGGCAGGCTGCGAGACTGTAGCAACAGGCACAACTAGCTGCAGCCATGGGTAGACTATAGCCGAGACACACGGGGAGACTGTAGCCCGGAGACTGTATCCGACACACACCGGGAGGCTGTAGCCCAGACACAGCGGGAGGCTGTAGCCCCAACACTCCGGGAGGACTGTAGTCACAGAGAGAACGGCACCCCCTGCCCGGCTCTCCTCCCTGCAGTGGGTTTACCTGGCACTTTCTCTCCTGTGTCTTCTGCCCTTCCCTGCAGGTGGACGTGGATAAAGACAGAAGCCTCCTTCTGGACTGGGACCGGGTGCGAGTGTTTGACCGGGAGATTGCGCAGATGTTCTTAAACATGACCAAGATGGAGAAGGAAGCCCTGGTGGGTTGCTTCACTCACCTCCATCTCCTGGGGTGGGGGCGGGGGGCGGAGACAGGTGTGGAAACCCCTGCGTAGGAGTAGTTGGAAGAGTAGGTCATGTCGTTCTCCCCCAGCTGGAGCAGGCATCTTTTAGAAAGAAAGAGTGATCACACTTAGACTCCTGAGGGTGCTCCGGAGACCTGCTCCTGAGGAGACTCCCACAGACCTCAGCAGAAAGGGAGCCGCTGCACGCCATGCCCGCGCCACGCGCCAGCCCCTTCCACTGTCGCCTTTCCACATCACCACAGGGCCTTACCTCCTCTGTCAGGAATCCATTCCCTGTCCTTTTCTGCGCATCTCAGGGACCTGGCCAGTGTCACACACAGGTGCAGGCTGTGCTTGGGGCCCACAGTTTTTGCCACAATTTTTTGCAGGCCCTGGTCTCTGTTGTTGTATTTCTTACTTGAAGTTTGATTGATTTGAAGGACAGGCGATGCTTGGCCAGGATGCCCCCTGGCAAGAGGGCAGGTCCCCAGCCATTGCAGCAAACACATTCTAGCCATGACATCCGCCAGAGTCTGTAGCACAGGCTCTGGCCTCCTTTCATTGCCTCTCCTGTCCTGTTCAAGCCTTCTTTGGGTGCCTCTCACCCCTCCGGGCAGATGCCTTGGGCTTCCAGAATGTTTCCTAAAGCTGCTCTCATGTAACTACCCCACGGCTGCACACTCAGAATCTCTCAGGGCTGGGCCCCACATTGTCTGTCTGGAATCCAAAGGCTGCCATCTGGCCACGTCGACCCAAGATGGGCAGGCGCAAAGCCTCAGTGTTCTGGGTCAGTTTTGCCACAGACCAAACTGTCATCTCTCCTGCCAGTCCCGAGGGACAGGGACAGCTTGTCTGCCCGGTATTTACAGAAGGTTTAGAACCACTGCCATGTGTATAAATGACGAGATCTCACATAAAACGCCTGACCTCTAACCTCTTGTGACAACCTGGAAAGCAGAGCAGTTCTCTGACTCTGCAAGGGCAGTGGCGCCCAGCGGGGCCACGTGGGTCCCCCCGAGGGGCCTGTGCTTCGTGTCCTCCCACAGACCTCACTGCCATTCCGTGGCCACTGCAGGATTTTGGTAGTCCCTTCTGGCCTTTCCCCCATTCCTTAGGTTTTCCCTTTCCTGGGAATATCCTTTAGAAAAAGAATCTTCTCTCATTTTTCCCATTGTGGACCTAAATCAGTATTCCACCAAGTCTCTGCTCAAGTGCTGGGAAGGAGAGTTGGAGACGCAGGAAGCGCAGACGAATGACAACTTCATGGCTTTGTGGCATTGCTGCCACCCACCTGTTGCTCGCCAGAACACAGAGCCTCTTCTGTCTACTAGGTGGAGTCCACAAGCAGGAAGGAGAAGGCCAAGCAGAGGCCCCTGGCCCTGAACACCGTGGAGATGCTGCGCGTGGCCAGCTCTTCCCTGGGTATGCGCGGGAGACGTTTCCTCAAAGCCCCAGCTTCAGTGAGGTGCACGGGAACCCCACCAGGGCCCGGGAATGCAGGAAAGCTCTGTGCTTCTGTGCTTTTCCTGTGCCAGGCGCCCCTTTACCCCCTGTCACACAAACGCCCCCTCCACGTTCCTGTACCGCAGATGCACCCCCTCGTGCGCGCGCGCACACACACACACACACACACACACTCTCACTCATGTGAAAAGTTGCAGTGTCTGACAACTGTCTGGCTCAAGGTACAGTGGTTGCTGCGTGGCCTCAGGAAGCTGAGAGCACTGACCTCTCAGAACAGAGATTCCAGGGTCTTTAGATGGTGACAGTGACATGTCTGTTGGCTGAGAGCCAACCTCTGCTAACAGAAGACTAGGGGCAGCCCTCAGTCCTTGTGCCCAAGTGTCGTGGGGGACACCTTGAGGGGTCCCAGTAGAGGGTGGGTGCTAGGTCAGCCCTGTGGCCGGGCAGCTGGAGACCCAGGAGCATGCTCGCCCCATGGCCAGAGTCAGCAGGGGCCTGTCGCCCTGTCCTGTGCCCCCCAGCTGGTCCAGGGCCCCGATCTGGAGACCAGGCACCCGACAACAGCTCTGTCTCCTGGCTGGGCCTGCTCAGAGCCCGCCTCGTGTTGCAGGACCCCCTCCTTGGTTGGTGCTTGAGTGCCCGACGGCCCCTCTCTCTCACAGGCATGGGGCCCCAGCACGCCATGCAGACCGCTGAGCGGCTCTACACGCAAGGCTATATCAGCTACCCCCGGACCGAGACCACCCACTACCCTGAGAACTTTGACCTGAAGGGGCCTCTGCGACAGCAGGCCAATCACCCCTACTGGGCCGACACGGTGAGCAGGGGCCTGGGGGAGCTGACCCACACACCTGCCCCCTGGGGCCTCTGGCCCAGCAGGCCTGGATGGCAGCTGTGCCAGCACATACTTCTCTGCCTCAGGTGAAGCGGCTGTTAGCAGAAGGGATCAACCGGCCCCGGAAAGGCCATGATGCTGGTGACCATCCCCCGATCACCCCCATGAGGGCTGCCACCGAGGCCGAATTAGGTAAGGGGCACCCCTTGCCCACCACCAGGCTCTCCCCCACACTGAAAGGTTCCTGGGAGGGAAGGGCAAGACGCTCCACAGGCTGGCACCTGGAAAGTATCCATCCCTTGGCAGTATAGGTGGAGTTTTGGGGAGGGTTTTTTTTTTTTTTTTTGCCAGCCTGGCAGTGTTCAGGGGTTACTCCTGACTCTGCACTCAGGAATTACTTCTGGTGGTGCTCAGGGGACCATATGTGATGCTGGGGTTTGAAGTAGTTCGGTTGCGTGCAAGACAAATACCTGCTATGCTATCACTCCACCCCAACCTCTTGGCAATTTGGGGGCTTCTTCCTGCCCCCCTCTTCCCCCTAGGAGTTGTACTCTGCTGCTGTGGGCCAGGGACAGGAGTGAAATGTGGCAGCAGGGGTAGGGCATTGCCCGAGGGCCGTGCGGGTTCTCAGGGAGACCCGGGAGCGGAGGGTGTAGGAGGTGACGGGGTGGTGGGTTGGCGGGACAAGAGAACATGGAGTCAGACAGGGACCAGGATCACCCAGGGGTGCCCCTCCTGCTTCCCACCTGTTCAAAGGGATGGTGCCCACATGCTGGGAGTGGGAAGAGGGGGAGGAGCCTCTTAGACGAAGCCTGGGGGCATGGGGGTGGGTGCCCCCATGGAGTATGGTCCCACTTAGAAGGAAATATGTGAGGTGCAAGCCACGAGCGTGAGGGGGTTGTCAAGGCCCTGCGAACGCCATCCTGTCCCTCCACTCTCAGGCCACAGCAGCCGGCTCTGGTGGCCCCGGCCACTGACCAACTGTGTGCCCGTTACAGGGAGCGAGGCGTGGCGGCTCTATGAGTACATCACCAGGCACTTCATTGCCACAGTCAGCTATGACTGCAAGTACCTGCAGAGCTCCATCTCCTTCCGGATCGGACCTGAGCGCTTCTCCTGCACTGGGAAGACCGTCATCTCCCCAGGTAGAGCTGCAGCTCCCCTACTGCCTCTGCCCACCCCATCTGGGCACTGGGAGGCCCCGGGTCTCAGAGATGCCCTGTCTCGTCAGGATTCACGGACATCATGCCCTGGCAGAGCATACCTCTGGAGGAGAGCCTGCCCACCTGCCAGAAGGGTGACACCTTCCCTGTGGGCGAGGTGAAGATGCTGGAGAAGCAGACGAACCCGCCCGACTACCTGACCGAGGCCGAGCTCATCACGCTTATGGAGAAGCACGGCATCGGTGGGTACCCGCGGGAGCTGGGGCACCTGACGGAGGCCCGTGCATCAGGCTGGCCTGGCTTCGGAAGGCTCCTCATTTCTGCCACACCCGTGAGGCTGACTGTGGACCCAGGATGCCACATGATTCATGCGTGTATAGGAAAAACACAGAAAGTCAGATTGGAATTCTGAGTCCACACCACCAGCCTGGGTCTGTCCAGGAATCAGGCCCCCAGAAACCAAAGTGCCACTTCCCTGTGAGGGGAGCAGAGAAGCCTGCCCCAGGGCCATGGTGCTCCCGGGCAGTGGCCAGAGAGTTCCCAGAGGGGCGCAGATGCTGAGGCTGCTCCTCACAGGCAAGGCAGGCCCTGCCCCTGCCGTCCATGCTGGCCCTCTGTCCCTGCGTCCCCGCATTCCTGCCACTGCTCTGGAGGGCCGAGGGACAGCCAGCCTCTGCACCCGGGCTCTGCGCCTTCCCTGTCCTGCAGGCAGCTCTCACCACGCATCTCCCCAAATTTGGGTCCTGGAGATGGGGGTGGGTGGAGTAGGGGAGCTGGACCCACTCCATCCACTGCAGGCTGCAGGCATCACGGCTAGAACATTGAGCCATGGCATGGGGTCCTTGCTTCCCCCACGGACATGAGCAGTGGGCACTGTCACCAGGGCTAGTAGGTGACAGTCGGAAAGGCTCTTGTGAGGCCGGAACAAGCAGTGGTGAAGGCAGCACTGTGCCGGCTCCATCCAGGCGGGGTGCAAGTCTGCTGGAGCCTCCCCTGCTTTGGTAAGCACAGGGGGAGCAGCCAGGCCCAGAGGGTCACGTGGGGGCCTACTCGGCTGACCATGGAGCCCACCACGTGGGGTCCACATCCTGGTCTTGCGCTCGTGCTGTGAGCACGGTGGCCCGACTGCTGGCCTCAGAGTGCCTGCCAAGGGGCTTTGCACAGGGAGCTGTCCGGAAGCCAGAAGTGGGTAAAGCAGGCAGGGGATTTGGAGGGGATGACTGGCAGTGAGTGTGGGGGCTTCTCCATAATGGGCGCTCAGTCCCTGGTTCCAGGAGGGGTGAGTGCCCAGGGTCACGGCAGGAGGGGCTGAGCACTCACAAGCCAAGCAAATTCTGTGGCCCTGGCAGGGTGCCTTGACTCTCTGGGGCGCTGCCTCCTTCTTGAATCTGGAATGGCACCTGGCACAGGGAGGGTGGGGGTGGGGGTGGCAGAGGGTCCAGGGGAGGGAGGGCCCATGACAGACAGGGTGAGGGGAGCTTTGGGGCAGCCAAGGAGCACATTGCTGTGGTTGCAGGCACGGACGCCAGCATCCCCGTGCACATCAACAACATCTGTCAGCGCAACTACGTCACGGTGGAGAGCGGCCGCCGCCTCAAGCCCACCAACCTTGGCATTGTGCTGGTGCACGGCTACTATAAGATTGGTGAGTCCGGCCGGGGGGCTCTGCACCCACCAGCCCATACCCCTGCACCGCCAGGGAGCTGCATCAGCCACCCCCAGACCCGCCCCAGCGGGGCTCACCACGCTGGATGGGCCAAGTGCCCAGAGGGGAGGAAAGAGGAACTCAGTGCCCCTCAGCCCATCAGACGGAGCCCCTCGCTGGGGTGCCGTCTGCTCTGTTCCCAGAGTCCCCAGGGACTGTGACCCCTGGAGACAAGGTGCCCCTGGCCGTACCACGCCAGGTCCTTGGGTACGAGAGCTGAGGAGGCTCCCGGGTCAGCTTGTCTGAGCTCACGGCGGCACCCCCGCTCAGATGCAGAGCTGGTGCTCCCCACCATCCGCAGCGCCGTGGAGAAGCAGCTGAACCTCATTGCCCAGGGCAAGGCCGACTACCGCCAGGTGCTGGGTCACACCCTAGACATCTTCAAAAGGAAGTTCCACTACTTCGTCGACTCCATCGCTGGTAAGACCGGCCTCTTCTCAGCTTGGTTGCCAGAGCGACCCCACTGGGGCTGCTCCCGGGGCTGGACTGGGCTCCCAGTCTGTGTCTAGAGGCTGAGGCCATGCTGGCGGATCCCAGGGCCAGGCCATTGGAGGGCTGCAGTGCAGGCTGGAGTGCAGGCCCACTGGCTCACACCCACGAGGACATGGCCTGTGGCTGCAGCCCGCAGGGTCAGCTTCCTGTGGACAGTGGCAGCCACCAGCACTGTTTGCTTACAGGCATGGATGAACTGATGGAGGTGTCCTTCTCGCCGCTGGCGGCCACAGGGAAGCCTCTCTCCCGCTGCGGGAAGTGCCACCGGTTCATGAAATATATCCAGGTAGGTGGGTGGGAGGGCTATGACCATCTTGCTGGGAAGAGGGACTGGGCACCTTCGCCAGCATGTCCCCACTCTTCGGCATGACCCCAGACCATTCCAACACACTGTCCACTGTATGGTTTGGTTTTGGTTGGGGTTCACACCTGCAGTACTCAGGGCTTACTCCTGGTGGGGCTTGGGGGACCGTCTGCGTGCCAGGGATTGAACCTGGGTTAGCCCAGTGTGAGGCCTGCACTTTACCATTGTACTATCTCTCTGGCCCCTGCCCGCTGTTTCTTAAGAATGTAATCTGTGGGGCTGGAGCGATAGCACAGCGGGTAGGGCGTTTGCCTTACATGCAGCCGACCTGGGTTCGATTCCCAGAATCCCATATGGTCCCCTGAGCACTGCCAGGAGTAATTCTTGAGTGCAGAGCCAGGAATAAACCCTGTGCATCACCAGGTGTGATGAAAAAAAAAAAAAAGAATGTAGGGGCCGGAGCGATAGCACAGTGGGTAGGGCATTTGCCTTGCACGCGGCTGACCCAGGTTCGATCTCCGGCATCCCATATGGTCCCCCAAGCACTGCCAGGAGTAATTCCTGAGTGCAAAGCCAGGAGTAACCCCTGAGCATCGCTGGGTGTGGCCCAAAAAGCAAAATAATAATAATAATAATAATAATAATAATAATCTGTGTGCTTATGGGATCAATCTATATGTAGGGATTTTAAAGCTGCCTTTCTGGGGTGGGGGAGGCAGGTCAGCAGTAGAACACTTACCTTGCACAGTTGAGGCCCTGGGTTCAGTCCCCAGCACTGCAAAAGAGAAAACCAAAAATTAGAAAAGTTAATGAGGAAAAGTGCTTCTCTTCATGCATGTAGCAAGAGTCTTGGGCCCAGGCCCAGACTATGGCAGCATAGTGAGGATCAGGTTTTCAGCTGTTGCGTGCTGTGTATTCTGACCAGGTATAAAAGTATTGGGCTGGAGAGTTAGTGCAGGGTTTAAGGTGCTTGCTTTGCATACAGCCGACTCAGGTTCAATCCGCAGCAGCATGTATGACCTACCAGGCCCCGCCAGGAGTAAGTCCTGAGCACCGCCAGATGTGGCCTTAAACCAAAATAAATGCTTCAGTAATCAGGCATTATGTATGTACTCTGTGAGTGTAGTCTTCCTTCTATAACACGTGTGTAGAGACATGTGCATCATGTGCATCACGTGTCGTGTATTCTGTGTCCTGTGGGTCGGCACTGCATGTCACTTGCTGTCCGTCACCTACTGCTCTTGTGCGGGGACCAAGTGTGGCAGGGGGCCGGGGGTTCCTGCAGCGTCGCTTCTCCCCTGCTGCTGCAGGCCAAGCCCAGCCGCCTGCACTGCTCGCACTGCGATGAGACCTACACCCTGCCTCAGAACGGCACCATCAAGCTCTACAAGGAGCTGCGCTGCCCCCTGGACGACTTCGAGCTGGTCCTGTGGTCCTCGGGCTCCCGGGGCAAGAGTTACCCACTGTGCCCCTATTGCTCCAACCACCCGCCCTTCCGAGATATGAAGAAAGGTGAGCCCCGTGTCCCCGGGCCTCAGCTGCCCGCCCCCAGGTACCTGTGGTCTCCATTCACTCTTGCACCAGGCTGGACTCTAAGGGGCCCCTGCTCCTGGCCCTCCCTGCCCGGTGGCCCCCAGATGGGAGACCCCAGCATGGCAACTGCCTGTCCTTCTGGTCCAGGTCATGACTGGGCAGGACCCGTGGTCAGCTGGCTCAGGATCCGGGCAGTGGGGGTGCTGGGTGAGGGAGAAGATGCAACAGGTGGGAGCCCCATCTGCTGAGAGGAGTGCCCACAGGAGAGTGTGTGTTCAGCGACAGTCCAGAGCACTGAGCCCAGAGTCTGGGCGGACCTGGGCCAGTTGTGCTCCCCCGCTGTGCTGTGTCCCATATGCTCTGCTCGCCCCTGACTCCGGGAGACATGAGGGAGGCATCGGCCCACTCCGCCAGGGCGGCCCTGGCATCTGGGTGCCCAGGACAGCCGACACCCACCCCAGGAGGACCTGGGGCAGCGTCCTCCTGGGGTGGGACCCCCCAGGCCACAGGCCCTAGATGAGTAGGAGCAGTAGCCGCAGGGGAGCGGTCTCACAGGGAGTGGGGTCCTGGGGGCGGGTGTGGGCGCGCACCCCAGGCTGCCCTCTCCCTGCCAGGTATGGGCTGCAACGAGTGCACACACCCCACCTGCCAGCACTCGCTGAGCATGCTGGGCATTGGCCAGTGCGTGGAGTGCGAGAGCGGGGTGCTGGTGCTGGACCCCACCTCCGGCCCCAAGTGGAAAGTGGCCTGCAACAAGTGCAATGTGGTGGCGCACTGCTTCGAGAATGCGCACCGCGTGCGCGTGTCCCCGGACACCTGCAGCATCTGCGAGGCAGCCCTGCTCGACGTGGACTTCAACAAGGCCAAGTCCCCGCTGCCCGGCGACGACACGCAGCACACGGGCTGCGTCTTCTGCGACCCTGTCTTCCAGGAGCTGGTGGAGCTAAAGCACGCCGCTTCCTGCCACCCCATGCACCGCGGAGGCCCAGGGAGGCGGCAGGGCCGGGGCCGGGGCCGGGGCCGGCGGCCCCCGGGGAAGCCCAGTGCCCGACGGCCCAAGGACAAGATGTCAGCTCTGGCTGCCTACTTCCTGTGATAGCCCCGCCTCCTGCGGGGGTGCCCGCCTCTGCCCTTGGGTCCTGGAAACCATTAAACACAGTTGTTCTCAGAATGAGCCCTTGCAGACCTTCTCTGGTGTCAGAGGGCCCCCCAGCTGCCTCTCCTGTCCTAGCTGTGCCCAGATGGACACTCCCTGTACCTGGAACACTTCTAGGTGCCTGGGTCCCGCCCTGGCCCAGTAGGGGGCCCCTGATCTGGTGGCCCCTCACTCGGCTCCACTGCCTTCGGAGGGAGGCCTTTCCTGACAGGCCCTCACCCTGTCCCCTGCACAGGGTCAGACCCCACTGTTCCTGCTTAGCAGCTCTGTGTGCTGCCCCCACGTGACCCTGCAGCCTCCAGGGTTCCTTTGTTTCCTCTTCTCAAACAGGCTCTTGTTTTCACACAGAGGCTGCCCAGTACTTCCAGGAAGTGGGGGGGTGGGGATGGGAGTGCGGCACAGGGACAGGCGCCCCACTGAGCCCATCAGCAGATACCCCCTAAGCCATGGGCCACAGGGTGCTACCCCATGCCCACCCGTGCCTCCCAAGGGGCAGAGGTTGCTCTGTGGAACACTTGGGTGTTAGGTGAGGGGCATAGCAGAAGCTTTGAATTGGGGGGGGGCGGGGGGAGATAACTTTCAGGTGAGAACTAAGGCTCTGAGAAGAGCTTTAACTGATAAGCCGAGGCTGCCCCCAGTCACTTAACTCTTGTGCCCACTGGGCCCTTTTCCTGGAGGCCACAACAGCTCCGCCCACTCTCCCTGGGACAGTCTGGGAAATTCTTGGGAGTTCAGAGAGAGAGGCTAGTGGGAAAGGCTCCTTCCCGGCCGCACTGGTCAGATCCGGGGCCTCAGGAAGCCCACACCCGTTGGCGGCCCCTGCTCTTCTACGGCAAGCTCAGAGGCTGTGTGAATGGATCCTGACTCCCGCCCCAGGAAGGTGACCTGGCTTCTGCAGGCTCAAGGACCATGTTTCCCGAGTGGGTGAGGAGCCCAGGAGACAGGGCAGTGGGCAGGGCACTTGCCTTGCATGCTGATGACCCAGGTTCAATTCCCATCACCCCAAATGGTCCCCCTGAGTCCTGCAGAAGTGATCCCTGAGCACAGCCAAGCGTAAGCCCTGAGCATTGCTGAGTGGCACAAAAACAAGGAGTGAAACTGTCCTCTGGGGGCGCTGGAAAAATCCAGTAGCCTCAGTAGCTGCGGGTGCAACTGGGGGGGGTCTCCAGTTTCACGCTGTAATTGCTGGGAAGCAGAGAGGATGGGGGCATTTGGGGAAATGCAGATAGAGGGTCTCATGACAACCCTAGGAGGTGGGTTGGTTGCTATGGTCTCCATTTTCCTGGAAAGGAAACTGATGTTTGAGTGAAAAGGTAAATGTCCAAGGTTACAGGGTATAAGATGTACCCTCAAATCTTATGGAGAGTGGGGAGTCCCCTTCTAGCACCTCTGGGTGCTCGTCCTCAAAAAAGTGGAAAGATGAAATAGGGCTCCAGAGGGGAGCAGAGAGGTGGACACATAAGGACTGATACCGGGTTCCGGGCTTTGATGACGGGGATGGACTATGAGAGTGGGGGTGGTCCTAGGAGCTTTAGGGCTAGGGAAGAAATTCCCCGAACGCCTAGCTCTCCCTGTGCCTGAGCTCTGGAGGCCCTCTGGACTTCTGACCTCCAGGATTGTAAACAATAGATGTTTGTGAACTGTTGGCAATCTGTCACAGCAGCAACGGAAAAACCAACAGGGCCGCTGGCTGGCCACTGAGGTCGGGTCTGAAGGGTGGTGGGTTCCGGACAGGGGTCTCCTATCATCTCCTGGCCGCATAGGTGGCTTCATTTCCGGGCCCCGGGGTGCAGGGATGGAGCCTTTCCCGTCTACACGACCACCCCACACTGGAGACGTGAGAGCAGTCTGGCTCCAGAGCCCAGGCGCACGTGGGCTTCCCGGCCAAGCGCCTGGGCCGGCTGGCGCGTGCAAGGGGGTGCAGGAGTGCCTTCCCCTGAAATGAGCGGTCCCGGCGGCCGCCAGGGGGCAGCCGAGGCCCGGCCGCGCCGCCGGAGCCCGAGTGCGCCTGCGCCGCGCCTGGCCGCCCGGAAGGGAAGTGGGCGGGGCCGCGGCCGGAGCGGCGAGCGGGCCGCGGAGCTGCCGGCAGGCGGGTGAGGCCGGGGCGCGGGGCGCGGGGCGCGGGGCGGGCAGCGGTGGGACAGGGCGCCGATAAAGCAGAGGGTACGGAGCAGGGGTGGGGAGGCGGGGACAGCCAAAGCAGGCCCTGCCGGGAGCGGAAGGACCGAGGTGGGAGGCTGGGGCACTGGGTGCCCCGAGGGCAGGACTGGGGGCTCCCGGTGCCCGCGGGGTGTGGCTGAGCCCGGGGAAGGAGCGCCACGTGCAGAGGGCTCCCGCCCCAGGAGCCTGTGGCTCACCTCCGCCCAGACCCCCGCCCACTAGCCCTGTGCACCTGGCGGTACCCCGGGGCCCTCTTCCCGGTTTATTTCAGGACCCTGTGGGCGTGCCTTCCCCACCCGCGCCGGGAGGGAGGGGTTCCACCTCTGTGCTGTGTGACCTCAGGCACACACAGAACCTCCTGACTTCTCTGTGCCTGAGTGTGAAGCTGTTGATCAGGGCCTGAGCTGGTGCGGGCAGGTCCAGCCCAGGTGAGGGGCCCCTCCCCGACATTCTCCCACCCACAGGCACACATGGCCAAGGCCACAGGTCCTCGCATTTCATTCAGGGTGCCCTGGGCGCCTCCAGCCTAAGGGCCCAGGGTCCGAGTGGGAGACATCACCTCCCCCCCACTTCTGGCCTCTCTGGCCTGAGGTCAGGCTCCGCTCTTTGCTCAAGCCACAGAGGAGACCCAGAGACCCCTAGTGGGGTGGGCGTTTCTGCTTCCTCCCTGGTCATCTCCAAAGGTGGCCTGGCCTCCCAAAGCTAGTGCCCCCTCTGCCTTGCTCTGTAAGGCTCAGTGTGGGGAGCAGTGTCAGGCAGGCTGCCCCCCATGTTCCCATAGGACCCCTGTCCATGAGACTGGCTTCCTCTGTGGGAGAGCCAGGCCTCAGGCTACATAGGCAGCCCGCCGTGCTGCTGCCGGCCAGGGTAGAAGGACGCGGGCCCCCGCCCAGAACATCACCCAGGCCCCTGCAGTTCCCGTGGTATCAGTGGCATCCAGCAGGCCCTGGTGCCGGGGCACGTGTGTGGTGGGTGAGGAAGCCAGGCCTGGTCTCTGCCCAGTGTCAGTTCTGTCCCAGATGGACACACATAAGCCAGGCCCTGAGCACTCTTACATTACATAAATGTTGTCACAAACTCTTGTTTCTTGGGGCCGGAGCGATAGCACAGCGGGTAGGGCGTTTGCCTTGCACGCGGCCGACCCGGGTTCGATCCCCGGCATCCCATATGGTCCCCCAAGCACTGCCAGGAGCAATTCCTGAGTGCAAAGCCAGGAGTAACCCCTGAGCATCGCTGGGTGTGACCCAAAAAGCAAAAAAAAAACTCTTGTTTCTTTTAGGGTTGTGGGCCACACCCTTCCTTCCGTGCTCACCCTTCCTTTCCTGACTCATGGCTCAGAAGTGACCCCCTGGCAGGGACCATATGTGGTGCCAGGGATCAAACACGGATCATTGATGTGCAAGACAAGTGTCTAATCTGCTGTACTATCTCTCCAGCCCCATTCTTTTGAAATAGATGTAGGAAAGGATCTGTAAGGATTTATGCCAAACTCTTCCTAGTGGTTGGTTTGAATAAAGGAATTAGGTTGGGGCTGGAGAGATACCCAGGGGCTGAAGCTCATGAACCGGGGTTGGTTGTGTGCAAGGCAAACACCCTACCTGCTGTTCTATCGCTCTGGTCCTTTTTCAGCTTAATTACCTGGTGTGGAAAAGAGAAGGAAAGTAGTCTGATTGCAAGTTAGATTTAAGCCAAAGTGCCCAGGAGCTGCCGAGATGGCACCTGGTCCCTGGGCGTGAGGCTGGGCACAGCGGCAGGGTCAGCAGAAGAGTGGGATAGGAACAGACAGGCCAGGTGGCACAGACTCATGGGGCCCAGGGGCCTGGCCCATTGCGGGCACAGAAAAGAGACCTGGGTGTACGGGAGAGGCTGCCTCCCAGAGCCTGGGAGCTTCCATCACCATTTAGGGGGTAAACTCGGGGCCCCTTCTGCTCTCCCAGGGCTGCCTCTGGGCCCCCGTAGGGTAGTAATTTCATCTTAGTGTCTGGGTGCCACGGCCCCCACCAGGGCAGGGACTGCCTTGCTCCTGGATCTCCGTGGCCACCCATAGCTTCGCAAGGTTGCTGGTGACAGATGGCAGTGCCTTTTGCCCCTTGGCCTGCTGAGGACCAGCCCTGGTCCAGGCCCAGAAGAAGCCAGTGGTCACTCCTGCCATTGCAACCAGCATCCATGCTGCCCTCTCCTGCCCCGCCCGTCTGCTCCACACCCGTTCTGTCCGCCGTCCTCCCCGTGAACTGCCAGGCCCTGGGGAGACAGGCAGAGGCCGGAGCACTCTGGGCACCAGCATTCCAGGGAGAGGAGCGGAGGAGCCTCTGCGTTCCACCCTCCGCATTCCGCCCAGTCGCAGAGGCCCCCAGCTGCCTCCGTGGGTGAGCCGGGCTCCCGCACGGTGGCCCCAGGGGCTTTGGGGAGGCCCGGAGCACTGGCCTCGGGCTGTGCATGCCCCGCGACCCAGGCTTTGTCTCTGCCTGCCCGGGGTCCGTTCTCCATCAGGTCACCCCGACATGCTACATTGCTCACATTGCTCACACCCTGGCACAGAGGGTCCTGACTCCTTTCTCTGCTCCAAGGTGCTGAACCCTGTGGGGACTTCACCCCCTGCCTCTGGGTTTTCACAAGCTTCCTGCACGGCTGGCTCTGCCTTCTGCCCACGGTCTGGCCTGCTGGTCCACAGTGTCTGCCCTCGCCCGGCTCCCTTCTCCCCCTTTCCCTTGCATCCTCAGCTCCGGACCCGCCTGCCCACGCCACCCAGGGGCTCCGCCCATTTCCCTCTGCTTGTGAGGAACCGTGAAGCGTGGCTGGTGGGTTTAAGTCTGGCCCCATAGCCTGCCCTTCCAGGTGCCCCTCTGTCCATAGTCCTTTCTGTATGTCTTTTATTTGCGGCAGGGGGAGGTGAAGTTGAGCCGTACCTGGCAATGGTTGGGGGCTCCTCATCCCAGCTGTGTGCTGGGTACTCCTGGTGATGCTCAGGACACTGTGCACGCAGTGCTTGGACCAGTCTGCTGCCAGCTATCCAAACCCAGTGTCCTTTAAGCTTTACTCTCTTCCTTCACTTTCTATAGATCTGCTTGCTCTTTCTCTCTCTCTTTTTCTTTCCTTTCTTTCTCTTTCTTTTTCTTTTCTTCCTTTCTTTTTCTCTTTTTCTCTTTTTTCCTTCCTTCCTTCCTTCCTTCCTTCCTTCCTTCCTTCCTTTTCTCTTTTCTTTTCTTTTCCTTTCTTTTCCTTTCCTTTTCTTTTCTTTTCCTTTTTTCTTTTCTTTTTTCTTTTCTTTTCTCTGTTACACCCAGACACTCACTCCTGGCTCTGCACTCTGCACTCCTGGCGGCTTCAGGGGGCCAAATGGGATGCCAGGGATTGAACCCAGGTTGGCCGCCTGCAAGGAGAGCACTTTCCCCACTGCCCATGTCCCTGCTCCTTCCTCCCACTGCCAGCCCAAAGGCAAAATTTGAAACCTGGTCTACAGAGATTCCAGAAGATCCTCTCATGCCATCTTGCCCGCTGTTCACTTGTCAGAACCTGAAGGGCCCCAGGAGGGGGTCATGGACTCTCTATTGTTCGCCCAGTTTGTTTTCTTTGGGGCCACTCCTGGCACTGCTTAGAGGTTGCTCCTTACTCTGCACTCAGGAATCACTCCTGGCTGTGCTCGAGGGACCATGTGGGATGCCGGGGATCGAACCCGGGTCAGCCGAGTGCAAGGCAAATCAAATGCCTTACATGCTGACCTACGGCTCTGGCGCCACCCCGCACCCCAGCGCCCAGATAGGACCTAGCTTGCAGCTCAGACTGTGTGAGCATCAGTGACCAACTCTGTTTCCTCCTGTCGCACCCAGAGTGAAGACTCCCTGGAGCCCCGGGATGCCCTGGCATGGCCTGCGGTGCCCCCCAGCAGACCAGCCAGATGGCGGAGGAGATCCCGGGCTTCCTCGACACCTTCCTTGTTGACTTCCCGGCCCCACCTGGCCCCGAGAGCCCGCTGCCATGGGATGCGCCCGGGAGCACGCTGAGCCAGGAGGAGGCTGAGGGGGAGCTGCTGGAGCTGGTGGGGACCTTCCTGAGGAGCAGGTAGGAGGGGACAGTCGCACCTGGGGCTGCTGTCCCCTGGGCAGGCGTCTGCGGTCAGGGCCCCGCATGCTCCCAGAGCTTTCAAGGTGGGACCCCGGGGCTGGCTCGATGGCCTAAGTGCAGGCTTCGCACACAGGACGAGTGAGGTCCTTCCCCGGCACCTCGTGGTCCCCGCGCCCTGCAGGGAGTGACCCCTCGCGAGGCACAGCTGAGACGGCCCCTGAGTGTGGTCCAGCATGGCCCTGAAACCAAAACAGACTAAAGGCATCAAGAAGCCTCTGTTCCTGCCATTCTCTGGCCAGTAGTCCCCGGCAGCGCTTGGCCTAAAGACGCGGCCCTCCTGGCAGGGCTTCTTGTCACACAATGTCTCCTCCCCGTGGTCCATCTCCGGGGCGTCTCTCCCCGTCTGTATGGTTATCCGTCCTGTCTGGACAAGGACGAGGCCTCACCTTAAGGCCAGCGAAGACCAGTCAGGTCCATTCAGGTCACATCTGGGCCACTGAGGCGGCAGAGCTTCTCCTCGTGACGTGCTGAGCACTGAGCCCGTATGTGTGCCCGTGTCTCAGGAGGCACCACCCGGCAGGCTGAGGGACAGAGGCCAGTGTGCCCCTCACAGGCCTAGCACCTGCCTTTGGGCTGGGGAGGAGGCTCACAGTCGTGCCAGCTGACAGGCCTCATTGCGTCTGTGTGAACCACGTCACTCTCGGTGGTGCCATGACTGACACATGTCCCCAGCCTTGGTGTGCTGTATGTTTGCCCTTGAACTGTTGGCAGCCGCCCCCTCACCGGGCCTTCTGCAGAGCCTGGGCCGGGGAAGGAAGGGAGAAACCAGAGAGGGGCAAGCTGGGGCAAGGGGGTGGCTGGGGAAAGAGTCCTCAGAGCAGTGGTGGCTCAGAGAAGGCCACACCATGGGGCCTGGACCTCAGAGGCTCCAGTGTCCAGAGTGCCGGTCAGTGCCCAGATGAGCAGGAAGAGGGAGCTGCCCGAGGGGAGGGAGCTGGTGGGGTGGGAGGAAGGGCCGCTGTTGCCTTTCCGCAGTGGAGATGGAGGGAGAAGGAAACAGGAGTGACCAGAAGGGGCTGGGGGTCAGTGCGGGGTAGCAGAGCACAGGGCCTTGGGGCGTGCTTAGGGAAGGGGGCAGGCGTCTCCCTAGGAAAACCAGGATTTGCCTGAGGAGCATGGAGGTCCCGGGAGACCTTTGGAGGGGGTGAGGAAGAGAGCGAGGGAGAGGAGGAGGGAGAGGGGGAGGGATGTGACTAGCCCTGGGCTCAGGTGTTGAACCAGCACCCCGTTAATTAGTAGGATGACAAGCAGGCCTGAGGCCTGGGAGAGGCCAGGAGTCTTGGCCCCTAGGGTCTGAAATTGGGGGTTGGGGGGCAGCACTGAGCTCCCATCAGCCCCTTAACCCCACCCCTCCTACACACACACACACACACACACACACACACACACACACAGTGCACCTGAGCGCCCTCTCTGAGGCACCTTCACTTGTTAAAATGTAGTATTTTTAAGTCTGATCTTTCCACCTATCCCCCGGGATTTCCAGAGTCGCCTGGCTTGTTTCTGGTATCCCTTTCCTGTGTAGACATGTGTGTCCACGTGTCATGTTATCTCAGGGGTGTCGTGTTATCTCAGGGTGGCATCTACTTGTGCTCCTGGGCTGCATCCCAGCTCCCGCATCCCAGGGCGGGGCCTGCTGCCCCTGCAGGAGAGTGTTCGGGATTCAGCTGCCCAGGGGAGGGGCAGGAATTGTCGGCCGCTCCCCATCCCCCCTTCACAGGGTCCACAGCTTGCCTGTCCCCCACCCCCTGCCGTTTGCACTATCTCCACGTCTCCCTCTGTGAACAACCCCGCCCACCCACCCCCCAGCCTGCCCCCCTCTCCCCCAGTGTCCAGTGGGACCCTGGGTGAGGTGGGAGGGGGGACAGGAAGCGGCCTGGCCCACAGCCAGCTATTGTCTGGGTTCTGGGCCGGAAGCTGCTTCCCCATCCCCACTCCGTGCCGTCCCTGTGGCCCGTCCTGCAGGAAGCCCCAGCATGACCTCACCATGAGCCGAGGACGGTCACCTCTTCTCCGGGCAGGAAATCCCCGGAGAGCAGAGGAACTCATTTCTTACGTCCCGGCTGGTTGTTTTTCAGAGCCATTCGGAAGGGTTCTCCCGAGTCACCCTCGTTGGTGAGCAACACTCGTGCCTCTGGGGGATGCTGAGACCACCGTAGACAGCCCTGGGCATTGCCCCAGGATACAGGGCCTTGGGGGTACACTCTGCTCGGCTGAGGGGCTCCCACTGCAGCTCCAGAATCTGGGTGTGTCCCTGAAGCAGCTGGAGCCGGGGGCAGTGTCAAAATTTCCTGTCGTCCTTCTGAGGGAGTTTCCTTCTGTCCACCTTCACGATGTCCCCAGCCACCCCTAGCCCTCCATCTCTTCCCACCGGCCTCCCCAGTTTCCCACTCCTGCCCGTAGCAGATCCCGAGGCCTGTCAGTGAGACCCTGGTCTTGTTTATAGTTGTTCCCCTCTGGCAGTGGGCAGGGGTACCTGGGGTCACTCCACTCCTCCACCAGCTACCATCTGGCTCTGCCTTCGACCGAGTGGGTCCTGCAGCTCCAGCCCCCCACCTTCAGCCCCGCTGGCCGGGCCTCTAGACTTCAGATGTGCAGTGGGCCTGGCACTGCCATGTTTGCCCTTCATGTTTCAGCGCAACCCACAGCCCCCTGCTCCACACCCACCAGGGCCAGCTCTGCACTGCCCTGACAGCGCCTTGCCCAGCTGCCCTGGGTCCTGCCAGCCGAGCACAGTGCACCCGCTCGCTGAAGGTGTCCACGTTCCCAGGCTCCCTTGGAGTAGGGCCGAGCACAGCCTGGCGGGTCCAGTAGAAATGGACCTTCCCCTATTTCCAGGCCCATCAGGCGGGTCCTTCCGGTGGTCAGTGGCCGCCGCCCTCTCTCTGCTCCGGCCTCAGCACCCGCTTCACCTCCCTTTCCCCAGCATCCTCCATGACTGGTGTGGGTTTCCCAACAATCCGGATTAGGGGCTCACCCTACTCCGGGATACCCTCGTCTTTTTGGGTTTGTTTTTGGGTCATACCTGGCGGTGCTCAGGGCTTATTCCTGGTGGTGCTTGGGGGACTGTATGGGATGCTGGGGAATGAACCTCAGTCAGCCGTGTGCAAGGCAAGTGCTTTAGCCCCATGCTCCAACCCCAGGCGGCCTCACCTTCCGGAGGTGCCCCCCTGAGAGGAGGGGGCACGTCTCCAGGTGAGCCTTTGGGGCCAGTCTTACCGAGGAGTCTGCTCCACCGCCCTCCTTTCTTTCCCTTTCTCCTTCCTCTGTGGCCGCTGTGATGGCCAGGGCTCCCGGGCTTTAGCTGCGCTCCCACCCTGAGTCACAGTGGACAGGGGGCAGGAGTCTCCAAGGGCAGTGCATCCACTGGGCCACACATATGGGCCGGTGCTGGGGACCAAACACGGGGCCTCCCCCTCAGGCGTCCCTCTGCCCCCTCCCTTGCCTGCATCCCCAGGAATGCTGTGCCACACCTCGCCTCGTCCCTGGCCCACGCAGCCGTGTCCCAGTTGTTGCAGACCGATCTCTCGGAGTACAGGAAGTCGCCCCAGCAGGAGGAGAACCATGAGGAAGAGGAGACAGATCCTGTGACCCGTGAGTCCTGCCCCAAGGGGCCCTGACTCCTAGGCCACAGAACCACCTGCCCCGCCAGACACAGGAGCCGCAGGAAGCTCTGGTTTGGGGGGCGTCAGGGCCTCTCAGTGCTGCTCAGGAGCAGCCCTGGCCGGAGACTGGTAGGGGCAGGGTGTGGTGCCAGGATCCAGCCCAGGCCCGCCACACGCCACGCAAAAGCCCTTCTTGCTATTCTGACTCTCCTGCGCTGGTCTGAAGTGATCGGCGTATCGATCTCATCCGCTGCTGTTATTCCATATCATTTCTACGATAGTCTTACCCATCCCCTCCATCACATCACTTACCGTCGCTGTGTGCAAAGCTGGCTCCAGCCCTCTCAACCATCCCCCTGGCCCATCACCTGTGCCTTTAAATTCAGCCTCGGTGACTCCCAGGCTGGAGGGGAAAGGAAGAAACAGTCTCTCCGGAGCACTAGGTGTCCAGATCCTTCTCATCTGCGTCCCCTGCCCTCTCCCCTCCCCTCATGGCCAGGGCAGAGCCAGTGCTGAACTCTTGACCCGCAGCCATTGCCCTGTGCAAAGGGAACCGCCCAGCCCGTGCCTGGGGGACACCGGCGCCACCTGCTGGTAGGAAGGTGCCGCGGCCATCAGCTGTGCCCTAGGCCTGGGGGGGTTCCAGTGCCCGTGAAGCTGGAGTCCTCCCAGTAGGCGGAGGCCTGGGCCAGCCTGTCCCAGAAGTGGAACCGCCTGCCGTGTCAAAGCCCCTTTAGCCAAGGGGGTGCTGTGCTGGTTGCCTCGAGAACCCTTGCCGATGGGACTGAGCCCTCCGGTGTGGCCCCGGAGGCCGCCGCAGCGAACCCCGGGCATAGCCCTGGCCCCTGAATCAGGGCTCCACTGCGTGCCACCTGGGGAGTGGCCGGGCAGGCATCCCTGCTGTTTTTCCTTTTCACCAGTGATTGCTGTCTGCCGGGCACAGGGTCAGGTCCAGACAAGACTTAGTAGCATGGCCCCAGGCGAGAAAACAAATGTGCTCCTGCCTGGGTGTTGGCCTTAATCAGAGCTTAGAGCCTGTGGTTTGCACAGGCTGGAGCCCTGGGGGGGCGGGAGGGGCTCTGCATGCACAGGATTCTTCAGAGGAAAGGAGGTAGAGGCCGGGACACTGGGCCTGTTTGCCAGGAGCTGTCAGCCCTGCCAGAGCCTGGTTTTTTGTTTAGCCTCTTGACTTGGGGCCATACCCAGTGGTGCTAGGGATCAAACCCAGGGCTCCTGCATGCAGAGCATGTGTTCGCACCCTTGGAGCTCTTCCTCCTGGCCCCACTTAATCCCAAACACCCGAATGAGCCCCAATGAGCCCCCCCCCCCACATGCTGCCTCTGTGTGTGAGGGGGGAGGCGCGGCCAGTGCAGCATCAGGAGCTGGTTGCAGGGGCAGGGGGAGGGGTGTGTGGTGTCCCGCAGCCGCTGCCTGCCTGGGGAGGAGCTCTTCTCCACTGAACCCCCATCCTTTGGGCGTGGGTGTGGCAGCCCACTCCTCATGTCCACCATGTTACTCGCTGTTTACTCCCCCACCCTTAATGGCCCCGGGCTCCCATGTCCTGCTGCGTGTGCCAGGCCTGGGGATCCTGGGGCTGCGGGCGGGGCCCCTGGCATTTCCTTAGGCCACTGTTCCTCTTCATCTTCTCCTTAGACGCCAGGCTTAGGTAGGATCTGGCCTTTTCTTTTAAATTAGGGTTGTGGGTGTATCACCTGTTTCCACCAGACAGATTGCCTCAAGCCTTAGTGGATTAGAAACAAGAAACATTCATCAGCCCATGGCCCCCCCCAAGGCTAGAGTTTGGGCGCTACAGAGCTGCTGGCTGGGGCCCTGGTCTCTCAGGAAGGCCCGCAGGGGTCGCGCCCAACCTCTGAGGTAGCCCCAGCTCCTCTCCGTGTGGACCCTGAGCACTGCCGGGAGTGACTCCTGGGTGCAGGGTGAGGAGTAGCCCCTGATTATCACCAGGTGTGGCCCATACGCAAGCAAACAAGACAGCGTCAGCCCTGGGTGCTGCCTGTGCTGCCCACAGCACCCACCGGCCTTATAGCCTGTGCTGCATCTACTGCCTTTCATTTCTGGGTCCAAGTGATTGGAGGCTTTTTCTTTTACTCAGAATCAAGTAGTTTTTGGAATTTTGTAGCCTTCCCTTTTTGTGACACTTGTTCGTTATTTTTTTTTCCTTCATAGCACAACACTTTACATGTTTGCAAGCTCTTTAAAAGTCCGTCTCCAAGGGGGCCAGAGTGCTAGCACAGCGGGTAGGGCGTTTGCCTTGCTTGGGGCCAACACAGGTTCGATCCTGGGCATCGAACATGGTCCCCTTATAATTCAGGAATTAGAATTCCTAAGTGCAGAGCCAGGAGCAAGCCCTGAGCACAGCTGGGTGTGGCCTTCCAAACACCATCCCCCTCAAAAAAAAAAATCAGTTTCCAAATATAAAAAGTCCATTTTACCCTTTAGGATTCTTTTTCTAAATTGAGATAATTGTAGCCTGACATGCAATTGTAAGGAGCAACACAGAAGGAGCCCACGCAGCCTCCACCCAACTCCCCCCAACAGCCATGTCTGGAAAAAAAAAAAAAACCCTACAAAATATGCCTCCAGGATCCCCCCAGTGACCCGGCAGAGTCCCCGCCGCCTTGGCGCAGCCCTAGGCCCTGGCAAGCTCTGGCCTCGTTTCTGCCGGCTCATTTCAGGCAGCCTGCAGCGTGTTGCTTTCAGAGACCGGCTTTTGCCCTTGATGTCCTCCCCCAGGGGGGCCTGATGTCTTCACGTGCTGCTCCCCGCTGTTCCGTCCTTGTGGGGAGGGGCCCTGGCTCCTGCCCTGTGCTGTGTCCATGTATCCCGGGCCTTCATTTCCCTGGGCTGAGGGGCTTCTCGGGAACCTTGCTGGGTTCTGTGGCCGTTGCACATTTTGTGGGTGGGGGGGGGGAAATCCTTTTTGTTTGGGGGCCACACCTGGCAATACTCAGGAGTTACTCGTGGCCCTGCACTCGGGGATCACTCCTGGTGGTGTCGGGGGACCGTATGGAGTGCCAGGGAGCAGGCCTGGGGCAGCCACGTGCTGGGCAAGCACCCTGCCCACTGATAACTATCGCTCCGGCCCCCAGAAATCATTTTTAATAGCAGTTTAATTCTTCACCAGGAGAATAGACCACAGTTTGCCCTGTCATTGCATATATAAGGCTTCTAATTGACGTATAAATATAAATTATTATGTAGTTTGCCCCCAAATTATTTCTGTGATCTCCCCCTGTTCCTTTGTGGTGGGCTTCCCTGAGCAGCGTGGGTCTCCCTGGTACCCGGTACAGTGTCAGACCTCTCATTTCTGACTGCTGATGCCACAGGCTGTCACTCAGGGTACGTGAGGCTCAGGTTCAGGAGGCCCCGGTGGCCCACCCAGGCCCGGGATGGGGGGCCCGCGTGGTCAGGGACACAAAACGGGGCCTCTCGACCCCGCCATGGTGCTTCCCTAACTGTTGCTTCTCCGCCCAGCAGTGCTGGATGCCAAAGGCCTGGCCAGGAGCCTCTTTAACCAGCTCTGGGAAGTCTGTGGTCAGTGGCAGAAGCAGGTGCCACCGGCCACCCTGGCCCCAAAGTGCCAGTGGCTGGTTTCTGTCCATGCCATCCGCAACACCCGCCGCAAGATGGAGGACCGCCACGTCTGCCTGCCCACCTTCAACCAGCTCTTCGGCCTGTCCGTGAGTGTCCCCAGCCCGAGCTCAGCGTGCCCCAGGGGCCCCATGAAGGTCACCACAGGGTCACAGTGAGAGCAGGGCCCCCGGCTGCCCCGCTGCTCCTCCAGCACTGTGGGGCCTACATGTCCGAGCTGGCCACTGCCCCCCATCCCGGCCCCTCCCCACCGAGGGACTGAAGAAGGGGGAGGGCTGAGCCCCTGTGAGCTGAGCCCCAGGTGGGTGACCGCCTGCCCCTCCCCATCAGGACTCTGTGGACCGCGCCTACTTTGCCGTGTTTGACGGCCACGGAGGGGTGGACGCTGCTAGGTACGCTGCTGTGCATGTGCACGTCCACGCCGCCCGCCAGCCAGAGCTGCCCACCCAGCCCGCAGAGGCCCTGAGACACGCCTTCCAGCGCACCGACCACATGTTCCTCGGCAAAGCCCGGCGGGAGGTGAGAAAGGGCGGAAGGTAGCACCGGAGGGATGGACTCGGGGGTGAGGGGTCAGCCGCTCCTTGGGGTGAGGACAGAGGGCCGTGTTAGCTGGATGGAGCCCTGTTGGCAGCCACGCTGTTTTCTTCTTAAGGTGGGGAGAGGGGTGGAGGTGTGTGTTGGTGGGGGGGCATTCTTCATTAGAGCAGAAACAGCACCAAACTGACCTGAGCCTGGACCACTGAGACTGTCCTCTCCCCGGCAGCGGCTGCAGAGCGGAACCACGGGGGTGTGTGCGCTCCTCACCGGCAAGACCCTGCACGTGGCCTGGCTCGGGGACTCCCAGGTGATCCTGGTGCAGCAGGGACAGGTGGTGAAGCTGATGGAGCCGCACAGACCCGAGCGGCAGGTGAGGACGCCCTGCCCGCAGGAGGAGGGGCCGGAGTGCCTTACTCCTCCCGAGGGGGCCGGCCCAGCCCTCAAGCTGGGGGATGCCGTGTGCAGGAACCCCAGATGACCCATTCCTCAGAGCTCCCCGTGTCTTCCGCTCCTGCAGGTGGGCTGGGCCGCATCGTCCCTCCCGTGTCCTTCTCTCGCCCTTTGCCAAGTGTGTCTGCTCTGTGTGTGACTGAATGGAGCCGTCTTTCTCCTTCCATGGTTTGGAGTCACTGCTGAGAATATCAGTCAGGCCATGCTCATTTTTTTATTTTTTGCTTTTTGGGTCACACCTGGCGATGCACAGGGGTTACTTCTGGCTTTGCCCTCAGGAATCACTCCTGGCAGTGCTCAGGGGACCATATGGGATGCTGGGAATCGAACCCAGGTTGACCGCGTGCAAGGCAAACACCCTACCCGCTGTGCTATCGCTCCAGCCCCGTGGCCGTGCTCATCTTAACGGGGACAAAAGCATTTCTCCACCATGCTACGCCAACAGCAGAGGCTGTCCCGGGGTTGGCGGGGGAGAGAACTGAGGTTCGTGACTTGTTCAGAGCCCCAGCCAGGAAGTGGAGGCACCTGTCACTCACTGCCTCTGTGCTGGTGCTGCCAGTACCCGCACCCAGTAGGCCTTCCCACCCACACGTTTCTGCACCCAGGGACGTGTGGACAAGTCAGCGCTCAGAATAAGAACCCCTCCTATGTCTGAATCCCCTCACCTCTGGTCAGTGCTGTTCTGACGCCCTCTCAGGACTTATCCCTGGGGTGAATTTTTCTTTTTCTTTTTTTTTTTTTTTTTTTGCGGGGGGAGGTTTCACACCTGGCAGTGCTCAGGGGTTCTTTCTAGCTCTGCACTCAGGAATCACTTCTGGCAATTTTTGAGGATAATATGGGATGCCAAAGGTGGGTTGGCCGCACGCAAGGAAAACACCTTCCCCTCGCTGGATTATTGCTCTGGGCCCTGGAGTGGATTTTGCTGAGCACTGCCCCATGGCACCGTGGGCCACAGCCACACTCTGTCCTGTCCCCAGGAGGTCAGACTGGGTGACCTGGAGCACATGGGAACTGAGAGGAGCCTGTGTGGGAGCGACTGGCTGCAGTGGCGCCTGCTCTCACATGCGTATCCCAGGAGGGAGCAGAGGCCAGAGCTGCGCTCCATCCAGGCTCCTGTCAGCTGCTCCTGTCGGGCAGGTCACCACGTCCCTTCCTCCTCTTCGTCCCTTTCCCGCTGGCCTCAGCCCATCTCAGTGCTCACAGCAGAGGCCCGTGAGCCCAGGCCGGGGCTTCTGCACGGTGGCAGCAGCTCTGCGGGGGGACGGAAGCCGGGCGTGTGCTGGGTGGCAGAGGCGTGACAGGGTCTGCAGCCTCCACACCAGCCCTGAGGAGCGAGTGGGACCCTCCCTGCTGCTGCCGGTTTTGGGGGGGGGCCCCTGCAGAGCTGCCCTGCTCAGACCTGGCAGTGCTCCGGGGCGCCTCACGGCTGCTCTGCGCTTCGGAATTCACTTCCTGGGGCGGTTCTGGGCTGGAACCCGCCACCCACACTGGCCCTCCGAGCCGGCTCTCGGCCCTCAGCAGTGACCCTGCTCAGGACACCACTGACCGGGACCACTGGTCCCTGGGTGTGACGGCCAGGGGAAGGGCTGCAGGCTGGGACTGAGTGTGGCTCGTAGGCCTGTGCTCCAGCCCTTGGCGCTGTCTCCACCCCCGACCAAGGAGGCTCCTGAGCACTCATGACCAGACTGGGCCCCTGTCCTGTTTCTAGGGCTAGAACCCCTGCGGCCTTTGGGGAGCAGAAGCCCTGGACCTGGCCTTGTCCTGCCACGTGACTGCACCATCTCGAGCTTGCTCCTGGGCCAGTGATGCACAAGAAGGGGCAGCATATGGGGGCTGGAGCAATAGCACAGTGGGTAGGGCGTTTGCCTTGCACGCAGCCGACCAGGGTTCGAATCCCAGCATCCCATATGGTCCCCTGAGCATTGCCAGGAGTAATTCCTGAGTGCATGAGCCAAGAGTGACCCCTGTGCATCGACGGGTGTGACCCAAAAAGGAAAAAAAAAAAAGAAGGGGCAGTATACCTGTGTGAAGTCCCTCAGTGTCCCCAAGTGAGCCACCACCAGCCCTCGGGGTGCACCCACGCACTCTGCTGCCTCATGAGCATCTGCCCGACGCCCCTCACTGTTCAGAGACGCAGCTGCCGGCTGCCTGGCTGGGGTGTCCCTGTAACCTGTGATGAGCCACGTCTGCCAACCAGGGACCACGTGGGTCCTCTCTCCTGGGTTCATGCCTCCCTTGGGCGTTGTCCAGAGCCATGGCTCTCTGCACCGGGGCCTCACTCTGCCCGTCTCCCATAGGACGAGCGGGAGCGCATCGAGGCGCTGGGTGGCTTCGTGTCTCACATGGACTGCTGGCGCGTCAACGGCACCCTGGCTGTCTCCAGAGCCATTGGTAAGGAGGGAGCGGGCCTGCACGGGGGGCGCGCCCAGGGCCCCAAACTCTCGACCCCTCCAGGCCCACGACCCACCCAGCTCCTTGGGCTGGGGAGCTGTGAGCAAAGTGTCAGGTCATGAGGCCCAACTGTGAAGGTGCGCTGGTGAGCACCGCGCAGGTGGCCGTTAGAAATTTCTTTCTAGGACAAGGGTGTGCTTCAGGGGGAGCACAGAAGAGGCCCTGGGTTCCATCCCCAGCTAGGAAAATGAAAAGAAACTTCTCTTTCACGAAAGGAATTGCAGCTAATTCTGCAGTTGTGTGTCTTGTCTCTTGGATAAATATATAAATGCTCAGAAAAATCTAGCAGGAAATTCTCAACTAGTTACTGTATACGTGCTGGAGGACAAATTTTTTTTTCTTCTCTCTTTTGGGGTCACATCTGGCAATGCTCAGGCATTATTCCTGGCTCTGCGCTCAGGAATCATCCTGGCAGTGCTCGGGGTGGGAGAACCATATAAGATGCGTGGGATTGAAACTGAGTTGGCCGCCTCTGAGGCAAACACCCTAGCTGCTATACTATTGCTCTGGCTCCTGGACGAGTATTTTTAATACTCTATAAAGGCTGATTTTTAGTGGGTCAGAGAAATAGTACAAGGGTGAAGGCCCTTGCCTTCGCATAGCTGACCTCACTTTGATGTCCAGCACCCCATATGGTCCCCTGAGCACTGCCAGGAGTGATCCCAGAGCACAGCTGGATGTGGCCCAAAGACCCTTCATTTCCTTCTGCCCCACCAAATGCTGATTTCTGTCCCCCTTTTAGATTTTTTTTGGGGGGCCACACCCAGCAATGCTCAGGGCTAATTCCTGGCTCTGCACTTAGGAATCGCTCCCAACAGTGCTCAGGGAACCATAGAGGATGTCTGGGATGGAGCCCGGGTGGGCTGCATGCAAAGCAAGCCCCTGACCCACTGTGCTAGCGCTCCAGTTCCCCCCACCTGCACCCCCAGCCTGGGCTCAGCAGCCACACCACACCTTCAAGGACATGGTGTCTTTCTCTCTCCAAGAGTAGTGTTCCTCTAACACCTCTCGTGGACCATAGCAGGCTGGGCACCTGCCCTGCCTGTGGCCAACCCGGGCTTGATCCCCAGCGTTGCATATGAGTAACCAGGAATGACCCATATGCACCACCAGGTGAGCCAATGGTACCAGTGCTGTGCCACAGCTCTCTTCTACCTGGAGCGCAGTTTGAACATGCCCCCAAGTAACCTGACACGTCCTACCGAAGAACACCTGCAAGGAGAACACGGGGGGGGGGGGGGGGGGGGAGTACAGCAGGAAGGCGGTGACGAGCGCGTCCTGTGCCTGCACTCTCGGCTCTCTGCCTCCGGCCGTGGCAGGCAGACCCCTCAACTGAAAGACTTCTTTCAGTTGGAGAGAGCAGACACAAATGAGAGCGCTCCATGAAAGCGAGGTGGTGTGGAGCGGGGGATACCTATGTCCCCCCACCCCACCGCCACCTACCCCGCCCCAGCTAACCCCTGCAGCCAGGCATGTCCTGTCTTTGCCCTCTGCGGTGACTTCTGTGGCTTCTGTTCTTGCGTCTCTGGACACAAGACTGGGGGATCGTCGGGGTATTCCAACGGTGGCCTAGCAGGGAGGACCAGAGGGCGGGCTTGGCCCAAGGAGAGGGGAGCCCCCCTGAGTGCAGTGTGCACCGGCCAGGGCAGGCACAGGAAGGGGCGGGGACCATCAGGGAATTCACTCCCTGAGTGTAGGTAGGAGTGAGGAGGGGAAGTGAGTCCAGCTGCATTTTGAAGGTGAAACCAACAAATGTGCTCGTAGGGACCTGAGAAAGTCAGCGGGACCCCCAGAAGTTGGGCCCAGGGCACTGGACAGGACCATTATTCCTCCTCCTGCCCGCTGATGCCCGGCGCCTCTCTCCCGCCCAGGGGACGTGTTCCAGAAGCCCTATGTGTCCGGGGAAGCGGACGTCGCCTCCCGGGAGCTGACGGGTTCTGAGGACTTCCTGCTGCTGGCCTGCGACGGCTTCTTCGATGTCGTCCCCCACCAGGAGGTCCCTGGCCTGGTGCAGGCTCGCATGGCGGAGCGGCAGGGCAGTGAGCTGCGTGTCGCCGAGGACCTGGTCGCCGAGGCCCGGGAGCGGGGCTCCCACGACAACATCACAGTCATGGTGGTCTTCCTCAGAGACCCCCGCGACCTGCTGGAGGCCAGGGCCCAGGGGGCAGGGGACCGCCGGGCAGACAGCGGAAGCCGGGACTTGCTCTCTGGCCTTCCAGAGCCGGAGACCGACGCTCCGCGGCAAAGCTAAGCTGCCCTGGCCCCTGCCCCGTGCTCTCCCCCCTCCAATGCCTTAGGGCCCAGCAGGTGGCACTGGGCACCGCCCACGCAGCCCTTTCCCCAGGACCCCAAGCTCCTTGTGCCACTCGCCCGTCTTGGAGGCTGTGGACTTGCCGTGGACATGGGTAGTCAGGAGTGTGGTGTCCCCTCACGGCTCTCCCAGGAAGCCTCAGGACGCAACCCGTGCCAAAGAGCCAGGTCTGGAAGAGTCAGCCCCGGGCTCAGAGAGTTGCCAGTTAGCCCCTCAGCCGGCCCAGGAGCCCGGACGCTCTCAGACCTGTCGGGGGTGGCCATTCCTCCTGGCCCCCGGCCAGGCTCCCCACCCACGGGCAGTGCCGGGCCCAGGCCTGGCCTCCCCAGCCCTCTCCCTCCAGCCCACGGAGTGGAGTGGCAGAGTGACCCCCTGTGTGTCTTTGTATTTGGGTCTTCTTTTTTCTTACTCCAGGGGAGCATCTTGCCCAAAAGCAGTATTTCAGGTTTTGTCTGTTTTTGTCAGTGCCAAGGTAACCCTGTTGTGTGGCGTAACTTATGCAGAACTTAGCATTTATCTCATTCCTGAGGGAACTGAAGTATTGATTTTGTGTGTGGGGGGGTTGTTTTTTGTCGTTTTTTGGTTTGGGGTTTTTTTTTGTTTTGTTTTGTTTTTGCAGTATTACTGATTTTTATTTTCCTAAATCAGGATTGAAAGGAACCTTTCTCCCAGGTGGTGTTAATAAGCCATTCAAGTGCCTTAACAGCCCGGGCCTGGCTTGGGCTGCAGAGCACAGGGTGGTGTGATGGGCTGGGCGTGTTTGAGTTTTCACAGATGCAGGCTATATTTTGCTACGGTGGCGGGGGCTGGGCTGCATGAATTCTTCCCGGGAGAAGTCACTCTGCCTCTCTGTGGTGTGGGTAGCCTGCCCCCTGCCCACCTTGGCCATTCATGTCTCTGGTCGACCGCCAGCGGGGGAGCCCAGCATTGTGAGACAGGTCTCTGCTGCTTGATTGGAATGTTCCAGAACGTCTTTTGATTGCTGGTTGAAGTGATATATTTGGAAAAGTTAATTAAGAGCTCTGAGCTGAGATGGACTGAGGGACCCGTGCCCCTGCTCCGCCCCCCCCCCCCCACCGCCAAGCGATGCAGCCCTTTGGGCTGCCCTGAAGCTTGTAACTCCCACCTTGGTACCCCCACCGCTACACTCTGCCTGCTGCCAGACTCCAATGAGGGCACCCCAGGAGTGAGACTCAGGAGACACGAGACTGGGTGACCTGGGGTGGGTCACGCTGCCCCGTGCTGAGCTGAGGGAGGCCCCATGCAGCAGTCAGGGCCCCCAGGGAACGGACAGCGCCAGTGAGCAGCAGAAAACTGGGACCAAGCCCCAAAGCTGGGAGATCCTGTGGTGCATCCGGGGGCTGTGCCCCTGTTTCCCTTCCCTTGCAGTGGGACACTGGGCCCTGGGGTCAGCCTGCCCCGTCCTCACCTGCCCTTTGGGGAGCCTCGCTCCTCTCGGCCCTGGCAAAGAGAGATGGTGATAGCTGCCCCTCCTGAGGCTAATGCACTGTCCAGGGTGGGGGACACCATCTGCAAGCTCAGCCTTGACCCCATGCCCCAGTGGACACCAACTCATGGGGCCCCAGCGTGGCCAGCACCTGGCCTCGCATGCTCATGGTTTAATCAGGTGGGCTGCTCAGTTTTCCCTGAGGCTGAGAAAGCCCCTCTGGGGCCCCTCCAAGACAGGCAGGTGGTCCCCATCTCCCCTACAGTCCCCTTGCACTCCCACACCAGTAGGGACCCTAGGGGTGGGTCCAGAATGACCACTGTTCTCTGGTCTGTCTTCTGCTGCTGAAGCTGTTGCAAATGGCTGCTGGGGGGCTGCTGTGCCTTGCCTGTGGGGACCGGTGGCCCCCTTGGGGGTCCTGTTCTGGGAGTCTCTCCAGAGAGAGACTCCCGCCTGCACCACTCACAGCCCTCAGCCAGGCTGCTGACGGTTGCCTGCCCCGCCTACTGCTTAGCAGAGACTGCCGAGAGATGCCTGATGCCAGAGAGTCAGTGTGGGGCAGCGCCTGGGCCCCAGGCCCTGGCCCACTCCCTCTCCCACCGCAATCCCAAGCACTCGGGCCACGGTCCTGAAGCCCTCTCCCTCCCCAGCTCTGCCACCAGCCACGCGCTCCCCTGGGCCTTAGTTTCCCCTTTGCTGGACCCAGGGAGGAGCCCTGAGTCTGCCGCAGTTCCCGGAATTCTGGCAGTGCAGGCACCCCCACTCCCGGAGGAAGCTAAGTGCATCCTGGGAAGATGCTGCCAGGGCTGAGGCCTCTCTCCCACTGCCAGCGGGGAGGGGTGATTAAGTATTATTAGTGTCTATTCTTAAAATTAAGTGGGTTGGAGAATTGAGCTACAGATGCCAGCACCTTATATGGGGTGCAGAGCTGGAGGACTCGAGCCCTGCTTCTCCAGGTAGGGGCTGGCTCTCCCGAGGGCTGGGAGATAGGCCTCGGCCTCTGCGGGATGCTTTTGTCCTGCTCCTGCAGGGAACCCAGAGACTGACAGGATAGGCTTCCTCGACCTGGTCCCCAGACCAGGACATGGAGGGAGCTCCCTGGAGAAACTCAGGCCGAGCCAGTCTCCCCAACTCTCCCAGGACAGCACTCATGCACACACATACCCCCCACGGTGCCAGTCCCATGTGGCTCTGGCTGCCTCCACAGAATCCCAGGGTGGGCCTGTGCAGGATGAGCTGTGTCATTCTCATTCCCGCCCCCGGGGCCGGTGCCGCCTAGCCGGCTCCACGCTTTGCCAAATGTACTGGGCACTGCCCTTCCCATGCCACGCCAAGATTGCTCTGTGCACATCCCCGTGGGGGTCCCTGGGAGTTGTGTCTTGTACTGAGACAGGACAGCCACTTTCTGTCTATGGGACAAGTCCCAAAGGTGAGGGCCAGAAAGGTGGTCTTCTGGGGCCCACTGTGCTCATGTGTCAATAAACCACAAGTTCTGAAAGCTGGTCACCATGTCCTGCCTTCTCACCTCTGCATACCTGGGTCTCAGAGTGCTAAGGAGACCAGCTGTGGGCATGCTTAGGGACCATCTCAGAGTTTCTGGCTAAGGGGAACGTTCTAGAGAGCCCTGCTGACCTGGCCTTTCCTGGACCAGCAATAGGAGGCTACTGCGGGGGTGATGGAAAAGTGGGAGCCTGTGAGCATCCCCAAGGCCCAGAGCCACTGATGAGGGCTACCCGCTAGCCCCACACAGAGCCGTCACAGAGCCAGCCGGCAGCTTGCAGGAGACCCCTTGGCTTGCGCCCTGGCTGAGCCCAGACCTGGCAGAGCCCAGGAGCTGACCAGATGGGTGCTGGTGCCTGAGCCACGCCTCCAGATGCTGCCCTGAGCTGCTCTGCAGCACTCAGGTCTGGATGTTCGTCCTCCCAGTGCACTGGGGCCAGCTGGCCACATGGCACCATCCTACCAGTCCTACACCCTGCAGGGCCCTGCCCACGCTTTTTGCTGGGGAGGGGAGCCAGGACGCTCACACATGCCAGGCAGGTGCTCGCCCACTGAGCCCCCACCCAGGCCTGCCCACGCTGCTTGCCTGTGAGCACTCTCAGCCCAAGCCCTGCAGGGCCTGTCCGCCTCCTCCCCGGAGCTCTCGGCACCCCCTCCCGCGCCAGGCGGCTGCAGCCTTCCCACCTCCAACAAAATGCCTTCATCGAGTCTCGGGGGTGGGGCCCCCACCCCACCTACTCACCCATCTGTCACCCCGCCACCCCTCGCCTCCCCCGAGGCCCTGGGAATCTGCCAGGGAGCCGCGTTCTTAAGTATATGCTGTCTTTATTGTCCCCTGATGGATTCCCTGCGTGTCTGGGCCGCCTGCCACAGCCAGATGGCAGCTCTGCTCCCCAACCATCCCAGCACCGCAGCCCGGACAGCTCCCTCTCTTGGGGTGAGGGATGAGGCAGCGGTGGGGGGTGGGGGCCGAGCTCTGGGGAGGAGAGAGGCTGGACCACACCACACAGGCAGGGCTTAGCAGCCTGAAGCTGAGCAGCAGGTTACCAGCTGGACCAGGCTCTGTCCGAGCCATCGTGGTGGGAGGTGAGGGTGGGGGGCAGGGGATAAACCCACACCCAGAGGCCAAGCTGAGGGCCCAGAGTCTCCCTGGGGCCGGGGGAACAGGTCAGCAGCAGAGCCAGGTCCTGAGCCAGTGAAGGGGCAGCCTTAGCTGGCCGGCATGCAAAATGGCTTCATTCTGAATAATAAGATGTAGCTCTCTAGGGCCCAGCCATAGTACAGCAAGGAGGGTTCTTGCCTTGCATGCGACCATATCGTGCTCCATCCCCGGCATCCCTTATGGTCCCCCAGGCATCGCTAGGAGTAGTTCCTGACTGCAGAGCCTAGAGTACGCCCTGAGCACTGCTGCATGTGACACCATAGCTTTCCTTCACTGCATTGTGTCCAGGGACCCATGCTCTCAGAGTCCTGGACATCTGGGAGTAGAAAGCCAAGCAGTGGGTGTGGCCTTCTCTGCAGCTGTGAGGATTTCTGAGAGCAGGTGCCAGGCTCTGGGGCTCACTTATCCTCCCACCACCTTCTACCACTCAGGCCTCTGTCCCTTAATCATTCTCACTATAGCAGGGGAGACCTTCTCCTCCTGCCCCTCCACTACTTAGATAAATTATCAAAGTAATTTGACAGCATGAGGACTGGAGCAATAATACAGCGGGTAGGGCGTTGCACGAGGTCGACCCGGGTTCGATTCTCAGCATCCCATATGGTCCCCTGAGCACCACCAGGAGTAATTCCTGAATGCAGAGCCAGGACTAGCCCCTTTGCAACTGTGCAATGCCGGTATGACCCAAAAAGCAAGGAAAAAAAAAAAGTAATTTGACAGCATGAAAAAAAACTAGAAAGGGCTGGAGTGATAGCACAGCAGGTACGGCGTTTGCCTTGCACGCGGCCGACCCGGGTTCGAATCCCAGCATCGCATATGGTCCCCTGAGTACCGCCAGGGGTGATTTCTGAGTGCATGAGCCAGGAGTGACCCCTGTGCATCTCCGGGTGTGACTCAAAAAGCAAAAAAAAAAAAAAAAAAAACTAGAAAAAGGGAGAAAAAAAAACAAGATTTTATTTTGGGTATGGAATCAAGTAACTCAGGTAAGTGTTTTGAAATGCAATTTATGGCCTGGAGACAATACAGGGGTCTGCATGTGGCTAGCCATGATTTGATCTCTGACACCGCATATGAATCCCTGAGCACTGCCTGGAGCATCTGAGCACAGCCAGGAGCACCTTTCCAGCACTGTTGGGTGTGGCCCCTAAGAGCCAAATAAAGAGATGCAATTTAAAATAATATCTTGAAAAGTATATTTTTGCACAGATTAGACTGAAAGATTATAAAGTAGTTGAAGATTAAATAGATTAAGTAGAAAAGCCATGAACTGCAGCATCAAAATGTGATGAAACATTTCATTAGCTAAAATGGAGTACGAGGGGCTGGAGTGATAGTATAGCGAGGAGGGCTTCTGGTTGCATCTGGTTGACCCAGGTTCAATATCTGGCATCCCATATGATCTCCCAAGCACCGCCAGGAGTGATTCCTGAGTACAGAGCCAGGACTAACTAACCCCTGAGCATTGCTGGGTGTGACCCAAAAGGCCACTGTCACTGTCATCCCATTGCTTATCAATTTGCTTGAGCGGGCACCAGTAATGTCTCCATTGTGAAACTTGTTGTTACTGTTTTTGGCATATCGAATACGCCAAAATACGGGTAGTTTACCAGGCTCTGCTGTGCGGGCGATATACTCTCGATAGCTTGCTGAGCTCTCTGAGAGAAGCGGAGGAATCGAACGGGGTCGGCCATTTGTTAGGCAAATGCCCTACGTGCTGTGCTATCGCTCCAACCCAATCATTCTTGTACCTTAGCTATTTCAAATCATGAGCTTTCTACACCAAAAAGCCAAATAAGTAACATTTAAATTAAAATGGGGTATGATTTGACACACTTAGTGTATGTTTACATCACTATGTTCTCCGTGAATTAAGAAGCTACACTTCATGACACCAGGTCCCAGCAGCTACTGATGACATACATCCAGAAGGACAGCACCCTGTCCTGTGTGACAAGAGGACACTGAGATTTTCCTGTCACAGCTTCTCCACCTCCCAGCTTAGAGGAGACAAGCAGGATGTCAGACACAGCCACAGGTCATCTGGCTCTATGGCTGATTCCATGCCTGGATGGAAGCTTCCATGTTTCAATAGTTAAGTGTTGGACATAAGCATATCAAGAGCCGATATCAAGGCTGGAGAGGTGGCTCAACAAGCTAGAGCTTTACGGGTAGGACTTTTAGGTTCAATCCTCAGCACTGCTGGGTCTCTCTAGTATGACCAGAATTGACCCCCAAACACCACTGGGTTTGTTCTAAGCATACACACAAAAAGAAAAGAAAAGAAAAGAAAAGAATGTTGTAAGGACTGGATAGATAATGCAGCAGGTAAGGCACTGGTCTTGCATGTAGCTGACCCAGGCTTAATTTTCAGTACTACAGATGGCCCATTGAGCACTGCCAGGAATGATCCCTGAGCTCAGAGCCAGGAATAAGACCTGAGCACTGCTGGGTATAGCCCCAAAATAAACTCATAGGTCAGGTATAAAGTCGTAACAATTACAGACCCACCAATCAGTATCAAAACTAAATCTTGTTAACAATATGAGAGCTTCCCACCTAGTCCTTGGAGAGACATGCTCTTTCCTCCCACGTCATCTTTGCAGACAATTGGTTTTGGTTTTATGTTGGAGGGCTCCCAGTCAGTGCTCAGGGGCACTCTTCCAGTTCTACTCGCCTGGCTCTTGGCTATGGGACTTCCACACATTTGATTGTGGTGTGCCAGGCATTGCACACTGGTTTCGGGACTAGAGATTGGCTGTGCTGGAGACAGAACTCAAGGTTTCACACACCCAATATAGGGGCTTAACCACTGAGCCACACCCTGGGGTTGATTAATAAATCTGTTGTCTGGATCTCCCTGCACACTGTTCCTTCACTCGGCTTGTCTTTTCATGAACTGGGTCTTTGCTGGATGTATTCCTTCTCGTTTCCATCAGTCAGCATTCCGTTTCTTGGACTCCTCCAGATGGAGCAAGTGTTTGGCTTTTTTGCAGAAACTGCTGCTGTGCATTGTTGCTACAAAGCTCCTGGTACTGCCTACAAGGCTTTCTCAAGGCATCTTCCAACCCCGGGGTGGGTCAGCTCTGGCATTTGCAGATCCTAGTGCATATCAGAACTCCTTGATAAATTATTTGGAATTTCATGATAACTGCTACTGCCACTGTGCCAATGGTAACCTTGGGACTATATAGGTCATAGCCAGGAAACCACAGACCTACTTCCCACCAGCAACAAGGCCTTGAGAAGCGCTTGTGCCATAGGCACGTAGAGAGTAGTAATTGGAGCTTGATTCTGACTGGCTTTTTTTTGGCTTTTTGGGTCACACCCAGCGATGCACAAGGATTGCTCCTGGCTGTGCACTCAAGAATTACTCCTGTCAGTGCTCAGGGGACCATATGGGTTTGTTTTGTTTTGTTTTGTTTTTTCTTTTTTGGGTCACACCCGGTGATGCACAGGGGTTACTCCTGGCTCTTCACTCAGGAATTACTCCTGGTGGTGCTCGGGGGACCATATGGGATACTGGGGATTGAACCTGGGTCGGCCACGTACAAGGCAAATGCCCTACCTTCTGAGCTGTGCTATCACTCCAGCCCTATCGGGAGACCATATGGGATGCTGGGAATTGAACCCGGGTCAGCCGTGTGCAAGGCAAACACCCTATCCGCTGTCCTATCGCTCCAGCCCTCTGACTGGCTTTTAAATGCTGGTCAGTGTGAAGTAACATCCCATTGTGGTTTCCGTTTGCATTTCCTTGCAAAAGAGTGAGCCACTTATGCAGGGGCTAGCAGGGAGGGTGGTTTTATTCTTTTTTTTTTTTTTTTTTTTTTTTTTTTGCTTTTTGGGTCACACCTGGCGATGCACCAGGGGTTACTCCTAGCTCTGCACTCAGAATTACTCCTGGCGGTGCTCAGGGGACCATATGGGATGCTGGGAATCAAACCCGGGTCAGCCGCATGCAAGGCAAACGCCCTACCCACTGTGCTATCACTCCAGGCCCTGGGTGGTTTTATTCTTAGGGAACAAGAAACTCAGGAGTTGAGCTCTTGTTCTGTTACTGCCCCTAAATCCTCGGGGACTTGTGTTAGGGCTCAATCCCATCCCAGGACCTTTTTCTCACTGACAAGGGAGATGTGCTATTCCTGTTGCTTCATTTGTGTATCTCTCTGCCAGTTGAACCGTGGAGGGTAAGACCAGGTTCTCTTTATTTCCTGTCTGCATCTGCAGCTCATAGCCTGGCTCCGGGATGGTGTCCATGTGCCAGCACCCATTCTGTCTCTGATGAGTGACACATGATTCACCAGGTTGGTCTGTCGGTGAGGGAGCTTCCCTTTGGAATTGATATGACAGGCAGGGGAGAAGACACGAGCTGATACACAGCTGCTCTCTGCCAGTTTCTCTCCATCTTTGATTTTTGTTGTTTGTTTGGGTTTTGTGCTTCACCAGTGGTGTCTGGGGCTTTCTTCTGGCTTTGCACTCAGGGATCACACTTGCAGGACACAGGGGGACCTATCTGGATGTGGAGGATGGAACCGGGGTCAGCCACGTACAAGGCAAGTGCCCTGCCCTGCCTCAGCCAATAGCTCCTCCTTTGAGTCTCTGCTTCCTCACTGGCAGGTGGGCACTGAGATCTGAATTTGATGAGGAAGCTGTGCTCAATGCATTCCATAGAACTGACCTTGACCTTCGCCTTGAGGGTTTGCTCCACACTTGGCTCCAAGTCTTTTCTCTGCAGAGAGGGGAGTGGACTATGATGCTTCCCCACCAGTGGCCCGTAGAGCTGCCAGGCACACGGCTGATGGCTAATCCCAGCATGCTCCAGCTCCAGCTGACGTAGCTGACACATGTTCCCTGGCTTTTTGAGCTGAGGCGCACTTTACAAGGCTGCGTTTCAGTGCTGACCAGCTTTGACCCAGACTGATAAGCAGAGGGGCAACATCATGATTAACTGCAGGAACTCTGGTGTCTTCTGCCTGCTGGGGTCCTGGTACAATCATTTTCGAGATGCTTCTGGCTGCCAGCTGTTTAGTAAGCTGAAAGTGAACCCTGGGAAGGAAAAGCAGGAGGGTCAGCCCTATCCTCATTCCAGTGGCCTCTATGGGCAAGGATGGAGCCTCAGCTACCTCCTTCCTGGTCTATGTCCTTGCAAACTCACATGAACACTCGTGTGTCCAAAACTTGCCATGCACACCCCCAGGTCCACCTCACCTCAGCACCACTCGCCACCCACCACCTGAGGGCATGTCACAGGACCTGGAAGTCTCCACTGCCCCTCCTGTCCTTCCTTGTCATCTCTAGCTGGTTTAGAACCCTTTTGGGGCCAAAGAGATAGCACAGTGGGTAGAGCACTTGTCTTGCATGCAGTTGACACAGGTTCAGTTCCTGACACCACATTTGAGCCCTGAGCACTGCTAGGAGTAACCCCAGAATCCAGAGCCAGGAGTAATCCCTGAGCAACACCAGGTATAACCCCAACTGCTCAAGCCCAGATAATAAATAATTTACTTTTAAAAAGATCCCTTTTAAGGAGGCCTGCCCATGTGGGTCACCCATATTTCTGCTTGGGGGTATGTCATTTCTTTCTTTTACTTTACCAGGTTCTCTCTTCTCTCTGCCTCATATTTTTTTTCTTAAATAAAAATATTTTGCTTTGAGGCTGGAGAGATAGTACAGGGGTTAGGGTGCTTGCCTTGTATGACCCTGATCCCTGCCAGGACTGCTTCTTTTTTTTTAATTTATTTTATTGAATCACCATGTGGAAAGTTACAAAGTTCTCAGGCTTATGTCTCAGTTATACAATGCTCAAACACCCATCCTTTCACCAGTGCCCATGTTCCACCACCAAAAAAAACCCAGTATACCTCCCACCCCTCAGCCCCCACCCCCGCCTGCAAAACTGATAAATTTCACTTCATTTTCTCTTTTCCTTGATTACATTCCATATTTAAACACAAAACTCACTATTGTTGTTGGAGTTTCAACACACAACTTGTTGTTATGGAGTTTACCCCCAAAAAATACGGCCCTACTGACAAGGAAGCATTTGATAATTAGTTTTCCATTGATGAGAATGAAGAGATATGAAGATCCTATAAGAGATAGGATTTCTGTATTTTAGTAATTAAGCCCAGGGAGATTTATTTGGAAATTGCATCATTTCCCTTCCTGGGGCAGCATGGGGCAAAGGCTTAGTTCACAGTCTAGGAGACATGGCTGCAAGCACTTGCTGGGACCAGAAGTAGTGTAGCTGGCTCTGGATCTTGGTCGTTCAGCAGCAAAGCAGCCGTGCAAAAGCATGGCCACCTGGGTCGAATCTCGGCGGAGCGCGAGCCGGTGTCGGCCCCAGCCCAAGACTGTCCAAGCGTCCCGCTGTTTCAAGTTCAAACACACATTTATTTTTTTTTTTTATTTTTGGGTCACACCCAGCAATGCTAAGGGGTTACTCCTGGCTTTTCACTCAGGAATTACTCCTGGCGGTGCTTGGGGGACCTTTTGGGATGCCGGGGATCGAACCCGGGTCGGCCGCATGCAAGGCAAACGCCCTACCCGCTGTGCTATCGCTCCGGCCCCTCAAACACACATTTTTTTTCCCTCATTCCCGCACCACCAAGTTCATACCTGCTTAAAAGTTCCATAATATGGCGGACGCCACGCCACTTCTTCCCACAAAGAGAAGAAAAACCGAGGAAGAAGGATATTTCCCCTTCTTGGCCGGCATGGGGCAAAGGCTTAGTTCACAGTCTGGAGAGGACTGATTCTTGAGCAGAGTCAGAAGTTGCCCCTGAGCACTGAGGGGTGTGTCCCCCTCCCCAAATAATAGAACAAAAGTGTTTTGCTTCAAGGAACCAAGGGGCTCTGGCTAGACTCTGGGTAACCTTGGCATGCAGGTGTGAGAATGGAGAAGGTTGAGGGGAGGCCCCACAGGGAGGCAGCAGGCAGAGCTGACCTGAGCTCCAGCTCCGAGGCAGCAGCTCCTCAGAGGGGGCCCAGGGCAAAGTGTTGGCTAGAGGCTTGACCACTGACCAGTGATGAGCTTAAGATGAGCTTGGGCCGAGTGAACCCTTGAGGGGTCTGTGAGGGAGTGAGCACTGACTGAGGGTCTCCTGCCTGTTTCCTTTGGGTTTGAGAGGCTGCAGCTCATTCTATTACAGCCTCGACCATGACTCTCCCAGGTTCCCTGGGCGAGAGGAGACAGAGAAGCAGAGCAATGGGGACACAGCCAACTCAAGGTCACAGGCAGCAAGCGTCAGAAGCCGGCTGTTTTCTTCCAGAGAGTTCCCACAGAGCATCTCATATCTGGTCATCCACTCCGTTGCTAGGGCAACCAGCAGGCGAGCTCTGTGTGAGTATGGCTGTGTGTGAGAGTGTGACTGTGGCTATGTGTGAGAGTGTGTGAGAGTGTGACTGTGGCTATGTGTGAGAGTGTGTGTTGAGTGTGACTTTGTGTGTGAGTGTGTGATTGTGGCCGTGCGTGAGAGTGTGTGTGAGAACGTGTGTGGGAATGTGGATGTGCGGCTGAGTCTGTGAGAGTGTGACTTTGTGTGAATGTGGCTGTGTGTGAGAGTGTTTGTGAGTGTGCGAGTGAAGCTGTGTGTGAGTTGGGAACGCGTGTGTATGAGCGTGAGAGGGAGGATGGAGAGAGACAGAAAGAAGGAGGGAGTGGAAGGGGGAGGTGAGAGCTGTGCAGCTGCCAGTGCGGCTGAGTCAGCTCAGAAAATAAATCTGTGAGAAATCAGACTTCTCTGTGTTCTGGAAATTAGGCTTTAAACATGCCTTAGAGAAATCTCGCATCCTAGGAGATATGGAGTCGCTTCATTTGGAAGAGGAAGACGCAGAGTGGTGCGGGCACTGGGGTGAGCAGGGTCCCCACACTTTCCTCTGTGCTCCTCAGTGGTAACTGAGGGTGAGACTCCTGGTTGTTGGGGCCTTGTTTTAATGGTGCCCGTATAATGGGAGCTGGTGTTTCTGCAGATGCATCGCGAGCCACCAAGGGGTCACATTCTGTAGGGCCCTCGTGCAGCACATACAAACAGTTTAGTGAAGGGGCTACTGAGCCGTGCAGAGAGCTGGGGGTCGGAACCAGGCCTTGCAGGCATAAAGCTCCATGCTCCCAGCACCCTGCCCCACCCAAGCACTGCCAGGTTGCCCCAGTGGCCCCCAGCACCGCTGGAGCTGAGCATTGACTTGTCTGGCCTGGTTGGCATAGGCTTGTAGGGAGTTTTCCCTGGGCTCCCCGCTGCTTGGAAGACCCCCTCCAAATAAACAACTAAACCGACAAAGGGTCTATTTATTCAGGTGTGGAAAGGGAGGAGATGAGCAGTGCCCGGGAGCAAGAAGAGGCGGAACGGTGAGGAGAGCGCCGCCTACAGGCGCTTCGAGGTGCTAGCAGTCGGGTCAGGCCCGCAGGAAGGAGCGAGGCTCCCTCCCCACACCGCCCCGTGCTAGATCGCGCAAGCGCATTGTGGGGGCAGGGCTCGAGAGAGCAGTGACCCTCAAGGGCATCTGACACCAGTGAAAACTTCCTCGGAAAGGCAGTGTGTAGGTAAAAAGGGAAATGATGGCCCATTCTTATCATTGATGCTATTTTATCTGTTTTAAAAAATAAGATGAATGTTATGATGCTTAGACCTGGGAGAAACAATGTATATGTATATCAATGTATATGTATGTATGTGTATATATATTGTATTTTAGCACATTAAATACATATAATATAATGTCATGTATATAATATATACTACATATACCTACAATATGTACAAGATATATAATGTCTATATGTATATCCTATTTTAGCACTTTAAATTTGATAAAATAGACATGAGTGTGTTCTTTTTTTTTTTTTTTTTGGATCACACCCAGCGATGCACAGGGGTTACTCCTGGCTCTGCACTCAGGAATTACTCCTGGCGATGCTCAGGGGACCATATGGGATGCTGGAAATCGAACCCGGGTCGGCCACATGCAAGGCAAACGCCCTACCCGCTGTGCTATTGCTCCAGCCCCATGAGTGTGTTCTTGAGAAAGAAGAATACTTACCTCTTGAAGATAAAGAAGGGAGCTGTGGGCTTTCAAGCCTTATGCTATTGGAATTTGTCAAAATGAGTGTGAGCAATTTTTTTGTCATTTAAAATACCAAAGTAGAAAGGGAAAATAACGGTTGGAGTTATAATATAATATAGTTATAAGCTATAGTATATAATGGGTAAGGCATTTTCCTTACCTGGATTCAACCTGGGTGTGATCCCTGGCATCCCATGTAGACCCCCAGTACTGCCAAGAGTGATCGAGTGATCTCTGAGTTCAGAGTCAGGAGCAAACCCTGAGCATCACCAGGTATGCCCCTCCAAACACACACACACACAAAAAAAAAAAAAAGGAAAGAAAGAAGGGAGGAAAACCTCCCTCAGAAGCCAGGAGGGACTGGATTGAGGAAGAGGCTGAGGTGAGGAGAGCTGAGAGCTCTACTAGCCTCCAGGAGGGGAAAAGCAGGGGGTCAGGACCACAGAGGCAGGGGCAGGGGTGAACTGAGAGAGCCTTGCAGGGGTTTTTCAGACACTCCCCTTCTTTCTTCCTCTTTTCCTCTTCCTTGAAAATGACAGTGTGGCTGGAAGCCAGGGAGGCAGCTGGCATGGCTGTAAAATCAATTAGTCCAAGGGAGTGTGCACATAAATGGAGGATAACGGGAGCTAAACCTCGCTGTTGGGGAAGAGAAGTAGCAGTATAGGAAGCAGGGAGGCCGGAAGGAACCCTGAGAAGTGGAATTGTCCATGTGAGCTATGAGGATATACATCACATGTGTATAGAGATGTGTGTGTATAAATGAAAGTATGTATTTTTTCCTTGGCTCTATCCCCTGTGTGGGCTTAGAAACAAGTGTCATCTCCTTATCCCACTGGGAACAGGCAACAAGATCTTGGTTTTGAAATATCATACTAACCCCAAAGAAATTGGAATTCTTTAAAGAAATGACAGGGGGTACCTAATAAGAACGAAGTATTCAAAGAAGAATGCTGATGTGTTAAAAGAACCTAGAGAGGGGCTGGAGCATTAGCACAGTGGGTAGGGCATTTGCCTTGCACGCGGCTGACCCAGGTTCGATTCCCAGCATCCCATATGGTCCCCTGAGCACCACCAGGAGTAATTCCTGAGTTCAAAGCCAGGAGGTAACACCTGTGCATTGCTCGGTGTGACGCAAAATAATATAATAACAATAAATTATTTTATTAATAATAATTTAAATTATTCAATCATTTTATTATTTATTAAATAAATAAATAAAAGGACCTAGAGCCAGCCACTTCTAAATAGCATCAAAATTAAAATGAGGGGGCCAGAGACATGGTACAGTGGCTAGTGCACTTGCCTTGCATGCTGCTGACCTGGGTTTGATCCCTAGCACCGGATATGATCCCCTGGTCCCCACCAAGAGTGATCCCTGAGTGTAGAGCCAGGAGTAAGCCCTAAGCTCAGCTGGATGTGACTCAAAAAATAAATTAAAATGATACAATGTGCTCAAAAGCACAGGAACCCAAGAGCTTATATTGACTCAGGAGGAGGAAATGCTCTTCCTTCCAAGGCCAAGACGATTCATGCATATTGTCAGAGTGCTGGGAACACAGACATCATCACCATGGGGATTAGGCAGGAGATGTCGTGGACGCTCTAAGGCCGGAGGGTGGGTGGAGATTTAATAAGAAACAGAATATTGCAATATGTAGAGCACATTTTCCAAGATTAGTTTCAACAACACCCCCCCACCCCACCCCAACACATGCACTCACATCCTCTTCTGCTGTACCCCCATGAGGAGGTGAGTTGTTTCCCAGGCGCTAAATCTAAGAAGAGCATGGTGACTCACTCATAAGCAAGAGTAGGTGGCAGTACTAACATGGGGTCTTCCATAGGCAGAGTAGGTCTTGTAGCTTTTACCCCCAGCCCTTGGCGTTCCCCCTCTTGGAGTACTTCCTCTCAGAACCCTGCAGCTCCCCTGTAAAACGTCCAGGCCACCGGTAAAGGTCTTCTGTTGGTGGCTGTATTAACAACTAGCCTGATGGACTTATTCATCAGGCACCTCAGCTCAGTGCCACTTCCAAGTGGATCCTCCAGCCACAAGCCACTAAAGGCTCTCTGACATCTATCTCATGTCACTGCAGTGAAGGCCATGGATTGCAGAGGTGCAGACACAGCTTGACCTCTGTGTGGTCTGAATTCCTGACCCAAAAATTTATAGACAGGATAAGATGGTTTTTATAATATCACTAATGGGGGGGCTGTTTATTAGGTAAAGAGAGATGCCTGGAGCATTGTCCTAGTCTTAATCCCCTCCCCCGCCCGCAACACACACAATATACTTGTACAGTACAAAGGGGGAAGTGGTCATTTCAGGTAGAAAATCATGGAAGATAGTAATTTGACCATGAGACAAAGATTCCCTTGATTGCAGGTTGCAGAAATAGCCCAGTGAGCCGTTTGGTTGCAGTGCACTCTCTGTGATATTCCACTATGGTTGTGTGACCTGCATTAGCCACGAGGAAACACAAAAGAGACCTAAGATTAATTATGTATAAGACATTCAGGGGCCACAAAAGTTCATTCGTTCTCTCTTTCTTTCTTTCTTTCTTTCTTTCTTTCTTTCTTTCTTTCTTTCTTTCTTTCTTTCTTTCTTTCTTTCTTTCTTTCTTTCTTTCTTTCTTTCTTTCTTTCTTTCTTTCTTTCTTTCCTTTCTTCTCTTCCTTTTTTCTCTTTGTTTCTTTCTCTCTTTCTCGCTCTTCCTTCCTTCCTTCCTTCCTTCCTTCCTTCTTTCCTCCCTTCCTTCCTCCCTTCCTCCCTCCCTCCCTCCCTCCCTCCTTCCTCCCTCCCTCCCTCCCTTCTTCCTTCCTTCCTTCCTTCCTTCCTTCCTTCCTTCCTTCCTTCCTTCCTTCCTTCCTTCCTTCCTTCCTTCCTTCCTTCCTCCCTCCCTCCCTCCCTCCCTCCCTCCCTTCTTCCCTCCCTCCCTTCTTCCTTCCTTCCTTCCTTCCTTCCTTCCTTCCTTCCTTCCTTCCTTCCTTCCTTCCTTCCTCCCTCCCTCCCTCCCTCCCTCCCTCCTCGCTCCCTCCCTCCCTTCTTCCTTCCTTCCTTCCTTCCTTCCTTCCTTCCTTCCTTCCTCCCTCCCTCCCTCCCTCCCTCCCTCCTCGCTCCCTCCCTCCCTTCTTCCTTCCTTCCTTCCTTCCTTCCTTCCTTCCTTCCTTCCTTCCTTCCTTCCTTCCTTTTTTCCTTCCTTCCTTCCTTCCTTCCTTCCTTCCTTCCTTCCTTCCTTCCTTCCTTCCTTCCTTCCTTCCTTCCTTTCTTCCCTCCTTCCTTCTTTACTTCTTTTTTCTTGTCAGGTTATCTTGTGACCTCCCTGAAATCTTCGTTTTTCTAAGAAACTGAAACTCAGAGAATTGAAATCCTCTTCTCCCTTTGCAAATCTCCCCTCTCCAATCTAATCAGTACTTAGGCTGCCCCTGCTGGGTCATTGTCCCTGATACTCCTTCACTCTCCACTATCTACTGTCTGATTGAATGTGCCCTTTCTGGGTTCATATGGTGTAGGTCCCACAAGACCCTTTTAATCTTTATTTTGAAATCAGAGGTGAAAATATAATGAAAATTCAGCCTAGATTACATTTGTCATTATGTCAATGCAATATAAAATATAATTTAATTTGGGACAGAAAAATAGTACAGAGGTAAATGAGTTTACCTTGTATGTGGCTTACTCCAGTTCAGTCCCTGGCACTGCATATGGTCCCCTGAACACTACTAGGAGTAACTCTTGAGTCCTCCTGGATGTGGCACAAAAACCCAAATATAATTAAATTTGTTTCATGTAGGAAGGCCCCACAGATGCACAACTACGAGGGCTCATAGGAGTCACTATGCATCTCTGGGTTGGAGACATCTTACCAAATAAAATATGGTGGATAAAATGAACCTACCAGCAAATGCTACTGGTCTCTCCCATTAAATATGGGTATGAAACCTGAGTATGTGCCAAGTGTGATCAATGAGAACTTTGAAAACTAAATGATGGAAATAATGAGCAAATTGAGGAAAATAGTAGAATTCTAAGTATTATTGAACCAGTAGCAAGTTCTATTCCACCCATTTTTTAAAAAATGATTTTTGGGAGGGACCCTTGTGAGGACTGGGATTGGACGCAGTTCAATCCCAGTAATACTGAGTCACACCTCCAATTCAATCACCTCTTTTTTCTTTTTTTAAATCTCCTCTTTTTTTAACCTCCGTAACTCCTGGTCTAAATTCAGTCAGCTTGAAACATATGTATATATGTTTATGTATGTATATATAAACATATGTATATATATGTGTGTGTATATATGTATATGTATATATATAAAATCAGTAAAGACAAGAGTTTCTTTTTTTTTTTTTTAAGAGAGTTTCTTGAGAACAAACTAGATTTGGCTTGGGAATAGGAAAGAGCAAATAGGGAACATTCTTTCCTGCCTGATCTTTCTTGTCTCAGCCCCTAGGCCATTTTATATTGGTAGTGATAACAGTGACAATAATACTGACTGAGGACATTCAGGACTCAATTTCTGAAAGAAGAGAGGGACTCTGTGTCCCAAGAGGGTGGGAAAATAAAGCAAGAAAATGATGAAAGTAATACATATAAGAAAAGAAGAAATAAAACTCCCTCTTTGCAGGTGACATGGGTGTTAGTGTAGAAACAAAAATATCACCCCCCAAAAAAAAACAAAAAAACAAAAAAGTCAACCAGTGAATTCAGCTGTATTACAAGATACATGGTCAGTACAGGAGAATCAATAATGTTTCCATATGCCTGCAATTAGAAACAGAAAAACAGACTTCTGGGGCCCAAGAGCTAGCCAGCAGGGTCGTCTCAGACAGCCATGCTTTCTCTGCAGGAGAGCAGCACCACACTATTCTTTGAGCACCACCGGGAGCAATTCCTGAGCACAGAGCTTGGAGTAGCCCCTGAGGAGTGCCTGGTGTGGCCAAACATCAAAAACGGGTCATCCCTCATGCAGCCAGCCATGTTTCTGGCTGTAATATATACATATCTTTGCCATTGTAACCAACTTTCTCTTTTTGGTACCAGTGGGGGCGCTGCACACCCAACACTGGAGGCTACTTTTGGCTCAGTACTCATAGGAACTGCTCCTGGTGGTGCTCAGGGAACAAAACCCACTGCCTTATACTTGCCAGGCAAGCGCCATAGCGCTGAGCTACATGCCCAGCACTCACCAATATTTTAGTGCTTGGACTGTGGTAAAAATATCACTGTCTATGGGGCTGGAGCAATAGCACAGCAGGTAGGGCATTTGCCTTGCACGTGGCGGACCCGGGTTCAATTCCCAGCATCCCATATGGTCCCCCGAGTACTGCCAGGAATAATTCCTGAGTGAAAAGGCAGGAGTAACCCCTGACCATCACCGGGTGTGACCCAAAAAGCAAATATATATACATATATATGCATATATACATACATATACATATATCACTGTATCACTGTCATCCTGTTGATCATTGATTTACTCGAGCGGGTGCCAGTAACATCTCTATCTATCCCAGCCCCGAGATTTTAGCAGCCTCTCCTTACTCGTTTTCCCCAACGATTGGAGGCTCTTTTCAGGGGAATGAGACCTGTATTTGTTACTGTATTTGGCATATCAGATATGCCACAGGGAGCTTGCCAGGCTCTTCTGTGTGGTAAAAATATACACAACATAAAATTTACCATCTTGATCTTCTCCTTTGTTCTAGTGTTTGGGCCACACCCAGCAGTGCCCAGAGATCACTTCTAGTTGTGCTCAGGGCACCAAGCATGAAAGCCAAGCCTCCTGCATGCAGAACATGTGCTGCAGCCATTGAACCATCTCTCAAGGGCCTAATCTTTTTTTTTTCCATGCCAGGGATGGAATTTAGGGTCTCACACATCTAAGGCAAACGAGCCACTGCTGGGCTACATCCCAAATCATTTTAAATGATTTAATGTACAAATGTGCCATTAATTACCTTTACAATATTGTGCAACCAACCACGCTATCTTTTGTCATCACCCCAAACAGAAACTGCCCACTAAGCAATGAATAAGTGATCTCTTCTGGACTCAAATCCTTTTACCTCTAAGCTCAGTTTCCATAATTCTACCTGTTACAGAAACCTCACATAAGTGGAATCAGAAATATTGGTCCCTTTGTGCCTGGGACATTTGATTAGAACTTTTTAAAAAGTTTATCTATATTGTGCATATATAAGAGCTTCATTCCTTTTCATAACTAAAAGTATTCCAACAAATATTCTACCTTTTGTTAATGTATTCATGCACAAATATGATAAAACTTTGTGTTGTTTGCACCTTTTGATAATTGTGAATAATGCTGGAGCCAGAGTGATACCGGAGTAGGGCATTTCCTTGCACACAGCCTGAATTCGAGTTCAGTCCTCTTTATCCCATATGGTTTCCTGAGCACCTCCAGGACTAATTCCTGAGTGCAGAATCCAGGAGTAACCTGAGCATTGCCAGATGTGATCCAAAAAGAAAAAAAAAAAAAACCCTGTGAATAATACTTCTACGAGGAACTTTGAATTCCTGTCATCAAATCTTTGGGGTATATGCCTTGGGATGGAATTTCTGGGTGGTGGACCACATTTGTGGTTTTGATTTGCATTTCCTTAATGACTATGTTGATGACTTAATGAGTTTAAGTATTTTTAATGTGCATATTTGCTATTTGTGGGTTTTTTTTTTGTTTAAAATCCTTTGCTCATGCTTTTGTCTGGGAGAGGATGGCGGAGGGAGGGGGCTGCCCAACAATGCTCAGGAAGCCACAGGACCTTCCTCCCTGTAATTCTAGGTCCATTCTACCTGTGGTTCCGTGTGAAGGCCCAAGGTTGTGATGCTGTTGGGGGACCTCCAGGCTATTCCCCACAATCCTCGGGGGACCAGGCTTGTCAGGGACTGGGCAGGGCTTAACTGCATGCAAGACCCACTCTTTAACATCTGTACTATGACTCTGGCCCTCTGGACCTTCTTCAGTTGGCTTGTCTTTCCCCACCCCTCTTCCCTTCCCTTTGCTGTTATTGTTACTGTCATGTTGCACTGTGTGACTGGTTGTGGTTCTTGCACACTTGATTGTGGTACACTGGAGGTTATCCACTTAGTTTTTGGCACCAGGATCATGGTGACAGTGTTGGAGACAGAATTTGGTGATGTGAAGCAGTGCCTCAGATTGAACTTAGCCTCAGACAGGTGCTCTACCGCTGAGTCACGTGTGGGTCCCTAGGTTATTGGTTTTTGTTTGTTTGATTATTTATTTTGTTTTAATTTTTGTTTCTGGACCACCCCTGGCAGTGCTCAGGGATTACTGCTGGCTCTGTGCTCAGGGGTTACTTGTGAGCATATGTGGTTGCTGGGATCGAATCTTAAGCCTTATACATCTCAGGTGCTCAGGGACTATTCCGGCAACATTTCATAGACCTGTGTTTCTTTCATTTATTTTTCCTTTTGTGTGTTTGTTTTTTCGGCCATACCTGGCAGTGCTCAAGGCTTACTCCTGGTTCTTTTTTTTTTGGAAGAGAGTCAAGGTCATACCTATTGATTCTTAGGATTTATTTCTGGCTCTGCCCTCAAGGATCACTCCTAGTGGGCCTCGGAGAACCAGGAGTTGGGGTTGAACCTGGATTTAGCCAAGTGTAAGGCAAGTGCCCTACCCTCTACACTATCTCTCCAGGCCAATGTCTCTCAACCTTTTTCCAACTGTGGACCCCATCTGCCATTGTTTTCTTCCTATGCCTCGTACATCCTACTTGTTGCCCCCACTCTCATGCTATGGCTCTCTATTTATGTTATTTTCACCTGTGTCCCCCTTAGGATATTCTGGGGGCTCTCCAGGGAGCCATATAGCCTTATCCTGAGAAATGCTGTTTTAACTTACCAACAATATATAAGTTCCAAAATCTCCACATCTTGCCAACACTTGTTATTATCTTTTATTTCTCCCCATATTTTTCAGGAAGGAGCCTCTCAAAGCAGCACTTTGGGAATTTGGAGACCTCAATCGTGATTCTCAGCCAATTGGGCTGAAGTTTTCTCCAAAACCCTCATATTGTGGTGCTGTTGGATCATCCCAGTGGTGCCAGGGAAACGTGGACCCTCCCGGCAGTGCTGAGGCCTCCAGGGCTGCACCCAGCAATAATTGGGGGTGGGGGGACCATGTATTGCAGGCAGTTGAGCAGCTGTATTCTCTCCCAGCTCCTCCTTTGTTTCGCTTAATTATTTATTTTTGCTGGAGATCTGATCCAGGGCAGCAGACATGCAAAGCGTGCACTCGGTCATCACAGCCCTAGCCCCTGTTTCTGTTAGTATTAGGTGGGAGATGCTATTTGATTGTGGTTTTGATTTGCATTTCCCTATGACTCATTTTCAGTGATATCTATCAACCATGTGTATCCCTTTGAATAACTATCTCTCTGGTCTTTTGCCCGTGTTTCAATGGAGTTTTTTTGCTTTTTGTTGCCGAGTTGTATTTATGGGATCCAGGTTCATCTTATACACCAACATCCTCATATCACAAAGGCCAGCAGGGCAAGCTGCAGGTACTGGTTCCCCTGTACTGAGTGAGATGCTCAGCTCAGGCTTGTGATTGTGTCTTAATTGTGCCTGTCCTGGATGGGGGGGGGGGCGTTATGTTCAAGGTTGGTTCCTGCTTGACCCTGAGCTGCTCGCTTCGACTCTGACCACCCATAGAACAATCAGGTCACTGTCACTGTCATTGTCATCCCCATCCCGTTGCTCATTGATTTGCTCGATCGGGCACCAGTAACATCTCTCATTGTGAGACTTATTGTTATTGTTTTTGGCATACCAATTACACCACGGGTAGCCTGCCAGGCTCTGGCGTGCAGGCGTGATACTCTCGGTAGCTTGCCGGGCTCTCCGAGAGGGGCAGAGGAATCGAGCACGGGTTGGTTGCGTGCAAGGCGAATGCCTACCGCTGTGCTATCCCTCCAGCCCAGAACAAGCAGGTAGGAAAACAAATACATACCAGTACCGTTTAATGTAGTCAGAAGTTTTGTGACCAAAAATAAGCACTCGTGGGGGCTGGAGAGATAGTACAGGGAGTAAGGCCCTTGCCTTGCACATGGCTGACTCGGGCTGGATCCCTGAGTACTGCCAGGAGTGATCCCTGAGCACAGAGCCAGGGGTAAGCCCTGAGCACCACCAGGTGTAGCCAAGCACAACAGCAACAAAAATATGCCATTATAAACTTGTTATTTGTATTAATTAGCCTATGATGACATTTTCTTCTCTCTGTTATTCTTAATGTTGCCATTTCCAAGGACTTGTCAATAATGTTAAGTCAGGAGAAAGGGATGGGGGAAGGGAAAAAGAAGAGATAGGCATTTTGTTTTAAATGTTTTTTTCTCCCCTTCCTGTCCCTTGTTGGTGGCTGTTGCTATGACCAGGACTTGCACAGCCAGTTGTGTGTTGGCACACTTGATTGTGCTGCACCAAGACCGCACTCCTTGCTGTGGGGATAAAGATCACATCACACTCATATTGGGGGCTGTCTATTGAACTTTTGGCTTCACACCTGCAAGGCAGGAACTCTTACCACAGAGCTAGACCTGCCTCCCAGCCGGTTATGGATGTTCCTACACTGCTACCGCAACTTATTTTGGGGAGGGGGCCCTTCCAAGTGGAGTTCAAGGACCCCAGAGCCAGTCCTAGAGATTCAGCCCACTGGACTGGGTTTCAGTGTGATGGCCAAGGTTGTGGTGCTACTCAGGCCCTGCAGTGTTGGGCACTACATGGGCCCCCCAGCCCTGCTTAGAGTCCTCTAGGATTACACCTGGGGCTGCTGCTCAGGGTACCATGTCGAACTGGGCATCAGTTGCACGCAACACATGTGCCTTATTCCCTGTGCTGTCTACATGGGTTTTTTTTCCGCTTTTTGGGTCACACCAGGTGATGCTCAGGGGTTATTCCTGACTGTGCACTCAGGAGTTACTCCTGGCAGTGCTTAAGGGACCATATAGGATGCTGGGAATTGAACATGCACGGGTCGGTCGCGTGCAAGGCAAACACCCTATCCGCTGTACTATCGCTCCAGCCCCTCCATGTTCTTCTTACAAGGCTGATGTTATTTCAAAATATTTTTTTTTGCTTTTTTTTTTTTGGATCACACCTGGCGATGTACAGGGGTTACTCCTGGCTCTGCACTCAGGAATTACCCCTGGCCATGCTCAGGGGACCATATGGGATGCTGGGATTTGAACCCGGGTCGGCCGCGTGCAAGGCAAACGCCCTACCCGCTGTGCTATCTCTCCAGCCCCTATTTCAAAATATTTTTAAAATGTTAAAATTTCAAAATCACTTTAAAGACAAAGTTAAAAAATATCTTATAAAAAATTGTAAATAATTTTTCTGATACATCATTTTGTAGAAGGTCTAGCATGACTTCCCACTCTATAAGTTGAAACCTAGAAACTGTACATAGTGACTTTCTGCCAAAGACCGTTATGTGCAAAGGGGTAAGAAAATAATTTTTTGTTTGTTTTTTTGGGCCTTACCTAGTTGTGATTGGGGCTTACTTCTGGCTCTGTGCTCAGGGATCACTGCTGGCTGGGTTTAGGGGCTCATATGTGGTGCCAGGGATCAAACCTGGGTTGGCTACACGCAAGGCAAGCACTTGATCAACAGTACCCTCTCTCCAGCCTCCAGGGGAATAATTGTTAATCGAGGACCGTGATGTGGTGGAAGGGATCAAAGGGGGTGAGTCCCACATGTAACTGCCCCTACATTTAAAATTTTATTACCTGTAATAATTTTAGGTGCCATAAAGACTTTCACATTGAAAAAAATATATGAAATGATACCACTTTGAAAACTAACCTTTCTCCCTGTTAATCTAAAATAAGGACTTAGAACCTTGCTTTTCCCATCATCTATTCTCCTATGTTTTTTTTTTGTTTGTTTGTAAAGGGGTCACACCTGGTGATGCTCAGGGGGTTACTCCTGGCCCTGAACTCAGAAATCTCTCCTGGAGGGCTCTGGGGACTATCTGGGATGCTGAGGATCAAATCTGGGTTGGCCGTGTGCTAGGCAAACACTGTACCATCTGTACTCTGGCCCCTCTTCTATAGTTTTCATTATATCAGTCTGAGGCCCAAATACCTGGTTTAAAAATTCTTTTTCTACTTTTCTCTTTTGAATTTGTTGCCATAGCAAAGCAAGAACAATTATTTCAACTTAGCAGCATCAATTTCAAGTGCTGTGTTTTATTGTTATTTCTCTATCTTTAGTTTCAAGGCTCTTTGCCAGTTCTTTTCTCTAATTTCATCATTCCTGGGCTTCTGATTCATTTCTTAATTATTTATTGTACAATTCTGAGCAATTTCTGCAGAAAAGGGAGCTAGCTAGAGGGAGGATACTAGTCAGAAACTCTTGTGGTTTCAAGTGACAGAAACCCAACCCAAACTGACTTCAGTAAACCAAAGATAGTGTCTCATCAAGCAGGAAAGTCCAGGCTTCAATTAATATGGTCTCAGACTATGTCATCAGGAAATTCTCTCTGTCTCTTAATTCTGCTTTCTGCCTCCTCATTGATTTCAGAAGACATTTTTTCACTTCACGGCATGTTTGGCCTTAGACTCACATTCACTGTCCTCTAATAAGGAAGGCACCCTGCATCACATGGTCTCCCAGCATTGTGGGGTACAGCCTGGAGACCCTCCACTGAACACTGCCTGGAGTAGCCCTTTCTTTCCCAGTTGTTTGTGCAGAAAGTTGAGCTTCCATTGGCCTGGATCACATTGCATACCCAACCTCTGAGCCAACATCTGGGACTCTGCAGACCCCAGGGTCACAAGCTTACTCTTGACTTACGGGTGAGACCAGCACTCCAAACCACATCAGCATGCAGAAGTCATAGTTCACCAAAGGAAAATTGGGTTGTAGCTAACAGGCAGAAGAGGTGATGTTGTGGGAGTGAGGTGGGGTGGGGTAACCATATGCAAAGCATGCAATCCATCACCAGGTTACATTATTTTCTAAGATTCTACAAGATGTCCCTTATTCTCTAAGAGTCTGCAGACATGTGAATTGTCACCACTTTAGAAAAACCCAAGGACTAGAGAGACAGTGGAGTAGTTAAGTCACTTTCTTTGCATACAGCTGACCCAGCTTCAGTTCCCAAAGCCACATATGGTTACCTGAGCACCACCAGGTCTGAACCCTGAATATTGAGCCGGGAGTAATCCCTGAACCCCCTCAAAAAGCAGAAAAATAGAAGAGGAGGAGGAGGAGGAAGATGAAGAGGAGGAGGCAGAGGAGGCAGAGGAGGAAGAAAAATCCAGAATCCAACTGGCCATTCGAGGAGAGCCTTTTAACAGTGGCTTAGAATAGCCTCACTGTGTTCCAGAGCCTAGTTCTCAGCTTTGTGCTTCTAAAAATTGGTTGTTGTCAGTAGGCCTAAATGGTTATTCCCCCTGGGCCTGGCTTATGCTAACCTGTCTCAGCAGAGACTGATGTATAATTAAAACCCATCTTTAAATAAGCCTTAAATGCCACAGGAACTGAATAGGGTTTATTCTCTGGTTAGTGTACTTTCCCTGTAAGAAAACAAGTGAAACCAACTCTAACCATCATACTACTTGGTGCCCACAAAAGAACTTTTTAAAATATTTTTATTTTTTGCTTTTTGGGTCACATCCGGCGATGCACAGGGGTTACTCCTGGCTTTACACTCAGGACTTACTCCTGGGGTGCTCAGGAGACCATATGGGATGCTGGGAATCGAACTCGGGTTGGCCACATGCAAAGCAAATACCCTACTCGCTGTCCAGCCCCCCACAAAAGGATTTTTTTCTCTGGGAAGAGTCATGTTCTGATATAGCATGCCACGGTTTTCAAATGTCCACATGTGCCGGAAGAATAGAGAAAGATTAGTATGTGCTGAGACGGAAGGAAGAGTAGTCTAATGTGTCCAGAGTGTGGAAGAGCAGTGTAGGAGGAGTTGGGGTGGCAGGGGGTCAGTAAAGACCTCTGAGTCCAATGAGGAGCCCCTGACTTACTTTAAAAAGAGGAGTACCAGAGGGCCAGAGAGATAGTTTAGGATTTAAGGTGCATTCTGTGCATGTGACTGGCCCGTTTTATTCTCATCCCAAGGTCCACATGGTCTCCCTGCATTGTGAGTGTAGCCTGGAGGCCACCCTCCCCATAAAACACTCCCCATGTGTGGCCCTTTCTCTCTGGGAGGAGCTCCTGGTACCAAACTGTTATGAAAGATTGGTATAAGGAGAAATAGCTGAGATGGGAAACACTGAAAATAAGAGTGAAGGAGTTAATGGGGTGGGTTAAGTGGAAGAGTCTATACAATACGCAGAAGCCAACAGAATATATATATACAAGCAGATGATCTTGCTAACAAGGAGGTCTTGATTTAGGTGGGTCTAGAGTGGGGCCTGCTGGAGTCTGACAAACTACGGCAATGCCGAGGCTGCTGGTCTGGAGACACTTCCAATAGCAAAAAATTTCAGAGATATTAAAGGAATAGAATGTAAAGGAGTTTGTAATTGTTTTGATGTGGAGAGGGTTGGGAGTGAGACAAAATGAGCTAAGGATCATACTCAAGCTTCTAGCTTGAGTATCGAGGCGAAGGTGATGTTAGCCACAGATACATGATGAGGAACAGGTTTGGGTGGGGTTGATAGTAATGACAGATAACATTTAGGACACTTACCATGTGCCAGGATCCTTACATACATTGTCTTATTTACTCCATACAGAAAACCTATGAGGTAAATTCTACTGTAATTTCTTCATTTTGAGGGTGATGAAACTAAGGCCAAGGCCATAGAGATGGTAAGTGGAGCAGTCAAAATGCTAAGGCTCCAGTAGTCTGAACACAGATCTTGTGCAGCTAATCATGGGTCATGTGGCTATGTGGAAATACCTGTGATAGAGCATGTGGCACTCTCCAGCTGGACATGCTAACCTGGAGTTTGTTTTAGCAAAAGTTAAAGATGGAGGATGAGGGGCTGGAGAGAAAGTATAGTGGGTAGGATATTTGCCTTGCACAAGTGTGACCCAGATTTGATTCCCTGAATCCCAAATTGTTCCCTGAGCACTGCCAGGCGTGATTCCTGAGTGCAGAGCCAGGAGAAAACCCTGAGTACTGCAGAGTATGCCCACGACCCCCCATTCCCCCACCACAGACACACAAAATATAGGAGGAATTCAGCATCTGAGGGAATAAAGCTATTTAAGAAGGGCTGTATCCTTGAGTACTGTCAGTCTTGCTTTTATTTTCTGGGGGAGTATAATCATCACAAAGCATGACTATAAAGAAAACCAGCTTTTTTCTTCTTTTTTTCTTTTTGGATCACACCTGGCGATGCACAGGGGTTACTCCTGGCTCTGCACTCAGTGCTCAGGGGACCATATGGGATGCTGGGAACTGAACCCGGTCAGCCGTGTGCAAGGCAAATGCCCTACCCGCTGTGCTATCGCTCCAGCCTCAAGAAAACCAGCTTTAAGATTCTTTAGTAATTTTTTTCCTGATTAGATATTGTTAATGTTCATTCTTTTTTTTTATGGTGGAAAAAAACTGTATTTAGGATTAGCCAGCTGGACTGTTTAGATGATCCCAATTTTGTTGGCAACATCCAAGTTGTCATAATCAGGAGCCAGCCGAACATATGCCTTTTTCTCTCCATCAGGCCTAATCAGGGTGTTGACCTTGGCTACATCAATGTCATAGAGCTTCTTCACAGCCTGTTTAATCTGGTGCTTGTTAGCCTTGACATCCACAATGAACACAAGTATGTTGTTATCTTCTATCTTCTTCATGGCTGACTCAGTAGTGAGAGGAAACTTGATGATGGCATAATGGTCAAGCTTGTTTCTCCTGGGGGCGCTCTTCCGATGGTATTTGGGTTGCCTTCTCAGCGGCAGGGTCTTGGGTCTTCGGAAGGTGGGTGACGTGCGGATCTTTTTCTTTTTCTGGCTGTGGACGCCTTTCAGCACTGCTTTCTTGGCCTTCAAAGCTTTGGCTTTGGCTTCAACTTTGGGAGGGGCAGGGGCTTCCTTCTTGGCCTTCGGCGTCATCTTGGTTAAAAGCAAATGTTCATTCTTTATTTCAGAGATTTAAGAATTTTTCAGGATTATGCCTATTTTGGTTTTAAATTATTTTTTTTAATTTTGGGGATAGGGGTTAAGACCACACTTGGATGTGTCCAGAGTTTACTCCTGGCCATGCTCAGGAGACCATATGCAGTGCCAGAGATTATACTGCAAACAGCTGTATGCAAAGCAAGTGACTTAATCACGGCAATTCTCCAGGCTGCTTTTTCCTTTTTAATTTTTCTGGATCCCAGTGAGCTCATTCAATTTTTTACTATAGTTCATATTTCATATTTTTTCAGAGCACTGAAGAAGTAATCCCCAAGTATGCTAGGTGTGGCCCCAAAACAAAAAAGAAAAAGAAAAAGAAATAAATCAAATTAGAAAAGAAGCTAAACTGGGGCTGGAGCAATAGCACATCGGGTAGGGTGTTTGCCTTGCACACGGCCGACCCGGGTTCGAGTCCCAACATCCCATATGGTCCCCCGAGCACCGCCAGGAGTAATTCCTTAGTGCATGAGCCAGGAGTAAACCCTGTGCATCGCTGGGTGTGACCCCCAAACAAAAACAAACAAACAAAAAGAAGCTAAACTTCATTATTCAGAAATTATATAATACATCAACGATGCTAAACATTCTGTCAAGACATTCTTACGTAAAATAAACCAACAGAGTTAAATTCCATTGCATTTCTCTATGCAAACAATGAACTAGAAGTTAAAGCAATGAAAAGGAAAGATCCACTTAACGTAGTTTTCAGGATGGTTGGAGGGATCACTTAGGATGGGAGATGTGTGCTGAAAGTAGATAAAGGACCAAACAGGATGGCCTCTCAGTATCTGTATTGCAAAGCATAAGGTCCAAAAGTAGAGAGTGAGAGTAAGAAGGAAATTGCCTGCCACAGAGGCAGGGGATGGGATGAGTGAGAGTGGTGGGAGGGATACTGGGGACATTGGTGGTAGAAAATGTACACTGGTGGAGGGATGGGTATTCGATCATTCACTGTCACTGTCACTGTCATCCCGTTGCTCATTGATTTACTGGAGTTACATTGGGCACCAGTAACGTCTCCATTGTGAGACTTGTTGTTACTGTCTTTGGCATATCCAATATGCCACGGGTAGCTTGCCAGGCTCTGCCGTGCGGGTGAGATACTCTCAGTAGCTTGCTGGGCTCTCCGAGAGGGGCGGAGGAATCGCACCTGGGTCAGCTGCATGCAAGGCAAACGCCCTACCGCTGTGCTATAGCTCCAGCTGTGCTATCATTCGATCACTGTAAGACTGAAACTCAATCACAAAAGCTTTGTAACTGTATTTCATGGTGATTAAATAAATAAATAAATAAATAAATAAATAAATAAATAAATAAATATAGTAGTTTTCAGGGGGGCTGGAGCGATAGCACAGCAGGTAAGGCATTTGCCTTGCACGCAGCCGACCTGGGTTCGATTCCTCCACCCCTATCGGAGAGCCCAGCAAGCTACCAAGAGTATCTCACTCACACAGCAGAGCCTGGCAAGCTACCCGTGTCGTATTCAATATGCCAAAAAAAAAAAAAGTAACAAGGCTCACAATGGAGGTGTTACTGGTGCCCACTCGAACAAATCGATGAGCAACGGGATGACAATGACAGTGACAGTTTTCAGGGTCCAGAGATAGTAGAGGGGTTAAAGTGCTTGCCTTGCTGGGGCTGGAGCAATAGCACAGCGGGTAGGGCGTTTGCCTTGCACGCAGCCGACCCGAATCCCAGCATCCCATATGGTTCCCCGAGCACCACTAGGAGTAATTCCTGAGTGCATGAGCCAGGAGTAACCCCTGTGCATCGCCGGGTGTGACCCAAAAAACCAAAAAAAAAAAAACAAAAAAGTGCTTGCCTTGCATGTGACTGACCAAGTTTAACTCCTGGCACTACATATGGTCCCCCAAACACTTCCAGGAATTACTCATGAGCACAGAATCAGGAATAGTCCCTGAGTATCAGTGGGTATAGTCCAATCCCTGTCCCAAGCAATAAGATTAAGTAAAATAGGGTTCATAGAACATCAAGTACTTAGGACTCAACAAAGGAGATGAAAGACTTATACACTGAAAACTGCAAGTCACTTTTGAAAGAAAACAGAAGAGAACAACAGGAAATAGAAAAATATTCCATATTCATACATTGCAAGAGTTAACAAATTATTGGGCTGGAGCCATAGAACAGCAGGTAGGGTGTTCGTCTTACATGCAGCCAAACCCAGAATTGATCCCCAATACCCCATATGGTCCCATGAGCTGCCAGGAGTAATCTCTGAACACTGCTGGGTGTGGTTGAAAAACAAAACAGAAACAAAAAACCTTAACATTGTCAATATACTGTTGACAGTGTTAATTGTACTCAAATTATTATGCAGATTTAATACAATCCCCATCAAAAACATTGGTGGCATTCTTCAAGGACTTAGAATAAACACTACTAAAACTTGTATGAAATTACAAGACTCCTCAAATAATCAAAGCAATTCTTAGAAAAAAAGATGAGCAGTATTACATTTCTTGGTTTTAAGTCATTCTGTAAATCTATAGTAATCAAAACTGTATAGTACTTGAATAAAAACAACCGAATAAAACTGAGCCCAGTTTGATTCTGTAGATATATGGACAATTAATCTATGACAAAGGAACTGAGTACCTGAAATGGAGCAAGTAAATCCTCTTCAACAAATGTCACTATCCAGTTTTGGATAGCCACATGCTAAAAAAGAAGAAAGAAAAAAAAAAAACTGGTTCATCTCTCACACCGAAAAGTTCATTCTTTTTGTTGTTTTGTTGTTTTTTATTTCTGGATTTTGGACCACACTTGTCTATATTTTGGACTCACTCCTGTTCGTGCTCAGGGGACCATGTGGGGTCCAGGAATCAAACTTGGGTTAGCTGCTGTGTGCAAAGCAAGTGCCTTGCCTGCTGGACTATCTCTCCCAGGAAAGCTCATCCTGGGGTCTGAGTGATAGTGCAGCAGGTAGGGTATTTGCCTTGCACACATTCGACCTGGTTTCAATCCCTGGCATTGAACACAGATTTAGGAGTAACCCCTGAGCATTGCCAGGTGTGACCTAAAAAAACAAAAAAGAAAAAAAAAAGCTCAGTCAAAATGATTTAAAGATCTTGAGGTTAGACCAATCCCAGGAACACAAAACATTCATTTGAGAAGATATATGCATGCCTAAACTGCCATGCTACATATACTAGCCAAGATGTGGAAACAATACAAATGCCCAACAACAGATGACTGGTATATAGAAATAACAAAATACTCTGTAACTGTAAGGAAAGATGAAATCTTGCAGGTTTCTGCAACTTGGATGGAATTAGAGGGCATCATGTTAGGTAAAATAAGTCAGAGGAAGGACACATACCAGAAGTTCTCACTTATCGGTGGTATATGAAGAAATAAAACAGGAGCTGACGACATAGTACGGTGGGTAGGGCACTTACCTTGCACAGTCCTCCCATCCCATATGGTCACCCAAAAAGTGCCGGGAGTGATTCCTGAGCACGGTGTCCGGTGTAACCCCTGAGTACTTCCAGGTATGGCCTCCAAACCAAACAAAAACAAAACAAGAGAAAAAAGGGAAGTGGCCATATCGAGTGAGAACAAACTCTTGGCCTTGATGATAAAACCTGGATTACCAATCAGTGGGTATGGAAGAGGGGAGGAAGGAAGAGGTGAACTGGATGTGACATAAGGACAGAGGTGGAGAGACTGGGGCATTTTGGTGGTGGTAAAGGTGCAGGAACTTTGTTTACCAAAGCCATAAAAGTTACAATGAATTGATAAGATCTAAGAAAATGAATTTGATTGGAAGCCCCTATTTTCATTAGAACATACAAAAAATGTACATTGCAACATTTTCTCTCAAGTCTGTCATGCTGAAAGGCAGAAGAGGAATCAGTAAATATTCAAGTGGGTGTGGAGTCAGAACATTGTATGCCTGAAAGTCTATTATTAACAGTATTGTAAATTTGCCTAAAAAAATTGGAAAGAGGGGCTGGAGAGATAAAGTGCTTGCCTTGCACAGGGCAAGCACCCAGTTCACTGCCCAGCACTGCATATAGTCTCTGAGCACTGCCATAACCGATGCCTGAGCACAAAGCCAAGAATAAGCCCTGAACATTTCTGGGTGTGCTCCCCCTCAACAAATGAAATTATTTTTGATGGGGGGGGTATACCTGGCAATGATCAGGGGTTACTCCTGGCTTAGTGTTCAGGGAGCACTCCTAGCAGTGCTCAGGGGAGCATATGGGATGCCGGGGATTGAACTCGAGTGGGCCATGTGCAAAGCAAATACCTTACCTATTGTCCTATTGCTCCGACATTTTTAAACAAACATTTTTAAAAACTGGAAAGAAAAAAATAAACATTTTGCTTCTAAGAATTCAGGAAGAAGTAATGGCCACTATTCTAGAGCTTCAGATCTCCAATAATAGTTGCTCTCCTCCTTCCCTTCCCACTGTTATTGTTTGACTGTGATGTCTGGGGGTGTTGCACTCACTTGGTTGCTATGTGACACACAGTGCTTGCTGAGGGTCCTCACACTTTGGCTGCAGTGTTTCCTAGAAAATGGCATCTTTATTGTGGTACTCCAAGTATTTTGTATTTATTTGGTTCGTAGTTATTTTTGGTTATTTTTTTTTAGTTGGGGTCACACCTATTAGTGCTCAGGGGTCACTCCTGGCAGCACTTAGGAGGCCATATATAGTGTTGGATATCAGATCCAGGCCACATGCATGCAAGGCAAGCACCTTTACTCCTGTACTATCTCTCCAGGCCCTAAATAAATTTTTATTGAGGTAACATTAATTTGTGATATTATTTTTATGGCACCACACCCAGCAGTGCACACCTCAGTAGTGAAAGCCTGACAGTTTGTGCTCAGGGGTCAGGACGATCTCCCTGGCAGTGCTCAGGATAAATTTTTTTCTCTTTATTGCTTTCCTATTGTTGTAGTGGCTGGGGATTACACAAGCTTGGCTGTTGTATTGTTTGCCTAAGCATCACACACCTTCGTCATAGTGTTCGCAATTATGCTCCCGAGGGATTACACTTATTTGGGTGTGATGCTCATGGGGGTTACACATCTTTTGGCGGTGATGTTCTCCAGAGGTTATACACAACGTCGCTTGCAATTCTGGTACACACTAAACTGTGTGCTAAAATAACACACCCTGTTGGAGCATTCAGACTATGCTTGGTGCATGAAGGTGACACTGGGGACCCAACTCATTTTCTTTGGTTTGTTTTTGGGCTATACCTATGATACTAAAGGGTTACTCCTGGCTCTACACTCAGGAATTACTCCTGGTGATGCTCAGGAGATCATCTCGGATACTGGGGATTGAACCCACATCAGCCGTTTGCAAGGCAAGCATCCTACCTTCTGTACTACCTCTCCAGCCCCCCAACTCACTTTCAAGGCACTTTATTTTTTGCCACAGTCACTCTTAAACTCCTGGTTTGTAACATTATCTACATTGCAGGTGATAGTATTCCAACTCCTCATCCGTACACTCTGTATCATGAACTGTTTTGGTTATTTTGTTTGGCTTAGAGGTTGGGCCACACCTGGCAGTGCTTCAGGGACCACGTGGAAGGGAGAGTAACACAAAGGAAGTGTCTTAATTCCTGTACTGTCTCTCCAGTCCCATAATGATCTGTCATGTTTGTTTTTTCGCGTGGATCTTTTTTTTTCCTTTTTGGGTCACACCTGGCAATGTTACTCAGGGGTTACTCCTGGCTCTGCACTCAGGAATTACTCCTGGTGTTGCTCAGGGGACCATATGGGATGCTGGGGATTAAACCTGAAGTCGGCCATGTGCAAGGCAGCTGCCCTACCTGCTGTATTATCGCTTCATCTCCCATCATAATAGGCTTCATCTTTTTTTTTGGGAGATGCTTTTAATTTATGTCTCCATGATATTCTTCTTTATTCTCTCAAGAATTCTATCACTGGGGCCAGGGAGAAAGTTCCAAAGACATCTGGAACACATGCCTTGCATGTTCTAGCTCAGAACTTCCCAAACTTACTTAACCTACTGTCACCTTTTCAGAAAAAATCTTAACTCTGTGCTCCCTGGAGTCCTGGAAATCTTTACACAAACAGAAATGGTCTCCAACTACAACTAAGATTACTGCGTCCCCCACCCTGACCCCCACTTGGATAGTCCCAGTTTCCTCCACCAGGGGACAGTATTGTTCTTTTAGGAAACACTGCTGAAGGCCCTGAGTTTGATCCCTGCAAGCATGGCCCCAGGGCATTGTTGTGCCAGGGTAGCACCACTTTGCTGAGTCAAGCATTAAATTAAGCCCACACAGTCAGGCCAGTAATCTCGGGGAGTGGCCTTCTGGGCCCCTAAACACTGATTGGGAAGGACCCTCTGTAAAAATGTTGCATCATTTCAAATTTTTCTTAGGTTTTTTTTCTGTATTGCTGATTTACGCTCTCACATCATCAAATCTGCTTTTTACTGCTTTGATCATTGCTTCTACTTCGGTTACTATGGTTTTAATACTATTAGTGCTACCCATTTATCTTGACCACTTTATTTTCAATTAGGGGGTGCTCTGGGTCATACCTGGAGGTACTTAGGGTTCACTCCCAGCAGTGCTCAGGAAACCATGTAGTGCTTAGGATCAAACCTGAGTCTCTTGAATGCAAAGTAGGGCTCAGTCCTATGGGTTATCTCTCCAACCCTTTTCACTATTTTTGCTGGGTATATTTTGAGCTGAGGGTTTACTCCTGGTTCTGCATGCTGAGGATTTACTCCTGGTTCTGCACACAGGAATTACTCCTGGTGATGCTTCGGGAATCATATGGAATGCCAGGGATTGAACCTGGGTTGGCCTGCAGGCAAGCACTTTACCTGTTATACTATCTTTCCTGCAATGTCCTTTTATTGATTAATGGTCCTAAGGGTTAGATCCACGACCATAATGTCTTTTTTAAAATCTGGAATTAGGGGCCAGAGTGATAGTACAGTGGGTAGGTTGCCTAGCATGTGACCGACCTGGGTTGAATCCCTCACATCCCATATGGTCCTCTGAGCCTGTCAGGAATTACCCCTGAGCTTGGAGTCAGAAGTAAACCCTGAGCACTGTTGGTATGGCCCCAGGTATACCGTGTACCCTGCCCACTATACTATATCTCTATAGCCCTCTTTTTCCAGGATTAAAAAAAAAATCCTTTGTTAACTTTCCCTTAGGACTTCGTCCTATTGAATCTTTGCCTGTGTTTGGGCATTTAGGATGGAAGGTTTTCAAAATCACAGTGTTGGACAATTAGGGTGCAGGATGTATGTTATGCTTCTCCAAAGACGGCATGGGAAAGGGGTCAGAAGTCAGGGATGGATTATAACCTGTCTCCTTAGTTATTCTTAGCATTCAGCTCTAGGACCCCATTTTTAAAAATTTTCAACCTCTTTGTGACTATTTCTGAGTCTCTGTCACTTTTTCTAGATGTTGATGTTTTGTTTTTAGCACTTTCATCTTTGTTTATATTTCAGTTGGCATCAAACTTCAGTCCATTTGGGTCTCAGTCTTTGACCCTATGTCTTGCCCCACCTTCTTGCTCTGCATTTCTTCAGAATACTTGATATACACGTGTAAATATCCTACTATCTCCTATCCTAGAATGCAGCTTCGAGGAAATACTTGTTCAAGAAACCTCTGTGATCTGATGGAGATCACTCCTGAGGAACCACGAGTCCCTGGAAGGAAAAGAGGTCAACTGGGGTCACCTGCTGCATGGGAACTGCCCGAACCCGGTGCTATCTCCCCTCCCCCCGTTTAGTTTTAAGCGTCACGCGCCGTGGGACTGGGAAACAGTGCTAATTAGAGGGGAGAACGTGCAGCGCTGGGGATGGAACCTGGGCCTCTCTCGTGCAATGCAAGCCTTGACCTGCTGAGCTGTGGCTCCGTATCCTGTTCCTGGTTTTTCCGCTTTCTCAGTATGCAAATGTCTTTCTAGGGTTCGGGCAAGCCGGTGGTTTTCAGTGCGTTTGGGGGTTAACTTTGCGTTGTTGGGTGCGGTATGTCGAGGAAAACGGCCTGTGTGCGGGACATCGCCGCTCTTCACACGCAGTTCCACTCTGGCTGAATCGGCTCCATGTTCCGCACGCTCCTGACAACCTCTTACTTAGTCTCACTCAGGCGGATTCTGCCCAAACGACGCCTCCCTCGGCGTCTCCACAGCCGCCTCCCGCACCGCCTCCTCCGCAAGCGCACGTGACCGCGCAGGGCGGCGTCTCTGCCGCCCGCCGCAGTGCTCCTCCCTGAGCGGGCAGCTTCCGCCGGCCCCCGAGGTCCCGCCTACAAGTAGTGACGAGCCAATCCGCGCGCACGCTGCTCGGCTCCGCCCCGGCGCCTTACTAACCCGCGCCCCTCCCTCCGCCAGCCGGCCCGCCCGCCCGCCCGTCAGTCAGTCAGTCAGTCCGGCGGGCTGTCGGTCCTGGCGACTCGGGGCGCTCCTGCTCTCCTAAGCGGCGCTTTTCTGGCGCCTTGCTGATCCGCGGCAGCGGCGGCAGCAGCGGCGGCGCGGCCCCTTCGGGAGGCGCGGCGTGGGCCGAGCAGCGGCCGCGGAGTTCGCAGAGCTCAGCGGCGGAGGCGGCGGCGGCGGCCCGGCAGCCAACATGGCGTCGGCGGGCGCGGGCCCCGAGATGGTCCGTGGGCAGGTGTTCGATGTGGGCCCGCGCTACACCAACCTCTCGTACATCGGCGAGGGCGCCTACGGCATGGTGTGGTGAGTGTCGTCCGCACCAGCCCGCGGGCCCGGCCGCGCCTCCCCGCACCGGGGCCGCAGCGGGCGCTGCCGCGGGCCTCGGAGGCGCCTCTGCCTCCCGCCCGGCGCCGACCTAGACCCCGACCCCGGGCCTCGCCGCGGTCCGCGAGAGGGGGTGGGGGAGGGGGCGGGGAGATCGCGCGGGGCCTGTGGAGACCCGGCTGGAGGTGGCGCGAGTCGCTCCCGGGCTTGACGCTGGCGGGCAGTGTGGAGGCGGAGGCCGAGGCTGGGGACCCTCCCTTCCCCCAGAACGCCGGGGCAGCGCGAGTGGTCGGGCTCGGGCCACCGGGAGGGGGCGGGGGCCTCCCCACCCCCATCTCGCCGCGCTCTGCCCCGCACCCCGCCGTGTGCCAGTGTCACGTCCTCCGGTTTGACGTCTGGGTAGGAGCCCGGCCGCGTCTGCGGGTGCTCCGGGCGCGCGTCGTCCGGGGGCCTGCCCTCCTCGGCGGACCCCCCGCGCCGGCAGCGCCGCCCTTTGCTCCCCGCGCCCGAGTATTTACGCCAACGGCTTCCACGCAGCGGCGTCGGCCGTGGCGTGAACGGGGCCGCTCCCGCGCAGGCTTTGTGAGACGCATCCGGGACCCCAGTGCGCGCCGCGGGCGCTTCGCGTCTCGAGGTGGTTCCTGGCAGCGGGTTTGGGGTGCAGGGCCGTCGGCCTTTCCGGAAGGACAGGCCAGCGCGGCTGACGGGGGCCGTTACCGAGCCGGCGGCGGCGGCGGCGGTCGGGCCTGAGAGGCGCTCGTCTGCGCGAGGCGCCTCGCCACGGAGCGCGCGATAGCTGTCAGCGGGCAGGCGAGCCGCGGAGCCGCAGACTCGCAGGCGGGCTCCCTCCGCGCCCCCCCCCCCCCGCGCCCTCCCCTCCCCCCCTCTTCCATCCGGGCCCCTGGGAAAGTCGCGGAGGCCCGGATCGGTGCTGTTGGAAGGGACTAGCCCCGGGTGTTCAGAGCGGCTGAGGGCGGCAGCGAGCGCGCGCGCTCACACCTGCCTCGCCAGGGTCTTCTGCGAGGAAGACGGCTGATGATTTTTTGGACGCCTGTGACAGGCACAGTGCTAGCCCCCACCACCACGTTGTTTGATTTGGGCAACAGCCTTGGAGGAGGAAAAGGTGTTGATGCATTCCTTCTTCTGAGAAGAGTATTACTGAGTGAAACCAGTTCCTGAAGTCACACTCCCAAAGGGTCAGACTTGTGATTATAGACTGAGATACGATTTCCAATCTTGCAGCTCTTTCCATTTACACTCTTCTCCTCAGGGGAGAGGGAGGGAGAGGGGGAGGTGTAGGGCCACACCCCGTGGTGCCCAGGGCTTATTCCTGGCGATCACTCCTGTCCATTCTCAGAAGGCCATCTGTGGTGTGGTGTTGGGATCTAACCCGTGTCAGACGTGTGCAAGGCAGGTGCCTTAACTTCTGTACTAATCTCTCCAGTCCTCTGCCTTTAAGTAGGGTGACTGATCATCTCAGAATTGCATTTTGCTTATGGTTACAAGCAAATTATTTTAAAAGCATTCAGAACTTGAATGATCATAATTTTAGAAATGCCAGTAGAAAGTATGTTTTATTATGTATCTTAGGTAGAAAAACTAGTTAAGGGGCTGGAGTGATAGCACAGCGGGTAGGGCGTTTGCCTTGCATGCGGCCAACCCGGGTTCGATTCCCATATGGTCCTCTGAGCACCGCCAGGGGTGATTCCTGAGTGCAGAGCCAGGAGTAACCCCTGTGCATTGCCAGGTGTGACCCAAAAAGCAAAAAAAAAGAAAAAGAAAAAAAAAGAAAAACTAGTTAAAATAATAAAGACTGCTTAAATGTTGATTGCTTCCCTTTTCTTTTTTTTCTTTTTTCTGTTTTGTTTTTGTTTTTGTTTTTTGGGCCACACCCGGCAGTGCTTAGTGGTTACTCCTGGCCCTGCTCTCAAATCACTCCTAGCAGTGCTCAGGGGACTTTATGGGCTGCCGGAGGTCGAACCCGGGTCAGCTGCATGCATGCAAAGCTGCTGTACTATCGCTCAGGCCCCTGCTTTCCTTTTCTTTAGGAGCAAAATGTTTCACAATATACAGCTATAAATTTATAGGCTTAGGAGCGTAAATTAATTAGGTCAGGTTTAAAAGAAGTAAGACTCTACAAAATATCAGAGTACTGCCCCCAGCATCATTTGTTATACCTATGATTGTTGTTGCACCTGCTGGTAAGCTAACAATTGCCTATCACATTCTTTAGCCTTAAATAAAAACTAAAAAACAAACTTCTAAAATTCGTTTGAGAAAATCTTTAGATTTAAGGATACATCAAATCAAAGGATTTCTTGCCCCCTAAGATTTTTATTAGTTTGAAGAACTGGTAATTTTTTCTGTCACTGTGGTAGACTTGTCAGTATTAGACCTAAGTTTCTCTCAGATGAAATGATGAATCCTCTTGTATATTTTTTTCTTTTCTAAGTAAAATACAAGTATGATCGAATTAAAGTTGTGGGTCCAGGTGATAACTTTTTGTCAGTTGGCTGGTGTACTCTCCATAGTGCATTATTAGCATTTAACAAGTAATGAGGAAGAATGCTGGTTCTATGGAGGGCTTCTTTAGTTGAAATATTAATATTTGGGTATTGGGGCTGGAGCAATAGCACAGCGGGTAAGGCATTTGCCTTGCACGCGGCCGACCGGGGTTCAATTCCCAGCATCCCATATGGTCCCCTGAGCACCGCCAGGAGTAATTCCTGAGTGCAGAGCCAGGAGTAACCCCTGTGCAGAGCCAGGTGTGACCCAAAAAGCAAAAAAAAAAAAAAAAAAAAAAATGGGTATTGACATTAAAAACTTAATACTTATAGAAGTTTTCAAGACTTTCTAGACACTAAACTTTTTTTTCCTGAATCAGGTCATTAGGAATTTTGTCTTTTTTTTTTTTTTAACAATTTTTATTTTAGGGATTGTGGTTTAAAAAACTGTTAATAGGGTTTCATAAATGAAAAGTTCCAGCACCACACCCTCAATTAGAGTGTACCCTTCCCTCCACCATTGTGTGAATAACCCTCCTTTTAGCCTCTCCTCCCTGTGGTAAGCTTCCTACAAGAAACTAGTTACCAGTTTCTGTTGCCTTTGGGCATTTGTTATTACCTTAGTATGCTTCTTTATATTCCACATATGAGAGAGATTGTACTGTATCTGTCCCTCTCCTTTGACTAATTTTACTCAGCATGATACTCTCCAGATCCAGATCCATCCACATAGCAAATTATACAATTTAATTTTTTCTTAGATCTGAATATTTCATTGTTGTATCATAGTTTCTTTATCTGGTCATCTGTTCTTGGACACTGGGTTGTTTCCAAAGTAGAGTTTTGCGGCCTTCAGGGGAGAGGCCAAGAAACGGAATTGCAGGGACAAATGGAAGCTCAATTCTTAGCTTTCTGAGGAGTGTCCATATTGTTTTCCAAAAACGTTGGACTAGTGACATTCCCACCAGCAGTGAGTGCATGACCATTCCTTTTTTCCCCCCACTCCACTCCATTAGTTGTTTTTAGTTCTTCTTGATATATACTTGGGTAGATGCAAGTGTCCTCATCCAAGAGAATCAATATTATAGGTAGAACAGGTTTGTTAGAAAGTAGTAGTGTGTTCTGGTTTGGACTGGTCAAGTTTGTTATGTTCATTTAGGCTATATCTGATGGATATTTTGAAATTTATAAGTGAAATAGAGCTGGAGGTAAAAATTAATGTAAACGGTATTTTGCTGGATAAATACTCAGATTCTTTTTGTTTTTTGTATCACACCCGATGATGCTCAGGGGTTACTCCTGGCTCTTCAATCAGGCAGTGCTCTGGGGACCATATGGGATGCTGGGGATTGAACCTGGCACAGCTGTGTGCAAGGAAGTGCCCTCCCTACTGGACTATCACTCTGACCCCAATGTACAGATTCTTTTTTTTTTAATTTAATTTTATTTTTATAAAGTAGTTTACAATATTTGATTACATTTAATATTCCAACACCAGTCCCACCACCATTACACCTTCTTACCACCATATTTCAGATGTTTCCATCCCAAACCCCAACCCTTGCTCCCAAAGCAGAACCAAAATAGTTATTTTGTATTGTTTGTTGTGAATAATTCGCTAAAAATTATCCAAGAAAGGTTTCTTGGAGGAAAGTGTGTGAAGATTGTTGTATTTCACCCAGGAGCCATTAAGGCCTTCTATAGGAGATTACTAATATGTTGTTGAAGATTGAGTCCTGGAGATTTTCTGAGTTCTGGAGGTTTTCGGTTGCTGGGGCTGGCTCCCTTGGGGTGGGGCAGGGTTGCCCCAAATGAAATAGCCTTGCACAGGGTCTGGAGATACGGCTATGGCGTATCATTCTGTGCTCTCTTCCAAGAGATGAATATACAGATTCTTACATGAAATCATTGCCTGAGTGAAATTATAAGCAGTTACTGTACATGCTTATTTTTAAAAAATAAACAGTAAGTCATCCATAGCATATAATCCCCGAGCCCAGAGCCAGGAGTAAGCACTTAGTACCACTAGATGTGGCCCCCAAACAAAAGCAAAAAGAACCACTGGGGAGATATCTCAGGTAGTGGAACTCAAGATCAAGTTGCATCCTTCGTACTGCATGGCTGTTGGGAGTGGTCCCTATGAGAAAAGCAAAACCAAGAACCACTGAAGTAAAATACAAATACCAAAGAGGTAACTGGCAAATGAATCCTTTTAATAGATGGGCAAGAGCAGAGAAATCTGAGGACTGGTGTGATGTGTATGAAAAGAAAAGAATAAAAGATATGAGAGAAGTTGAAACTGTCATCATCACCTTGTCTACTTAGATAAAAAGTATCTATTTTGGATAAGTGGAGTTTGAAACACTTTCTGAATGTGATTCAGAGTTTGAGAATACTGGAGCAATGGCACAGTGGGTAGGGCGTTTGCCTTGCTCGAGGCTGACCGGGTTTGATTCCTCCGTTCTTCTTGGACAGCCTGGCAAGCTACTGAGATTATCTTGCCCGAAAGGCAGAGCCTGGCAAGAGCCTGGCAAGCTACCGTGGCGTATGTGATATGCCGAAACCAGTAACAAGTCTCATAATGGAGACGTTACTGGTGCCCACTCAATGGGGTGACAGTGATACAGTGACAGTGATTCAGAGTTTATTATGTCTTATTCTTAGAGTTACTGGTTGAAGACTTAGACATGGACAAGGTGGGAAAAAATGTGAGAACTTGTCAAAGGAATACCTGACTAGGTGTTAATAGAGATCAAGTTACCAAAGAGACCAGAGGAAGAATGGTCAAAGACCAGAGAACTAGAAAGGCAGGGTACCAAAGGAGTCAAGGAGATAATGATCATTAAGGAATTTGTCTTTAAAAAACTATTTTTCCATTAAAAAACCAAAATGATTTATATCATTAGAAATTTAGTGATTGTGGCGAACCTTTAGTGGTTGTGGCAAACTAGTAGATTACCATTCTCCATTTTGTTTTCCTTTATTTAGATATATCAATAATCCTAATCACCACATTACAAAGATGGTTGGTTACCTTGTGAGGAAACCTTAGATAGGTAAATTGCCTAAGGACAGTAACTTGAGGTGTCAAATAGGAAGTGGTAGAGTATCAGTTTTGTTTGGTTTTTAAGTAGTACTCAGTGGAGAAATCTGAATTGAGAAAAATGTTTTCAGTAGCAAAATACGTATCTGCTTTTTCTTATCTCTTTTAAGATTTTTCGCAGGGGTATGGGGGAACGGGTATATACACTTAGCTTGGTGCTCAGGGACTGCTTCCAACTTTGTATTCAGGGTGATGGGATATGCCATGACCACCTGATTAACATTAATTATAAACTTGCCTTGTTTTAGCTGCTTTGGTTTCAAAGTAACTTATTTTCTTCTTTGGGGTACTAGTTTTACTTTACTGATAAAGGAAAATAGGTCTTAGATAACTTATATAGCAGAAATGAGATTTGTCTAGATACCAAAACTGGTTATTTTAAAAATTAGGCTTTCCTCTGTTATACCAAAAATATACTTTTGTACTACACAAAATAATCACTCATAGCCTGTTGAGATAGCAAGAGGAAAAATGGGCTACTTGGCGGGGAATGGTGAAGGATGTAGGGTAAAAAAACCTTAGTTTTTATTAGGAAGTTATCAGTGGTAATTTGATCAGTATTGATTGATTTCCCCTCCCCTCGGATTTCTGGGATTTATTCATTTAAGATCTATGTTCTAGAATGTAGAATCAAAGTCATAAAATGAATGGTTTATACTTTCTGGTGCTTATAGCCTCGTAGGAAGATAATATTTACTGAGCATGATGAGGTACAAAGTGCTACTAGAAGTTCTTAAATGTGGAAATAAAATAGTTTGGAGGAGTGTACAGGAGGATTTCATAGAGTGGTATATAAACTGACACTAAAAAAAGAAGTGAAAGGAAACATGGGATTCAGATTATAGAATTTAAGAAGTTCATAATTAAGATCCAAGATCCAATTGTTCTCGATACCATAGGGACAGGAAATAGTTAAAGCTTCAGATATTGTTGTAACTAGGAACTGGAAAATAGACCAAGGCAACTACTTCCCTCCAACTTTACATTTACAAAATCATCTTGCATCTTTTGTCTTTGCACAACTTTCCCCCCCACCCCTTTTTACCACTTCCTCATGTACTTTGCATAAGAGAACTGTTGTTAGCTTCCAGAAAGTATGTTTCTGTTCATTGGCAGAGACTGAGAACACTCTAAAACAATTTCTGGGGAAGAGAATATAATTTTACCTAGGGTACTGTTCACCTTTGGTTCAGCTGAAATTCAAGTGGAGCCATTTATTGTTGTTGTTTTTACTGTTTGGGTCACACCTGGCAATACCTAGGGGTTACTCTAGGTCTGCACTCAGGAATTACTCCTGATGGTGCTTGGGGGACCATGTGGGATGCGAGGAATCAAACCTGGGTTGGCTATGTGGCAAGGAAAACACCTTAATTGCTGTACTATTGCTCCAGCCCCCAGGGGCCATTTTTTTTTTTTTTTTGGTTTTTGGGTCACACCCAGCGATGCTCAGGGGTTACTCCTGGCTTTGCACTCAGGAATTACTCCTGGCGGTGCTTGGGGGACCATATGGGATGCCGGGGATCGAACCCGGGTCGGCCGCGTGCAAGGCAAACGCCCTACCCGCTGTGCTATCGCTCCGGGCCCCGGGGGCCATTTATTAAGGCTGGACATCTCTCAGGTGTAAAGAGCCAGGCAAAGGTGATCAGAATATTTCCTGTTGACAGTTGATTTGCCAGTTTATTATTGGGGCTGCTTCTCTTTCTCAGGTTGATATTGGAGCATATAAGGAAGAGAGGGCAGGAAAAGAGAGGGAAAGAAGTATTTATTTTTTGTATTTTGGTTTTTGAGCTCCACTATGCTCAGGACTTATTACCGGCTCTGCACTTAGGGGTCATTCCTGGAAGGGCTTGGAGGACCATATGTGGTGCTGATGATTAAACCAGGTCAGCTTTGTGCAAGGTGTTATACCCACTGTACTACCTTTTTGACCCCATGCATTTTATTTTAATATTTGATCCATTTATGTAGATCAAATGGTAAGCATATATGTTATGTTGCCTAACAAATTAAGTACCATTCAGTGAGTGAAAAGTCACCAGTTTTTCAGCGTGTTCTGCTTCCTGGTCACAACCTTCAGCCCCAGATTTTATCTTTCTTAGCATTTGTATGATGGAATTGATCGTGTGTTTTAACTGTGACTGAAGTAGCTTGCCCAACCTACTTGTTTTCCTTGCCTTGTTTCCCTCATCTGTAGAAAGGAGATTTTGAGGTTCACTTTAGTGTTGTGAGAATTAAATGAATTATGTAATTGAAATGCTGAGCATTCATTATCTGATTAAATGGTCTAATGGTTGTTAGTCCCTGGAAATAAATGGACCTGACAACACAATCCTTCACATCTCTCAGGATATCCTTTACAGGTATATACAGAAACAAAAAAATTCATATTTGGGGTCATACAAGTTGTTCAATTTCTACTTGTATAGTTTGGGGCAACTTGCTCTTCCATTCTTTGTATCAGAGCGTATCTTTTGAGCCATATCCTTACCCTCCCTCCAAAGTGTTGAAGGGGTCAAACGATAGTTTAGGGTACATATAGTATGCTCTTGCCTGGGTACAGCTCTTGGCACCACCAGGCAACATTGCATCCTTGGACTATTGCATTAAACCACTTTTGGGATTGGCCAAGAACCACTGGTGATTCTCCCAGGTCTCCTTAGCACTGCTTGGGCGACCCTTCCTTATCCCCCAGTCCCTTCGAAAGAGTTTGTAGTGTTGGGGACAGGTAAATAAACTAATGTATAACCTGGTAAGTGACTATTCTGAACTCACTTAGGACTGAACAGCTAACTCCACCTGGACATCCCAGTTAGAATCCAATATCGATGCTGCCCTGGGTACGTTCTAGTTCTACAGAATATCTAATCCTTTTGGAGTTGAGAAGGTCATGGCCCTGTTAGGATGTACTCAGCAGCAAAACTCATGCCTTGCAAGTATGAGACCTGGGTTTCCTCCCTTCTAACACTACCATCAAAAATTAAGAAAAGGTCTTCCTTCTAATGAGTTTCCTCATTTCTTTTTGTAGCACTTTATCACAAATGCAGGTCTAAACCACTTGCTTTTTCAGTGTCTATTGATTTTAATTTATTTTAATTTTATTTATTTTTGCTTTTTGGGTCACACCTGGCATGCACAGGGGTTACTCCTGGCTCTGCACTCAGGAATTACCCCTGGCGGTGCTCAGGGGACCATATGGGATGCTGGGAATTGAACCCGGGTCGGCCGCGTGCAAGGCAAAACGCCCTACCTGATGTGCTATCGCTCCGGCCCCGACTTTTGAAAAATTTAAGGAATTTTTTTTTTTTGGTTTTGGTCCTTTTGGATCACATCTGGTGATGCTCAGAGGTTATTCCTGGCTCTGCACTCAGGAGTTACTCCTAATGGTGCTTGGGGTACCATATTGGGATGCCTGGGATCAAACCCGGGTCGGCAAGGCAAATGCACTACCCACTGTACTATCTATCGCTCCAGCCCCCAATTTAAGGATCTTATTCTTTCTATTTTTAAATGAACAGAAAGCACCTTTGAACAGTCCATAGTATGCACATTCTTTTTTCAAAAAAAAAGTGCTATTTTTTTTTTAGAATTTGAAGCTGTATTATAATTGTCCTCCCCACATTAAGAATCATAATGTAATGTGAAAAATAAAATTGGTTGATAGAAAGTTGGTGAGACATTCTAAGAAAGTGAATACTTTTGAATGCTAGAGAGGTAGTATAGAATAAGGTACATGCCTTACATGCAACTGACCCAGGTTTGATCCGGGGCCCCTTGCATAGGTAGGCATGAATCCTGAATGCAGAGCCAGGAGTAAGCCCTGAGCATGGTCAGCTGTGACTCTAATACCCCCTCCCCGCCACTCCAAAAGTAAAAAAAAAATGCCTTTTTTCTTCAGTCATTTGTGATCCTCTATACAAATCAGACTTTGTTACTCTGCTTTGTATAGTTATTTTGTTTTTCAGTATTTATGACAACTATCCCACATCCTTGATCTTCCCTATCAAATGTTCAGTATGTGAATGACCCCTTAGATCTAGTAGGTTTTATTATTATTCATTATTGTTGCTGTGATGGGGCTAAACCCATTTCTTTTTATACTTTTTTTTTTGCTTTTTGGGTCACACCTGGCAATGCACAGGGGTCACTTCTGGCTCTGCACTCAGGAATTACCCCTGGCGGTGCTCAGGGGACCATATGGGATGTTGAGAATCGAACCCTGGTCGGCCGAGTGCAAGGCAAACAAACGGCCTACCCGCTGTGCTATTGCTCCAGCCCCTAAACCCATTTCTTTTTTTTTTGCTTTTTGGGTCACACCCGGCGATGCACAGGGGTTGCTCCTGGCTCTGCACTCAGGAATTATCCCTGGCGGTGCTCAGGGGACCATATGGGATGCTGGGAATCGAACCCGGGTCGGCCGCGTGCAAGGCAAACGCCCTACCCGCTGTGCTATTGCTCTAGCCCCATAAACCCATTTCTGATTGTGGTGCTCACCCATTTTTAGTTGTGCTTGACCGGTCACATATCACATTGTGCTTGCACAAATGCTTCCTGGGGGGTCACTCTTTTTTATTGAGGCATACAAGTTATGGTTGTTATGCTTACCAGGGATCAAAGTTGCTCTTGACTATGGCACTGGTATGTACTAAATCATGGATTGCCAACAGCAGAGCTATCAGGGATGTGATTTGTGCATATGGGACTCTGAGGATTTGAATTCATGATTATATATACACTTGCAAGGTAGGTGCTCTATGCTACTGCACTATTCCTCCAGACCCTTAGGTTTTTAGCTTATGATTGAAATTGTTTGGCTAGTTATATCTTTTGTCTGTTAAAAAAAAATCCTCAGGGATTCAAGATATGGCTCAAGTAGTAGAGCATACACACCTTGCATATATGAGATCCTGAACTTGATCCCTAGCATTGCTTGAACCAATAAACGCTGTCAGTAGTGACCCCAACAGCAATTAAAGAGTAAACAAACCTCCTTTGTTTTTATTTCTGTAGAGTTGGAATGATTGATTCCTTTCACATTTGCTATAACTTGGCTTGTAAAATCATGGTTTTTTTTTTTTTTTTTCTTTTTGGGTCACACCTAGCGATGCTCAGAGGTTACTCCTGGCTTTGCACTCAGGAATTACTCCTGGCGGTGCTTGGGGGACCATATGGGATGCTGAGGATTGCACCCGGGTTGGCCGCATGCAAGGCAAACACCCTACCCGCTGTGCTATCGCTCTGGCCCCTCATGTGAGTTTTTTTTGTTTGTTTCTGATTTTGGTGCCACACCCTGAGATGCCCTGGCTCTGCACTCAATTCCTGACTCCTGCTGGTGCTTGGGGAACCATCTGGAATACCAGATCTTTCTGGATTTGATTGAGAACTTGTTAAAATACTGATTCAGATTTCATTTTTTCCCTTTCCTCAGTTAGGTGCCGAGGGTGGGGTACCCAAGCAATGCTCATGGGGCCTGGAGACTTAAACTTGAAATTAATTGTCCAGTTATGCTGGTCACTTTAATGCTCAAGCCTGGTTATGTGTTGCTGATCAGGCCTAGTAGTGCTAGGGACCACCATAGTTATACCTGCATTGTTCAGAGAACCACAGTATGCTAAGGTTTGAACTAGGGGCCTCTATATGCCAGAAATGTGCTTTTCACCTTTAAAAAATGTTTAAACCTGTGTGAAACATGTACTACTTAAAGATTAAGTTAAAAATTGTGATCATTGTGCAGATTACAAAACAGAACAATGTCTTAGAATTGCCTTATTAAATCTTTTTAGACTTAACCACTGTCCTCAATTTTGTGGAATTGGTTGTTGGTTTTTGTTTTCCAACCTGCTTAGCGCCTCCCTCCCACTGCACTTTTTTTAAACTTATTTTTTCCATATCAGGAATCTAATCCAGAGACCCACACATGTAAGATATATATTCTAGCTAATTGATACACACACACACACACACACACACACACACACAAACTTCCCCACTCACATTCTTCCCTGTTCTTGTTTTTTTTTTTACTTTTATTGAAGTATATGATTACAGCTTAATATAAGATCTTAGGCTAAACACACCATGTAGCTAACTAGTGTTTAGAAGAACAGTCAAAACTTGTATTAATTCAGAAACTCTCCTCCCAATTTCTCAACTTCTAAGATAGTTTCTTGGGGGCTGGAGCAATAGCACAACGGGTAGGGCATTTGCCTTGCATGCGGCCGACCCAGGTTCGATTCCCAGCATCCCATATGGTCCCCTGAGCACAGCCAGGAGTGATTCCTGAGTGCAAAAGCCAGGAGGAACCCCTCAGCATCACTGGGTATGACCCAAAAAGCAAAAGCAAAATAAAAAGATAGTTTCTTAAGGTCATCTTTATAGTGATATCTCACAGAATAGATCCTTTTTTACTTCATGTGAATATAATAATAAATATATTTGTGTGCTCTGGCTTTTTATTTTTTGTTATTTATTTACCTATTTTGTATCCAGCTTTTTAAATTCAGTATCATGTTTATGTGATTGAAAATTGTTTATTTTCATTGTAGCATTTTTTAAAAAATATAGCAGGTAACGGATAGAACCTGTTTTTATTTTTTTTTGTATTTGGGCCATACCCAGCAATGCTCAGGGGTTACTCCTAGTTCTGCAGTCAGGAATTACTCCTGGTGGTGCTTAGGGGACCATATGGGATGCATGAGATCAAACCTGGTTCGTCTGTATGCAAGGCAACATCGCCTACCTGCTGTACTATCTCTTGGGGAATGGAGGTGGGGGGCGGGTATTGTAGCGTTTGTATCCCATGGCATGACTAGTCTATCCATCCTACTGTTACTCTGTTTGGAAGAAAAATATATTTAGGTTATCCCCAATTTATGATCATTTATAATCTAATACTGTGATAAATATTCTCATTCATGTCTTAGACAACATGCATGCACATTTCTGTTAGGTATATATATACACCTATAAACACAAACATCGTGGGGTATGTACTGGGTTCTACTTTACTACATGTTGTTTTGGTTTTACAAAGTGATTACTTCATATTCATGCTCACTCACAATGTATTTGTTAGTGTTCAGACTGCTCTATAGGGCCAGAGAGGTAGTACAGGTTGCAAGGTGCTTGCCTGCATGCAGCAGACCCTGGTTCGATCCCCAGCACTGATAAACCTATGGGCTCCTGACCACTGCCAGGTGTTGCTTCCCCCAAAACCAAATAGCCCAACAAGCTGCTCTATATCCTCAATAACATTCTATATTCTCAACACTATATATCCTCAGCATTTTCTACCTTAGTTTGGCCATTCTGGTGAGTATGAAGTGGTACGCATTGAGGGCTTTGTTTGCTTTTACTTGTCAGTTTTAGCTCTTTATCAGATCTTATGAAAGACAGGTTTTGGCTGTCTTACGCAGTGTTTAGTTTTTTGGTAAATTTTAATATTGATTTTTTTTAATTAGTTCTTTATAGATCCTGGTAGACATGAGTCTCTTGTTAGGTTATTATAAATCTTGTTATATTACAAGGTTTTTTGTACTTTTCATGGTCTCTTTGATTTGTTTTACAAATTTTAGTTCTCTACTATTGTTCACCTTATTTTCTAATGATTAGATTGGCAATGTTAGAGGGATATTTGTGGGAGGAAGACCCTAGGGGGAAGAAGAAGGAACATGCTTTGGGTCTGTATTGAGCCTTGATTGTCTCTGGGACATTTGTACATATCCTGAGATCACAGATGGAAAGAATAAAGAAGGTCTTCCTTCTTAGTTCAAGAGCAGAAAATATAAGGGTACTATAGAAACAATTATTATCAACCATGGCAAACTGAGTTTATGTAGGGAATTTTTGCTGAGTGGCTTTGGTTTCTGAGTTAAGTAGGAGATAAGGTCAAACTTCTGCCAAGGATGCATTGCATGAAGAATCAGAAACTTGGTGTGAATAAAGTCTGAAATAGCTGTTACATATTTGAAAGTCAAATAAAAATGAATCAAAGATAGACTCATTCCTTTTTTTTTTTTTGGCGTGTGTGTGGGGGGTGGGGGGAGAGGCGGGAGAACATGCGTGGTAGTGCTCAGGGCTTACTTCTGACTACACTAAGGGATCACTCCTAGAGGTGCTCAGGGGACCATATGTGGTGCTGAGGATTCAATGTGGGCTTGCTGTTTGCAAAGCAAGCACCCTACTTACTATACTATTGCTCCTACTCTCTGGTACTGTTTCAGTCAATATTTGTTAAGTTGAATCAATATACTATTAACTGGTTGATGTATTAGAACAAAAATAGGAGTAAGATACAACTCATACCTAAAAGCAGACTTTAAACAATTGAGTGCTTACAGCTTAGAAGCCACTGTATTTTGTGTATGTGTTTTCTCAAGTATGTGCTTTTGTTCCGAGATAATTATAAATGTTTGTTTTTGTGGGACCACACCTGGCAATGCTTCAAGGGGCCAATCCTGGCTCTGCACTCAGAAATCATTCCTGTCAGTGCTCAGGGCTCCATGTAGGATGCCTGGGATTGAACCTTTGTCATCTAAATGCAAGGCAAGAGCCTTATGTGCTGTACTGTGTCCAACCCCCCCATAAATGTACTTCTTAAACAGATAATCATATTGTATTACCATTGTTAGTAAAATAATTATATTAAATTTTGAGAGTCAAGGAATATTTTGTTCCCTAGATTTGTTTTGTTTTGCGCCACTCCAGATGTGCTCAGGAATCACTCCTGACAGCGCTCAGGGGACCATATAGGATGCCAGGGATTGAACTCAGGTAGGTTGCAAGCAAGACAAGCACCCTATCCTCTACTGTCGTTCTGGCTCCATTATTCTCTAGATTTTTAACAGAATTTTGAAAGTCCTCATGATAAATTTTACCATTTCTCAGGCTTGACTTGATAGATACTCTTGGTACTCATACTCTAATATGTGAGTTTGATAGAGTATCCACTTTCCTCAGCATAGTGGTGGTGCTCTTAGCAGCTCTCTAATAGTTCTAATTTCAGGTATAAGAATCACATATGACAGGGTTCATGTCTCCTTAAGGGCGGGGGAAGTTGGACATTGCATTTAAGTTTTACAATGTCATTTAATGGAGCAGAGGGAAAGAATACAATAAACAGAAGTAGTTTCACTGAGAAGATAGGGGAAAGTCCAACCTGCTTTATCTATGAAAGGATGAAAGGTGAAGAGTTACTTGTATTAGGAGTCTTGAAATTTTCTTCACTCATTCCGGGCCGGAATGTACAGTGGGTAGGGCATTTGCCTTGCACTCGGCCGGTCTGAGTTCAATCCCTGGCATCCCATATGATCCCCCAAGCACCGCCAGGAGTAATTCCTGGGTGCAGAGCCAGGAGTAACCCCTGAGCATCACTGGGTGTGACTCAAAAAGAAAAAAAAAGGGGGGGGCGGAGCGATAGCACAGCGGGTAGGGCAATTGCCTTGCATGCAGCCGACCTGGGTTCGATCCCCGGCATCCCATATGGTCCCCCAAGCACTGTCAGGAGCAATTCCTGAGTGCAAAGCCAGGAGTAACCCCTGAGCATCACTGGTGTGACCCAAAAAGCAAAACAAAACAATACAAAACAAAAAAACAAAAAAAAAGCATTCATTCCTGGAAGTAGTAGGAACTTGATCATTAAAATCCTTTAAATTAATATAATAAAACCATCAAATTGCTTTATGATTTATTTTTATGGGAGACCTGTGTAGCTGAAGAAAGCATTAATTATGGTTCAGTTACTGTTTTTTGCTTTTGGTTTTGGTCTACATCCTGCTGTGCCCAGGGCTTACTCCTAGCTCTGTGCTCAGGAATCATTCCAGTTGGTGCTCAGGGGGCCATATATAGTGCTGGGATTGAACCCTGGTCAGTTGTATATACTCTCTCTCTCTCTCTCTCTCTCTCTCTCTCTCTCTCTCTCTCTCTCTCTCGCTCCTCAGTTATTGTTCTTAAGAGTAATACTAAAATATTGTATGTTAAAATGTTTGGGGCCTGGGGCTGGAGTGCAAGCACAGCGGGTAGGGCGTTTGCCTTGCACGCGGCCGACCCGGGTTCAAATCCCAGCATTCCATATGGTCCCCTGAGCACCTCCAGGGGTGATTCCTGAGTGCATGAGTCAGGAGTGACCCCTGTGCATTGCTGGATGTGACGCAAAAAGCAAAAAAAAAAAAAATGTTTGGGGTCAGAGAGATAGTACAGTGGGTAGGGCATTTGCCTTGCATGTGGCCTACCTTGGGACCCCATATGGTTCCTTGAGCCCACCAGGAGTAACCCCTGAGCACTGCTGGTGTGTCCCACCTTAAAATATTTTATTAAAATATAAGTAAGTACAAGTGCACCTTTTTTAATTGTTCAGTCTAATGTTTTTGCATACTGAACACACCTGGGTGATATTATACCCAGATCAAGAAACAGAACATGTTTTGTTTTATAAAAGCCTGTCTCTGGTTTCCTTTCCATTACCCTACTCCAGTGTATTGTCTTGATTTCTAACATGCAGGTGAGTTTTTTGTGGTTTTGGACTTATATAGAGATGTAATTATACAGTCTTTTGTATCTAAGTCTTTTATTTGGCATTTTGGGAATCATCCTTAGTGTGTATATTTGTAGTTTAAACATTTCTTATGACTTCTGTGCCACATCCAGTAGTGCTGGCTGTGTACTCAGGAATGATCCATGGAGGATCGTAGGCAGTGCCCAGGAATCAAAATAGGATTTGTCTGTCACATGCAGAGCAAGCGTCTCCTTAAAATTACTTTTCAAAACATACGAGTAACAACCTAGGAGGACTTTTCCTGGTTTTTCTGTAAATGGTTTTAGGGTTTGTGCGTGTGTGCGTGCGTGTGTGCGTGCGTGTGTGTGTGTGTGTGTGTGTGTGTGTGTGTGTGTGTGTGTGTGTGTGTGCCCACTCCCAGCAGTGCTCAAAGATCTTCTGACTGTGCTCTCACTTCTAGCAGGCTCAAGGGACCATATGGGCTGCCGGGGATCAAACTGGGGTTGGCCTCAAGGCAAGTGCCCTACACCCTGTACTATTGCTTCAGCCCCTGCAGTGCTTTTAGTGCTGTACTAGAAGAAAGAGTTTTTAGGTAGTCTCTGCAGTTTTTCTTTCCCAGACTTAAGTGACATGTACACATTTTTTTCATTATCTTGATTTTCTTCAATTTAATTGCTTTATTACAAAATTTTTGCTGCATAATTATCTATGATTTCAGTTGCAACTTCAAACCATAAACATTGTTATTTCACATTTTCTATGGGTCAGAAGTTGAAGAGTGGCCTGTCTAGGCAGTTCTGACTAAGGATCTCAAGATTTCCATGGGGAGGGGCTGGAGCTATGGTGAAATGGGTCAGGCATTTACTTTGCACATGGTTGATCTGGGGTTGGATCCTGGCACCTCATGTAGTCCCCTGAGTTTGTCAGGAGTAATCCCTGAGCACCACCGGGTGTGGTCCAAAAAGAAAGAAAGAAAAAAAGATTTCCATCAGCCAAGACATTTGAATGTTTTATTGGTACTGGAAGATCTGCCTCCAAAGCAGCTCTTACTTACTTGACTGGCAGGTTGGTGCTGGTTGCTGATGGTAGGGAAATGGATGTGGAGATCTTGCCATAGACTGTTGGCACTCTACTTGAGAGAGAGAGTACACTTTTTAATGACCTTGTCTTACAAGAAATACAGCATTACTTTTGTCCATTTTATTTGTTAGAAGCAAATCAATTGGTCTTCTCTTCCAGGGGGAGGGGAAGTGGCATGTCTTTTTGGTTTGGGTTCACACTTGGCCATGCTCAGGGCTTATTCCTGGCTCTGCACTCAGGGATCACTTCCAGGGGACCATATGGGGTGCCAGGAATCAAACTCGGGTCAACCATATGCAAGGCAAATGCCCTACCTGCTATACTGTCACTCCGGCCCCTCTTATCAAATATTGTCAGCAGAGTTTAACACTGTTGGTGTTAACCTTGCTTAACTAAGAGTTTATCCAGTGTTTTTGATATATGTAATTTCCCCTTCTTTCCATAATATGCACTCATGGGAAATAAGTCACTAAGTGTATTCCATATCTAGGGGGTGGGGAATATCTAAAGAAATGATTTGAAATCCTACTTGGGACATTTGTTTTTTCTCCCCATTTATGTACATTTTAGTATGGACTCATTCATGGAAATTAACTTTACCTCTTAGATTACACTATTTTGCTCACAAATTGTTGCAGATTCAATTTGAAATCTGTTGAAATTGGAAGCTTCTTAACTTGTTTGTATCTCTTTCACATACCTCTCTTTTAAAACACTTAAAAGCCTGCAGCTATCAGATGCTGCAGGGCCATCTAGTAGAGATTTTATTTAAGAAATAACTGGGAGGATCAATATTGCAAACCACAATGCAGAGAGAGTGAGAAAGAGAGAGAGAGAGAAAAGGCAGGGGGTGGGGGTTGGGTGATGGGAGGGAACCTGGGGACACTGATCCTGGGAAATGTTCACTGGTGGAGTTATGGGTGTTGGAATACTGTATGACTGAAATTCAATCGTGAATAGCTTTGTAATGGTCTATCACAGTGATTCAATAAATAAATAAATGACGGAGAAATAATTGGCATACTGTATAATTCTCCTAACCCATTGTAGATTATAATTTGAATTTTTAAAGTTTTCACAGTACGTTACAATTATCAAAGTGAAATCTAGAGCATTTTAAAATTACCACAAAAAGAACTATATCTTTGAGCTATAATTGTCTGTAGACCCCTTGCCCTAAACCTAAACAATTACTAATCTGCCTTCCGTCTCTATAAATTAGCCTATTCTGTAGGTTTCATATAAATGGCATCATATAATATGTAGACTTTTCTGATTGGTTTCTTTTCACTTGTCATGTTTCAAAATCTGTGTTTTAGCATTTTTCAGTACTTTATTCCATTTCAGTTAACATAGTATTTCGTTGTATGACATTTTGCTTATGCATTCGTAAGTTAGTGGATAATGGAATTGTTTCTACATTTTGGCTATCATGCATATTGCTGCAGTGAACATTTGTGTACAAGTTTTATTTAGATAACATTTTCATTGGATGAGTTGTATGGTAACACCATATTTAACCATCTGGCAGGTCATATGGAATTGACAGACTGTTTTCTAAGAGACTGAACCATTTTGCATTCTCACCAGCAGTAGTATAGCAGTGTGTATATAGGGTTCCAATAGTACCATATCCTCCCTAACACTTGGCATTTTCCTTTTACTTAAAAAAAAAATTATATAGTCATCCTAGTAAAGTGTTTTATCTTTCCCTAATGACTAAGGGTGTTTAGCACTTTTTCACTTTTTATCAGCCATTCATTTCCCCTATTTTGGAAGAATTTCTTTTCAGATTTTTTTTTTCTTTTTGGGTCACACCTGGCGGTGCTCAGGGGTTACTCCTGGCTTTGCACTCAGGAATCACTCCTGGCGGTGCTCAGGGGACCATATGGGATCCTGGGAATCAAACCTGGGTTGGCTGCATGCAAAGCAAATGCCCTACCCGCTGTGCTATGGCTCCAGCCCCTCTTTTCAGATTTTTTTTGGGGGAGAGCTGGAGGGGCTGTAGATTGGGGCCATACCTGAATGTGCTCGGAGTTTACTTCTGGTTCTGTGCTCAGGAATCACTTCTGGCTGTGATCAAGAGATCATATGCAGTACTGGGGGTCGAACCTGGGTCAGTAGCATGCAAGGCAAGTGCCTTACCTGCTGTACCATTTCTCCAATCCCTCTTCCTGGCCTAATACCATTTGTTGATAACTCTTCTTTCTGCATATTATTGAAAATAATACCCAAAGACAAGTAGAAATGAGAGTCAGGAGGACTGGCGGACTGGCCCATCTTAGGAAGCTTGCCACACAAGTAGGGGTGCTGGAGAGTACAGAGAAGGGACCACTCGGACAGTGATAGTTGGAATTGATCACTCTAGCCAAGAACTGAGTGCAGAAAGGAGGTAAAGTAATGTACATGATACCCTGTCAGTAACAGTATTGCAAATCATAGTGCCTAAATGGAAAAAGTAGGCTCAGGGAGAAGAGAGGAGGAGAGGAAAGAAGAAAAGTGTCTGCCATAGAAGTAGTCTGGTACAGGAGGGCAGGAGGGAAACTGGGGATGTTGGTAGCAGGAAATGTACACTGAAGGGATAGGTGTTGAAACTGAAACCCAGTCATAAACAACTTTGTAACTGTATCTCACCATGATTTCACTCAAATAAATAAATTAACAAATAAGATTGAACCACTCCCCTCTTCCCCCAAAAAAAGGAAAGTAAAGAAAACTCTCCTTTCCCCACTTTCCCCATGAAGTGAACTTTGTGCCTTTGTTAAAAATTAGTTTGACCTGGGGCTGGAGAGATAGTAGAGTTTAGGGCAAGGGTGCTTGCCTTATTCCACCAACCTAGTTCAATCCCAGCATCCTACATGGTCCCTCAGAACTGCTAGGAGTAATTCCTTAGTGCAGTGCTAGGAGTGATCCTTGAACATTGCTGGATGAGGTCCAGAAACCAAAAAGAAGAAAATTAGTTGACTTTGAGTGTAGTTTTGTCTGAATGCTCTCTTCATTTTGTTTCATTCTTTATATCTTCATCTTTGTATTAGTATCACTAGTTTTTGCAGTGCCGTCTAATTGGCAGTATAAATTCTGCAATTTTATACTTTTTTTTTCCTTTTTTTGGGTCACACCTGGCGATGCTTAGGGGTTACTCCTGGCGCTCTGCACTCAAGAATTATTCCTGGCGGTGCTCCATATGGGGAACCATATGGGACGCTGGGAATTGAACCCGGGTTGGCCGTGTGCAAGGTAAATGCCCTACCTGCTGTGCTATCACTCCAGCCCCTGCAATTTTATACTTTTTGAGGCAAGATTTGGCTATTCTGATACTCTTGAGTTTCTATATTAATTCTAGGATCAATTTCTCAACTTCTACAGGAAGTTAGCTGGGATTCTGACCATAATTATATCTACATTGGCTTCTATATTACTATTCTAATATTGTCTTCTGATATGAGTATATTATTTTCTTTAAAAAGATCTTTAATTCTTCTGCAGTTTTTTTTTGTACTTTGTTAAATTTTGGGTTGGAGCAATAGTAGGACGTTTGCCTTGCATGCAGCCGACCTAGGTTTGATTCTTCTGTCCCTCTCAGAGAGCCAGGCAAGCTTCGGATAATATCCCGCTCCCACGGCAGAGCCTGGCAAGCTCCCTGTGGCATATTTGATATGCCAAAAACAGTAACAACAAGTCTCACAATGGAGACATAACTGGTGCCTGCTCAAGCAAATCGATGAACAACAGGATGACAATGCATTGCAGTGCTACAGTGTCATTATGGTAATAATCATGTCTCACCTGTCATTAATAAAACTTTAAAAAAACAATTTTATATTCATATATTTTGGAATATACATAGACTGAGTAAAGCCTACATATGTAAATTTGTCTCTAATTTTCCCAACTGCCCCTTAAGCCTGCCCCCATAGCAGGCCCCCTATAACTTATTTTATATTGCTTGTTATCAATTATTTTGCAGGGAGAATGATTTATAAAAAGTTTCCTTAGAATAAAATTGGTGTAAATTGTTTTATCTCAACATGGAGACATTAAATTCTTGTATGAGAGATTGTTAAGATGTTATTATAGGTTAAGCCTTCTGTGTTTTATGTTTTGTAATTAAGATTGATTGCCTTCTGCATCACATCCAATCTGGTGTGCTACTTCTGGTTTATTAGTGTTGTAGAGACTGAGATATTGTACAGTGTGCACTCCAGGAAGTCCAGAATTTTTAAAGGGGGTGGTACATCTGGAGTTAAATTTATAGCTGTGTGATGGCTTTGGAGTGTGGACATGACTGCTAGGGATTCCAGAAGTCTGTGAAGTGGGGGGGGGGCGTAGCCTATCCTGACTTGGAGGAAAGCCTGGACAGTTTCAGTCATGAAACCTTCATACCTGATTTTTTCAGAGGATTAATTTCTGTGTGGGGCTTGCTCCCAGACAGTGGAGTCTAGCCAGGGTCATGGCAATGCTGGTTGGTTTTTTTAATGCTTTTTCCTTGCCTCTTGACATGATCTGGGATTAAATAATAGATGGCTCCTAAATTAGTAGGAATTTGTATGTTTTGTTTTTATTTTAATTTTGTTTTGGGGCCACACCTGGCATTTATCAGCGCTTATTCTTGGCTCTGCACTTAGGGATCATTCCTGGCAGGAGCTCAGGGACCATATGGGGTACTGAGGATTGAACCTGATTAGCTGCGTGCTGCTGTGCTATTGCTCCGACCCTTGTACTTTTTAAAAATTTAAATAATTACTAGGGCTAGGGACTGGAGCGATAGCACAGCTGGTAGGGCGTTTGCCTTGCACGCAGCCGACCCAGGTTTGATTCCTCTGTCCCGCACAGCAGAGCCTGGCAAGCTACCCATGGCATATTTGATATGCCAAAAACAGTAACTACAAGTCTTACAGTGGAGACGTTACTGGTGCCTGCTCGAGCAAATTGGACAGTGCTACAGTGCTACTAGAGCTAGAGAGATAATATAGGGATTAAGGCATAGACCTTGAATACAAAGAGTTCCATTCCTGGCATTGCATGCTCCCAAGCACCAACACAAGTGGCCCTGGGCTCAATGCTTGGAGATTGTTCCCAGCAGTGTTTTTGAGGGGAGGTGGGGAGGCCGAAGGGGGACAAGCCAGGATCGGACCTGGTGGGCTGTAATTATAGCCTTTACTCCAGTCCTTTCAGCTATCTCCCCACCTTTGAAGCTGTTTTAGTGTGGAAGATTTTAAATTTCAACTAAACAGGCTCTTTTTTATTCAACATGTATTGTGACAACACCTCTTTTTGTTTATTCAGAACTTTTTTGTTACTGTTTTTGTTCCCAGGACTTCATCTGTGCAAAATCACACACTCTTCAATCACTAGCCTGCTTTTCTGTGGTTTAGTCTAGTCTTGAACTTTCTTACGCTCTCTGGTAGAATCTGAGAGAGGGAGAAATAGAATCTTTTGCTCTGTACTGCTCACTCACCTTTCTGATAACTCCTGAGCTTGCTGCTTGCCTCCTGTGCTCACTGCAACCACACTTTAAGCATAATATTTACTCAAACTAATTAATATGCCTTTCTTAAGTTTTATTCCTCTAAAATGTAGACTTTTTCTGAAGGCTCCCAGCCTCTCTCCTTCCATCAAAGATTTTGATCTCTCTGGAACACTGGAAATCTGGTTTTCCCAAGCTTGTTTGGCCCTTTGTTCCTAGTTCTTGGGTTTGCTCATCTTGCATATAATCTCTTTCAGTGTCATCATCCAATTCTTATATCTCTCCTCTCCTTTAAAAAAATAAGAGCCAGAGAAATAGTACATTGGGTAGGGCATTTGCCTTACACACAGCCAACTCAGGGTTAGATTCCTGGCATCCCATATGGTCCCCCAAGCATTACTGGGTGTGCCCCCTTCCTGACCCCACCTCCAAAAAAAAAGCAAAAAGCCATTCTCCCAATTTCCTTCCAGGCACTTCTAGATTCCTTTCACTCCTCCACCCCCCTACTCACTGAGCCTCCATCTCCCCTTCAGGTTTCAGCTCAGTATACCTGTTCTCAGCAAAAACCACCCCCACCTTTTTTCGGATCTACTTAATACTTATACTCTATTATTATGTCCTGTTTTTTCCCCTTTCTTGTATCTGAATTCAGCATGGAATATCAACATGAAATTTGGTTTTATTAAAAAGTTTATATAACTTTCCCATTTGTTGGGCATTTGGATTCTGTCAGTTTGACACCAATTTAAATGATGCAGCTAAAAATGTTTTTACAACAGACTCCTCCCACTCACTTTGAGTAATTTTCCTGAAACTTATGCCTCAAAAATGAAATGACCATATCAAAAAGAACCACTTTTGTAGTAGATGGTTGATTATTTTCCAGAAACAGCATTCAAAACTATGCTACTATTGTTAATTTTTCAAAGTGCTCTTCATATTGCACACTCTATTCTGTGACAATATAGTATTATTTCACATTTTTTGCCCCCATTAGGCAAGATTTACATTTCCCATGATAATCCAATATTATCCTTCCTTGAACAAAACCGGGTGCTATTGAAACCATCCTTGGAGGAAGTATTTAATAAACATATTATTTGAATAAACTCTCCATAGGAAAGGTAGAATTCATTGCTTTTACTTAGGACTATGTAAATAGTTGTCAAATGTAATAGTATAGGTCAGCCGCAAAATTTGGACTTTCAGGGGCTGGGGTGATAGCACAGCCGGTAGGGCGTTTGCCTACCGGGTTCGATTCCCAGCATCCCATATGGTTCCCTGAGTACTACCAGGAGTAATTCCTGAGTGCATGAGCCAGGAGTGACCCCTGTGCATCTCCAGGTGTGACCCAAAAAGAAAAAAAAAATTCTTTAGGGACGGACTGGAGCGATCGTACAGCTGTAGGGTATTTGCATTGCCTGCGGCCAACATAGGCCAACATAGGTTTGATCCCTGGAATCCCATATGGTCCCCCAAGCACTGCAAAGCGTAATTCCTGAATGTAGAGTCTGGAGTAACCCCCAAGCATTGTCGAGTGTCACCCAAAACCCAAAAATAAGTAAATAAAAGTTTTTTAAAAAATTTTTGAACTTTCAGGGTATCCTACAACCAGGGCTTTGTCTTGACCAGAATAAAATTGATAGTTTTAAGGTTAGTTGTTTAAGTATATACCACTCTATCACTTAAGTAGGTTTTTCTGAATGAATAAAGTTAGGAGTCTCAGCACTTATCCTAGAGGTAATTTTTACCAGAAGTTGTCATGGACTCGACCAGAGCTATATTACAGTGGGTAGGGCATTTGCCTTGCACTTGAACAAACCAGGTTTGATCTCCAGCATCCCACATGATCCCCTGAGCACTGCTAAGAGTAATGCCTGAATGCAAAGCCAGAAGTAACCCCTAAACATGGCCAGGTGTGACCCAAAAAGACACACAAAAAAATTGTCATGGATTATTAGTATTGTGAGTTACCTGAAAACAGTTACCTGTCCCTGGTTATATTTCTCTTTGTCTAGGTCTTTGATTGTGCTTGGGAATAGATATATTTCCACTTGCTGGCTCAAGTGAGGAAATGACACAGAGAGAAAGGTTTCAGAAGTTATTTCTACAATTGTGTTTACACTTTTAATTTTGTAAATACTCATTCTTTTTCTATTAGTGTTGCTCTGACCCTTGATTTTGTAGTCCCCATTAATTGTTGCACACTTGCTTGTATGCTTTAGATGCCGGGTGTCAGAGGTCATATATATATTATTATATTATATTATATAAAATACAATATAATATAATGCATGTTCCTGGGCACAGTTGATGAAGTAACATCACAAGGGGAATCCAAAGGATGGATTATGTATAAAATTATAGAATATATTAGGATTATATACATTAATTATATAATATATAAAGATAAAAATATATATTTAGTGTGTGTATTCCACTGATTATGGGGTTAAGTTCTGATAAACACAGATACACCTATATGAAGTTGAAAATCAAAAATGCCTTTAGTGTTATTTTTTTTAATGCTTATAAAAACAAAGCCTTTAGTAATAGTGGTTGTTGATCAGTGTTCCCATAATGAGTGATGTCACCATCATTACCTACCCCTACTCCCATTCCATCCCCCAGGAGTACTAAAATGGTAAAGAGGGCAGTGGTAGCCTAGAGTGCAATTAAGAGGCAATTTTTGTTCTGCTAAAGGTAGATTTCAGAAGCTGGAGAGATAATGTAGCAAGTAGTACCTACTGTTTTCTAGATATAGGCCTTGCTCCCCAACCAGTTTTCCTACCATCTTTTTGCCCCCAAAGTCTTCCATGTTGCAATTAACTGAATGAAGTCTCCATACTTCCTCCAACTGTATTTTTCCTAATTCTTTGTCTTTTTTTTTTTTTTTTTTTCTTTTTGGGTCACACCTGACAATGCACAGAGGTCACTCCTGGCTCTGCACTCAGGAATTACCCCTGGCTGTGCTATTGCTCCAGCCCCTAATTCTTTCTGTTTTTTTCTTGATTATGATGCTTTAGAAGAGTATTGGATTGTTATTTTGTAGACTGTTCTTCAATTTGTATTAGTCATTTTCTTATGAAAGAAATGCATATACATTTTTGACAAGTATTTCACAGAAAAAGAATTTCACAGAAATCATCCTATGCTATTCTTTGTGCATAATCTCAGCATTTGTTATGTATTCGTTGCATTACAAATATGTAATGCATATTTCCAGAAATATGGCTTATTTCTGGAAATGTTAACTGGTTAGATGTTAAATATTAATTGGTTAAAATTGTATCCATCTATTTTTTTTTTTCCTTTTGAGTCACACCCGGCGATGCACAGGGGGTTACTCCTGGCTCTGCACTCAGGAATTACTCCTGGCGGTGCTCAGGGGATCATATGGGATGCTGGGAATCGAACCCCGGTCGGCCGCATGCAAGGCAAACGCCTTACCCGCTGTGCTATCGCTCCAGCCCCTATTTATTCTTTTGTATGAGTAGATATCTTGGGGGATGTACCTGGAGATTGTGTGGATAACTTCAGGTTTTCATTCACTAGTATCCATTCATAGACCTTGTCTGAAAAAAATGTTTATATTTTCTCATGACAATTTTTTATTACCTTTATTTCTTCTGTATTATTTGGAGTACATCTACAGGAAGGCACTTCTTTCCAATCTAGTTATTCATATCACAATCTAGTTATTCATATCATATTCACATGACTGTGTTATGAACAGCTATTTTAATTAAAATTATTAGAACTTCAGACTTTGCCTCTTCACATTGACTGCAAGGTACCCTCAAAAAACCTCACCTGGGCTGGAGTGATAGTACAGTGGGTAGGATGTTTGCATTGCATGCAGCCAACCCTGGTTTGATCCTCGACATCCCATATGGTCCCCCGAGCATTGCCAAGAGTAATTCCTGAACACAGTGCCTGGTGTAACCCTTGAGTGTCCCAAAATAAAACCCAGAAAAAAGAAATCTTTTTTTTTTTTTTCTGGGGACGGGGTGTTAATAGCACCTTCCAGGCAGTGTTCGGAGTACCCAGAGGCCACTCCCAGTAGTGCTCAACTAATAGGGCCAAGTAGTTCAATGCTAGGCCTGAGATGTGGAGCTACTCTGGCCCTGAAATGTGAGGGATTTCCAAGATTACAATAGGGATACTCAGGAACCTAAGTGGTGCTCAAGTTTGAACTGCTGAGCTATTTCTTTTGTCCCCAAACCCTACTTTTTAAAAAAAATCTTTTTAGGTGGAAATTGTATTTATTGCTTGTTACTGGAGTGTTGTTGCTTTTAGGTCTTACTGGCTAGAAAAATAGATCTGTGAATACCAATCAACAATTTTATATATACCTATATTTCTGGGTCTGTAAATGTGTCAGAAACTAGGAATTAATGCTGCTATCTCAGTTTTTCTGTAGTACCATGTAGTTTATTTTAGCTTCCTTTTGTAATTCTTTAATTAACTTGACTTTTACTATCTATCTTCCATTTGTAAACTTAGTTATTATTCTGTTTATGCAGTTGAAATACTTCAAAATTGTTAACCCATGTATTTGTGAGAAACAAATTTTGTGAATTCTGACAGAATTTGTATGTTTCTGCTTGATTTTAACTTTGCACTATTCAGTTAAAATAGTTTCCTAAAGCTTCTTAAGAAAATTTTAGTTTCTTCCTCGTGCCATTCAGTGTGTTTTGTTAGCCATTTGTAATAGGTTCATTTGCCTTGTTTTTTTTTTTTTTTTTTGGCATTCTGGATTTTTGTTTGCTTATTTGGGGGTCACACCCAATAGTGCTCAGGGCTTACTTCTGGCACTGTGTTTAGAGATCACTCTTGCTATGCTCAGGGGACCATAGGGAATGCTGGGAATTGAACCTGGCTAAGCTGCATGCAAGGAAAACACCCTTGCCTCTGTACTATCTCTCTGGTCCCATATATTTGATTTTTTCCCCCCAGAGTTGTATGCAACAGTATTAATCAGTGAGGTATCACTCTCCTCATCTTTACCATGCTATACCCTTTCTTCTTCATATCTTCCCAACCACTTCTATAATTGCCCAAACTCTTTAGTTTCTTGTTTATCCTACAAATATGTGGATTTTTTAAAAAAATATTTCATTTTTTCCCCTTTCCTCTTATAGTGACTGGGGTTGTATACACACTTGGATGTGGTCCTTGTTAGGGGTCACACACTTGCTTTTGATGCTCATTCACTTTACAGTGGTTTGTGGGAGGAGAGAGTTGCATATTTAATTGTGATACTCCCCCACTTAGGGATGCTTGCACATATTTGTGGTGTACCAGAGATGATACATTTTGTTGTGGCACCAGTGATCGAAGTGTCAGTACTACCAGGATAGCACTTGGCATGTAGGGTTGTGAAAGTATCAAACTCATAGCCTCGGGGCGGGAGTTTAGGCCAGAGTTTAAAATTTAGGGATCTGAGTGATTGTGCAGTGGGCAGGGTGTTTGCCTGACCCACCTGGGTTTGATCGCTGGCACCCCATATGGTCCCTAGCACCGCCAGGAGTATTTCCTGAGTGCAGAGCCAGGAGTAACTCCTGAGCATCAGGATGTGACTCAAAAAGCAAAAACAAACAGACGAACTCAGAGCCTTGAGCCTTCAAGCTGCTTAACACTAGCAGCTCAACCATGACTACCCACATCCATTTATATTTTATTCTTTTTTCTTTTTTTTTTTTTTTTGCTTTTTGGGTCACACCCAGCAATGCACAGGGGTTACTCCTGGCTCTGCATTCAGGAATTACCCTTGGCGGTGCTCAGGGGACCATATGGGATGCTGGGATTCGAACCCGGGTTGGCCGCGTGCAAGGCAAATGCCCTACCCGCTGTGCTATTGCTCTAGCCCCTATATTTTAAATTACCGTGAGGTACAGTTACAAACTTATGAACTTTTGGGGGCCGGAGCGATAGCACAGCGGGTAGGGCGTTTGCCTTGCATGCGGCCGACCCGGGTTCGATCCCCGGCATCCCATATGGTCCCCCAAGCACCGCCTGGAGTAATTCCGAGTGCAAAGCCAGGAGTAACCACTGAGCATCGCTGGGTGTGACCCGAAAAGCAAAAAAAAAAAAAAAAAACTTATGAACTTTCGTGTTTGCATTTCAGTCATACAGTGATTGTTTACCCATCTCTCCACCAGTGCCCATTCTCCTCTACCACTGTTCTCATTATTCGTCCCACCACCCCCACTCCATCCCCCACTATCCCACCGTGCCTCTGAGGCGAGGCATTCCCTTTTCTTCTCTCTCCTTTTGGGTGTTGTAGTTTGCAGTAGAGGTATTGAGTGGCCATCCTGTTCAGTCTATAGTCTACTATTGGCACGATATTTTCAACCCAAATGGGTCCTCCCCATATCCTCTACTTGGTGTTCCCTTCTCTATCTCAGCTGCCTTTCCCCCCAGCATGTGAGGCCAGTTTCCAAGCTGTGGGGCAGACCTCCTGGTCCTTATCTCTACTACTCTTGGGTGTTAGTCTCCCATTCTGTTACTTTATATTCCACAGATGAGTGCAGTCTTTCTATGTCCGTCTCTCTTTTTCTGACTCATTTCACTTAACATGATACTTTCCATATTGATCCACCTATATGCAAATTTCATGACTTCATCTTAGAAATTCATCTTTCTAACAGCTGCATAGTATTCCATTGTGTAGATGTACCAAAGTTTCTTTAACTAGTCATCTGTTTTTTTGGGCATTCCGTTTTTTTCCAGATTTTGGCTGTTGTAAACAGTGCTACAATGAACATACAAATGCAGATGTCATTTCTACTATACATTTTTGCCTCTCTGGGATATATTCCCAGGAGTGGTATTGCTGGGTCAAATGGGAGCTCAATTTCTAATTTTTTGAGAATAGTCCATATTGTTTTCCAAAAGGGCTGAACCAGTCGGCATTCCCACCAGCAGTGAAGGAGAGTCCCTTTCTCCCCACATCCACGCCAACACCGGTTGCTTTTGTTCTTTTGGATGTGGGTATTCTTTTTTCTTTTTTTTTTCTTTTTTTCTTATATGAAGGATACCATAAGTTTCTAAAAATTTTTTTTACCTCACAGTATATATTTTAAATCACTCTGAGTTAGTTTTAGTAATCTTTCTCATTTATTTTTATGGTCGCATAGTACTCCATCATGGCTATGCGTTATGGTTTATTCAACCTCTCTTCATGTATGGACATGAAGGTATTCCACTGTTTTGTAGTTAAAGTAACATTACTAGGGCTCGAGGGATGTCCAGTAGGTAAGGCGCTTGCCTTGTATATGACTGATCCCATTTTGATCCTGGCAACAAATCTAGTTTTTGTTATCATTGTCAGGAGTGTGCCTGAGCACAGAGCCAGGATGAGTCCCTAAGCACCACTGGGTTTGGCTCCAAAACTCTCACCCCACCCCTAGAAAATAATAATGCTGCAGTGAATAACCTTTTACATTTATTGAAGGCGTCTCTTCCAGTTAGAGTTCTAAGAGTGGGATTGCTGGATCAAAAGATAGATCAGAGGCCAGAGAAATTGCCCAGTCAGTGGTCAGAGGTGCATGCCTGACATGCACAGTGGCCCATTTTTCAACTCTGGCACTACTTATCCCCTCTACTCCAAGCACCTCCCGGTATAGCCCTGGAGGCCCTCTGTGCAACGCAGGCCTGAGCATTGAACTGCCCAGTCCAGTTGACTACATATCACTAAGACCTACCCCAGGATCCACTGAGCATTGCCTGAAAGACCCTTCCTAAAATAGATACAAATACATAATTTCATTGGGTATTACCATTCCTCTCTGGAGGGGTTGTGCAATATAAAAATTAGTAGCATTATATTTTAACTTCACGTTTATAAAATAATTATTAAGTTTTTGGTTCTGCCTTTTCTTCTTCTGTTGTAATAGGTTGCAAAGTAAGCTTGAACAGCAAAACTTTTTTTTTATGTGTGGGGAACATCTAGTGCTGCTCAGAGGACCATGCTGTGCCAGGGATTAAACCACATACAGAGCATGCTCTCCAGCCCTTTGAGCTATCTTCCAGGCCCTAGCAGCAGAAACTTTAAATGGAAAGAACTAAAATTAGTTTCACAGACCTTACTGGAGACTTTTTTGATGGCATTTCAGAGTTATAATTATGTTACATTTTTCTACTTTACCTAGTTTAACATGTGTTATGTAACATCTCACCACCTGCTTAGTGCAGACAGCTCTTTTCAGTTCAGATAACAATATTCTGCATTTCAAGTTTAAACATTTTCCCCAGCTTAAAAACTCATTTTTCACATCTGAGTAGGTGGGGTTTTGTTGTTGTTTCTTGTTTTTGAGCCACACCCCCATGCTCAGGGCTTACTCCTGGCTCTGTGCTCAAGGATCTCTCCTGGTGGGGCTTGGGGGACTGTATGGGATACAGGGGATCAAACCCATGTCAGCTGTATGCAAGGCAAACATCCTACCCTCTGTACGATTCAGCCCTGATAGGTGTTTCAGTATTTCTGACAATGAGGCAGTTCATAAGAGATTTGTGTTTTTGACTATTTTATGTTTCTGTATTGGGAAAAACATCTGAGTATTAATGTGTTCTCCCATCCCACTCTCTTTGACTAACATTAAAAATACAGCTTATAAAGGTGTGCAGTGATTGCCATTATAAAGTAGGTCATCCTTTTTTCAATCTGTTAGCTCCCTCTCTCCTCTTTTCCCTCTGATTGAGACCAGTGATAATGTTCCTGTGTAGCCTCCATCTGGATTGTCTTTACTGACCTCTCCTCTGACCAGATCTCAATTATTTTTGTTTGTTTGCTCTAATTTTTTCTTAAGTACCCAGCACTTTTTTTTTTTTAATTGATTCACTGTGAGGTACAGTAACAAAGCTTTCATGTTTGAGCTTCGATCATACAGTCCTCAAACTTACCTTTACCAGTACATGTTTTCCACCACGAGAATCCCCAGTATCCCCCCACCCATGCCACACCTCCTGCCTGTGTGGCAGACAGTTTGCACAATACTCTCTTTCTCTACTTTAGTTACCTTCGATATTTCGAAACTGGTCTCACGGCCACTCGTACCTGCGGAAAAGGGAATGCTAGACAATGTGTTTTGTATTGCTTGTTATGGATACAATATAATGTCACGTGGCCGCTCTGCGCTATAGGGATTCTAAAATTTTAATAATTAGGGTCTGAAGAGATCACTGCAGCAAGTTGCTTGGTCTGACATTCGTTTGTGTGTCTCTGGATTATGGCCATGTGGGGGCTTAAGTAGACAGTGGCCGGATGTGGCATCATCTCAGAGTCCCATGGGGTTGGGGGAGGAGAAATTTGTTATGTTTTTGTTTGTTTTTCAGCTTTGGGCCACACCTGCTGTGCTTACTGCTTACTCCTGACTCTACTCCGGATCACTCCTATAGGGCTAGGGGACTATATTTGGTACCGGGGGTTGAACCCAGGCCTTCAGATCTTTTGTACTCCCACAACTAAGCTGTGTACAAGGCAAGCCCCTTACCTGCTGTAAGCACCTTACTTGCTTTACTATCTCTCCCAGTTCCAACTTAATTTCTATTATTGGCTCCACTAAAAATTGTATTCCAATTTCCCTGGGGTCTTCAACTTGATCTTTTCACTTGTCCTACTTCAGGAACCAGAGATAGATAGCTCAACAGGCTGAGCACATGCTTTGTATGCTGAAGGTTTGGATTCCATCCTCATCATCACATGATCCCCTGAGCACAATCAGAAGTTAGCCTCAAGTACTGTGCCAAGAATAACCTGTGAGCTTCTCTGGGGTTGGCTTTAAAAATAAAAACAAAAAGCTAACAGACATACTTGTTGTTAAGGCCTGTCCCATTCCTCTCTCCACGTCCCCATCACCCTTTTCTTTTGGGCCTTCAAATCTGTTGTACTCCCACAACTCATTTATAGCACATATTTGCCTCTTGCTTCAGAGGAGACAAGTTTTGAGCTCATCATGAGGAAGATCTAAATAGCCAGAATCTTCAAAACGGGAAGACTACATTGGGAAGTAGAACATTTTCTGTATCATGTATGATCCTTACAGTTCTATTTTTATCATTATTGTGTTTCTTCAGTATCTTTTCAGGTTAAGCTCTCAGGATCTGGCTCAGTTAACCTTGATGGTATGACTTGTGGAGGATTATCGGCCCTCCTGTGGTACAGTGACTAAGAATATGGGTTGTGGAGGCTGCATGCCTGAGTTTGAATCCCAGGTCTGTTAGCTAGTAGTTACATAATCTTAAGTGAGTGAATTAAGGACCCATCTCCACTTGAATTTTTTCTGTTGTAAAACTGGGGTTGTGTTTCATAGGAAGGCAGTGAAAGACAGTATTTAAGAAATTTATTGAGGGGGGAGGGGAGCAAAAAAAAAAGAAATTTATTGGTGCAGTTTATTGTTACTTCTTATTTTCATACTTTGTTTCAGAATAAGAAAGATTGAGGGCTGGAGAGATACAGTATAGTAGTAGGGCACTTGCCTTGCACACGGCCAACCTGGGTTCGATCTCTGGCATCCCATATGGTTCCCTGAGCACTGTTAGGAATAATTCCAGAGCACAGCCAGGAGTAACCTCTGAGCATTGCCAGGTGTCGCCCAAAAGCCACACACACACACACACACACACACACACGCACACACATACCACACAAAACAAAATACCAAGGCACTTGAAATTAAATTTTTTAAAATTTCCATTTATTTAAATATCATGGTTTACAAAGTTGTTCATGATGCATTTGTTACAGTCATTCACTATTCTAGCACCAATCCCACTACCAGTGTGGCCTTCCTCCACCATTTGTTCTCATCTTCCCAACCATACCCAGCCTGCCTCTTTCAGTCAGAAAATAATTATTTTTTTAATGCTTATTACAGTGAGAGGCACTTGGAATTGCTCTGGAGTAGTTTTGATGCTCTAATCTTTGTTGATTACTTTTTTGTTTGTTTCTGAGCCACACCCAGCTGTGTTAAGGGCTTACTCCTGGCTTTGCACGCAGACACCTTTCCTGATATTGCTAGGAGGACTATATTTGTGGTGCTGGGGATCAAACCTGGATCTGCTGTATGCAAGGCAAAGACACCTACTGGTCAGTCTAACCTGGACCATTATAGCTTTTGCTGCATACAAAAAAAAGAGAACGAACAAACAAAACATTTTTTTTTTTTTTGCCCAGTAAAGGTATAAGGGAATAACTAAGAAAGGACGAGTGATCAAAAAGTAAGTAGCCACTTGGGGCTGAGGATATGAGAGAATGTATGTCTCACATGTGAAACTGGGTTTGGTCCCTTGCACTACCAAAAAAAGTCCAGATATTAAGAGTACTTGCCTAGTATATGTATGGGATCTGAATCCCTGAATTCAATCCCCAGCACTGTCTACACTGTCTATGTACATTAACCACATAATTGAATATTTTTCTCATTTTCTTGTGTGTATGTATACATATATACACATATACACATAATATATATGTATAGATATACATGTACATATATATACATACATATATACACTGATACATACATACATCATCATCATCATCCTCATCATCCTGTTGATTGTCTCTTTCTTGAGCCGTCTCAGTAACGTCTCCATTCGTCCTAGCCATGAGATTTTATTACTCGTCCCTTCCTGGAGGCTCTTTCAGGGTCAGGGGAATGAGACCCAGCATTGTTACTGGTTTTGGCATGTGAATACACCATGGGGAGGGAGACCATGTGGGCAGGAAACTCGGTAGCTGGCCAAGTTCTCCCAGAGGGACAACTAGGCTATATGATGTCACTTCCAGGAACTTGGTTTTAGTCTCTGGATGTTGGCCATTGGTGGGATTACACGGCGCCAGGGGGCAGTCCCTGGGTGTGACTGCCTAGCTGTTGGAAAATGGGGAATTTGGGCAGAAGAGGCCCAGTCCTTATCCGAGCAGACTTGGAGGTCTCAGCCCTGGGTCCCACACACCTGGGTTCCTCTGCGGTTCCTTCACGTGTGAGGCTTGTTCGAATGTGTGGAGAGGGGCCTTGAGCATGGCTGTGGTTAGGTTCCAGAGGTCTTCGGATGCAGGAGCTCTGCTTGGGGTGGGGAGGGAAACCAAAGCCCACCCCCTCCAGGGGGCCCCAGGGAAGATAGCCAGGCGTGGGGGTAAGAGACTAAAAATTATATAATTTTGCACTTATGTTTGGACAAAATTTGAACAGAATAATGGAATCTTACCTTTCCATGACTTGGCCAACACAAGCAGAACAGATATATGGGTTTAGCCCTCTGACTTAGTTAAATTCTGGTGATCTTTTCTGATTTTTCTCTTGAAGGGGTCTTAAGCAATAGGTAGAATAATAATAAGGCAGTGAAAGACTACCAAAACCCGTTATTGTGATTTTTTTTTTTAATCCTCATGTCTTTTATGTTTTGTTTTTGCTATTTCTTCTCTGACTCTGGCTCCTGTTTTATGACTGAGGTGAGTCAAGAATGCATAGTTAGAGGTAGAAAGATCGTACTGGGCTTACTCTTCGCTCTGTGCTCAGGAGTTACTCCTGTTGGCGCTTGGGGAATCATATGCAGTTTCCAGGATCAAACCAAGGTCAGCTGCATGCAGGACAAGAACATTAACCCCTATTCTTTTTAAAAAAAAAATTTTTTTTTTTTATTAATGAATAAGGCTGGAGCGATAGCACAGCAGTTGGGCCTTTCACGCGGCCGAACTCCGGCAAGCTACCGAGAGTATCGAGACCGTGCGGCAGAACCTGGCAAGCTACCCGTGTGTATTGGATATGCCAAAAACAGTAACAATAAGTCTCTCAGTGAGAGACGTTACTGGTGCCTGCTCGAACAATCAATGAGCAACAGGATGACAGTGACAGTGATTAATGAATCACCCCGTGAGGGTACAGTTACAAATTTACATATTTTCGTGCTTGTGTTTCAGTCATACAATGCTCGAGTACCCATCCCTCTACCAGTGCCCATTCTTCTCCACTGTTGACCCTAGGATATCCCTCCCACCCTCCCATACCATCCCCCCACCCCCCACCTCTGTGGCAGGGCATTCCCTTTTGTTCCCTCTCTCCTTTTGATTAACCCCTATTCTTATCTCTCTGACATAATTACACCAGATACTAAGCTGTGATACAACTGTATACTGGATCAGTGATTTATTATGCAAATTTTTATAGTTAAAAAATGACTATAGGGGCTGGAGCGATAGCACAGTGGGTAGGGTGTTTGCCTTGCACATAGCCGACCTGGGTTCGATTCCCAGCATCCCATATGATCCCCTAAGCACCACCAGGAGTAATTCCTGAGTGCAAAGCCAGGAGTAATCCCTGAGCATCGCTGGGTGTGACCCAAAAAGCTGAAAGAGAAAAAAAGACTATGACTTTTAATTCTTTTTTGCTCATTTTATGGTTTGTACTTTGCAAAGAGAAACATTTGCACTGTCTTTCTTAGTTGGTAAATTATGAGAGTATAAGCTAAAGTCAGGAATGCATTCTCTTTTAAAGCAGTCACTTGTATTATGTACCTACTTATTTTTGGAACATTAATTTGGATCAGTCTAACTTACTTAGCATCTGAAGACAAGATAATTTTTATCTGTGAAGCAAAGTACTGTAGTTTTGTGTTCAGATAATTAAAGTTCACCAAAATGGGTAGCTTAGAGAACAACTTAATAGCTTTCTCTAAAAATAACCCATTCACAGTTGATAGGTAGCATTTTAGTTGCTTAACAATGTACAGTATATGGTGCTTGTGCATAAGATATATACTTTATTACTCACAAATATTGTTGAACCTTTGCTGTGAAATGTAATGACAGGACTGGGGTAGATGAGAAGAGAACCTAAATATACTAGAAATTTTTTTTTTTTTTTTTTTTTTGGTTTTTGGGTCACACCCGGCGATGCACAGGAGTTACTCCTGGCTCATGCACTCAGGAATTACCCCTGGCGGTGCTCAGGGGACCATATGGGATGCTGGGATTAGAACCCGGGTCGGCCGCGTGCAAGGCAAACGCCCTACCCGCTGTGCTATCGCTCCAGCCCCGATACTAGAAATTTTTTAATCTTTCTTTTTCTCTTGGTTTTTGGGCCACACCTGTTAGTGCTCAGAGGTCCTTCTGGCTCTGCACTCAGTAATCACTCCTAGTGTGTCCAGGGGATAGGGGGTGCTGGGGATCGGACATGTATCAGACATGTGCAAGAGAAGTGCCCTACCCATTGTATTGTCACTCTGATTCCCAAATTTTTAGTTTTTATCAGCCTCAGAAATGACCATAGGTGGGTATTTGTCAATATGAGCATATAAACCATGAAAATATATCAGCCCCAGCCCCATAGTTTTGTAGTGCAGTTCTTTTTTTTTTTTTTTTTTTTTTGCTTTTGGGGTCACACCTGGCAATGCACAAGGGTTACTCCTGGCTCATGCACTCAGGAATTACTCCTGGTAGTGCTTGGGGGGACCATATGGGATGCTGGGAATAGAACCCGGGTCGATCGTGTGCAAGGCAAATGCCCTACCCACTGTGCTATCGCTCCAGCGCCTACAGTTCAATTTTTTAGAATCATCTTTTGAAATATGGTTTTATAAAATAAAATACACTAGGGAAAACATCACTACCTTTTTTCTGTTATAAATGTTGGGGGCTGGAGCGATAGCATAGCAGGTAGGGTGTTTGCCTTGCACGTGGCCGACCCGGGTTTGATTCCCAGCATCCCATGTGGTTCCCTGAGCACCACCAGGACTAATTCCAGAGTGCATGAGCCAGGAGTAACCCCTGTGCAATGCTGGGTGTGATCCAAAAAGCTAATTAATTAATTAATTAATTAATTAATGTTATATGACATGGGGAAGATAGACTATAGAGAGACATTGATATTTGTTTAATAATGACAATTGTAAATAGTAATAATTTTAAGGAAATTAAAATTATATCATTAATGTCATCATGGATAACTAGAGATCTAACCTGATTTTAATTAGGGACTTGAGGGGGAAGGCTTTTCTTTAAGGAAACAGCATTCGTAAAAATTATTTTACTTATTTTGGAACATACCCACAGTATTCTGGACTGACTACGTTCTCAGAGATCATTTCTAGCAGGGCTTAAGGGAACTTATGAGGTGCTAGGGATCAAACACAGGCTGTCTGGCTGCAAGATAAGCACCCAGCTATCTTCCCCAGCCCCAGGAAGTGGATTTTTAAACAGAAATTCAAAGGCTCATTACACCCTATCCTACCCCCTGCCCCACGGTTGTTTCATGGTCTTCTTACTTAGTTTTATTCCATTTTTGTAAGTTCTATATCTGTATTTCTGCTTGTGTCACTCAAGTGACCCCGAGGCACATGTAGCCTGAGGATTCTTTCTGCTATCAGAATAAAGTACTTTTTTCTCCTCCTCTTTGTCTTCATTGTCTTTTCTTTTTTTCCCCTTCATTGTCTTTTCTTCTCCAGAAGCGCTCAGAGATTATTCCTGACTCTGTGTTTATGGATCACTCCAGGCAGACACAGGGGATCATATTGGGTGCTGGGAATCAAACTGGGGTGGGGCTGCATACAAGGCAAGCACCCTACATGCTTGTACTATTGCTCTCTCCCCTAAGTTTTCTTTCTTTTTTTTTTTTTTTAATTTATTGTGGAGTGGGTGGTTTGGGGCCACTCCTGGCAGTGCTCAAGGGACCATATGTGGTGCCAGGGACTGAACCCAGGTTGGACAAGTGCCTTACCTGGTGTACCATTTCTCTAACCCAAGTGTTTCTTAGCTTAGTCTGATGCCATCTCTTGTTGTTTTACTACATAGGTTCTTTCTAAACTCCAGTCATGTTAAATACCCAGCACTTGTTTTTATCTGCCTTGTATATAACATACATCAAAAATGGAAGTCTCAAGTTAGAAGAAACAAGACTTTGCAAGTACTACATCAGTCTTGTTAATTCTGGTTGCTTTTAGATGTTGCAAATTTAATCTCAAAACGAGATGTATAGAAAGTTTGTAAAAGAAAGCCAACTTGTATGGAGTACCTATTTAGATCTCAAAGCATAGACAGCCTGAGAATGCTGTTAGATGTATTTGAATGTTAATTGCTGGCATCAAAATGGATTTATGCTTCCTGAGCATCCTTATTTTAGAGCCACAGACAGATCCTAATGTATCTAGAAAAAAAGCAAGTATATTAAAGATGGCAGTTGGGCAGATGAGAAACAGATACTATCAGTGAATGGAGTTAAATGCTACAGAAGTTGAGATATTTAAATGCAGTTTGTTAGTTTTGGTGGGGGCTCACACCTGGCAGTATTCAGGACTTATTCCAAGTTTTTAAGAGTAAAATTTGATTCCTAAATTCTTAAAACCAATTGACTAAGAATCTGAGATTTTGAAATAATGCCCTAATATATGTATATAATATATGGCATATATTGTAGATCATGGGCTGGAGCGATGGCACAGCAGGTAGGGCGTTTACCTTTCACGAGGCCGACCTGGGTTCGATTTGTCCGCCCCTCTTGGAGAGCCCGGCAAGCTACCGAGAGTATCTCGCCCACACGGCAGAGCCTGGCAAGCTACCCGTGGCATATTCGATATGCCAAAAACAGTAACAATGAGTCTCACAATGGAGACATTACTGGTGCCCACTGGAGCAAATCGATGAGCAACGGAATGACAGTGACAGTGATTGTAGATCATAATAGCTATCTTATAATTATGTAATATATGTATGTATTATATAAACCACATATAGAATGCCATATTTTATATGTGTATATGTATATATATAATAGATAATGAGAACTGTGGAGATGACTCAGAGGAACTTATTACATCATATGCCTTACATGAAGAGACCCCAAGTTCGACCCCAGCACTGCATGTCCTTTCCCCACCATCACAATTGTGTATGGTCCTTGGGGCTCAAGCAGTACCACATTGCTTGAACTGAACACCAAACTTTCAGGCCTGCCTAGCAGGGCTAAGTATCAGCTGTAATGACCCTGAGTCCGAAAGCATTGCTGATGAGGTTGCCACTTCCAATGTATATGAATAATAATTTTCCTATTTGGAAAAGACACTGGGTGGAGGGAATGTGTGTTTTTAATGATTGAAACAAAGTATCTAAAACCACACCTTCTGGAAGAGAACCATTTTTTCTTGGTGGTCTTCTCCTCAAACTTGACTTGTCACTGGGCTTTACCTTTAAGAGCAGGATCTCTGGGGGGCTGGAGCAATAGTATAGCAGATAGGGCATTTGCCTTGCACACAGCCGACCTAGATTCGATTCCCAGCATCCCGTACGGTCCCCCAAGCACCGCCAGGACTAATTCCTGAGTGCAAAGCCAGGAGTAACCCCTGAGCATCGTTGGGTGTGACCCAAAAAGCAAAAAAATAAAAATAAAAGATCTCTGAAGACGTCCTTGTTGATAATGGTTTTGTCCAAGAAGGCCTATAGAGTACCCTTACCTTGTGGACATGAAGTGATTATAGTTACAAACTTTAATGAAAGATTTGACTTTTGACCTTTGGATGACTTTCTTCTTACTCATGGGGACTATCACTTTTCAGGGATAGCGATCAATCACAACTACCAGGGCATGGTTGTACAGATGGTCTGAGGTGCCATTATCAATGTTATGGTGACTGTTTTGCATCCCGAGTAGTGACTGGCCAGGACCAGCACCACCCTCCCGAGTTCATAAACTTGCTAATTTATTTATTTATTTATTTATTTATTTATTTATTTAAAGAAATATTTTATTGAACCACCGTGAAAACAAAAAAAAATACAAAGCTTTCAGGTATAAGTCACAGTCAAATACTGATTAAACCACCATCCCTTCACCAGTGCACCCGTTCCACCACCAAGAACCCCAATACACCCCCTCCCACCCCACCCCCCATCTAAGTAGCTGATGATATTCCCATTATTCTCTCTATATATTGAGTACATTTCATATTTCCATACAGAACTCACTATTGTTGATTGGAAATTTTCCCCAACAATCAGGCCTGCTGAATAAGCATCATCTAATAATTTCTCTTCCTTGGTAAAAGTGAAGACTTTGAGTCCGCGCGGCGGCTATCGCGGCCGCGCGGTTTTGGGTTTCTAATATTTTAGCTCAGTTCACAGTCAAACTGGATGGCTGCAAGAATCTGCTCTGGTGCCAAAATGGGTTAGGAGACCTCAGGATCACAGTCAGTAGGCGGGAGGCTCTGCTTCTCGTGCCGCGGCTCTTGGTTCATCTCTGGGCGGAAGGCGCGCCGGGAACACCTCCCCTCCCAGGATCACCTACAGGCTACGTCACTAAAGAAAGTCCTACCTCCTGGTGTAGGGGTCTTAGAGGGTGGCTCTCACCGCGTGGCTGCTGCCGCTGCCGCCATTTTCGCTCAGAAAAATGGGGTGGAGAGGGAAAAAAATCCCTCCCCGGGCTGCACGAGGTTGTAGTTCAGTTCACAGTCAAAATGCATGGCTGCAAGAATCTGCTCTGGTGCCAAAATGGGTTAGGAGACCTCAGGATCACAGTCAGTAGGCGGGAGGCTCTGCTTCTCGTGCCGCGGCTCTTGGTTCATCCTAAACTTGCTAATTTAGACAACAACCACTCGGCCCTACATCAGAAAGGTAGAGAAGACCTGTATGTTCTCTCTCATTATTATTTTCCCCACTTGAAAGATTGCTGGTGCTAGTCCTAATTGGCAAATAGTAATAGATTTGAAATATCTCTCCTGTTTCTTGGAATCCAGGCTCTAATTTTCTTATTTTTGAAAAATAGGAACCACCTCAAGCAGATTTAGGGTGAGGGCTGAGCGCATTTTAAACTGAGGACCTCAAGAATTCTAAGGATGTGCTCTACTGCTTGAGCTAGCTCCGTGCCTTCCATTTTTGATTTTTTTTTTCTTTTTGGGTCACACCTGGTGATGCACAGGGGTTACTCCTGGCTCTGCACTCAGGAATTACTTCTGGGGGTGCTCAGGGGACCATATGGGATGCTGGGAATCAAACTCGGGTCGGCCGCAAGCAAGGCAAACGCCCTACCCGCTGTGCTATCGCTCCAGCCCCCCATTTTTTTTGATATTTTTTATTGCTGTCTTTCATTACATGTTTCTTCAGTATATATTACCAATTCCAATGATTGAAAAGAATTTTTTTTCCATTTCTAGAAGTTCATTGTGATTCCTGGGGATCAAACCCAGGGTCCTAACATAGAAGACAAATGCTCTACTACTGAGCCACATTCCAGATCCCTCAATATAATTCTTGCAGTCTTCTTTTTTTTGGGGGAGAGCTTATTATGCACTTGCTTATCTTAACCTTCCCTCCCCTATTTTTGGATTTGGGGGCCACAACCAGCCATGCTCAGAGGTTACTCTTGGCTCTGTGCTCAAGAGTTACTCCTGGTGGTGCTCGGGGTACCATATGGGAGACTGGGGATCTAATCCAGGTCAGCTGCGTGCAGGGTAAGCACTTACGTGTTACACTACCTCTTTAACCCCTCCACAACCTTATTGAATGTGTGTGTGTGGATTTGTTGGGAGGCATCTCTTTAACCCCTCCACAACCTTCTTGAGAGAGAGAGAGAGAGAGAGAGAGAGAGAGAGAGAGAAGGAGGGAGGGAAGGAGAGAGGGAGAGAGAGAGAGAATTTGTTGGGAGGCATGGGGGGGACTTGGCTATACCAAACAGTGTTCAAGGTTCACTGCTGACTTTACGCTCAGTGATCACTCCTGGCAGGATTTGGGGAGCCGTGTAGGATTGAATAAAGCATCAAATTGAGGTCAGCTGTGTATAAGGCCTGCCACTAGAGTATAATTTTTCAATTGTTCTTGTCTATTGTAACTGTCATGTCTTTCTATTGTCTTTTATCACCTGTAACTTCTGTATCTTTCTATTGGCTTTTCATTGTAAACCACATTTGTCTGCTTTTTTGGTCACCAGTATGTTTTGATTGAATGCACTACTATGCATTTTTACATTATTGAAAACTCATGGTTCTATTTTGTGTTTCTTTAAATATTTTGGTCTGCTTATCCTTGAATACATTTATATCAACTAGAACAGTTTGATTCTTTTTCAGATTTGCTTTTAAGCATTTTAAAGCAGTTCCAGAATAGCCTTTAGTTAAATATTAATTTGGTATATCATTCTGAGGATTCAACTTGATGTCCATATGTTAGTAAATCTTTCTACTCCTAGATGAGATGTAGTGCTCTTATTATTCAGCTGAAGATTGAGAGAATCCTTTGCAGATCTCTCCAACCTTCTCTGAAATTTTCTCTCCTTCAGTAAGTAATTTGCCTTTCAAATTCTTACTCACCTGTCCTCTCCAAACTTCAGTTCTGTCTTCAGCCCAGGGAGACTATCAGGTTCCCATTTGGTTTTCCTTTTTTTTGTACTGCTGTCTGGAACATCCTGACATTAATGAGTTGGGGCAGTCATAGGGTTATCTTAGTGTGCTAGTGTATTGTTGAATGTGAGTTAACTCTAGTTTTATATATTTCATCTAGTTAATTTTAGTTGTTTAAGTAGGAGAGTGAATCAGTTCCTTTTCTTTTATCATGACTGAAAGCAAAAAACTCTGTGATGGTATTTAGAACTTTAGGAACTCATTAGAAAAAAACTTGAGTTATTCCCTTATTTTAAGTAGTCTTACATTATGTAACCTACGCTTTATTCATACCCCCACCCCACCCCCCTACCAGTCGAATAGGCAGGAATGGTTAGACAAAAGACAGCTTAATCTTTGGTTTGATTTGGTTTTGGGCCCATACCCAGCAGTGCTCAGAAGTTACTCAGTGCTGGGGGTGGGGGTGGTTCTGTAAGTGCTTAGGGAACTGTGTCAAGCTGGCAATCTAACCCAGACCTGCTTGCAAAGCATGCACTCCAGCCTGTTGAGCTGTCTGGCCCCTGAAATTATAGGTAAAATCACTCATGATTCTATCATCCTGACCTGTTTATAAATTGCTTTCTGGGTTTACTTTATTTTGAAACCTGTCACTGTCACTGTCATCCTGTTGCTCATCGATTTTCTCAAGCGGGCACCAGTAACATCTCCATTGTGAGACTTGCTGTTACTGTTTTTGGCATATCGAATACGCCACAGGTAGCTTGCCAGGCTCTGCCATGTGGGCGAGATACTCTCGGTAGCTTGCTGGACTCTCTGAGAGGGGCGAAGGAATCTAACCCGGGTCAGCTGCATGCAAGGCAAAAGCTACCCGCTTCGCTATCCTTCCAGCCCATTTTGAAACCTACGTGTAGTTAATGTAATATTCATACTAGTTGAATGGCTGCACAACAGCCTATTACAGTAATATCCCATTAGTTATTTTGTTTGCCGATATAGGACTTGTTCTTTTAGATAGTGTAAACTGTAAATGCATATTGATTAAATGTAGTTCAGTACCAGAGTACGGTTGACAGCCCCAGCTGGTCTCTGTTGTACCTTATGCCATATACTTTTCTGGCTTTGAAAATGAGTTCAAGACTATATATTAAAAAATTGCTTGAACTACTAGTAGGAAAGATGTGTAGCCTGCACTTTTGGCATTTGAAGTATCTTACGGTTAAGAGGTTAAAATGGATTGGATCTAAGTTGCCAAGTTATGAAGCACTTGGAAGATGGCTCAGTGATTTAAGACACTTGGCCAGCAAATACAATATCGTGATTCAGACCCCAATGCCCCCAATGAGCTGAAGTGATCAGGACAGACCTACTGTTGGTGATCCCTGCCAGGAGGCCCAGATGATGAGTCAGTGGTTGAAAGCACTTTCCCAGTAAGTGTAAGGCCTCTACCTTAAGCCAGATGCCACTCGGATAAGCTAAGTCATTGACTGCATTGCCATTTATGATCCTCAGTGAGAATGGGCCCAGAATATAGATCAGTGGCTTAGTTCCCAGGATATACATGAGACTGTGCGCTTAAGAGCCCATGAATCTCAACCTGTTCTTGCATTGAGGTGATTTCTGACCATCCCATGGTCTGAGCTCTCCTCTGCAGTTTTTGATGGGAAATCTGAAGTACTGTAGCTAAGAGCTATATCATAATTTCAAACTGTAATTCATGGATTGTGTTTTATTCATATACAGAATTTGTTAGCTGGGGCCAGAGTGATAGTATAGCGGCTAGCGTATTTGCCTTGTACGTAACTGACCTGGGTTCTATTCCCAGTGTCCCATATGGTGGTCCCCTGAGCATCACCAGGAGTAATTCCTGAGCAGCCAGGAGTAAGCCCTGAGCATTGCTGGGTATCACCCAAAAAGGAAAAAAAAAAGTGTTAGCTGATCTTCTAACTTGATCATCAGGAGCTATCAGATAGACCTCGTATTATGTTTTTTTCCATTGACATTTTTATTGTCTGTGATCTTGCTTTGTTTTCTTCCGTTCCATATATGAGTGAGATTATATGATACTTGTCTTCTTCTGATTTACTTTACTGTATATAACCCCCTCTAGTTCATCCAACTTATAGTGAAGTGCAAGATTTCATCTTATGATTTGAGTAGTATTTCATTGTATGCATATGTATATGCTACAGTTTTTAATCCATTCATGTGTTGTGTGACCCAAAACTTTCTATCTATATTTATGTATAATGTCATCTACAGATAGTGATAGTTTGACTTCTTTCCCATCGTGATTTTTCGGATTACTTTTTCTTTCCTATGTGGCTGGGATTTTCAATACTATGTTGAATAATAGTAGTGAGTGTGTGGAAATCCTTGTGTTATGTCTGATCTTGGACTTTTCATTTTTCTCCATCGTGTATGTTGGCGGCTGGAGCGATAGCATAACAGGTAGGGCGTTTGCTTTACATGCAGCCAACCCGGGTTCGATTCCTCCATCCCTCTCAGAGAGCCCAGCAAGCTCCCGAGAGTATCGTGCCCGCACATCAGAGCCTAACAAGCTGCCGGTGGCACATTCAATATGCCAAAAATAGTAACAAGTCTCACAATGGAGACGTGACTGGTTCCCGCTCGAGCCAATCGATGAGCAATGGGATGACATTGACGGTGATATGATGTATGTTGGCTGGATATAGGCTTTTTTTTTTTTTTAGTGGGGGAGGGGGTTAGGCCACACCCAGTGATGCTCAATGGTTACTCCTGGCTTTTTGCTCAGGAATCACTCCTGGCAGGGCTTGGGGGACTGTATGGGATGCCAGGGATCAAACCTGGGTCACCTGCATGCAAGGTAAACGCCCTATCCGCTGTAATTCTGCTCTGGCCCCTTATCTTTTTTGGCACCTTACACCCTGTTCTATAGCTTCAGGCCCATAGGCTTCACCTTTTAATCCTCTCCTTATACTCTGTATACTCTGGTTTAGTCTTTTTTTTTTTTTTTTTTTTTTTTTTTTGCTTTTTGGGTCACACCTGGCGATGCACAGGGGTTACTCCTGGCTCTGCACTCAGGAATTACCACTGGCCATGCTCAGGGGACCATATGGGATGCTGGGATTTGAACCCGGGTCGGCCGCGTGCAAGGCAAACGCCCTACCCGCTGTGCTATCGCTCCAGCCCCAACTCTGGTTTAGTCTTAATCTACCCAGGTCATCCTTGTGTTTTGAAAGTGCTTTACCATAATGAGGCATTTTTATGTTTTTTTTTTTCCCCTCTTCCCTCTTTAAGTTGCAGGCTTTTTAAGAGCACAATCATTGTTTGGTTTAGCCACAATTCTAAAATGAAGCCTCCAAATGGGAAGTGCTTATTAACAAATGCAGCCTGACACTACAATTCTGGCTTCAACTCTTACTCTCACGTTGTTTTGGTAACTATCAAAACAGGAAATGAAGTCAGTTTAGCATGACTTGTTCATAATTGACTCATGTTGGTTCCCTTTTCTTCCCCTAAGTGATCACAAAACATTTGTTCAGTCATCTACTCCAAGATTTTGTGGATTTTTTTTTCTTTTTGTTTAAAATTGAATCACTGTGAGATAGTTACAAGCTTTCATGTTTGGGTTACAATCACACAATGATCAAACACCCTTGCCTCCACCAGTGCACATTCCCCACCACCAATATCCCCGGTAAACCCCCCCTTTCCCACCCTCCCCCTGCCTCCATGGCAGACAATATTCCCTATACTCTCTCTCTACTTTTGGGCATTATGACTTGCAACACAGACACTGAGAGGTCATCATGTTTGGTCCATTATCTACTTTCAGCACGCATCTCCCATCCTGCTGATTCCTCCAGCCATCATTTTCTTAGTGATCCCTTCTCTATTCCATCTGTCTTCTCCCCTCTGCTCTTGAAGCAGTTTTCCAGCTATGGGGCAATCCTCCTTGGCTCTTGTATCTACGATTTTGTGGATTTCTAATACCACATTTATTGATAAAATGATTTTGAAATTTCTTCCTACCCAGACAGTCCCAGGATCAACCATGTAATCAAGGACACTGTTCCCTTTTTGTTTTGTTTTTAAACTGCCTTTGTATTTGCACATGTACACACCAGAGATCGAACCAGGACTACATGCATGTGAAACATGTGGTCTGTCACTGAGTTTCATCCCATCCCAGCCGTTTAACTGCTTCTTGAGAAGAAATTAATATACATATAATGCACAGTTTGGTGAGTTTTGACATATACACAGAGAATAGGGCACTTGCTTTTGCATGTGGCTGCCCTGGTGCAGATCCAGAAGTAAGCCCTGAGTGCTTCCAGGTGTGACCCAACCTGCTCCCTCTCCAACCTCCCCCAATAGAAAAAAAGAAAGCAAATTTTAGAGGGTATAAATAAAATTAGATGTTTTGCAATTCAACTTAATCAACTGATACAGGTAACCCAGCTATCCTGTTTTGCTTTATGAGTGATAATGAAGAAATAAACAAAAGGAAAGAACTTTTATTGCCTTGACTTACCTAGATGGATCATTAGTTCAAAAATATTTATTGCTCTTGATAAGTATTTTTCAAACACAAGGCTTAGATTGGGGCAGATAGGAGTGTGTATGTATGGTGTTTCGCGCATGATTGAGTATTGTTCAGGACTGATTGCATAAATAAAAGGATATTATACCCAGAAGTTTGTCCACTCTATGATCCGTCCAGAGCACCTAGCTACAAAGAAGCTTTCTACTGAACTAATTAATGAATGATGTGGTGAAGTTCATTAATGAAATTCATAGTTGAGTATTAAACTATAGGCTCTTAACACTGAGAATATGGACTCACACCACCATCTCTTTCTCTACGCAGAAGTGAGGTAGTTATTAAGGGGAGGGGCTCTTGTACACCTTTACAAAATGAGGAAAGAAAGCAGTTTCTGTGAGAATGAAAATCTGATCTTGTAGTGCCTTTCACCAAGGAGTGGATGTTAAGCTAGTTTACAGGTTAGACATATTGAACCTTCTTAATGAACTTAGTATTTCTCTTCAAGGATCTTGTACAAATAGATTTTTACTGAGAAGATAGATGCATTCAAAAAGAAACTCGCCGTTTGGGATAATCACAGATAGAAGGAAGATACAGTAATGTTTTCACAAATTTGGAAAAATTTTTTATTGCTGCTTAAAACCAGAAAGTCACGTTCAACATAATCAGGTTTTTTGTGTTTTTTTTTTGCTTTTTGGGTCACACCTGGCGATGCACAGGGGTTACTCCTGGCTCTGCACTCAGGAATTACTCCTGGCGGTGCTCAGGGGACCATATGGGATGCTGGGAATCGAACCCGGGTCGGCCGCGTGCAAGGCAAACGGCCTACCCGCTGTGCTATTGCTCCAGCCCCAACATAATCAGTTTTTAAAGACAGCTGAGAACTTTAATAATTTGATGTAGATAAGGATTCTCATAAAGGTAACCTCTAGATTAATAATTCCTCGTTGGGGATATAAAATCATATGTACTCGATTCTTTTTTTTTTTTTTTAATTATATTATAGGTTTTATTTTTTTTTTTCTTTTTGGGTCACACCCGGCGATGCACAGGGGTTACTCCTGGTTCTACACTCAGGAATTACTCCTGGCGGTGCTCAGGGGACCATATGGGATACTGGGATTCGAACCCGGGTTGGCCGCGTGCAAGGTAAACGCCCTACCCACTGTGCTATCGCTCCAGCCCCTGTACTCGATTCTAATGAAAAAGAAAAACTAGGAACCAAATAGTAGAGAAATTAAGGGGTTGCCTTGTATGTTTCACTCAGAAAAGAATATCTACCTCTCAGTTATAAAGCTGTCAAATAGTAGGTCATATTTTGATTATTTGTGCGAAAACACACATTCATTTCAGTAATTTAAAAAGAGAGAAATCAAATAGATATTATTGCTGCACCTTTATCTCAGAAACACTTTCAGCCATATATATCAAATTTTCTTTCTTTTTTTTTTTTTTGGTCACACCTGGCGATGCACAGGGGTTGCTCCTGGCTCTTCACTCAGGAATTACCCCTGGCGGTGCTCAGGGGACCATATGGGATGCTGGGATTAGAACCCGGGTCAGCCGAGTGCAGGGCAAACGCCCTACCCTTCGTGCTATCGCTCCAGCCCCATATAAAATTTTCTGATCTCTAAATAGCAGCAGATGCTGCACTAGCTAAAAGTTGCAATTTTATAACATTGGATTTAATAAAATACTGTCTACATTAGTCTTTTTCTGTCTTAGCAATCAGCTGGTCTATGAAATATTTCCCCAGTTCACTGGGATAAAAAGGTAGAGGAATTCTGATACTTTCTTTCCTTTTTGGGTCACACCTGGCGATGCACAGGGGTCACTCCGGGCTCTGCACTCAGAAATTACTCCTGGCAGTGTTCAGGGGACCGTATGGGATGCTGGGAATTGAACCTGGATCGGCCGAGTGCAAGGCAAACGTGAGGCACTTGTTTTGATCCCCTGTGCCACATTGTTTCCCAAGCACTGTGCTAAGACTAGTCCCTGAGCATCTTCAAAGGTGCTCTTTTCCCCCATAAAAGAGAAAAAGAGGAAAAACAAGTTTGCCATAGTTCCTGTGTATTTTTTTTAAGTCAGAAACACCAAAAAGTCCACGAAGAAAGGTATATTAATAAAATGTATTTGCTATAAAATATGAGGAGTTCAAGGAGAAATGGAACAAATGTATCGGGTGAGGGATCACTATATCCAGCAGTGCTCTGTGCTCAGAATCACTCCTGGCAGGCTCAAGGGACCATGTAGATGCTGGGAATCGAACCCAAAGTGGCCACATGCAAGGCAGTGCCCTACTCATTGTACTATTACCTTGGCTCTTAAAAATGTTTATTTTTAATATTAAATAAATTTACTCACACTGTAAAACAGTAGTTGGGGTGGGGGGCTGGTAGATAGTACAGTGAATAGGATGCTTGCTTTGCATGCAACCAGTGCAGATTTGATCACTGGCACTGATACAGTTCCCCAAGCCAAACAGGAGAGATTCCTGAGTTCAGTCAGCCTGGAGTAATGAGCACTGCCAGCTGTGAGGGTCCCCTCCCCCAAAAAAAAGAAAAAGAAAAAGGAAAAAATGTAAGTTTAGGCTTTTATATAGTAAACCCAGAACAAAATAAGATTTGAAATGTAATTCAAGGATTATATTTTGGAATTTCAAGAATATATTTTGTTTAAAAGTACAGCATGCCTCAACATCATTTAATTTAAATTAGTTTTATTATAACACTGATGAAGAAAAAAAAATTGGGTTTTGGCCAAGGCTGCTGACTGTGTGGAGTTTGCCTGTTCTTCTCATTGTTTACTTGGATTTTTTCTTAAGTTTTTCCAACATACTAAATATTTGCACATAGAATCCTTTGCATGTGCCTTAGTTATCCCAGTCAGAGTGTGAGAGAGTTGGAATGGGCCTTCGAGTGAAAAGGAATTCTGTCCAGAATTAAGTTCCACCTTGTGTCCTGAGTTGTTAGGATAGGCTGTGGCCATGTGCAACCCTGAAATAATATAAGTGGGATGGAAAAAATAGCTAAATGAAAAATGAGTAGTGAGTAAATGAATATTAAGTGGATGTTTAATATTAAAAATGCTTTTGGTGGGCTGGAGAGATAATACAGAGGGTAAATGCCCTACCCACAACAGACCCAGGTTCAATCACTGGTATCCCATATAGTTCCTCGAGCTCCACCAGGAATAATTCCTAAGTGCAGAACAAAGTGTGGCCCCAAAACAAGCAACATTTAAATATTAGGGGCAGGAGTGGTAGTATGATGGTAAAGTGCTTGCCTTACACACCACCAACCTGGATTCAATTGACTTTCTAGATGGTCACCTGAGCACTTCCCAGTGTAGCCTAAAACCAAATTAACAACCTCTCATCAAGAAAAAAAAGAAAGAAAAATGGTCTTAGGTCTTTAGAAGTTTGGTGATGTTTTTGTGACTAGAAATACACTATTGGACTTTAAATTTTTGTTAAGATCAATTAGTCTGCAGTAGAATTTGTTTTATTATATACTGTTTTGCTTATGCTCATATTTTCTAAGAACCTGTTGATGGTAAGTGATGCCTCATTATTTTGTGAGCACCTTTGTACAAAGTATTAATTGTGACAATTGAAATTAATTAAGATGAGGATTGAGTTAGAGAGATGAATTAGTCAGTATCAGAGTAAGTAGACTGATAAGTTAGGTAAAGTCTCCCAAACCTGAGAATAGACTTATTTCAGTATTTTACATTTTTAGCAATTTTCTTCAGGAAATAAAAAATAGCCTGTGTTATTTCATTGCTTTAGCTGTTGCTGATGTTTATTAATATGCGCTCATAAAAATAATGAATAGGGGCTGGAGAGATAGCACAGTGGGTAGGGCGTTTGCCTTGCACGCAGCCGACCCGGGTTCAAATCCCAGCATCCCATATGGTCCCCTGAGCAGGGCCAGGGGTAATTCCTGAGTGCAAAGCCAGGAGTAACCCCTGTGCATCGCCAGGTGTGACCCCCCCAAAAAAAAATGAATATTGGTCATAAAGATATAATTGTTGCTTTCGCTTGGAAATCTGTAAAAACATACTTAAAAGAAGAACTGGGGGCTGGAGCAATAGCACAGCAGGTAGGGCATCTGCCTTGCACGTGGCCAACCCGGGTTCGATTCCCAACATTCCGTATGGTCCCCTGAGCACCGCCAGGAGTAATTTCTGAGTTCAAAGCCAGGAGGTAACCTCTGTGCATTGCCAGGTGTGACCCAAAAAGCAAAAAAAAAAAAAAAAACACCTGGATTGTCTGTTAGTACTATGAACATTCTTGTTTTGATTTTTAAGTAAACGATTTTACAGATTTTGTTCTAAGACTGCCAAAAACATCTTCGTTAAATTTAAGAAAAGGATCATTTTTGCAAGTATAACAAGTTAACTCAAGCAATCAAGGTGTCTGTCTGCTTTGGTCCTTTTTTTTTTTTTTTTTTTTTTGGGGTCACACCCGGCGATGCACAGGGGTTACTCCTGGTTCTACACTCAGGAATTACTCCTGGCGGTGCTCAGGGGACCATATGGGATGCTGGGATTCGAACCCGGGTCGGCCGAGTGCAAGGCAAACGCCCTACCAAAGCTCCAGCCCCTGCTTTGGTCCATTTTTTGTTAAGAATGAATATGTGGCTGGTAGTTACTTGAATATTTTACCTGAGTTCAACAGTAAAAGTTTTGCAAAGTTATCAGGTTAGGCCTTTGTTACTTTTGGTGTTCAATATAGTATATATTGTACTAGCTATAGTCTCCTTAGTTTTAGGGCCTTTTTGTTGATAATATGCGTGTTGCTTTCACTTATGCTAAGCAGCTATTTACCCAGTGTGCTAAATATTAAATGCTTCACCAATTTGCATTTTAATCATTTTGTTCTAAGACCTGTTCTTAATGCAATGTCTCCCGCCTTTTTTTTTTTAGCTCTGCTTATGATAATGTCAACAAAGTTCGAGTAGCTATCAAGAAAATCAGTCCTTTTGAGCACCAGACCTACTGCCAGAGAACCCTGAGGGAAATCAAAATTTTACTGCGCTTCAGACATGAGAACATCATTGGAATCAATGATATTATTCGAGCACCAACCATTGAGCAAATGAAAGATGTGTATCCTTTTCAGGCCTTGCATTACCGATGGCAACCTTATTGGGCAAATGTAACTTAAAATTTCTTGTACTCTAACTAGAGTAAAGGAAAAGTATATAAAGTATATTTAAGGAGAAATTATAATGTGCTTACCAGTACTGTAATACTTTTGTGAGGTTTATCAGTTGTCAGTAACTATTTTTAGTGTTTTTCTGGCAAATCCAACATCCTCTGTCAGAATCAGTAAAGACTTTTTTCCCCTGTTCGTTTGTTATTATTGTGGCTATGTCAGGGGTGATATACACTCGGTTGCAAAGCTCTGGCAGCAGGGCACACATTTGATTTCAGTACTCTCGGGTATGGCATTTGCCTTGCACGCGGCTGACCCGGGTTTGATTCCTCCGCCCCTCTCAGAGATCCTGGCAAGCTACCAAGAGTATCTCGCCCGCACGGTAGAGCCTGGCAAGCTACCCATGGCATATTCGATATGCCAAAAACAGTAACAACGAATCTCACAATGGAGATGTTCCTGGTGCCTGTTCGAGCAAATCAATGAGCAACGGCATGACAGTTGTACTCTTGAGTGTAGCACATTAGTTTGATTGCTATGGTCACATTTGGGGGTGAGGTGGGGGTGGTCCAAGAGACTGAATTTACAGCCCACGCACAAGGCTGATACTTTATAATTTAACCATATTCCCAAGCCCAAGAAATATTTCAATTAGTGTGTCATGGAAAAATCTTAGTCAACATCATTTGTGTTAAGATGTAGGGTTTATTGTGATAGGAAAAAGGAAAGAGCAGTAGACTGAGAGGGCCACTGAATAATACCTAGTCGGATTAACACTGAGGGAACTCATATAGCCTTTTAAACGTTTTCTCATCATTTAAATTAGTCACAGTCCCTCATGACTTAACTCCGAGATTATGTCATCATTAACTATGACAACATTGCAGATAAGATGATGCTACATGGGTAAAAGTAGATATGGGCATTTGAAAGATATAGGCAGTATAGAAGAGAATGTCATCAGAAGAAAGTCTAGTTAATATAGCACTCCACCCATAAAAATTTTCTATCTTTCCAGAGAAAAGCAGCTCACTGTCTGTGGGTAGCCCTTTCCATTTTAAATTAGTTGTTACTAAGTTATAGTGATACTTTTTTATTTGTTTGGGGGCCACACCAAGCAGTGCTTAGAGAGTGCTCCTGGCATTGTGCTTGGGGAAAGGGGTGTGTGGGGGGGCAGGCTCCTGTATATTTCTTTTGTCATGAGAATAAAGTCTCTTTCAAATGTCATGTTTTCTTTAATCCCATGCTATGTTTCATCTTGCATGAATCTTTAGAAGAAATGCAGTATTTTTACAGAAGTGAATAAAGTAAATGCAAAACCACTGCTAATGAACTATTATAGTACTAAAGGTTAAAAGCTAAAATTTTTATGATTTAATTTAAGAATTAGCTAAGCTTCTGTTTGCTTACATTACACATAGGTAAGAAAGGAAGAGGAGCAAAACTAGCACAAGCCCTCAACACAACTTCCCAATAGTCTTACTTTCTCAGGATCTTTACATTAACTGAAGAGTCAAACAAAAAATTAGACAGAGGATTGAATTTCTAAGCAGTGTGTTCTAGGCTGTATTTCCAGTTTCTGAGGGAAATGGGGGGGCAAAGATAAGAAGGAAGTAAAAAAAAAAAAGTTCACTGATACTACAATTTGTTGTTAGACGAAGTAGGAGAAAAAGTATTTACTGCTTGCTAATCACCATCCTCTCCTATTCCCTTCTAACAAGCCTTGGAGCATCTTTCTGTTAATGGTGGAGTACTTGGAGACTAAGGAAGTTGAGATTTCAGATTGACCAGATCTATAACAATATTTATTTTAAGTCTCAGTCATAGCTCCTAATCAGCACAAGGCAGGTACATCATCTGTTGTCTAACATTTGTAAGAGTTAACTACTTCAGAATCCTCCTAACGCCTGTATAGATAGTATAATATAGAGAAATAGTATAGGGTAGGGCACTTGCCTTGCATCTGGCCAGCCCAGGTTCAATACGTGCAATCGCAATCCCATGTGGTCTCCCAAGCACCACCAGGAGTAATTCTTTTTTTTTTTTTGCTTTTTGGGTCACACCTGGCGATGCACAGGGGGCATTCCTGGCTCATGCACTCAGGAATTACCCCTGGCGGTGCTCAGGGGACCATATGGGATGCTGGGATTCGAACCCGGGTCGGCCGCGTGCAAGGCAAACGCCCTACCCGCTGTGCTATCACTCCAGCCCCAAAGGAGTAATTCTTGAGTTCAGAGCCAGGAGTAACTCCTGAGGTGGTCGGGTGTGGCCCTCAAAACAAAACAAAACAAAATGTAACAGTATGCAAATTTTCATCATCAGCCCCATCCCCCCTCCCGCCATCAGCCTCTTTAATGGACTATTTGGAAGATACAGACAGAGGTTTCATTTGGTTTTCAGTGTTTTGCCAAAATGAGTAAGTTTTTGTTTGTTAACCTTAACCTGTCTAAACAGATATATAGTACAGGACCTCATGGAAACAGATCTCTACAAGCTCTTGAAGACACAACACCTCAGCAATGACCATATCTGCTATTTTCTTTACCAGATCCTCAGAGGGTTAAAATATATCCACTCAGCTAATGTTCTGCACCGTGACCTCAAACCTTCAAATCTGCTGCTCAACACCACCTGCGATCTCAAGGTTAGCCAGTTATTTACTCTCTGGGTGATATAGCTGACATCGCTCAGTGTTTTGTTGTTTGTTTTTTTTTAACTGAATCACTGTGAGATAGACCCTTACAAAGCTGCTCATGATTAGATTTCATTCATACAGTATTCCAACAGTGTACATTTCCCAGCACCCAGTATTCCCAGGTTCCCTCCCATCACTCTCACCCACTGCCTGCCATAGGGTGCCATTTATTCTCTCTCTTTCCCTATCTCCCTATCTCCCTGTCTCCCTCCCTCCCTCTTTTCATCCGTCCTCCCCCCCTCTTTTGGGCATTGTGGTTTGCAATATTAATATTGAAAGGTTATTAAGACTATCCCTTTACCTACTTTTAACACTCAGACCTTGTCCAGTGTGATCATTCCCTGCTATTATTGTCATACTGGTCTCTTCTCTATCTTACCTACCCTCAGCCCCACACACACTTGTGGTTATTTCCAACCATTGACAAGTCCTTCTAGCCCCTCCCGTTTTCCCTGGTCATGGATATTGTTGTCTACCATATATATATGTATTTTTATATACCACAAGGGGGGCTGGAGCGGTAGCACAGTGGTTGGGCTTTCGCCTTTCACGTGGCCAACCCGAGTTTGATTCCTCCGCCCCTCTCGGAGAGCCTGGCAAGCTACCTGTGCGTATTGAATATGCCAAAAACAGTAACAATAAGTCTCTCAATGAGAGACGTTACTAGTGTCCGCTTGAACAAATCGATGAGCAATGGGGTGACAGTGACAGTGACAAATGAATGCAGTCATTTCTATATCAATCCCTCTCCTTTGGACTCATTTTACTTGGCCTGATACTCTCCATATCCATCCATTTATAGGCAAATTTCATGACTTCATTTTTCCTAACAGCTCCATAGTATTATTGTATTGTGTAGATGTGCCATAGTATCTTTATCCATTCATCTGTTCTTTAGCACTCAGGTTGTTTCTAGACTCTGACTATGGTGAATAGTGCTGCAATGAGCATAGGAGTGCAGATGGTGTTTCTGCTGTGTATTTTTGGGCCCCCAAGGTATATTCCCAGAAGTGGTATTGCTGGGTCAAATGGAATCTCAATTTCTAGTTTTTGAGAAATGTCCTCAATGGTATTTTTAAAAAGGAGGCATTCACATTTAGAAAAAATTCTGCTGGGGCATTTTTATATTTACTGTTACTTGTATTTTAAACCACATAGGGCTGGAGAGATAGCTCAAGGGCCAAGTGCTTGCTTTGCGTGTGAAAGGCCCAGGATTGATATAGAAAGCACTGCATGTTACCCTGAGCACCTTTAGGAGCTACCCCCAAGTATAGAGCCAAGAATTTTCCCCCAGGTACCTCTGAGTGTAGCTCAAAAACAAGATAAATGGTACTCTGATTTATGAAAAAAAAAATAAGGGAGAACTAGTAAATAGTCCTAGGCCTAAAAGATAGCTCAAAGGATTAGAGCACATGCTTTGCATGCAGGAGGCCCAAGTTTGATCCCTGGCACTATGTGGTTCCCCCCAAGCTGGGTGTAACAAAAAAATAGAATTCTAGTCTTCCTCTTCTATACTGTTGCTACTGCATCTCCAGAGGTAATCACTAAAATAAATTGGTATCCTTTCTTTCAAAGGTTTGTCTTTGCTCTTACATGCATGCATAGTTTTGTACCTTTTCATATGTGTGATCTCAAGGATCAAACCCAGGACCTCACACTACATGGCATGTGCTCAACAACTGGGCCATACCACTGACCATATGTATGTATGTTTATATGTTTATATGTTAACTCCAATGACTTTATTTTTTAATTTCTTTTGTTTTGTTTTGAGGGCCATATCCAGCAGTGTTCAGTGGTTACTCCCAGCTTAGTACTCAGAGATCCATATGATACCAAGGATCCAGGTGGTATCAATAATCCTGGACCTACCTCAGGCAAAGCATGTGCTCAGCCTATTTTGAGTTAGCTCTCTGACATTCAGCAATTTTTATTTAGGTTTTGAGAGGTTTAGGAGGATTTGTGGCATACCCAGTGTTATCCAGGTGTATTCCTGGTGCTCTGATCAGGTTGTGTGGGTTTGTTTGTTTTTTTTCTTTTGGGGTTATACCTGTCAATGCTCAGATTACTCCTCCTAGATCAGCACTCAAGAATCATTCCTGGAGATGCTGGGGATCGAACCTGGATGGGCAGTGTGTGCAAGGCAAACACCCTACTCACTGTACTCCGCTCCAGCCCTCTGATCAGGATTGTCCTCTGGGGAAGCTTGGGGACTGTATGCAATTTTGTCAGGAATTAAACTCAAGCCAGCTGCGTAGTGGGCAAGTGCCTTTCTCTCCGACCTCCTTCAATAGTATGTTTAAAATAAGGCATTCACATAAGAGAAACCGAGTCCCTTATGTTCTAGAGATCTCTTGAAAGCAGACAACATTTACATATAATTTTATATTAGTAGGACGTAGAGCTAAATAGAGAAGTCTGTAAATATCTTAGATGTGGTGAAGGAGTTTGGAGTTCATCTGATTAAAAATACATGTGGGTTAAAAACTAGATAAATGGAAAGAACTCCATGGATTAGAAGACTTAATGTTAAAATGAAAATATTTTACAAATTGATATATAGATTCAGTGCAATCCCTATCAGAACCTTAGATGACGTTTTGATGAACTGATTCTTAAAATGCTTATGGAAAGTCAAGAGACCCAAATAAATCAACCCCAAGGGGAAAAAATTGAAAGATCTACACTTTACTGATTTTAAATGTACTACAAAGCTATGACAATTAAAATTTTGCTTTGTTTTTTGGGTCACACCTGGTGATGCTCAGGGGTTACTCCTGGCTTTATACTGAGGAATTACTCTTGAAGGTGCTTGGGGGACCATATGGGATGCTGGGAATCGAACCTGGGTCGGCCTCGAGCAAGGCAAACGCCCTACCCGTTGTGCTATCACTCCAGCCCCAAGCAATGACAATTTAAAAAACAACAACAACCAGTGTTCAGTGGCATAACATATAGATCTGTAATCAGTGTTTTCTAAAGTGTGTGATACTGCCTCGTAGGGAACTCTGGAATGATCCAGGGGATGGCAGTAGCTCAGATACAATAGCGGGATGCTTTCTGTTTGCATAAAAAAAAGGTATTCTTAGGGGATACTGAGTGATTATATTCTTGAAAAGGGGGCAGTAGGCCAAATAACTTTGAGAACCTCTGCCCTCAATGAATAGACTGGAGGACAGAATGTTAAGTTAGAGGTTGATTGGGTCTGATGGGATCAAGGAGAAAAGTGAAGAGACTACTTAAGGGACACTAGGTTTCTTTTTTGCAATTATGAAGTGTTGTAAAATTAAATAGTAATAATTATTATATAATCTAACTCTAATGAAAACCATTGCATTATATATATTTAAAACTACTATAGTTTAGGGTACATGTTTACAATAGTATTAAACATTTATGGTTTCAATATATTTACCTCAACTCTCAGTTACTTCATGAACCTTCACCAAATAAATCTCTGATAATTACTTAACTTACTTCATCATTCCACCCTCCCACTCCCCCTGTTTCTTGGTATTAGGTAGTATATTTTAAGGAAGTTATATTGATGTGTAAATTATATCTCAGTAAAATCTGACTCAAAAGTACATGTATATAATATAGCAGTGATCATTTCTTGAATTTCAATTCAATAACCATTCCTGTGAAAAGCCCTGTTAGGTATATGTGGCAAAGATGAGCGACCATGAAATCTGAAAAGAAATAGGCAGGTCAGAAATCTTTTAAAAGACTATTTCATCTGGAGCCAAAGCAATAGTACAGTGCGTAGGGCATTTGCCTTGCACATGGCCAACCCAGGTTCCATCCCCGGCACGCCATACGGTCCCTCAAGTGCACGAGGAGTGATCTCTGAGCACCACCAGGTGTGGGTCCCCCCCACCATCCCCTAGAAAAGAGAATTATATCTGCTGTAACTGATACTAAGAAAGAACAGTACACATGCGAAGGAGAGTAGTCAATTCTGGTTGCAACTCTGAGAGGCATCAAGAAAAGGTTGAATCTGTGCTCGCCCTCCTAAGGATAGGATTTCAGTAGACAAGTAGTGATCATGATATAGGACACAGTAGGCAGACAGAACAACAAATGAGTTAGAGTAAAGAACTAATGGACAAACCCTGAGGCCTACTTTATGTGCTAAAGATTTGGGTAAGTAAGTCTGCGCGTTCCCCCGGAGATCTCTCCGGCCCGCGGAGAGACAACAGTGGAAAGCGCTCCTAATTAGGTGGATTCTGTGAGGGTCCCGATCTGAAATAAGACTAGTGAGGTTAGTAAACAGGGGGCCCAAGACGACACATGCCGATCAAGGGCAACTTTATTAACTGCCACACTGGCTTTATACTTTTCTTAGCAGGGGGTTGGTACATAAGTTGTCAATCATCAGGGAAGTGTCTTCTCAGACCAAATAAGGAAAGGTTCAGGGTGTATTAGGTGGGCTTACAACATTCTTCAAGAGTAGATTGAGAAATAGTGGGGAGGGGAAGGCAAGGGTCTATCTGGCAGGAGCATCTGGCAGGAGGAATGCACAAAGTAGAGGAAGGTATTCTACTTAATGGGGGGCTTAATGGCGTCTCTTAGTTAACTGCCCTGGGCTACTTTTACCTCTTGAGTTTGGCTATTTCCTTTGTCACAAGGGCACCTGTGCCTCAGGTCAAGCAAAGCTGGTAATGGAATTTTCCGGTTTGTCCAGGGTAAAGGTTTCGGGGTCCTCTTTCGTTCAGGGTCCTGAGCAGTCCCCAACATAAGTCATTGACTCTGAGGTGGAGAGCTTGATTGAAAGTGGGTCAAGGAGAACCTTCTAGGACTATCTTTAAAAGACATTAGGTTCTGTCATCAGGTTATTAGATTACCTGGTGTCATTGTTTATTTCAAACAGGTTGGTGGCAAAAGTCTTATGAAGTATTGTGGAGGACAGATTGCTGCATCAGATGCAGTTGGGTTGAGCTCTGTTCTTTCTAGTCATATGACATGGATCTTTTCCCATAAATCTGTGTGGCCCAGATCTGGCCTACCATCCCCTTTTAGAGAAAAAAATTTTACTCAGCAACTCTCAGTAATACCCTGGGGTATTATTATTACCTTCCCCTGAATTATTCTAACACTCAAGGTGGGAAAGTGTGGCAGTGTGCAGTGTTACCCACTTTGGGAAACACTGGTATAACCAAAAGTCTGGGGGGCACAAAAGGAATGAAGCTGCTTTTAGGAATGACTACTCTTCTTTGGCATTTAGTGATTTTCTTGAAAAATTAATATTTTTGCATCACCTTGTGCTTTTTTATTCCATTGTTTTTTGAGCCACACCTGATTGCTCAGGGCTTACTGCTGGCTCTGTGTTCAGGACTACTCATGGCAGGACACAGAAACCATATGGGATGCCAGGAATCAAATCCAGGGTAGCTCTGCATGGCAAGCGTATTACCTTTTGTACTGTCCAAGTCGTCCTAGTGCTTGTCTTTTTTTCATGTTTCTTATCGTTGTGGTTCTGTAATGACAGATTGCTTTTGCTTGTCTTTGGAGAGACAGTTTTATTAAATTTGTCGATTTATTTGATTTTGGGGCCACATCGGTTGGTTGGTGCTCAGGGCTTACTCCTGGCTCTGTTCTCAGGATTACTCCTGGTGGTGCTTGGGGGATCATATGTGTTACCAAAGACTTAAGCAGGTCGGCCACATTCAAAGCAAGCTTCCTACCCTCTGTGCTGTCTCTCTAGCCCAAGAGAAAAAATATTTTGAAGTGCTTAATATTTATGAGAAAGATTGATTCTTACTGTTGTTTGAAAAAAAAAAGAGAACCATACTTTATTGTCATTTCTGTTTGTGAATTTTATTTTACTTATTTTATTCACTCACCAAAAGGTATACCCACAGAGGTAGATGTGTGTTGTTAGTCATCTGCATGTGGATAACTCAAGCATATGATACTTAAGATTTTTACAGCCACATCGTTTACCCATATTTAGAATGTACATTTGGGGTGCACGTGATTTACATGTATGTAAATATTGAGAGACTCTGATTCTAAAGATGAGGATATCATAAGTCACTGATTAGTCATGGATTTGCACTGATTGAGCATGTCTGAAAGACAAGATAGCATGGAAGAGTGACAGTGGGGCTTAAGAGTGTTTTACTTTAGTTCTAGAATCATTGTTTACCCATCACATCTTTTCATGTCAGATGGGCAGTGTGCCAAATGTGCAACAAGATTTAAGGGAGGCACATGTCACACAAATGTGTGAAGACCCAATCATCATGTTTTTGAATCAGAAAAGGATCCTCACATTTTTAGTACCTGGGGTGATGTGATACAGAAATGATAGTGAAAAAAGATTAGATCAGGAAGGTAGATAGGTAGCAGTTTATGAATGTTCTTGAAGATCATACTTAAAGAATTTGTTCTTGATGTAAGTAGAAGGAATTGTTAAAAGATTGGTTGGGGTGCTGGAGCAATAGCACAGCGGGTAGGGCGTTTGCCTTGCACGCGGCCGACCCGGGTTCGATCCCCAGCATCCCATATGGTCCCCTGAGCACCGCCAGGAGTAATTCCTGAGTGCAGAGCCAGGAGTAACCCCTGTGCATCGCCGGGTGAGACCCAAAAAGAAAAAAAAAAAAAAAGATTGGTTGGGTTTTTGTTTTTTTAATTTTAGACCAGGTGGTTTAATTTTGAGCCAGAGAAATTATTTATATGTTAGAAATAACACCTGGAAATTTAAAGAATGAGTTAGATTTTAGGCAAGTAAAAGATAGTTTCCTTAATCTATAAGGATTAAGGATACTAAATCAATAGCTTAAACTAAATTTAGTCTAAACTTGGCAGTGGCTATTGAGTTGTAGAAGCAGCTAATTCAAAAGCCTTTGGGGAGGTTCCAGCCAGTGTGTTTCATCTGCCTCTAACCCACACCCAGCTACTTTCTCTGGATCATTACTTTTGACTTTTCAGATTCTTCTCATATTTCTGTCTCTTTAATGTTCAGGTATCTCTTCATGTAAATTCTCCACAGAGAAGACCTATCTCATCATAAGTATTCTGTGCATTACCACTGTATCGGTGTCTCTTTCTCTGAACAAGTCACTTGAGAATGTAGTAGCCAAGAACAACAAACGTTAGAGCATGTTAGATCACAGTTTTAGTCAGAAATTCAGTCTAGGTGCAGCAGAATGACTGGTCCCAGCTCCAGTTTCTGAGCCTTGACTCACAGACATGAAGGTGAAATACTGGAATCAATCACCCCTAAAATGCCTGCACTTGCTTCTGTCAGTTGAAACACCTTTGTGTAATTCATGTATACTGGGCTTCCACAAACATGCCTGATGGTTCCAACTACCGTAGAAGATAGAGCCAGGTGGAACTGGCAGCTTCATAAAAGGAATATAGTTACACAGCCTCATTTTCACTACTTTCTGTTGGGTTAGGCAGTTACAGGAGTAGAGATATCAGTTCTACCTTCTAGCTCCAACTTCAATCAAAATATCTGTAAGAAGAGCATGGGGAATGGGTTATATTGGTGAGTTCCTTTTTAAAAAATAGTCTTTCCACAGCTGTGTTTAAAATGATTTATAACGTTTATCTCTGTCTTTTTAGGTATTTAAGTTTCGAATCAAGCCTTTTATAATGTAGTTCCCATTATTTTTATCCACTCTTCCAGAGGAATGTAGAGATGAAGTCCTAGTATTTGACCTCATTGACCTGTGAATTTCTTATATTGGGTTTTTTGCTTGTGTTTTGTGTGTGTGTGTGTGTGTTTATTTGTTTGTTTTTAGTTTGAGCCAAACTCTGACCCAAAGGAGCTTTTTTTTTTCTTTTTGGGTCACACCTGGAGATGCACAGGGGTTACTCCTGGCTCATGCACTCAGGAATCACTCCTGGCGGTGCTCAGGGGACCATATAGGATGCTGGGAATCGAACCCGGGTCGACCGTGTGCAAGGCAAATGCCCTACCCACTGTGCTATCACTCCAGCCCCGCCAAAGGAGCTTTTGTATCAAAACTAGACCAATCCAGTTTATGTAAATCCTAGGCATAGAAGGCTGTGAGAGTCTCTGATCAGGGATGAACCTGGGAGGGATAAGGGACTAATGAGATCATGGTGGAGGGATGTTGAAACACTGTTGGAGGGATTGGTGTAGTAACTCTACAACTATAAAATAATGACTTCAGTAATTGTAAACTATGATACCTCAAAAGACTTTAAAAATCAATACTGAAATGAAAAAGGCTCTAATCATGGTTATGTATCCTTCCCTAATTTTATTCTTTAAACAAGATGCATATTCTCTAATTGCACAATTAAAAATATGACTTTATGTGCCCATTTACACTACAGAAGGCTGACTGAGTGTTCAAGGATCACTCCTGCCCTGGCTCAGGGAACCATACGCAGTACCAGTAATGGAATTAGGGTAGGTTGTATGTATGCAAGGAAAGCACCTTAATCACTATACTAAATCTCTGGCCAACAATAAAGGTGATGCCTGATATATATGGTGAAGTTTATGTATACAGGAAAGTAGAGTTGACTGTCAAAACTATGAAGTAGAATCCAGAATTTTCTCACTGTGTAACTCTGAGAGTAAGTAAAGAAAAAACATTGAAATTAACTCCTTTTGAAAATCAGTGACCATCAAAATATGGGAACTGCAAAACCCCAACATATAAGTTTGAGGAGAAAGCACACCTGACTATGCTTATAGATGTTACCAGCTCTGTGTACTGGGACCATGCAGTGCTGGGGTTAAACCAGGACTCCCTCATGAAAACATCCATTGCATGTAGATAGCCCTTCGAGCTATCTACATATAGTAGTGCTTTTTATCTGCTTACTTTCCTTTTGGTGTCAAAATTTGGTGACAGTAATAATTGTCAATGCTTAGGTATTACTTCTGGCTCTGTACTCATGAATTACTCCTGGCAGTGCTGGGGCACTATGTAGGATGCAGGGCTGGGGCGGGGGGCAGGTGGTCAAATCTGGGTTAGCTGTGCAATGCAAACACTATGCTCTGGCCACTAGGTATGTAGCTTTTTAATGCTACAGTCTCAACAAATGGTGTGGTGATTGTAATCAAGCCTAGAGGAAGACATTTGTGAATGGATAGGAACTTTCTGAATTCTGTGACACTCAAATAGGAGATGTTTAAACAGCTACTGTTACCTGTTGTAAGCCCTATAAATGTCTTAGGCATTTTTCTTTCCTTCTTGTCTACATTTTCATGACTTGGCTTATGTCTTAGTTAGGTTTATGTCTTATCTCTTAGGTAAATTAAAGCAGTAAGATCCAAAAGAAACTATTGAAGCCTGGCTTAGCCATTATCTGGCCTATCTTGGTTAACATTATCTTTCTTTCAGAAAACCCCTATACCCTGCAGAAGCATTAAAATGACTGATGTGAAAAAGAATTACTGCTAAGTTACCCCCACCACCGTGAGGGTATGTTCACATATTGGGATATCCTATCAAGTGATATCTGTCCCTGTTGTGCTATTTCAGTTGGGATTGGGAAAAATAAACTCTTGCTTGGTGCAAAAAAAAAAAAAATTATTAAAATGTTCACAATTAGGAGCCAGAGAGAGAGAGAGAGAGAGAGTACAGTGAGCAGGGCACTTGCCTTGCCTTGCATGTGGCCGACCCTGATATCCCAATCTGCCAGGAGTGATCCCTGAGTGCAGAGCCAGGAATAAGCCCTAAGCACTGCTGGGTGTGGGAAAAAAAAAAAAAAAAAACTGTCATCATCACCATTATCATCATCTGCCCTGCAGTTATTTGAGACTAGGCGTTTTGTTAGATTTCATATGCATTGGAGTCTGAATTAGTACCATAGTATTGGATAGCCAGATGATAAAAGGCCAGCAGATATTTTTGTGACAGGAAAAAATTAGAAACTAGACTTTGCAGCACTATTCACAAGCCAAAACCTGAAAACAACCTAAGTGTCCAAGAATAAAAGACTGGATAAGCCCAAACTCCAAGAGGTCCCAGCCGCCAGAAGTCACGCCCTCGACCCACCCTCGGCGCCATCTTGCCACAATCAATAGAGAAGCTGCCAGGCTTTCTGGTGAGCAACACGGCCCGGAAAATGCTCCAGACCCGAATTGGGGCCAACAACACCGGGGAGCCGGAAGGAGGAGGTGCAGCCAGCACACCTTCTCCAGATGGAGCCCTGGCGACACTTAGCAGCAACTAACATGGCTCCGGGATTCAGGACTGGGACACATCCAAGCCGAACACGGCCGCGCGACCTTTTCTAAATCCTGAAAACATACAATCTTTTAATGGAAAGCTAATTATCAAATGCTTCCTTAATAGGGTTATCTTGTTTGGGGGTATAACTCCCACAACAATAGTGAGTTTTGTGTTGAAATATGGAACGTAATCAAGGTGAAGAGAAAATGAAGTGAAATTCATCAGTTAAACAGTTGGGGTGGGGGGCGGGGGGTATACCGGGGATTTTGGTGGTGGAATATGGGCACTGGTGAAGGGGTGGTGTTTGAATACGGTATAACTGAGACATAAACCTGAGAACTTTGTAACTTTCCACATGGTGATAAAATAAAATTTAAAAATAAATTAAAAAAATGAAAGACTGGATAAAGAAATTATAGTACATATGCACAATGGAATATTACTCAGCTTTTAGAAAATAGGAAATCATGTAATTCACTACTACATGAATAGATCTAGAGAGTATCATACTGAGTGAAGTTAATCAGAAGGACAGGTGCAGAATGATTTCTCCCATATGAAGGATATTAAGAAATATTGTAGGAGAATAACAAATGTCTAGAGTACAGAAACAGATTACTGGTTTTCAGTAGGAAGATTACCACTGGGGGAGCACTCTGGCAAGGGAGTCATTGGGATAATGGTGGAGAGAAGCAGACAATTTTGTGAGGGTGTGGTGCTAAGAGTGTAAGAGTGTTTTGTGCATGAAAACCTGTCATTGACAGATTTTTAAACCATGGTGCCTAGAATGAAACTGAAAATAATAGATAACCAAAAAATAAAAAACTAGGGTTCTTAAAAAGTCTTTAGTATAGAAGCATCTTCAGAAAGTTTGGGAGTGCGTTTTATTCACAGAAAATGGAGAAAGGGGGAAGAATCTTTTGAAATTACTATTTTCGTGAAAAATGTGGAAGAATAACAATAGGAAGTCTGAGGATTAGATGGTAAATGTTGGTTGCGTAGCTGATCCTAGGAGTGATGATGCTTGGAACATGAGCTGACAGCCTGAGAAATGACCTTGATCACTTCTGGTGGCTTTACTTTAACACAGAACAGTTTTTACCAATAGATGTGAGATTGCTGTAGTAGGTGAGCAGATAATGAAATATGTTTTGTTGTGCACCAGAAAGATTGCCCAGTCGATTGAGTGCATACTTTCCATGCAGGGGGTCCAGTTCAATCCCTAAAACTTCATAGACCCAGAGCACTACAAGGGATAGCTCCTAAGCACCAAAGCGCATGGCTCCAAAACAAAGTAAAATAGTTATCCTATTGAAGACTTCTCAAAGTCTTTTTTTTTTTTTTGGTTGACATCATTACCTTTTAGATTATTTGAAAGATTAAATAATAATTAATTTGTAAAATTTCCAGCAAAATATCCTCCACATACCAGTGGTAGCAGCTACTTATTAACATCATTACTGCTGTTGTCTTTTTACTTTTATGTTTTGATATTAAATTAGCATCTTGATTAATAAGTGTCTTCTTTTTTCTCTCTCAGATCTGTGACTTTGGTTTGGCTCGTGTTGCAGATCCGGACCATGATCACACAGGATTCCTGACAGAGTATGTAGCCACACGTTGGTACAGGGCTCCAGAAATTATGTTGAATTCCAAGGTAAGGATCAAGGTTGCATGAAAAGACAAACCAGGAGTTCAAAAATGTGAACGTGTGTGGCAATAGGCATCTCTCTCAGCCTGTGTGGTCAGCCCATATCTAGTCATAACTAAGTAGCTGCTTTAATCTCCTGTTTACCATTGATCCTTTGGGTTCTGGGTTTTGGTCTTTTATTCTCAGCTGGCTAGCACAGCAGGTAGGGCGTTTGCCTTGCATGCGGCCAACCTGGGTTCGATTCCTCCATCCCTCTCAGAGAGCCTGGCAACCTACCTGGGGCATTTTCGATATGCCAAAAACAGTAACAAGTTTCACAATGGAGACAGTTGAGTATTTTGCTCAATACTCGAGCAGAATCGATCAACAGTGGGACTACAGTGCTACAGTGCTATTCTCAGCTGACAGAGGGCTGAGTTGAAGGGCATGCTTTTCTAATCACTGTGAAATAAATGGTGTATATGTTTTTTCCCACCCCTCTGAAGTCCTAACTAGAGTAGCTTTTACTCCTACCCCAGCCACTATTTTGTTGATTTGGGCTGCTACTATATGATACGATACCTGATTATGTATATTTTTATGAGTATGTCCCAGAGTTTGTCAGAAAGGTCAGAATTTACCTAAAAATTTAAATACCACATGCAAAATTATATTTGAAGGAAATAAGTGGTCTTGCAGAAGGTTTATATTTTGAAATTATCATACTAGTTTCTCATAGTAAAGTTTATGTTACATTTTTCTGGCAAAAATCTCACAGATTCTTAGAGACCTTACACATGTATCTTCTGTTTTCCAGTAGCCTTCCCAGGTGTTTAACTTTTTTAACAATGTTTTTAAATAAAATGTTTTTATTTTATTGTTTTGTTTTTTTTGGCCATAGCCAGTGATGCTCAGGGCTTTCTCCTGGCCCTGCACTTAGAAATTAGTCCCAGTGGTGCTGAGAAGACCATGTGAAATGCTACAGATTAAACCCAGGTTGGCCACGTGCAAGGCAAGCTCCCTACACACTGCACTATTTCTCAGGTCCCCTCAAGCTCATTTGTAAGAATTTTTATTTGGAGCTAAACTCAGCAATGCTCAGGGGCTAGTCCTGGCCCTGTGCCCAGGGGAACACCCTAATGCAGGGATCAAACCCAGATCTCCAACATGTGACGCATGTACTCCAGCCTATTGAGCTACTTCTTTAGCCCCTCAATATCTTAGTTAAAAGCCAAATAATTGTTTCTCCATTCTTTCCTTTTTTTTTCCGCAACTTAATTATATTTTCTTGCCCCCACAATTTATTTTTTTATTTTTATTTTTTTTTTATTGAATCACCATGTGGAAAGTTACAAAGCTTTTAAGGTTTAAGTCTCAGTTATACAATGCTCGAACACCCATCCCTTCACCAGTGCACATATTCCACCACCAAGAATCACAGTATCCCTCCCCCCCACCTACCCAGCTCCCCACCCTGCCTGTGTAGCTGATAAATTTCACTTTACTTACACTTTACTTTGATTATGTTCAATCTTTCAACAAAAAACTCACTATTATTGTTTGGAGTTTCTCCCCCCAAAGTCATACCTGCTGAAAAGGAAGCATTTGATAATTTGTTTTCCATTGCTGAGTCCATTCTTTTTCTTTATTTCAGAATTACATAGCCATGAGGGCTAGGGCAACTACTAAGACTCCTATTAACCATGCACCTGTGTTGGAAGATCTGTGTTATGTCACACCAAATAACATCCATCTTTTTCCCTTTCTATGACAGGGTTATACCAAGTCCATTGATATTTGGTCTGTAGGCTGCATTCTGGCAGAGATGCTGTCCAACAGACCCATCTTCCCAGGAAAGCATTATCTTGACCAACTGAATCACATTCTGGGTAAGGTTCCCAAGCATTCTGGGAGCTAGGTTTACTCAGTTTACTGTCCTCAATTTACATCAGAGTCTCTTGCATAATAAGAATTCTGACAATTCTTTAACTTATGTTAGATGTGTTTTTATCTTCCTTGATTTAAAATATTAAGGACCCTTATATACCCTTGTATAAACTTGTTTATAACTTGTTTATACAAGGGTATATAAGGGTATATAAGATATATAAGACATATAAGGGTATATAAGATATAAGATATACCCTTATATATCCTGTATAAGGGTATATAAGATAAAAATATAAAACAAAGGTAAACATTGGGAGGTGATAGAAAAAATATTTTTTACTACGGTCCTTTCTGCTTCACTGCTGATAATATGTGGCTGGTTTACCCTGATAATGGCTATTAATAGTTGATTATTTTATCTGATAGGTATTCTTGGATCTCCATCACAGGAAGACCTGAATTGTATAATAAATTTAAAAGCTAGAAACTATTTGCTTTCTCTTCCACACAAAAATAAGGTGCCATGGAACAGGCTGTTCCCAAATGCTGACTCCAAAGGTAAATATTGTTTCGTTGATTGTTTTTCTTTAACTTAGCTTTATGTTGATTTGTTTTGATTGTTAAGTTATTAAGTCATCAACCTGAAAAGTTAACCTATGACTACAGGATAGTGCCTTTATTTAATGTTCACTTTATTGCTCTTATCCCTTTTTATTTGGGAGCCATGATGGTATCAGGGAGTTGGGGGTCTATAATTCTTACCTTTTTTAAAAAAAAAAAAAAAACTATTGTCATGTTTCTTCTGTTTGATTGATTTTGGGGCCACACCTGGCTGTACTTAGGAGGGGCTTCTGGTAGTGTTCAGGGGACCATTTAGTGTTGGGGATCCAACAAAAATCTCCCACATGCGAAGCATACACTGTAGCCCTTAAAGCTCTTCTTCCCAGCCCTCACTTGTTATTCTATAACTCGAATTAAGTCTGCCTTTTTAGGATTCAGAGAGTCTCGAGGAGTACATAAAATAAAGTATACCTTTATCTTGTCATTATATCATTTATAGTCAGGTTTATTAAAGAATAATTTATATAGTGAAATCCATCCACTTTTAATATGCAGCTAAATTTTAAACAAAAACATGTCCTATAGCTACCATTACAATCTAAATAATGTATTATTTCCATCACCAAAATCTAAATAATGTATTATTTCTATCACCCCAGAAGTTGTCTCATGCTCTGTTGTAACTAGTTTCTTCCCCTGTTCCTAGCCATCTCTGTTCCTATACTTTCACCTTTCCATTAATGTCATGTAAATACGGTTTTGGAGGTGTAGCTTTTTGTATCTGGATTCTCTTGCTTGGAGTAATGCATTTGAGATATTGCATTGATGATGTTACTTGTATGCATTGAGTAATGCATTGATGATGTTACTTGTATCACTTTTTTCAAGAATGGTGCTGGAGGGGCCGGAGCGATAGCACAGCGGGTAGGGCGTTTGCCTTGCACGCGGCCAACCCGGGTTCGATCCCCGGCATCCCATATGGTCCCCCAAGCGCTGCCAGGAGTAATTCCTGAGTGCAAAGCCAGGAGTAACCCCTGAGCATCGCTGGGTTTGACCCAAAAAGAAAAAAAAAAAAAAAAAGAATGGTGCTGGAACAATTACATGTCAATATTTGGTGGTGGAGGGAACCCTGAAACATTGTAGACCTAAAATTTTTTAATTTTGTGAAGAAAACAATATTTTTTGTGACCTTAAATTAAAGATTCCTTAACTATAACATCTAGAGCATTGTCCATAAAAGAAAAGGTGATTAATTAAATTTTATTGATTCTTTTTTAATAGTTGACAATATTTTACTTTCTCTTTTTCTTTTTTTTCAATTTTTGCTTTTGGGCCACACCCTAATAATGCTAGGGCCTACCTCCCAACTTGGAGGTTGTTCCTAGGGGTGCTTGGAACCAAACCTGGCCTCCTGTATGCAAAGTATGTGCTCAGCCTATTAGGCTATCTCTCTGGCTTTATTCCCATTTAACATGTATCTGTTAAATATGTATTAGACAGCTTTTATTCCTGGTTCACTGCTCAGGGGACCATGTGAAGTACTGTAGAGCAAACCAGGGTCATCCACATACAAAGCAAATACTTTAACCTTTGTACTATATATCCAACTATATTTTTTTATCCAGCTATTTTTAAAAACTTTATATTAGGAGCTGTAAAGATACAAAGAGTAAGGCTCTTGCCTTGCGTGTAGCTGACCTGAGTTTGGTTCATGGTACTTCTTATAATCCCCTGAGAACTACCAGGAGTGATCCCTGAGCATAGAGTCAGGAATAAGTCCCTTGTACTGCTGGATATGGCCCCCAAAACAAAATAAGTAAATATGTGTGTATGTATGTGTGTGTATTTATGACATATAAACATATTTACACACAATTTATGTGTGTGTGTGAGAGAGAGAGATTTTTACTTGTTTGGGGGATGTGCTAAAGAGATAGAGCATTTATCTTGTTTGTGCATGTGTAAGGCCTTTGGTTTGATCCTGAATCTGTACAGTCCTTCCCACTCCAGTACTACTAGGCATAATCCTCACAGAATTTTTGTTAGCTTTTGGGCCACACCCCAATGGTGCTTAGGATTAACTCCTAGCTCTGCATTCAGGGATCACCCCTGGTGGTGCTCGAAGGAGCACAAGGGTTGTGGCAATTGAACCCAGGTCTACAAGGCAAACACCCTACCTGCTGTACTGACACCCCAGGCCTCTATAAAAAATCCTTTTTAATAATAATGGTAAGGTGATGATGTTGATGAAAATTACCGTTTATGGGTTTTTTAATTGTAAGAATATTTTGTTAAGGAGGTAAAACTAACAATTATTCAATAGAAGTCATGCAAATAGAATTGTGTTACATATTCTTCCCATGTGTATATGTAGATTTACTTTAGGCTTATCTTAATTTTCTAGTTTTCTGTTGAAATTTTGCTTCTAATTATTGCTTATTGTGTGTGTGTGTGTACTTTTTAAAAATTATTGTCAGGCTGGAGCAATAGCACTGCGGGTAGGGTGTTTACCTTGCACGCAGCCGACCCGGGTTCGATTCCCAGCATCCCGTATGTTACTGCCAGGAGTAACCCCTGTGCATTGCCAGATGTGACCCCCCCCAAAAAAAAGAAAGAAAAATTACTGTCAATTTTTTAAAAAACATATTGTATCAACATAAGATTCAGAAATACTTGGTTTTGGGCCCAGATTGATAGTACAGCATATAGGGTGCTTGCCTTACACAAAGCCAATCCAGGTTGGATCCTGTACCCCAAATGGTCCCCCACACCTCCCAGTAGTGAACTCTGAGCACAGAACCAGAAAGTCAGGAGTAAGCCCTGAGGATCATTGGTGTGACCCAAACCTTATTCCCCCACCCAAAAAAAAAAACCCACCCAAATACTTGGTTTTTAAAAATTGAATTCTTGATGTGGGGAGATGGCTCTGAGGCTGGAACATGTGTTTTTGCATGCTGCAGCCCTGGATTCAATCCCTGGAACCACATAGTCCCCTTTCTCCCACCCCACCAGGAGTGACTCCTGAGTACCCACAGATACAGTGTGCACCCCCTGCTTAAGTTTTGGGAGTTTGGGGAGCCCTCTCTGGTAGTGCTCAGAGCTTACCCCTGACTCTGCACTCAGAGATTACTCCCAGCAGAACTCAGGGTACCATATGCGGTACCAGGGATTGAACCTAGTCTGTCACTTGCAAGGCAAGCATCATGCCCACTGTACTATTGCTTCAGGTCCCCAAAATTTTTGTAATTCTTTTAGCTATATAAGAAAGTACATTTAGGGGTTGGAGCGATAGCACAGTGGAGAGGGCGTTTGCCTTGCATGCAGCCAACCTGGGTTTGATCTCCAGCATCCTATATGGTCCCTGAGCACTGCCAGGAGTCATTCCTGAGTGCAGAGCTAGGAGTAACCCTAGAGTATCGCCAAGTGTGACCCAGTTTTCTGATGCAAAGATAATATATTATGATGGACATTTAGGGAGAACAGAAAAGATATGATAATACAATAATCTTAATATGACAAAAACAGTAATAAGAAGTCTCACAATGGAGACGTTACTGGTGCCTGCTCGAACAAATCGATGAGCAACGGGATGACAGTGAAACCATATTTCAAAAATAACCCTTTACCATTTGCTGTGCCATTGTGTGTGTAGCTTTACTCTCTCCCCCTCTCCCTTTTTGGGGGTCATATTTCATAGTGCTCTGGGACTGTGTTAGACATGGTGCTCATGGGGCACTCCCAGTGATGCTTTAAAGAGTTATAGACATAACAAAACTTCATAATTAGGCTGATTAAAATAAGGAGACCTAAGGTTTTGTTCTTGTTTTCTCACTCTTCTCCAGTTAGTAATGATTTGTATTAAATTTCTTTTAAGGCTTTTTTAGCTTATTTTCCTTTAGTTAAAGTCATGAACTTTGAAATTATTCAGAAATAATTACCACCACTTAGATCTAGAAAGTTAATTTGGAAATCTAGGGATTGGTTGATTACAGTGAAATGCAGAAATAAACTATAAATAGAATAAATGGAATAAGTGGAGAAAAAGGAATTGGTGCTGCAATGAGTAATACAGCATCATGTGTTCTAACCATAGATTTTGCAGTCAGACTTCCTGCAATCCGTACATAGTCCCAAGTAGTTCACACAATTTTTTAAAATTTCTCTGAATCTGTTTTACCATTCATAACATGGGGCTAGTAATAGATCTGCCTCACAGGATTGTGTGAATGTCCAGAGATCTTTTTATATCTGTAGGTATGAGTTGCTTGCAGAGTGTTCCTTTCTAGGAATGGTTCACAGTGTCTTTAAGCTGTCTCATGTTGAACGTTGAAATTTACATCAGTAATGTAATGCCCAAAATTAGAGAGAGAGTATTGGGAAAATTGTCTGCCATAGAGTCAGGGTGAGGACTGGGATGTGGGTGGTGGAAAATGTGCACTGGTAGAGGGATGGGTGTTCCATCATTATATGACTGAATCTCAAACATGAAAGCTTTTTAACTCTATCTCATGGTGATACAATTTTTTTTTTCTTTTTTGGTCACACCTGGCAATGCACAGGGGTTACTCCTGGCTCTGCACTCAGGAATTACTCCTGGCAGTGGTCAGGGGACGGTATGGGATGCTGGGAATCGAACCCAGGTCGGCCTCGTGCAAGGCAAACGCCCTACCCGCTGTGCTATTGCTCCAGCCCCTAAGAATGCCTTCTTGCCTTACAAGCATATAGTCACAAATTCAGATTTCCAGCGTACTGCATGTGCTAAACACAATCGTAGCAGCTATGCTCTCTGTAAGTCTGTGTGCTACAAATGATTTCTGGGCACACCACAGCTAGATGTTCTATAAACATTACAAAAGATAGAACTTCTCTTGTGAATTTCTCCTAGAGAATACCACAACTAGAAAGAGGACAGTTCATAAATTTGTGTGCCTCATCTTAGAGTGAAACCTTTTGTGAGCACCACAATGTGTGAGTGCTACATCCAGGCTTGTGTATAATCCCTAGACATCACACCATCAGCAACAAGGGCAAGGGGGGATGTAAGGGAAAGATTTTATTTTTTCTTTACATTTTAGCCACTGTAATTTACAGTACTGATAATGATACAATTTTATGCATACAGCATTCCAATGGGGAAGGAATTTTTCCAAAAGAACCTACCTAAATTTTGAATCAAAGAAATTATGGTATTTGCCTTGCATGTGCCAACCCCACTTCAATTTCTGATGCCACATATGTTCCCCCAGCATTACCAGAAATAAGCCTTAAGGCACTGCTGGGTACAACTTATACCACCTCCCATCTAAATTTGTATGATAATGGCATAAACAAGTGGAAGATCTCAAGGAAATAGAGATGAAAAGTTTGAAGTTGAAACGGTAGCATTTTGGGGAAGAGTCTCACACTGGCAGACCATCTAGTTCCTAGGGTCAAACTCAGTGCTCCATGTAAGTGCTCATTCATGGAAAAGTAATATGATATACATCTCTTCCTTCCCCGGCATCCATTTGTTGTTGAATGACCAGGGGTCTCACACTTAGTTGCAATGCTCACAGTTAGCAGTGCACTGGACACCACACGCATTTTTGTCGGGCTTCCAAAATCCTATTGAATTGGGGTCCCATTCAGTATGTTGAGTGATACAAGAGATCAAACTTACTGTTTCATGCCTATAAAGTAGGTGCTCTACAATGAACTATCCCAACCCCAGATGTCTCTTAAACAAGAAAGTACTCATTTTTATTCATTAAATGAGAAGTAAACATGAAATATAAGTAATTCCACTCTTTCCCATTCATCATAATAACAAGTTTGTACTGACTACATAGTGCTGTGGGAAAAATGATGTTCCCAGAAACAGCTGGTGGGGTGTAAATTGAGTTTCTTTGAAAGACAGTTTTACAACAATGTCCTATATTTTGTTCCAGCAGTTCTGAGTATTGAACTTCTAGATCTGCCCATCAGATGGGGAAAAAAAGACATTTTCATTTGAGATTAGGGGACAGAGAGATAGTAGAGCAGATAAGGTCACTTGCCTTGCATGAAGCTAACCTGGATTTGATTCCTGGTACCCCATATCCTCCAAGAGTGATCTGTCAGTGCAGAGCCAGGAGTAAGCACTGACTACCATGGGGTGTGACCCCCAAAAAAAGTGACATTATTTTTCATGTTTGTTGAAAATTTCAGATTGCTGAGTTCCTTGAATCAGTCATATTGTCGATTTTTCTTCAAAACATATTCTACCTTAGGATTCTCTCCAGAATTATTGCACCGAGGGGAAAGAAATGACTGTTCCTTAACAGATGGTACTGACTAGTTGAATAACTGTTCGGAAGAAAACCAATTTATATCATTACTCACATATCAAAATGAATTCCAAAAGAATTGATGAGGGGCCAGAGCAATATTGCAGTGGCATTTGCCTTGCACATGGCTGATCCAGATTGGATGCCTGGCATCCCATATGATACCCAAACACCACCAGGAGTGATCCCTTAGCTCAGAGCCAGGAGTAATGAGCATTGTCAGTTGTGGCCCAAAGCAAAAAAAAAAAAAAATCCTTTTTTTTTTTAATATAATTATTTAAAACAAAAAACATGCTGGAGAGATAGTATGGCAGGTAAGGTGATTACCTTGCATGCACCCAATTTAGGTTCGATTGCCAGCACTACATGTGGTCTCCCAACCACTGTGGGAAGTGAGCCCTCTCTCCCCACAAAAAACATATGGCTTTTTTTCCTCCAAAACTGTTAAAGAGCTAGTACTCATCTTTCGCATGTAGAAGGCCTGGGTTCAGTCCCCAGCAACACGTGGTTGCTCCAAAACCACCAGGTGACCCAAAATCCAAAAATATCTTGTTTTATAGCAAGTCATTTTTTTTTTAATCACTATGCAACAGGGTTACAAGTTATTTATGATTGGGTTTCAGGCATACAGTGTTTTAAAACCAGTCCCTTCACCAGTGTCCACTTCCCTCCACAAATGTTCCCAGTTTCCCATCCAGTGCCCGGCCTGCCTCTTGGCAGACACTATTTTTTTTTCTTTTTTTTCTTCTTTTTTTTAATCACTATGTAACAGGGTTACAAGTTATTTATGATTGGGTTTCAGGCATACATGTTTTAAAACCAGTCCCTTCACCAGTGTCCACTTCCCTCCACAAATGTTCCCAGTTTCCCATCCAGTGCCCAGCCTGCCTCTTGGCAGACACTATTTTTTTTTCTTTTTTTTCTTCTTTTCCCCCTAACCCCCTTACCCTCCACACACATTAGGGATTGTGGTTTACTGTTTATTGATAAAGTGCATGTGACTTTACCTCCTTTCAGCACCTAATGCTAGTCCAAAATGACTGCTTCCCTCTATCATTGTCATAGTCGTCCCTTCCCTTCCCTGACCTATTCCACTTCTCTTCCCCCACCCCAGTGGCAAGTGGTTTCACTAACGACTATTTCTGCTCTTCCCTTTCATTGCCTTAGGGTGTTAGTTAATCCCTTTACTGTATTTCTTTATATTCCTCATTACATGAAATGAGATCATTATGTATCTTTCTCTTTCCCTCTGACTCATTTCACTCAGCATATTTTCCAGAGCCATCCATGTACCAGCAAATTGCACAACTTCATATTTCCTTATAGCAAGTATATTTCATTGTATATATGTTGTGTATATGTACCATAGCTTCTTTATCCAGGTACTGTTCTTGGACACTTTGGCTATTGTGAATATTGTTGCAGTGAACAGAGAAGTGCAGATGTCTTTCCTGCATTGTATTTTTGGGCCCTTGTGGTATATTCCCAGGAGTAGAATTGTTAGGTTACATGGAAGCTCAATACCTAATTTTTTAAAAGAATGTCCAAAAGAATGCAATAGCACGGTGGATAGGGCATTTGCCTTGCATGTGGCCAACCCAGTTTTGATTCTCAGCATCCCATATGGTCTCCTGAGCACTGCCAGGAGTAATTCCTAAGTGCAGAGCCAGGAGTAATCCCTGTGCATTGCTGGGTGTGACCCAAAAAGCAAAAAAATAAAAGGATGTTCATATTGTCTTCCCCAAAGACTGGACCAGTTAACATTCCCACCAGCAGTGAATGATGGTCCTTTTTGCCCTGTATCCATGCCAACACTGATTGTTGTCTATTTGATTATTGTCAGTCTCACTGGTGTGGTGATACCTCATTGTTGTTTTGATTTGCATTTCTGTGATGGTTAGTGATATAGAGCAATTTATTTTATATGCTTTATGGTCATTTGGTTGGGGAGGAGGTCGTTGTTTGGTTTTGGTGCCCCACCTATTGATGTTCAGGACTTACTCCTGGCTCTGTGTTCAGGTAATCAGGCTCTGGTTATCACTCTTGGTGGTAACCAGAGGACCATGTGGGATGTCAGAAGCCAAACTTGGGTTGGCCACATGCAAAGCAAATGTTCTGCCCACTATATTGTGCTCTGGCCTTCGCCTTTTGGCCATTTGTATTTCTTCTTTGAGGAAGTTTCTGTTCATGTCTTCTCCCCATTTTTGGGGGGAGGGGATAGATGCATCCAGCAATAGTCAATGGTTACTCCTGGCTGTACATACAGTAATTACTCCTGGCAATGCTGGGGGAATTATGTGGGATACCAGGGATCAAACCCATGTCAGTCACATGCAGGGCAAGCACCCTATTTTCTGCTGTACAGTCCAGCCCCTGGAATTTTTTCTTATAAAGTTCTACAGTGCTTTGTATATCTTGGATATTAACCCTTTATTGGTGAGTGGGCAAATAAATTTCCTCAGTCTGTGGGCAGTCTTTGTATTCTGGTCATCATTTCCTTTGAGGTTTCTTAATTTCCTTTGAGTTTCTTAATTTAATATAGCCTCATTTGTTTATCTTTGCTTCCATTTACCATGTCAGTAGCATTTAATCCTAAAAGATGCCTCTAACTTCGATATCATACCTATTTTTCCTCTGTGTACTTTATGGATTCAGTTCTAATATCGAGGTCTTTAATTTGTTTTGATTTGACTGTTTGTGTGTGTGCACACGGCATTAGAAAGAGGTCTGAGTTTATAGTTTGATTTTGTTACAGTGTTCTATGTAACAAAATGCAAAGTATACATGAAGCATGTCTATTATATATTGAATACATGCAGTGATTTTTCTCACAGTAAAGCATTTGTGGCAGTTGTGTGGGTTGTGAAGTGAATTAACTGCTTTCTACAATCATCAATCCTTTTTCAGAGAAGAGAGTTTTCAGTTCAGAAAGTTGGGAAAGCACTGTTGCAGTGGCACAATTAGCACAGCTGGTCTTTGTCTCTGCTTATAAATTAAAATTGAGAATGGAAACAACAGACTACAGCCATTTTTAGGATCATCATTCTGCTGGGCTGGTTCCAAGATGAATCCACAGTAATGCTGGGGAGAGTAAATTACATGAGTGAGATGAACACTCCCAGGGGCTAGGCCAGGACAAAAAAAAAAATGGTGACTACATCAGAATGCAGGATCATATTCCTCAGCGACCCATGAAGATAAGGAGAAGAATGAGGTTCTAAGAAGGCACTGGAAGAGCCACTGATTGTGGTCAGATGTAGCTCTATAACCTCAAAGGGACTTCCATTCTTTTAGAGGAAATCAAACCTGTATCAAGAAAACATACTCAGAGACAGCATGATTCATGCTATCTCAGTGGTGCCAGTGGATTGCTGTGTGGCGTGGGAGGAGGGAGGCCAGGCACTTTGATTGTGGGATCAGCACCTGCCAGCTGCTTTCCACTTCTCTCCTTTTCCCCTTCTGTAGCTGTGAACAGTGCAGAAATAGCATTTGCAGTAACAAGAAGCTTGATATCCAGTTATTTTTTAAAATAGCTAAAAAAGCTGTCTTGCTTTGAAATTTTTGTCTGAAGGTTTAAGAACCTAGAATTTAACTTGAAGAAACTAAAAAGACCTGTTTTAGAATGTTTAAGTTGTAAAACATCTAGTTACCTTAAAATGCTTTTCTCTGTAATTCCAACAAAATTTGGATGAAGAAATTCCACACCAACACCACCACTGGCTTAGAAATTAGAACTTCTGGGGCTAGAGCACAGCAGGTAGGGTGTTTGCCTTACACGCGGCCAACCCGGGTTCGATTCCCAGCATCCCATATGGTCTCCCGAGCACCACCAGAAGTAATTCCTGAGTGCATGAGCCAGGAGTAACCCCTGTGCATCGCCGGGTGTGACCCAAAAACCAAAAAAAAAAAAAAAAAGAAATTAGAACCTCACCTTGGCCACATTGTCTAATTAGGCAAAAGGCCAAATGACCTATAGTCTCTTAGGAAAGTCATTCAGGGGGAATGTTGTGAGTCCATAAGGGGAAGGTTGGGAGCAGGAAAGGAGGTAAGTTTTATTACCTTTATTATAGATAATAAGACCAAAGCTCAGCAAGGGGTGTGTCATGTGTTCATGTATCTCCCAAGTGTTCTGTGTCAAGGATTTAAGCTGGAGATGCCAGAATTGTGACCATTGTGCTGCATTGCCCTAGCCTCCTTGAGAGAGTCACCTTTAAAATCTGGCATGTCTGTGAGCCCCAAGATCCAGTGCTATGACTAAAGGAATTTGACTATAATCTTTCTGCCCAAATTGTTTTTTATCAAGGCCAGACTTTGGCTTACTAAGGACCTTCTCTATTGTAACATCTTCTCTAAGCCTGTAGCACTGTAGCATTGCACTATCGTCCCGTTGTTCATCAGTTTGTTTAAGTGAGCACCAGTAATGTCTCCGTTGTAAGACTTGTTGCTGTTTTTGACATATCGAATATGCCATGGGTAGCTTGCCAGGCTCTGCCGTGCAGGCGAGATACACCTGGTAGCTTTCCGGGCTCTCTGAGAGGGACGAAGAAATCGAACTCAGGTCAGCCGCATGCAAGGCAGATGCCTTACCCGATGTGCTATCTCTAAGCCTACAAAGTAAAATATCATATTACACACACACACACATAAATAAAAAATACACTTTCCTGGGGTATACATGTATTGGTAAAATTATGTAGAGGCAAAAATTAAATGTAAGAATATTCTCTTTATAGGATTGGAGATATAGTACTTACATTTAATTTTTGCCTCCACATAATTTTACCTGGCCCCATAGTCCAGGTGTTTAGAATCCACATATAAGTGAGATCATATGGTATTTTTCTGATTCGTTTCATATAGCATAATGCTATCAAAATCCACCTATATTGTTGGGGGCCAGAGCAATACAGCAGATAAGACACTTGGCTTGCACGAAGACCAGGCGAGGTTTAATCCCGGCATCCCATATTGTCCTCTAATTACTCCACCAGGAGTAATTCCCAAGTGCAGAGCCAGGAGTGACCCCTGAGCAAAGCTGGGGATGGCTCAAAAATAACAGCAAAACTCAGGGATAAAGTAGGCACTAAATATGCTGGCCTTTCTCCCTATGACAACACTTAGCACAATTGTTTTGTCAGTAAGATTACTTAAACAGGAAATGGAAAATGTTTCAGTGACTATTCCATCTGCTTCTCACCACTGCAAAATCTTTTTCTTTTTAGCTCTGGACTTATTGGACAAAATGTTGACATTCAACCCTCACAAGAGGATTGAAGTGGAACAGGCTTTGGCTCACCCATATCTGGAGCAGTATTATGATCCAAGTGATGAGGTAAGAGCTTCTAGCTGCTGCTTTAAGGATGTCTCAGCCAACAACAAGCACCCGCTCCAGGGCCAGGGTGGGGGTGGAGTGGGCATATTATGCTTAGATTGTCCAAAGAAATACATGGTATTGTACCTGTACTCTGAACAAGTTCACATGTTCCATATCAAGGACTGGTGCTTTCATCATTGCTTAAGCCTTGCAGGGATAGCTGAGAAAGGGCCAGTAAAATGGTTGGAAGAAGTACAACACAGAGGGGCTGGAATAATAGTATAATGGGTAGGGTACTTGCCTTGCATGCAGCTGACTGGGGTTTGATCCCTGGTATCACATATGGTCCCCTGAGCACCCTTAGTTGTGGCTCAAACCACCCACCCCCATTTCACCCCCTAAAAGGAAGTAGAATACTGATAGGGAAGGAGTCTAGGGCTAGAGAACTTGTTATGATTTGTTGCAAAAGACCCATGAACCAAAATATCTGCCTTAAAGATGAAGAGATGATTGACTGCTTGCTGGGAGGGGAGATGATAAGATGTAGAACAAGAGGAAAGATACTCCTGCACACTTAGTGACTCCTGGACACTTAGTGACTTCACTCTGGTGTGCCTCCCTGGGGATGAAGACACAGAAGCCTATTGCAGTTAGAAATAAGCCCATAGAAAAATGTGGCAAGTCACCAGAACATGTGGCCATCCATGTTAATATTCACGACAGGAATGCCCCAGTTTCTTGACTTGGGTTCTCTGGGGGCTAAATTTTAACTTTTTTCTAGAGAGTAACAGAAAAATGTAGTGTAAGGCAAAAGTTTGGATCTGTTTTGGTGTTTTATTTTGGGGCTACACCTGGCAGTGCTCAGGAATTTTTCCTGACTCTATGCTCAGGAATCACTCCTGGCAATGCTGAGGGTCCATGTACAGGATTCTGGGGATTGAACCCAGGTTAGCCACATTTAAGGCAAGCACCTTACCCACTGTACTATCACTTGGGTCCCAGAATTTTGGATCTTTCTAGTTGAGACTTATGTATAGGCAAAAGCTCTCACACACTCTTTATTTTGAGAGAGAGACAGAGACAGAGAAAACCACACTGTATATTGAAATTACAGTAAGAGGAAAGGAGAAAGTAACTGCAGAAGCTAAAATCTGATAAATGGAAGAGAAAAAAGAGATAAAGAAGTGGAATTATTCATTAATTAGCATCCCCCTTCATCTCTTTTGTCTTCTTCTAAGAACCAAATCAGAAAGCTTGGGGTGATACCTGTAACACAAGAAATTTCAGGCAAATAGGTGACCATATTAGGTCCTTTCAGTCCTATGAATTAAAGAATTCTTAGTTTTTTTGTGTTTGCTTTGTTTGGCTAGGAGGGCAGGAAGGGGGGTGTTGGACCATACTAGGTGATGCTCAGGGATGTTCAGGAATTACTCCTTGCTCAGCACTCTGGAATTACTCCTGGAAGTACACAGGGGGCCTGCGGGATGCTGGGGATTGAACCCAGGGTGGCCATGTTTGTAAGGGAAGCATCTCTCTACTCACTATTCTATCTCTCTAACCCCAGAATTGTTAAGTTCTTGTGTCCTATTCTTGACATAGGGTGATGTCCCAAACTTAATGGAGTTGAGAAGATTAGTAGGAAGAAGTATATGATACCTTGTGTGATTCCACACAGTTCTCCTTCAGAAAGGTTTAACTAATATTTTTCTCATGGCCATGAATCCTTTCAAGTGACCAAAACTTAGTGCAGAATTTGGGAGCCATGTTCCTTCTCAAATTAGTTCTAATAAGAGGATTACATGGATAAGTTCTGGAAATTCCTGGTAACTATTAGGGATCCACTACTTGAAAACTAGTATTAACAAGTTCTATAATATTGCATAGTGTAGAGGTACTTAAAAATCAAAATACAGGGCTTGGTCTCAGATGGCTCAAAGGGCTAGAGTGCATGCTTTGCCTTCTGGAACTCCAGCCTTGCTCTCCAGCCCACATCATCCCCGGAGCATTGCTGATATGGCACCAACAATCCCCCCAAAAAAATAAAATCAAAATAGAAACTATATTGGTATATATTTTTCATCAATGAATCATTTGGAAGTTCTTTGACATAAATAGGAAGTTAAAAAATATACTTAGTGACTTCTTTGGTTTTGTGTATTTGGTTGAAAGAGCAAGAGAGATAGTACAAGTTAAAGGGCTTGCCTCCTGGGGCTGGAGTGATAGCTTAGCGGGCAGGGCGTTTGCCTTGCACTCGGCCAACCTGGGTTCAATTCCCAGCATCCCATATGATCCCCCGAGCACCGCCGGGATTGCTGGTGTGACCCCAAAAAGCAAAAAAAAAAAAAAAAAAAAAGGCTTGTCTCCATGCAACTGTTTGATCCCAAACACTGAAGGTCCCCTAGACACCACCAGGAGTGATTCTTGAGTAGAGAGCCAGCTCAAGACCTGGGAGGAAGGAGACTTGTTCCAAAAATACAAGAGCAGTTACGCTGTACTCTCATTACACAATTATTAAAGATTGGAGTGTATTCCTTTTTTGTCTCAACTTTCTATTTTTCAAATAAAATAGGGTTCAGGACCTAGAGGTAGCCCAAGAGTTAAGGCACTTCCCTTGCATGTGGCCATCCCCATTCAATCTTTGGCACCACATATAGTCCTTTGAACCCTGCCAGGAGTGATCCATGAGCACCAACTGGTATAGCCAAGAAAACAATAAATAAATAAAATAGGGCTTATTTGGTTTAACACAAACATAGACATTATCCAATGTATCTTTGGTTTGGGGTTTTTTTAATAGATTGTTTTTTGGTTTTGTCTTTTGGGCCATACACGGCCATGCTCACTCCTGGCAATGCTGAGTGACTTTACACTTAGGAATTACTCCTGGTGGGCTTGGGGGACCATATCAAATGCTGGGGGTCAAACTTAGGTCAACTCCTCATGAGGCAAGTGTCCTAGCCACTGTCCTATCTCTCTGGCCCCCAATGTAATTTTAAAATTTTCATTATAACTTCATGTTTAATGATTCCTTTAATATTTCTTTATGCAAATACTATATAATGTACTTACTCAAAAATATTTGACTATTGTGGATTTTGGTCATATAATCATACCACCACCTCTACAATAGAAAATGTCAGTGATTTTAACATTTTGTGCCATTAAAACTTTTGACAGTTCCAGGGGATGGAGCAATAGCACAGCAGGTAGGGCGTTTGCCTTGCACTCGGCCACCAGAGTTCAGTTCCCAGCATCCCATATAGTTCCCTGAGCACCACCAGGAATAATTCCTGAGTACTGAGCCAGGAGTAACTCCTGTGCAACATCAGGTGTGACCCAAAAAGCAAATAAATAAATAAATAAACTTTTGACAGTTCCTTCATTAGTGTAAGTTCAGAAGAATGGATGAAATAGATTCAGTTTCTTATTTATTAAGTACTTACGAGAAGTATGCTTTTAAGAGTGGGGCGCACAAATACTTATCTACTTATCTGTGTCTGTCATGTTGTATAAAGTTCATAATCTAAGCCAGTCATTTTATGAGTCAGTAAATGATAGTCTTAATTTTAGCAACTTTTCTCTCCATTATTTTCTTTTCTCTAAAAGCCCATTGCGGAGGCACCATTCAAGTTTGACATGGAACTAGATGATTTGCCCAAGGAGAAACTCAAAGAGCTCATTTTTGAAGAGACTGCGAGATTCCAACCAGGATACAGATCTTAAATTTATCAGGTACTTAGCTTTTATTTTTTTCCTTCAAGTGTCGGGGGTTGAATCTAGCAATATTCCAATGTGTGCTACTACTTGAAACTTTAACCATATAATAGACCCTAATGAGGACAAGAAAATCCAAATTTTATCAGAAAGGATTTTCCACCTCTGTGGAAGCTTTGAGATTTTTAAGTTATAAGATGTGATAGTGCAGTGACCTGGTAGATTTTTTTTTTTAATGTGTTGAGCTGAGAAGAGGATTTAAAGGGCTAGGCATGGTTCACATGTGAAGTCCCAGGTTTGATCTTTGGTACTGCATAGTAATTCCACCCTATCACCCTCCCACCATTACCCCCCAACCTATACATCCTATATATTTTGGTTTTAAGAAATCTCTGTAGGGATGGGGCTGGAGTGATAGCATAGCGGGTAGGGCGTTTGCCTTGCACGCGGCCAACCCGGGTTTGAATCCCAGCATCCCATATGGTCCCCTGAGCACCGCCAGGGGTGGTTCCTGAGTGCACAGCCAGGAGTAATCCCTGTGCATCGCCAGGTGCGACCCAAAAAGCAATAAATAAATAAATAAATCTCTGTAGGGGGGCTGGAGCGATAACACAGTGGGTAGGGCGTTTGCCTTGCACTCGGCCAACCCAAGTTCGAATCCCAGCATCCCATGTGGTCCCCTGAGTACCACCAGGAGTAATTCCTGAGTGCAGAGCCAGGAGTAACCCCTGTGCATTGCCAGGTGTGACCCACCCAAAAAGCAAAAAAAGGAAGGGAAGGGAAGGGAGAGGGAGAGGGAGAGGGAGAGGGAGAATGAAGAATGAAGGGAGGGAGGGAGGGAGGGAGGGCACAGCGGGTAGGGCGTTTGCCTTGGACGCGGCCGACCCGGGTTCGATTCCCATCATCCCTTATGGTCCCCTGAGCACTGCCAGGCCTGAGTGCAAAGCCAGGAGTAACCCCTGAGCATCACTGGGTGTGACCCAGGTAGCAAAAAAGAAAAGAAAAGAAATCTCTGTAGAGGGCAGTACAGCAGGTAGAATGTTTTCTTTGCACACAGCTTACCTGGGTTTGATCCCTGTACCACATTTGGCCCCCTAAACCCTCCAGAAGTGATCCCTGAGTACAGAGCCAGGAGTAAGCCCTGAGCGTCGCCAGGTATGGCCCAAAACCCAATAATAATTTATAAGTAAACAAATGTCTGTAAAGAGGAGAGAGAGAAAATGGGGATAGAATAGAACAGGACAGAAAAGAGCAGTGAGGAAATAACCAAGCTGAAGCAATTGCTGAAGAACTGTTTGGTCCATAGATTTAGAGAAGTTAAGGAAAATCACTGCTTTAGACAGTACAGTGGAAGAGCTGGAAGTTTCCTTTAGACAACTATTTGGAGCAGAGTACAAACAAGTGACCAAGTGTGCTGTGCTTCTGTTGAAACATTAGGTCACCGGGGCAGGGTTAGGAGGAATGAATGGCTTTTACAGTGGGCTTGGTAGGGGGGTTCTATCAACTGGATCTCTTCTATTCTTTTTCTTTCGGTTTTCATTTTTATGCATTGGGTCTGGAAACAATGACTCAAAATGAGATTTTGGTAACATCCAGGTTTGAAAGCAAAAGTTGTTCAAGGTCTTTCAAACAAAGGATACGTGTTCATTCAGAAGATATTAAAGGAGAGATAGTATAGCGGACCAGGGCACTTGCCTTGCAAATGACTGACTGTGGTATTTCCCAGACACCGTACGTATATGGTTCTCCAAGCTCAGAGTTATCCCTGAGCTCTGAGCCAGGAATAAGCCCTGAGCACAGCCAGGTGTGGCCCAAAAATAAAAAGAATTTTGTTTTGGTTTTGGGCCACACTCAGCTATGCTCAGGGGTTCTTCTTGGCTCTTTGCTCAGGAATCACTCCTGGCAGTGCTCAGGAGACAATATGGGATGCTACAGTTTGAAACCCAGGTCTTCTGCTTGTAGGGCTGCCTTACCTGCTGTACAATCTCTCCGGCCCCAAAATAAAACAAAAAAAGTGAAAAATTGAGAGCACTTGTTTGTGCCACATGAACTGTTTTCATGACACGCCCTTTGGGAAATGTCTGAGAACTAGGGATATGTTAGCAGAGGACTGTGGAGGTGGTGAGTTGAAGTCATTTATCCATTCAAACTTTGTGGGTCTGACATCGTATTTACGAGCATGAGCACAATCGGCAGTGCTGTGGAGATAGCTCAAAGGATTGGAATGCATGCTTGACATGCAGAGGTTTCTTCATCCCCAAACTCTACCACAGTGGTCCTCTCTGGTGGACCTGAGAAGCTCTGGACCAATTGTCTTTGGGGGTCACTCCAGAGACCCTTGGGAATTCAAAAGAATAAGTGAATCTATAGGACCTAGCCATTATCCCATTATCATTCTTTCTCTCTCCCTCTCTCCTTTCCTCTCCTTTCCCTCTTTCTCCCTCTCCTTTCCCTTCCCCTCTCATGCTCAGAGTGAGGCTATCTATTCTCTCTCTCTCTTCCCGCTCCTCCCTTTCTCCCTCTCTCCTTACCCCACCCCAGTCTTTCCCCTCCTTCCCTCTGTTCTCTCCACTCCCTGGCTTAGAAAATTGAGCTCAGCAGATTGTTGCTGTTTGGTGTTGTTAGGTGATTTTTCTAAAGTCAGTACCTATCTTATAACTTTAATTGTATACTTGCTCTAGACCAGCATCAGGGGACACAACACAGAAGACCTGAATGTGACCTCAAAGGAGTACACAGTCTAGGAGGGAACCTTTGTCCACACAGAATATTGTGTACTTAAGTGTAAAAATTGCTTAGAGTTGACATACCAGTTTTTTATTATTCACTCGGTCACTATAGAGCACTTCTAGTGCCAGGTGGAAGAGAAAGAAAAGTGAATTAAACCCAGACTTCACAGCAGCAGTTTGATGGGAAGACAGTAGGAAGTAATGTTAAGAGTGCTAGGATGTGGGGCTGGAGCGGGTAGGGCGTTTGCCTTGCACGCGACTGACCCGGGTTCGATTCCCAGCATCCCATATGGTCCCCTGAGCACTGCCGGGAGTGATTCCTGAGTGTAAAGCCAGGAGTAACCCCTGTGCATTGCCAGGTGTGACCCAAAAAGCAAAAAAAAAAGAGTGCTAGGATGTGGTTGCAGCAGTGGGGCCTCACTGGCCAGGGCATAGAAATAGGAATTTTTGGAACCCTGGGAGAGTGGGCAGAGTGGAGGCCAAGCCTCAGGGTTTCAGGATGTCAGGAGACCCTTGAAGGCAAGAACACCTCACCAACCTGCCAGAAGAGGAGGGCGTGGAGCAAGCCCAGGTGAGAAGTGAAACAAAGGGGAGAGTACTGCTGGGACCATGAGACATAGCTACTGGCAACATACTTACTAAAGTTCTTGTTAAAAGAAAGAAACTGAAGGGCCTGAGCTATAGCACAGCGGGTAGGGCGTTTGCCTTGCACGCCGCCGACCCAGGTTCGATCCCAGGCATTCCATATGGTCCCCCAAGCACTGCCAGGAGTAATTCCTGAGTGCAAAGCCAGGAGTAACCCCTGAGCATCACTGGGTATGACCCAAAAAGCAAAAAAAAAAAAAAAGAAAGAAAGAAACTGAGGCCTCTTCCAGAGCCCACCCAGGTTCAGAGGCTCTAGAACTGGGAGAGATGTGACAGAGATAGTCACTCGGTTTTGTTCATTTCCTCCAGGAAGACCAAAGGTCCACAAAATGTGCTTACAACCTAATTCATTCTCTCCCCCCTCCCTCCTTCCCTCCCTCTCTCTCTTTCTCTCTCTTTCTCTCTCTCTCTCTCTCTCTCTCTCTCTCTCTTTCTCTTTTCTCTCTCTCTCCTTTTCTCTCCCCTCCACCCCCCCCCACCAGTTGTGCTTTTGTCTTTCCACTAGGGCTGGTAAGGGTATAAAGTAGGTTCTTAGGGTTGCTTGCTGTTATTTTTTTCCTTCATCTTCCTGTTGGTAAGTTTTTCTCAAGTGGATAGATAGGGGCATTAACTTTCTGTTACTTCTTGATTAAAGATTAAAGCATTTGGTTAAGGGACTCAGATTGAACCCAGCCCTCCCACATGCAAAGAATGTACTCAGGCCATTGAACTGCCTCTCCAGCCTGAAGATAAAAGCATTTTAGAGCAGTTTTAATCTCTTGCCAGCCAATAGGTTTGTAGTTTGAAACAGTGTTCCTGTAATTCTAGATGGAGTCATTTCCTGTATCTGAGCTCATTGTCATAGAGTTGGGTCTTAGCACCCCTGCTTCCTCCTTTACACTTCAGTGGTAAATGAAAACCATTCATCTGAAAGTGCTTCGTAGAATACTGAAGTGATACTTTACTAGATCATCATTCTAGCAAATATTTCACACCAGAAAGAGTCTCCAGTGGCCAGAGACATAATATAATGGGTAGGGTGCTTGTATTGTAACCCAGTTTCCATTCCCTATATCCCTTCTGATCCCCCCAAGGGAGTAACCCCTGAGTATTGAACCAAGAGTAAGCCCTGAACACCACCAGGTGTGGCCCAGAAAACAAAAAAGTCTCTAAAGATGGGCCTAGAGGGGCTGGAGTGGTAGCACAGTGGGTAGGGCGTTTGCCTTGCACGAGGCCGACCCAGGTTCAAATCCCAGCATCCCATATGGTACCCTGAGCACTGCCAGGGGTGATTCCTGAGTGCATGAGCCAGGAATGACCCCTGTGCATTGCTGGGTATGATCCAAAAAGCAAAAAAAAAAAAAAAGATGGGCCTAGAGATTTAGACCAGGAGCTAAAGCAACCAACTTACATCGAGTCACTTTGGCGGATCCAGGTTTGATCCCCAGAACTGCATTTGATTCCTCAAGCACTGCCAGGGGTCATTCCTAAGCACTGGGTTGGATATGGCCCAGTACCTCTCTTCCCAGACAAAAAATTACTGAAGGGAAAGTTTTAATTTGTTTGTATTTGATATACTTCATTACCCTACTGACCATCTCAGCTAAGCTTCCTCAGGACCAGAAATATAAAACACAGATTGGTAGTGTTTTTTCTTCTCCTAAGAGATGGAACAGAAACTCACAGATACCTATGAGTGAAGTTAGTTTATCGTTGTCAACAATTGCTTGTGTAATAATTCTAACAGCATAACCGGTTGTCTGTTTTTGGGCACTCTGGTTTCTTCCAGATTTTGGCTGTTGTAAACAGTGCTGCAATGATCATACAAATGCAGATGTCATTTCTACTATACCTTTTTGCCTCTGCGGGATATATTCCCAGGAGTGGTATTGCTGGGTCAAATGGGAGCTCAATTTCTAATTTTTTGAGAATCGTCCAATCGTCCAAATTGTTTTCCAAAAGGGCTGAACCAGTCGGCATTCCCACCAGCAGTGAAGGAAAGTCCCTTTCTCCCCCAACCACGCCAACACCGGTTGCCTTTTTTTTTTTTTTTTGGATGTAGGCCAGAAGTGGATCAACATGGAAAGTATCGTGTTGAGTGAAATGAGTCAGAAAGAAAGAGACAGACATAGAAAGATCGCACTCATATATGGATTATAAAGTAGCAGAATGGGACACTAACACCCAAGAGTAGTAGAGATAAGAACCAGGAGGTCTGCCCCACAGCTTGGAAACAGGCCTCACATGCTGGGGGAAAAAGCAGCAGAGACAGAGAACGGAATACCTAGTAGAGAATGTTGGGAGGACCCACTCTGGTTGAAAGCTGCGTACCAAAAGTAGACTACAGACCAAACATAATGACCACTCAATACCTCTATTGCAAACTACAACATCCAACAGGAGAGAGAACAAAAGGGAATGTCCTGCCGCAGAGGCAGGATGGGGTAGTGGGGGTTGGGATGGGGTGGTAGGAGGGATACTGGGATCATTGGTGGAGGAGAGTGGCACTGGTGGAGGGATGTAAATTAAATACAAACATGAAAGTTCATAAGTTTGTAACTGTACCCCATGGTGATTCACTAATAAAAAATTTTTTTAAAATTTTGGGGGGCTGGAGCGATAGCATAGCGGGTAGGGCGTTTGCCTTGCACGCGGCCGACCCGGGTTCTAATCCCATCATCCCATGTGGTCCCCTGAGCACCGCCAGGGGTAATTCCTGAGTGCAGAGCCAGGAGTGACCCCTGTGCATTGCTGGGTGTGACCCAAAAACCAAAAAAAAATTTTTTTTTAACAGCATAATCCATCTGTGCCCCTACTCCTGGCAATCTGAATAAACAGTTCTTCTACGGGATTCTGATGCTCACATTTAAGAATTACTAACCTCAGGGCTGGTGCAGTAGTACAACGGGTAGGGCATTTGCCTTGCACACAGCGACGCGGGTTCGATTCCCAGCATCCCATACGGTCCCCTGAGCACCGCCATGTGTAATTCCTGAGTGCAGAGCCAGGAGTAAACCCTGTGCATCGCCAGGTGTGACCCAAAAAGCAAACAAACAAAAAGAATTACCTCTAAGTAGTTAGAATCTGTTTGATTGGGAGTGTATTTTCTCCAGGTAAAATATATTAAATAGTAAAGGGGTGGAAAAATGTGTTCCCTTGAACTTGTAGAGTAGAACACATTGTGAAACTCATGTAGGGCCATGTGCAGGCTATTTAGAAAGCGAGGTATGGTTCTTGTCAAGTTTAGAAAGTGAGTGAAGGCATATGGACAGGTTATCATCTGCTGATTTTCAGGTTGTTGTCTTGGAGATCTGGTAGGAAAATAGTGTCAGATCACCTCTAACCTCACTGATTAGACAGGCAATTCCTGTCTCCTCTTTGTGATGCTGTGCTCCCTGCCTATCCAGAATCTCATACTTCCAACTTGCATTTTGTTTTGTTCGTTCTCTTTCATCTCGGAAAACTTATGCATCGTGAGCCAGGGTGATAGTACAACAAACAAGGTGCTTGCCTTGCATACAGCCAACTTGGGTTTGATTCCCAGCATCTGTATGGTCTCCTGAGCCCACCAGGAGTTTCTTTTGAGTGCAGAGGCCAGGAGTAATCCCTGAGCCAAAAGAAAAGAAAAAAGAAAACTTGAGTATTATTAATACAGAAACTGTGTATTGGGGCCGGAGTGATAGTACAGCGGGTAGGGTGTTTGCCTTGCACGTGGTCAGCCTGGCTTTGATCCCTGGTATTCCATATGGCTCTGAACCCTGCCAAGAATAATTCTTGAGTGCAGAGCCAGGAGTAACCCCTGAGCATCACTGGGTGTGACCCAAAAAGCAAAGCAAACAAAAAAGACCTGTGTATTGATCAGAGTGGTTGATATTTTCCTACCTAATCCAGAGAAAGAAAGTTGTTAAAAGGGGCCAAGAGCTTACCATGCATGTAGCTGGCCTGAGTAAAATAAGAAAAGGAGATAGAAAGTTGTTGTTTCTTTCTTTTTTTTTTTTTTTTTTTTGCTTTTTTGGGTCACATCTGGCGATGCACAGGGGTTACTCCTGGCTCTGCACTCAGGAATTACCCCTGGCCGTGCTCAGGGGACCATATGGGATGCTGGGATTTGAACCCGGGTCGGCCGCGTGCAAGGCAAACGCCCTACCCGCTGTGCTATCTCTCCAGCCCCAGGAGACAGAAAGATTTTTGTGTAAGTATGAATTATTTTATAAAGACCCACCACCTCTGATTTGGATTGCTGGGAGTGGTCAGTATCATTTTGGTAATTGAAAGGCATCTTGAAAACTAAAACAGGGGGCTGGAGTGATAGCACAGCGGGTAGGGCGTTTGCCTTGCACGCAGCCGACCCGGGTTCGATTCCCAGCATCCCATATGGTCCCCTGAGTACCACCCTGGGGTAATTCCTGAGTGCAGAGCCAGGAGTAACCCCTGAGCATCACCAGGAGTGACCCAAAAAGCAAAAAAAAAAAAAAAAGAAAAGAAAAGAAAACTAAAACAGCCCAACTGTGCATGAGCACATTTGTATATCTCTCCTACCTGAGTGATCAGAGCATACTCTGAGATGAAGTGCCTGTGAGAGCACCATTCTCCTTACAGCTTCCTGAGGGTTTCCACATGCAAAGACCTTTTTGGGTTTCTTTGTCCTTTGCTTTTTCTCTTTCACATTTTTCTTTTTATAGAGGGTAGGGAGCTGGGGGTGGATCACACCAGTGATGTTCAGGGGCGACTCCTGGCTCTATGCTCAGGAATGACCCTGATGGTGCTCAGGAAAACATTTGTGGTGTTGGGGATTGGAACAAGGTCATGACTGACACAAACTCATGCAAAGTAAGATTCAACTTACTGGCCCCAGCTTTTCCGTTATTATGTTGCTATTGGTAATGTTTTAATGTGATTTATCCTTTTACCTTTCCATTTCTCTAAAGTTAATACAGAACATTCAGTCTGCTCAGTCTGTTTTTTTTTTTTAACTCGATTGTTTTTTTAACTCTTCCCTTTGTTTTTCCATAGGATTAGGGGCTCAGAGGACTGGACGCATTCAGACATCGGTGTTCTTCCCAGTTCTTGACCCTGATCCTGTCTGCAGCCCATTTCGGCTAATTCACCTTGACTTCTTTGAGCCGTTTGGAGAGGCAATTTCTGGTAGTTGTGGCTTTTACGCTTTCAAAGAATTCCTTCAGTCCAGAGAACTGTTCCTGACACCCTTGTGTATGTCACCCACTGGTGACCTATGGCAGTATGTACTTTCAGTGCATCTACTGCTTACCGTTGCTTTTGTCACTAATCAATTGCTTTCTGGTTTGAAAGATGCAGTGGTTCCTCCCTTTCCTAAATCCTTCCTATATGATGCCTGCTAACCCATGCAGTCCACACCAGAGAGAGTTCTTTCTAAATTGGCTCTTGTCACTGACCTCTTATGATAGGGAAGGCTACTACCTAGGGCACTTTAAGTCAGTGACAACCCCTTATTTGCACTTCACCTTTTCACCATAGCTGTTTCCCTAGAGCAGAAGCTCTGGAAACATGTGAGATGACTTTGTGACCTGCAGAGCAAGTGCCCTATCTCAAGAATCTGTGGAGGCACTTGTTAGTGTCTTTTCTCATATCATGTTAGTCACTAGCATATTTAAGGTATGTGCTACTTGCCCAGCTTTTAGAAAACTCAAAAGTCATTTTCTTAAATAAAAGGAAGACTTTTGCTGCACCCAGCAATTTTGCTCTGTAAATTTGCTACGGTTACTTGTACCATTTATAGACGTGTAACACTTGCCAAAATGTGTTATATACAGTGCTGAGTATTTACAAGACATAAACGAAAAATTAAAGTGGCAGCATCACTCATCATTTAAATGAGTGGTATGCAAAGGTCACAGCAGGGTGCTGAGAAAAAATACCTGGAGAAGTAGCCAGCAAGCTGACCAGATGGTGTAGGGTGGGACTTCACACCCTCAGGTCTCTGTACCCCCCCACCAAGCTACTTCTTGGTGTGCCACCGTCAGTGCAACCATAGTCAGTACCTAAGGATTTAATAGAGGAATACTGCGTCTTTAAATGAGAAAGTGTACAATTCTTTTTCCTCCTACAGCATGTCAGCATCTCAAGTTCCTTTTTCAACCTACGATATAACAATTTGTAATAAAGCCTTCATGAACTCATGACATGAAGCACTGTTCTGTTGTCAAATACTCTCAAATGTTTCTAATACTGCTGATTTAATACAATAAGAAAAAGCTAGTACAAGTCATGTTTGGAGCTCTATCCCATATTTTCCTGATCTCTTTAAGTATTTGTTCCTGCCACTGTACACTGTGGCGTTGACTTGGTGTTCTGTCCCAGTGCGGTGCCTCTTCCTAACTCCCCCACTGCTCTCTGTGGTGAGAAATTTGCCTTGTTCAATAATTACTGTACCCTCGCATGACTGTTACAGCTTTCTGTGCAGAGATGACTGTCCAAGTGCCACATGCCTATGACTGAAACGAAAAATCTATTGTTACCTCTGAGTTGTGTTCCACAGAAAATGCTATCCAGCAGCTCACTTAGGAAAAATAATTCTATTTTTAGCTTTCATTTCTCAGCTGTCCTTTTTTTCTTGTTTGATTTTTTGACAGCAGTGGAGAATGGGTTATATAGAGACTGCCTGCTTAATATGAACAGAAATGCACTTGTAATTCATGGAAATAAATGTACATCCTTTATCTTCATATTCATGTTAAGATTCAGTGTTGATTTCCTCTGGATCAGCGTGTCTGAATGGACAGTCAGTTTGTACTTAGAAATGCCTATGGGCCCCACCTTTCCACCTGGGCACTATCCCAACACTTTGGTTTTCACACATAATTTACAAAGATTTTTTCAGATCCTTTTCTCCCCGCTGCACTGCAGAGCATCAATTCCTATATATTCTTCTATTTAAATCATAAGTTTAAAATATTTCATCTGATTCTGATGAAGTAGCCCAGATGCCTCAGGTTGGATTCTCTGGTTCTTTTTTAAAGAGGACCTGGTCTTGTCTCCAGAGCTACTACTGGGGAAGGCCAAGTGTGGGGAAGAACTTCCCACACAGCCCAACCCAGGGTGCTGATACTCAGACCTCACGGGCTAAGGGATGACTGACTGACTCATCCGCAGAAGTCAGAACTACATAGGGATTCTTGCCTGAAATACATGATTTTCACCTCCATGCACAGGGCATCCATGTGACAGTCCATACAGCATTGATGATAGAGATTTGACTATTCCTTGGTAAGCGATGATAAGTTAGTTTTCATTTTAAAAGGAGCATTGACAATTTTATTATTCTTGTTTCTTTTTACTTTTAAAATGGAATGTTAGTGTTATGATGAGGCTTATCTGCAATTCTCTAAATAGAAAGCCATAGCCTTGGTTACTAATACTGGGGGCTGTGGGATCTTTCCCAACCTCCTTGCTGGTACAGTGGAGTCTGGTTGGCATGAAACCACTAACTGCATTCTAGAATCACTATAGCCATAAGTTGTGTGCTTTTTTTTATTAATCATGCCAAACTTGCTTTAACAGATCAGAGAATTGTCATATTCAAGGTATCTGGAATGTGCTAGCCATTAGATATGGTAGTATCCTTATTTGGATCTTCTTGCATTCAAGTGTACAGATGAAGTCATCTAGATTTTTTACTGGTGAAACAAACACCACCATCTATTAGTATTGTCAGATTAGTTTTCAGACTAATATGGTGTTGTTGTTTGGGGGACGGACGTTGGGTATCTAAAATACAAGCAAAAAAATTCCTGTTAATACATTCCAATTTCATTTAGTATGAAACAAAGTACCTAACAAGCTAATGAGGTGGATTTGAGAGAATCATGACTCTATGCTGACACCGATCTTCAAAGCTGATAGAGACACGCAGACCCTTTTGATGCATGGGTAGAATATCATTGTATTTTGTGTGCGGTACACAGTGTTTGGTGTGTTCACAGTAATTCCTTCTGCTGCAGGCATAGGTGATGGGTGTAGACATACCTGTTAACTTCCAGGAGCCACACCTGGCTCATCAGTGGATAATTATCTCTAAGAAATCACAGGTATACTGCCCACATCATGTGCCACATAATTTTCAGACCATTCAGAGGAGACTGTTTTACCCTTATTTGCTTATATGTTAATACGGTTTTTAAATTGGTAACTTTTATATAGTATGGTAACAGTATGTTAATACACACATACATATGCACACATGCTTTGGGTCCTTCCATAATACTTTTATATTTGTAAATCAATGTTTTGAAGCAATCCCAAGTTTAAGGGAATATTTTTGTAAATGTAGTGGTTTTGAAATCTGAGCAATCCTTTTGCTTATACATTTTTAAAGCTTTTGTGCTTTAAAATTGTTATGCTGGTATTTGAAATATATTATAGTGCAGATGAGAAGCATGTAATAGTATATATGTGGTTTCTCTCACTGTAAACCAGCTTGGCATAATTGATCAAATATGACTGGGAATCCAGAAAGAATTATCTAGGGTTGCACCAGGTTCACCTAAAGCTCGTTGCCTTTTTTGTGCTGTTTATCCATGTAGAGCACTCAAGAAAGTTCTGAAACTGCTTTGTATCTGCTTTGTACTGTTGGTGCCTTCTTGGTATTGTACCCCAAAACTCTGCATAGATTATTTAGTATAATGGTAAGTTAAAATGTTAAAGGAAGATTTTATTAAGAATCTGAATGTTTATTCATTATAATGTTACAATTTAACATTTATTTGTGGTATTTGTGATTTGGTTAATCTGTATAAAAATTGTAAGTAGAAAGGTTTATATTTCATCTTAATTCTTTTGATGTTGTAAACGTACTTTTTAAAAGATGGATTATTTGAATGTTTATGGCACCTGACTTGTAAAAAAAACTACCAAAAAAAAAAACTTAGAATCATTAAATTGTGTCCCTGTGTTACCAAAATGAAATAGTGCTGTGCATGTATAGTTTAATTGGAATTTAATATGTGAAAATATGAAATCATCTAATCCTTTATTATATTCCCCAAATAACTTGTGTCTTCCTAATTTGACTTTGCTTATAATTGGTAATAGAACCATAAACTTGCACTTTGGAGTTCAGCAGGATTTTAATGATCCATTGGATTTCCCAGACTGTCTTCAGATCTTTTACTTTAAAATGTAAAAAGATAGTACTGAGTCCTAACACAGTGCTCATGTCCAAATCTCGTCATCTTTCTAAACTTCAGCATTTCTGCTGCCAGGGCAGTATCATTGGCAGCCTTTTTTTTTTTTCCGGACTCAGAAGTCGTTAGGAACATTTGATTCTTGTCAATATTGAGTATCATGCAATGACCTATTTACAAAACTAAAATATTATCAGTGTTTCTCATGTGGTGATATAAAAAGAACACAGCTCAGGCTTTCAGCCCTTTAACTGCTGCTGGCTTTGGTCCACTCATTGCACTGCTCTGTGCTTTAGTCTGTGCTCCAAATCCTCAGCAGTAAGTGGACCATACCTGGCTTGTGTAAGGATTATGAGAATATCTTTCCACTCCTTGGCATGGTACCTCAAAACAAGTATTTAGTAAACAACAAATCTTTCTAAATGCTTTTTTATTTATTTAAACTTTATTATAAGATGCTACTAAAATTTTTGCTGACCAGACTGTTTTCTTTTAGAGAACAAGATCTGAAATTATTTTCAGGGAAATGATTTGATCCTGCCTAAGCTGTGAATTTCTAATGTCATTTGCCCTACTTCTGGTAATATATTGCTTCCCTTTAAGAAATTAGTGCTCACTAGTTTTCCAAATCCTAAAGAAAGTAATTAAAGGAATCTTCACTGTTAAACATAGGAATCTATTTTTTCTTCCCCCTACTTTAATTGTGAGACACACCTTGCCTTCATAGCAGTGTAGCCGTTCTGGTTCACTCTCGTTGATTGGAAGATATTGGCCAGTGTCTTCACAGGACTGGTTTACTATATTTTCTCAGGACTAAAGTTTTCAGACCTGAACAGTGACATAGAGCTCCCTCATAGAGGAGCAGATACTGAACTCAGGTGATGAGTATTATAGAGCTAGTAGAGGAAGGCAAGGTGCCAATCACCTTTGAAACCCCAAGAGTTGAGGTGGAAAGATGTGTCTACAGAGGAACAGTGAAGGAAAATCTAGGAGTCAGATTTAGCAGCCTTTAAGTTAAGTGAGGAGCTAAAGAGACTTCATAGGGATGGAACAAAGACTCAGCTCAGAATGAGGAAGATACAGAGGTTATTCCCTGAACCCAGGATGGAATTCAGAGTTAGAGCACAGGCCTCACTTGTGTGCACACCTGGTTCCAATCCCAGCACCACAGAAAAGAGAAATCCCTCACTAGGACAGCTGAGTTGAGGTGTTACCAATAAGTCTGTAAGTAACCTGTAAAGCCAAGATGTTTTTACCTTAGAGTAAAATTACTAGCAGTGCTGTACAAAGTAAAGGTTCAAGGGGACTGAAGAAAGAGTGAGATGATAAAAAGATGGCCGCATGTAGTCATCAGCTACTGCAAATGAGTGATGGGGGGGGGCGCTGGAGCAATAGCACAGCAGGTAGGGCGTTTGCCTTGCACGCGGCCGACCCGGGTTCAATTCCCAGCATCCCATATGGTCCCTTGAGCACCGCCAGGAGTAATTCCTGAGTGCATGAGCCAGGAGTAACCCCTGTGCATCGCCGGGTGTGACCCAAAAAGAAAAAACAAAAAAGGACTGGATTGATTGGGTTTTTAGCCCTCAGTGGATTGAGTTTTGCCCAAATGCATTTGTCAGGGTGCTCTTTTTTTCCTTTGGTTTTGGTTGGGGGCCATAACCAGCAATGCTCAGAGTTTACTCCTGGTTCTGTCCTTGGGGGTCATTTCTGACAGTACTCTGGGCACCATATTGGGTGCTGGGGTTTTAATCTGGGTCAGCTTTATACAAGTCAGGTGTCCTACCCACTGTACTTGATAACCTTGCAACAGTGCTTTTTTTAACATAACATTGGCTTAAATGTTTACATGATTTGGTCCTTTACTATGTGACCATATCAAATCTTCACCACCAAAGTGTCCCATTATAGCGCTACCACAGTATATTGGATTATTTCAGCCCACTCTTCAATGCCATTTTCTCAATTCTTTGAGCAGCTGAGTCTAAGGCATTCATTGGGCATTGTTAATTCTCTTGCTGTGTTTCTTTTTCATTGTTGTTTTGGTTTTGGACCACACCCAGTGATGTTCAGGGGTTACTCCTGGCTCTGCACTCAGAAATTACTCCTGGCAATGCTCGGAGACCATATGAGATGCCGGGATCGAATCCAGGTCAGCTATGTTCAAAGCAGATGCCCTACCTGCTGTACTATCACTCTGTCCTTGCTTTGTTTCTTTACATGTAAATATGAGTCTCAAGTGTATTTTGTGGAATACACATGGACAAGGCCTTGTCATTTGCAGTTGCAAGTCACCAGTCATAAGGGTTTCTTTTTATGTAACTCTCTACTGATTTATTAATCTGATTTTAGGTTAGTTCAACAAACTGACAACTGAATGTATTTCTTTGTTTTTTGGTTTTTGGACACACCCGGCAGGGCTCAGGATTTACTCCTAGCTCTGTGCTCAGGGATCACTCCTGTTTGTTTTTTTTTCCTTTTTGGGTCACACCTGGCAATGCACAGGGGTTACTCCTGGCTCTGCACTCAGGAATTACCCCTGGCGGTGCTCAGGGGACCATATGGGGTGCTGGGAATCGAACCTGGGTCGGCCGTGTGCAAGGCAAATGCACTACCTGCTGTGCTATTGCTCCAGCCCCCACTCCTGGTGGTCTTTAAGGAGCCAAATGTGTCAGGGATCAAACCAGAGTAGGCCACATGCAAGGAAACCATTTTAAAACCCTTACACTACCTCTATAGCCCTCAAATATTTTTTATCAGTGATTTCCACCATGATAGTACGGCAAGTAGGATTCTGGCCTTGCATGCAGCCAACCTGAGTCCAGATTCTGAGCATTAGCAGTACGTGTAGCCCGTAAAACAAACCCCCAAGATTGAATTGGTCAAAGTTCACTTGTAGATAAAACAAGGGTGGGTCACCTCTCTCACTGCCACAGAATAATACATTTCTGCCCTAGAGAAGAAAACAGAAGACTGGGAATGATAGAAGAGCAAATATCACAGAAGCAGCAATTGACACAAGTCAGGGAGGGCCCCCAGCATGGCAGACACCATCAGGAGGGTATGACAAGTAGGTCTGGTTCTAAACTGCAGAGAGAATTAAGGCCACTGAGGAAGTACAGATAAGGAGTGGCAGTGGCAGATGTTAAGGTGAACCTTGGGGCTAGTGAAGTAGTACAGCCAGTAAGGGGCTTGCCTTACACACAGTCCACCCAGGTTCTACTTTAGCATCCCATGTGGTCTCCCAGCACCACCAGGAGTGATCCCTGAGTGCAAAGTCAGGCATAACATCTGAGCATTGCTAGATGTACCTCCCCCCAAAAAAGAAATGAACCTTGCATAAAATAATACTATTGCAGCCAGAGAGCATACAGGAAATAAAGGTTTTTCCTTGCTTACAGTTTTCTCTATTTGTTCCTCTAGCTCAAATCCCTTTTCCTACATAGGTCCCCTGGGCACAGAGACAGGAATAGCCTCTGAACACTGCCAGGTGCCCAAATATATATATATATATATATATATATATATATATATATATATCATATACTATAATAATGTTTGATACCTTAATTTAAAAGCCAGAAGTAAGCCTTGAGTACCATTTTTTGAAGGTTGAGAGGGCCAGAGAGATTGGATTTAGGAGTTAAGATGTCTTGCATCCTGCCGCCCCCTAACCTAATCCCCACTACCACATATGGTTCCCCAAGCACAGCCAGGGATCTCTCCTGAACACCACAAAATGTGGTACCTCCCCCTCAAAAAATAAAAAAAAACAAGGCCCAGGGATGTGGCTCAGTAATAAAGTACATGCCTTGCATGAAACTTCAGTTTGATTCCTGATACTGCAAGAAAAAAAAAATAGCCAAAATAAAATGAGACGACTACTATTCATTGCCAGGATTCAGTAGTATTTGATTTAAAAAGAAAGATGAACTTAGGACTGGAGAGATAGTTCAAAGGTTTGACGGCATACATTCTGCTTGCAGGAGCCCCAGGTTCAATTCCCACCATCTCGTTCTAAGCACCTTCAGGTATCCTCCTGGTATCCCCCTTGCCTCCCACGAAAAAAGATAAACTTGTAAGGCAACAGGGAGCATTCCTTTCTTTCTATTTACTGTTTTTTTGGGTCACACCTGGGGATGCTCAAGAGTTATTCCAGGCTTTGCACTTAGGAATTACTCCAGGTAATGCTTGGGGGAATCCTGAGAATTGAACCTGGGTCAGCCATATGCAAGGAAAATGGTGTGCCCGCTGTCCTTCACTCTGGCCCCAAGCAACAGGGAGCATTCTTGATGCTAGTCTCCAGTGATGCCAGGCACCCACTGTACACTAAGAGTGTTAACAGTAAACAAACAACTGCCGTTCAGGCAGTACTAAATGCTTAAAAGAACAAATGTAGAAATGAGAAAGGGGCTGGAAATTAAAGTGTTGGTAACAGGCACTCTAACTGCCAGGTTGATTAATCCTTGAATCTGCAAAGCCAACTGCATTGCCTTTGTATTGGTTGAGAAGGAAATTCTCACTGAAGCAGGTTGCAAGAAAAACCGCAGTCCATTGAAGGCCTTCGTTTCCTAGCAGCTGTGGGGGGGCGGGGTAAGGGGGGTGCTTGTACCGGTGGACATCTATCCAGGGGGACCCCAAGCAAAATAAGTCTTTCAGAACTGCTGTTGGCTGCAATGTAAAGAGAAGACAAAGAGTGACTTCATGAAAATCAGACGGACAAAAGAAAAGGCAGATGATGTCATGACAGAAAAGAAAACAGAATGCCTTAGCACCTGTCTTCCCGCAGAAAAAAAAGGCTGGAAACCGTGAGCAAATAGCCCATGCAGGTGCACTCAGTTCTGGGATTCCTCCCAAGATTGGTAACCAGATGCAGGGCTGAGGGGGAAAGGCGGACATTGTTCAGTTCTGTCCAGCTTCTTTCCAGAGAGAAATGAGGTCCTAAACAGAGACACCTGGAGGATTGTGAGGACGGGTGAAACGGCATGCCTTCTGGTTTCCAGAGCCCATGAGTGGACTGACTGCTTTCCCTGGAGAGACGTGGAGCACACAAAGCAGGCACTCTCCTCTTCACCCCCCTTGGTTCCTCACATCTCCCACACTGACCAGCGGCAGACACAGGCTGGCACTTCTGTGTGACCATCCATCTTGACTCGAGCTTGGGTCAGGCAGGATACACCCTGTGAGATCAGAGGTCACAAGTTTCCCTGGGCAAGAGCAATTTCAGAAGGAAGACACCCAGATATGCATCATCTGCTGTCCTGAGTGGCTGTTGTTTGGCCATACAGTTGGTGCCCAGACTCCATTTGGGGGCAGGTGTTGGAAATTCACCTCATCCTCTGTTCTTGTCTGAACAACCAGATTAAGTCAAATGAGTCCTAATTTGACCCTACCCTTGAGTCGCTGAGAACCATCAAACAAAATTACCTTTGCCCTTGGTGGCCATTGGTTGACAGCACTTGCCTGTCAGGGATTCCCAACATTTGATACAGAGAGATGCGTCTTGCACTTAAAAGGTTCCCACCATGGTGCTTCCCCTGTCGGCTTGTGTTTTGCCATTTGACTTTGGTGGTTTGTTTTTCCTTGGAAGTAGAAGTTGTACTTTTTTATTTCTGGAAGTTGTGTCAGGCCCCTCCAAGGACACCTCCTCCACCCCAGACTTTGGCACCCCATCACAGCTTCTGTTCTTCCACAGCGGCCACGGGCCTTGAGAATGAGATCACAGTTTGAAACCCCTTGTGTGGAAGGCCTGGTGGGCCCACAGAGCTCTTTGTCTGTCGTGCCATGCCCTTCTGGATTCCACATGCAGCCCTGAGTGGGGAGTTAGCTCAGAGCTTCTCTGTGGGAGGTAAAGAAAAGGCCCAAGACCACAGGTCCCTCCCCATTGCAGGCCTTGCTCAGTTAAGCCAATGAGAACAGCTTTGAATTACCCACCCCTACTTCAAGTAACGTTCCTGGGGAATTTTTGTTTTTGTCACACCTGGCAATGCTCAGGGGTTACTCTTGGCTCTTAACTCAGGAATCACTCCTGGCAGTGCGTGGGGGACCATATGAGATGCTGGGGATTGAACCTGGGTTGGACATGTTCAAGGAAAACCACTGTGCTACCTCTCCGGCCCATGTTTCTGGGAATTTCTACAATGCAGTTGACAGAAAGGGACCTTAGAGGTTTAGTGCTTTTTGTTACTTTGTACGGGAATCACTAAAACAAAACATTGCATGGAATATGCCATGCCTGTAGGAAACGGGGAGGCAGTTTTGCAGCCCAAGAAGGGCAAGACATGGTTCTGTCCACATCAGTCTCCCATTTTACTTATTTCCATTCATGCTTTCTCTGTCTTACTCTGCAAACCTGTACCATGTTTGCAACTACATCTGCTCCTTGTGACTCTCATCTGTGCCTACAGTCTGAAAAGCTGGCCATGTTCCTTTGTCGAGTTGCTCTTGGCCTGTGGCAAGCTTATCTCATTGTGGATAGTTTTCAAGTCCTCTCTGATCCCTGTTCACCGCCAAGTCTCCTTAGCTCAAATCTTTATCTTTTCACCTTCACAATTTTGGGTGCAGTTTTAGATTTACAGGTACACTGAACAGAGAGAACACAGTGCCTTATGCCCCTCAACACACCTGTTTCCTCACTCTGACAGCTGTATCGCTTTTTACCATCCTATAGTTTTGCCTTTTCCAAAATGACATGTGATTGGAAAGAGAATGCAGCCTTTCGGTCTGGTTTCTTGCACATAGCAATGCGCATGTGAAATCCTGCCCCCTCCACCCCCCCAAAATAAAGGCTCAACAAAGGCCAGAAAGAACTCAGAGTGTGGTGGGGCACCTACCTGGCATGCCGAAGGCCCCAGGTTCAATCTCCAGCGCCACATGGTCTCCAAGCACCAGGTAGTCCCCTCCCCCAGCCCTCCACCACATCACTGGCTGAGCACTGAAGCTTCAGGCCCTCACCTCCAAGCCAAGCATCACTGAGTATTGCCCTCAGCTGTGAGGCTCTCTTTAAAAAAAGAGAAGACACTCCCTAAACTGAGGCTAGTGATGTGGCTCCATGCCAAAGCATATGCTTCTCATGTAGGAAGCCCTAGGTTTGCTCTCCAGCACCCTGTGCTCAAACAAGCTTACCGTACTAGGAATACTGGAGAACTTTCTCAGCTTGGTAACCTTTTACCCTTTTGGTTTGGGGGCCACATCCAGGGGTGCCCAGGGCTTATTCCTGACTCTGCACTCAATCACTCATGGCAGCAATGGGGGACCATATCTGAGGCCAAAGATCGAACCCAAGTCGACTGCACACAGGTAAATACCTTGCCGCAGCTCTAAGAGAGGAGTGGGTGGGAGGGAGCTTAGGGTACTGGTGGGGTGAAGCAGACACTGGGATGGTGTGTGTGATGTGAGCGGTGCTGAGTTAGATCTGTCCCTGCCCATGTTTGAGGGAAGCTCTCTCGCTGGCCAGCTGGCTTGCTTGTGGAGAACACTGGGTATGTTGAGAATGATTACTTAGGCCCAGAGAGAGTGGGTTAGACACTTGTCCTGCATGCAGCCGACTCAGGTTCTATCCCTGGCACCACATGTGGTCCCCCAACCCTCCCAGGAGTCACCCCTGAGCACAGAGCCAAGAGTAAGTGCTGAGGGCCACTGGGTGTGGCCTCAAAATAAGAAAATTTGAAAACAGAATGTTACTGTCTCCCCCGTGTCTTCCTGTCTCTGTCTCTTGCTCTCAGTGACTCTATCACTATTACACATAAAAGAAGAGGCCAACTGTATGTCCCCCTGCTCCCAGCTCCCGGCTCCTGCTGCTGGAGGGCTGCGGTTTCTATTTTCATCTGTCTCTACAATTTGGGAGCTCTGTCCTGTGACCTCAGTGCTCCAGTGGATCTGAGAATGTCATTGATTTTTCAGTCAAGTTGTTTTTCTTGCCAGGGCAAGAGTAATGGCTTCGAAGCTTTTTCCATAGGAAGCTAAATAAGATCTTTCTTGTTTTTATGCTGGTTTCCCATGCTTTTTCTAAGTGTCTACAGGAGCAGTGCACTCATCAGTTGTAATTGAAGAAAACTGTTAACTTCATTTTTTAGAACCTAACTGGAGGGCTGGAATTTCTGAGAAAATAAGAACCACAGAACAGGGCATATGGCCCAGTGCTAATGCACAGGTGTTAGAGATAGGAGACTTGGGTTTGATCACATGCACACAACCACAAAAATGCCAGCATCTTGCCTCATCCCAACTATCGGCAGCCAAAGATTGTTTACATGACATATGACAATTGCATTCAGTGCTTCTAGTAATTAGCAGAATGCAAATTAAAGATGTGGGGCCAGGGGCTGGAGCCATAGCACAGCGGGTAGGGCATTTGCCTTGCACGCAGTTGGCCCGGGTTCGATTCCCAGCATCCCATATGGTCCCCTGAGCACCGCCAGGAGTAATTCCTGAGTGCAGAGCCAGGAGTAACCCCTGTGCATTGCCAGGTGTGACCCAAAAAGCAAAAAATAAAAATAAAGATGTGGGGCCAGATACTACAAAGGGTAGGTAGCTTGCCTTGCACGCAACTGGCCCCAGTTTCATCCGTGGCATCCCATGCGGTTCTCTAAGTAACACCAGGAGTAATTCCTGAGTGCAGAGCCAGGAGTAACCCTTGAGCACTGATGAGTGTGGCAGACAGGAAGAAAGGAAGGAAGGGAAGGAAAAGAGGAAAGGGGTGGGAAGAGGGGAGGAGAAGGGGCCTGGGTTGGCCTGTATAAGACCCTGAATTCCACCCCCCCTTTCACATGCCTTCCCCACTGAGCACCACTGACTGTTGCCCCAGTGATCCCCAAGTATCTCCATCAATGGCCCCTAAACAGTTTGCTAAAATATGGGCCAGATGGGGTGGGAGGGGGTGGGACGGATGATGGGGTCATCAGTGGAGAACGGGCACTGGTGGAGGGATAGATACTCAAGCTGTATATGACTGAAACATAAGCATGAGAATATGTAAACCTGTATCTGTACCCCCACAGTGATTCATTAATAAAAAATTAAAATTAATAAAAAATAAATAAAATAAAATATGGGCCAGAGAGTTAGTACAGGGCTTAAGGCTCTTTCCTTGAACCTGGCCAACTCCAGTTCAATCCCCAGCACCACATATGGTCCTCCAAGCACCTCCAGGACTGATTTCTGAGCACAGCCAAGAATAAACCCTGAGCACTGCTGGGTGTGGCCAAAAAAATTCGAAATCAATAACGGGCTATGTAGTGAGACCTGGTTTTGATCACTCTACTTTGATCACTCAAACCCTGCTTGGCATTTTTTAAACAAAAGAGAAGTTATAAAGGCCAAATGTCAAGTTGTAAGGAAATATGTTCCCTTTGGCATTGCTTATAATTCTATAAATGAAAACTGTGGAATCTGGCAGATGCTGACTGGAACCAATCAGATGAGTTTGACTCAGTAATTCCATTACTGGGATTTATTTCCCTAGATAGTAATTCAAGCAAGAACAGCCACATATACAAAGATGTGTTTTCCAGCATTATTTGTAATCGCAAAAATAACAAAAAAAAAAAAAAAGGTGAGTGGAATTCACATCCGAATGTAGCAAGTCCGGACCACAGCCCAGAGAATGTGAGGACCCTTAAGGCTCCTTTGCTCTGAGTCTCCCTCTAGCTCCCAGGCCCCAGCCACACTAGGAAATCAGTTTTCTGTTGACTCTGAGATCGTGCTGCTCCTTCTCTTAGGCACGTTGCAGAAGTCTGGGAGCACCCCGTGTAGCTTGCTCATTTGGGTGGGCCTGCTCTTAGGAGCCCTATCCACGAGCCCTGTTGTTGGGGCAATAAGAGTTTAAAGTCTAGAAACTGGAGAGACAATACAGCAAAGAAGGTACTTGGCCTTGTATGCAGCTGACCCAGGTTCAATCCCTGGCACTGTGCTTGGGCCCCTGAGCACCTGAGTACAAAATCAGGGGTGAGCCGGGTGAGCCCTGAACACCATAGGTATGGCCAAAAAAAAAATTTTTTTTTTTAATTCTAGGTCCAAGGAGATTGCTCAGAGGGCTGTAGTATGTGCTTCCCATGCCAAAGACCTGGGTTTGGTCGCCAGCATTGCATGATTCCCCTAACATTGCTGGGAGTAACCCGCAAGCATCACCAAGGTGGCCCTGGTGATCCCCGGTGTCACATCCTTGGACCCTAGCACTTAGCCCCTGGCCACGTTGGCCGGGTATTACTGGGAGTGGTCCCTGAATCCCTTGAGCACTTCTTGGGAAGCCCCCCACAAAAAAGCAAGATGCAAAACTTCAGGTTTTGCCTTACACATACTGTACTTTCAGTGTCTGTGTTTTAACAAGATCCCAGGTGACTCATTTAAGTTATGAGAGCGCCTGCAGGTTGCATGTATAGTTCCTCTAAAAATAGAAATTCGCTTCATTAGTCACTATTTCTAATGAAAACAGACTTTCTTTTCTCCACTGTGAGAGGCTGGCCTTTCTCCTCCCAATTCTTCCACTGGCACCAAGCACTGAGGCCTCCGTGGCAGCTGGCACACGCCAAGGACAGCATGCTGCCATGGCAACCACTTTCGTCAGGAGCTTCATCTCATCTCTGCATTTACAGCCTTCTCTCCTCAGTCCTGAAGCTGGGACATTTTTAATTTCAAAAGAACAGAAGATGGCTTGCGGTTGCTATGGTAACAACAGCATACTTCCTGACGGGCCTGAATAGCATCAAGGGAATGAGCCAAACACAAGGGATTTTAGCTCTATGGGGGGCGTCTGTGCACAGGCACCTTCCCCCTGGCCCTGAGGGGAGCCTGTGTATGCCACAGTCACCTCTGCTCAGGCTACCTGCCCTGATGTCTTCTAAGGGTCTTTGGCAGGATTCCAGGATCGATGATGAATGACACACTCAAAGACCCTTCAGTAAAATTGCTCCCTAGTGCTAGTGGCCTCTGTGTAAGTCTGTTCCAGGCACTATAACAGAACATCCCTGATGGGGCCAGGGGGGAGGATTAACAAGCAGGACATCCTCATCCCACAACTCAGGAAGCTGGTAGTCCAAGTTCAAGGTGGCTGTGAATCTGAGGCCTGTCCAGCCTGAGTATGGTCCTCTTGTCCCTGCAGCCTCACGTGTTATTCCCACAGGTGGGCATGCACCTGTCTGCATCAGCATCCTCTTCCCCATAAGGGTCCCCTAGTCAGCTTGGGTCAGGTGCCCCCTCACTGGCTCGTTTGTAACGAATCTGCTCTTCAAAGACCCTCTCTCCAAACACAGTCTCTTCAGCAGAAGCCGGTGTCTTGATTCAACCCTCTGTGAACCCCTGTGCTGGCCAGCTCAGGCCTCAAGCTGTGCAAGGGCTGAGGAGAAACCAGTGAGCCACCTTCAGTGTCACCGAGGCCAGGATCTACTACACCTTGAAAATTGGTGGCCTGCCCTTCGTTATCAGGCATGACCTGTGCTGGGGGCTGCTGGAGGCAGCGCCTGTGAGGCAGTGCCTGGTGCCCACCACAGTGCCTACCATGGTCCTAAGCTCTCACAGGCGTGTGCAGGGACATTAACCTCTGCCAGTCTCTGTGCCGGGCACCTCTGGACACACAACTCCATTCTGGTATGGGAGTCGTTCCTTCAACATAGGCTCTCATGGAGACATGCGAAAATAAACGTGTCCCTGCCCTCGGGGGGCTCCCATCCCCAATCGGGAGAGATGGACAAGGAACAAAAGGGGAAGCAGGAACCAGGGATGTGACTTATGATAAAGTATTCCCCCTGGCATCAAACAAAGGAAAGAAACTCCTTGTCTAAGGGCTGGGTTGTGTGTTAAGGAGGAAAACCAAAACCCAGTGAGAAGAAAGAGGCTTGATGGGCTGGGCAAGGCCCTCTGCAGCCCAGAAGATGGAGGGCCTTTTCTCTGAGAAGACATTGGGTCTAATCCTGAAGAAAGAGGGGCCCACCACAGGGAGACGCAGCAAGCACAGGGTCCCTCAAAAGAAGGTGCTAGAAAGTGAGGTATATCTTGAGAGCAGTAAGGTTTGAGCAGGAAAGAATCTCTTATGTTGGAGTGACAGTACCAAGGTTAAGGCACTTGCCTTGTTGGTTACTGACCTGGCCTTAATCCCCAGCACCACCACATTTGGTCATCCAGAACCACCAGGAGTGATCCCCAAGCACCACTGGTTGTGCCCTCACCAAAAAAAAAAAAAAAAAAAAAAAACATTCCTCTCCTCTCACTTCTCCCAGAGAGCTCTGGTCTTTGCCAGACTTTCAAGGGGTCATCTGCTTGCCCTGGCATAGGTGTCTTTAGGGTGCAGATGGCCCATAGAAGGGAGAAAACTGTGAGTGGAGGTGGAGTGGTGCCATCAGGGTTAGAGCCACCTGGTGGACCTGTGTCTTAGTCCACTCCACCGCTGAGTGTCTTGTCTCTGGTGAGTTTCCTTCTGTTGACCTAAAGATTCAGAAGTCATTTAAAAGACAACCTAGGGGGCTGGAGCGATAGCACAGTGGGTAGGGCATTTGCCTTGCATGTGGCCGACCCAGGTTCAATTCCCAGCATCCCATATGGTACCCCGAGCACTGCCAGGAGTAATTCCTGAGTGCAAAGCCTGGAGTAACCCCTGTGCATCGCCGGATGTGACCCAAAAAAAAGAAGAAAAAAAAAGGCAACCCATCCTCACCCCTGCAAAAAAAAGGGGGGAAGGGCAAACCCAGGAGCCAGAGAGCTAGTACAGAAGATAGGGTGCTTGCCTTGGATGTGGCCAACCCAGATTCAATCCCGGCATTTCATATGGTTGTCTGAGCATTTCCAAGAGTAATTCCTGAGCTCAGAGCCAGAAATAACCCCTAAGCATCACCAAATGTAGCCCAAAAACCTAAAAAAAAAAAAAAAAGCAAAACCATTTTATTTGGGATTAAGAAATAGCCATTCAGAGGGCATAGATTGGAGTAGAAAACCTAAAACATGGATTAAGAAACAGTACGAGATGCTGGTCTTACATACAGCTGACCTGGGTCCAATCCCCATATCCCATGTGGTCCCCTGAGACCTGCCTTGAGTGATCCCAGAGCACAGACCTGGGAGTAAGTCCTGAGTACTTGGGTGTAACACAAAAAGGGCGAAAATAGGAGATGAAAAAGAAAACCTAGGGGCCAGAGCAATAGTACAGTGGGTAGGGCATTTGCCTTGCATGCGGCTGACCTGGATTCAATCCCTGGCATCCCATATGGTGCCCCAAGCACCGCCAGGAGTAATTCCTGAGAGCAGAGCCAGGAGTAACCCCTGAGCATTGCCCAGAAAGGACAAAGAGATCTGTTGAATTTTTTGTTTTGTTTCTTGGTGTTTCTTTTTTTAATTTTTTATATGAAGAAAAGAGGAAGATGAGGTAAGTGGTTAAAGGGTCACTTCTTGTTTACAAGTATAAACCATTCTTAGCTTATGTAATTGCTTCCTGATTCCCTAGAAAGGATGAAAAGGGAACTAAAGGATTCTCTATCTAGATAAAAGTGCCTAATTATTCGTTCTCAACCAAGTGAAAGCCTAATAATTTCCTGAAATGATCGCTCTCAGTCCCATCCAAAGGCTCCTGGACCTGTCGAGAAGAGAGGTGGTCCAGTTCTCTGTCTTGGCTCCCAGGAGCCTTTACAGAAATGGCCCCACAGATGTCAACACCTCATCCCTGGGTGGCAGCACTTTATTACCAGACCTCATTGCAGGGAGAGGTGGTGCCCAAGGCTCCACAGGGAGGAGATGCCTGGGGCTCCACGTGGGGGCATCCTCAGGGTGCTCAGGTGTGAACTTTTCCCCTGGGATACTAATCAGTAGCCTTCCTGTGGTGTAAACGATAACTATGGGTTTCACGGCTTTTGATGAATTCCAATCCCAGAGTGGTCTTGGGGCCCCCAAAATCTACAGTTGGCATCAGAAGTGACATATTTTGCAGAACCATAGCAGAGACAGTGTAGCAAATGAGGGTGGAGTGGGGAGGGATATGGTGGGGCCATTAATGGGGGTTGGTCAAAGGACTGTACAGTTTAAAAAGCAAACCAAAAAAAGGCTTTTTGGGGGGGAGAAGGGAGGGGGGCTGGCAGCTGGAGCAATAACCCAGCGGGTAGGGCACGCGGCCAACCCAGGTTCAATTCCCAGCATCCCATATGGTCCCCTGAGCACCACCAGGAGAGATTCCTGAGTGCAGAGCCAGGAGTAACCCCTGTGCATCGCCGGGTGTGACCCAAAAAGCAAACAAAACAAAAAAAAAACGCTTTTTATATTGATTGAGGTACTGTGATTTACAATATTGTTAATGGCGGCTTCTCATGTATATAATTCCAATGCCACACCCACCACCAAGTACCCAGCCTCCCAATGCCCCTTCCCCTTCAAATTAGTTCTGTAGATCAGTTCTCCCATTGTGTTGCTTTTGGCCATTTGTTGCTACCTTGCTGTGTATTGTTTTGTTTTTTGGGGGGTGCCACACCTGGAAGTTCTCAGGGCTTACTCCTAGCTCTGCCAGCTTGCAGGGCTCAGGGGACCATGTGCATTTCTGGGGATCGAGCCCAGGTCAGCCATGTGCAAGTCAAGGGCCCTGTGCACCATCCTGGAGCTCCAGCTACCTTGCTTCGTGTCTAGCCCAGCATGCTAGAGAGATCATTCTGTCTCCCTTCCCTTCTGACTGCTCTCAGCATGATGGCCTCTAGCTCCATGCACGTTGCGGCACATTGCACAATTTTGTTCTTTCTTACTTGAGCTTCACAGCATTCCATTGTGTATATATAGCACAACTTCTTGATTCACTTACCTGTAGTTGGGCATTCGGGTTGATTTCATATCTTGGGTGTTATACTGAGCTCTGCAATGAACATAACTGTGGGTGTATTCTTTTATTATTTTTGTGTTTGAGGGTAGATGCCAGCTGTGTTTGGGGGTAGATGCCAAGAAGTGGTATCACTGGGTCACATAGTAGTTTTTTTGTTTGTGGGGGAAAGATTTGGGGGGGGGCACACCCAGCAGTGCTCAGAACTGGCTCTGCACTCAGGAATCACTCCTGGTGGGCTCAGGGGATCATATGGGATGCCGGGGATCAGACCCAGGCCAGCTGCTTGCAAGGTACTACCCATTGTACCTGTCTCTCCGTCCCTAGATAGTAATTCTGTTCCTGTTCTTGAAAGCTCTCCATATTGCTTCCCACAGACCTTGAACCAGAGGACATACCCATCAACCGTGCATGGGGGCTCCTTTCCCCCCACACCCCTCACCAACACTGGCTGTTTCCAGGCTTTTTGATATGTGCCATTCTCACTGGCATGAGATGATACCTCAAAGTTGTTTTTTTGTTTTTTAATTTTGTTTTGGGGTCACACCCAACGATACTCACACACCCATTACTCCTGGCTCTGCACTTAGGAATTATTTCTGGTGGTGCTTGTGGACCATATGGGGTGCTGGGGATTGAACCCTGGTTGTCCGTGTGCAAGGCAAACGTCCTTTCTGCTGCTCTATCACTCCAGACCCACCGCAGTGTTGTTTCTAATTTGCATTTCCCCAATTATGTGACAGTGAGTACTTTTTCATGTTTGTAAAGTGTCTTTTCATCTTCTTGTCCCATTTTTGGGTAGGGTTGTTGAATTTATTGTTGAATTTTGTGAGTACTTTGTAGATCTTGGATATTTGCCCTTTCTCTGATGTATTGTGTGCAAATATTTTCTCCCTTTCAGTCCGGCGTCTTTTTTTATAGCTTAAGTTTCTTTTGCTGTGCAGAAGGTTTGTAATTTGTTGTCCCATTTGTTAGTTTTTGTTTTTGTTGTCTCTGCCTCTGTGGTCAAGGATCCTGCCTTTTAGTCTGAGCAGTAACAGCCTTCTGGAGGCTTCTGAGGCTTCTGAGTGAGTAGGTGGGTGGTTGGGCTTGTTGTGAGTCTGTGAAGAATAGAGTTAAGGAGGCAAAGTGCGCTGCTGAGAGGCCACTTCAGCAATGGCAACAGTCTAGTGAAGAGATGAGAGTGGTCCAGGCCCAGTATGAGGCTGTGGAACAGGAGCCAGCAGCACTCAGACCTGGGCCTGGAGCCCGATGGGAAGGAGCTGCCTTCAGCTCTGGTCCATGGCAGAAGGAGACAATACCTCTCTGAGAGCAAGACTGCAGCTGGAGGGGCAGGAGACAGTTCACAGGTGAGGCCTTTGTCTTGCACAAAGCTAACTAGGTTGAGCCTTGGCACAACATAAGATCCCCTGAGTACCAACCAGGAGTGATCCCTGAGTCCTGCTGGGTGTGACTTAACACCACCTCCGCCCCATCACTACACACATACTCACAGATTTTCTACTCTCTCTCTCTCTCTCTCTCTCTCTCTCTCTCTCTGTCTCTCTCTCTCTCTCTCACTCTCTCTCTCACACACCACACACACACACACACACACACACACACACACACACACCATAAATCAAATGGCTATGCCTTGAGGTTGGGCATGTTGAGTTTGGGGCATGACATAGTCCTGTGAGGGAGATTCACAGTGGGCAGTTGCTGAGACTTCCTGGAACTTCTGGGAAGGGTCTGTCTCACTGAGGTCACACAGGGAGAATCAGGCTGCAGTGGTATCAGCAGCAGGGTCTTGGTGGGGAGGAAAAGGATGGGGGGCGGGAAGAGAAGAGACTTAAGGACGGAGCCCTAGAACCATCTCTGTGCAGAGATGGAGAGTTGCTGAGGGGTGTGAGCGGTAAAGAAGGAAGAATGGAATCCCCAGAAGTGAAGAAATTGCGCGGGTGGGCTAGAGCGATAATGCAGTGTAGTGGATATTTGCTTTGTATGTGGCCAATCGGGTTTGATCCCTGGCACCCATATATGGTCCCCTGAGCGCACCAGTAGTGACCCCTGAGGAATGAGCCCTGAACACTGCTGAGTGTGACCCAAACCCAAATAAGCAGAAGCATGCAGGCAACCAGCTCTGTGAAACGCGACTTGGACAGCGACACATATCTGACTGGCTCATGCAGTCTGGCTCTATGCAGTGTGGACACCTGGGAAGGAGGAGTCTCAGCAGCTACTCTTGAGCTGTCTTGCTCCAGAGCACTGCAGAGAGGCCGGGGCACCACCACGGATGTGTGGAGATGACATGTCCAGAGGACACCCCAGTTAAAGACATTATGAAGGCAAGGCCAAAAGTCTGAAACGAGCCTGCAGCATGTGTGGGGTCGACACACGGGGGGCACACAGTGCCATGGAGAACACGTGTTGTTCCTGGTGGTGGGGCTGGCTGGACACTGCAGGTGGGAACAAGAGGAATGTCCGTGCGTTCAATAAGGTAGAACACGGGGCTAGCTGAGGGGGAGGCTGGGAGGAGGCAGGGATGACCTTCCAGGACAGGAGGAGCGGAAACAGACAGGAGAGGTAGAGCTGGAGAGGGCTGCTAGGGGGACCCCACTGTCCAAGAAGTTAATGGCGTCAAGGTGGAGCAGAGCTGAGTGACCATGTTTATCCAGGACACGTGTGGATGTGTGAGGAAGAGAGGAGGCATGCACAGGAAGCAAGAGACTGCCCTCAGGGGGGTGGCGGGGACAAGCTTGGTGCGGCTTTAAGCACAGTGAAGGTGGCTGATGCTGGGATGCTCGTGAAGGAGGGAGATAAGAAAGCAGAGTCTAGGGATTCCCAGAGCTGCTTGAGATTGGGGGTGGGAGGGATGTGGAAGGGAATGGGGTACGGCGATGGGAGCCAGTGCTGGTGGCAGACTGCAGGCCACAACTTACAGGGGCCTTGTGTGGTCTCTGAGCCTGGTACAAGATGTCATTCACAAAGCTAAAATAGACGAGCCAGAGAGATGGCACAAAGGGTAGGGGCCTCGGGACTGGAGCAACAGCGTAGTGGGTAGGGCATTTGCCTTGCACGTGGCCGACCCAGGTTCGATTCCCAGCATCCCATATGGTCCCCTGAGCACTGCCAGGAGTGATTCCTGAGTGCAAAGCCAGGAGTACCCCCTGTGCTTTGCCAGGTGTGATCCAAAAAAAAAAAAAAAGGGTAGGGGCCTTGGCTTTGCATCAGTCCCCACCACATGGTGCCCAGGGCACTGCTGGGAGTACTCCCGAGCACTTGGTGGGTGTGGGGTAGGGAGGAGATAGTGAAAAAGAACAGAAATCTGAGGACATTGAACATAATGAGTATTTTTTTCTTTTTTTTTTAATATTTTTTTTGTACTTTTTTTTTTTTTTTTTTTTTTTTGCTTTTTGGGTCACACCCAGCGATGCTCAGGGGTTACTCCTGGCTTTGCACTCAGGAATTACTCCTGGCGGTGCTTGGGGGACCATATAGGATGCCGGGGATCAAACCCGGGTCGGCCGTGTGCAAGGCAAACGTCCTACCCGCTGTGCTATCACTCCGGCCCTGAGTATGGTTTTTCTCTGTTTGGGGGCCATACCTGGGAATGCTCATGGCGCTGAGCTCAGGAATTACTCCTGGTGGTCTCAGATCATATAGGATGCTGGGGGGTCTAACCCGGTCAGCCATATGCAAGATGAATGCCCCACCCGCTGTACTATCACTCTGGCCCAAGAGTATACATTATTAAAACACTTCCTCTCATGTATGAGAAAAATGTAAATGTATTTTTTTAATACAGGGGCCACTCCCCAGCGGCTCTAGGAACCTGGGTCCCCTCACAGCAATGCCCTGCTGGTGGTGTGGGCCTGAGGGTTCAGTGGGGTGGGACATTCCAGGCCAGGGATTGAACTCAGGGCCTTGCACATGTCACCAAAGCTATTTCACAGCCTTATATCAAAGGTATTATTTTGCAATTTTTCACTGTGGCCAAATTTGTTACCAAAATATTCCCATTCTGAGTGTAGAATTCAGTGTATCAATTACAAGCATTTTGTTGGACAATTATGACCACTAGTCCCAATTTCTTTTCTTTCCCTCAAACAGAAATTGTATTTTCAATGTGGAAAACATTTGAAAACAAAACTTCAAATGTGTTTTTTAGGGCTGGAGACAGAGTACAGGTGTTAAAACATTTGCCTTGCATTCAGCAGACACCACTTCGATCCAAGGCACAAATATGAACCTCTGCATTGCCATGAGTGACCCCCAAGCACAGAACCCTGTGCACTACTGGGTATGGCCAACCCCCTTCCTATTGTCCCCCCCCCACATACACACACACACACAAAGGAAATAGAGCAAAAAACCAAGTGTTAAACTGCTACACACAGCTATTGAAGATGTTGCTGAATATTATGCAGCTACTTAAGATATCTACTAAAAATCACAGAAACAAAAAAATATCCTGTCAAAACTAGGATTTTTTTTCAACAGAGGAGCCTGAGGAAATATCTTTACAATAGCAAAAGAAGCAAATTTAACATAAAGGAATCTTGAAAAAATAGCCATGTGGATCTTGGAGACCTGATTGTCACTAACCCCGATCTAAAAAATAAGCATCTTCACAGCCACTTGGTAACAAGATCTATGCAAGCTGGGAATTGGAGACATGAAGAAGAGAGACAAAGTTCTGAGAATCTTTGCACCTAAGGAACAGAGATGCTCCACAGAGATCTGGAAAGATACACTGGGCTCCAAACCCTGGTCTTATAAAGAATGCTACTATGTATACAAATGTGTATGAGAAGACACATGTAATGGTAACAATGTTCTTTGTGATCACAGGCAGTGATAATGTTGGTTACTCCTCCTCCTGTGTTCCAGACCATGCATTACAGGAGATGGAACCCAGGATTACCGTGTACAAAGCATGTACTTTGGCCTATTTCTCCAGGCCCCAACTGTGATTTTTTAAAATCACATGATGATAATAAAAGAATATGGAGGGCTTTGAGGAAGCTGATTGCGATAAGCTGCAGGAGATTGGATAATGAGATACAGAGAGATGGAAGGAACTTGGATTTGATTGATGGTTTGGCAAGAAGGCAAGCTGCCTTATAAAGATACTGTAATACTATTGAATGAGCTTCCAGTACCCGAACAGGACAACTGGGGTACCACAGAATAAATTAAACAAGAAATGAAATAGACCTAGCCTTACAGTACCTCCACCAAAATGTTCCCCTCAGAGGTAACTAAAATCTTTACTCCATTTCCTCGCTATCTGGTTGTGGGCCAGAGCGATAGTACAGCCGGTAGAGTGCTTGCCTTTTACACGGCAGACCACCAGCATTCCATATGGTTACCGTAACCCACCAGGAGTGATCCCTGAGCATGGCTGACCATGGCCCCCAAACCAAAAGTAAATAAAATTAAAATACATGGGTCGAGACTGAAGAGATAGTGCAGTGGGTAGGTCCTTTGCCTTGAACGCCGCTGACCCGGATTCAATCCCCTGCACCTTATATGATTCCCCCGAGCACCTCCAGGATTAATTCCTGAGTACAGAGCCAAGAGTAACCACACATGCACACATACAAAAAAGGTCCAAAAATGGGGGGTGGGGGGTGGGGGGAGATCTATAGAGAAATGGTATGATACCGAAGAAATAATGATCAGAGAAGGCGAGGTGTTGCAAATCAGGGGTGGTGTCAAGGTTGCTCTCAGGCTGGGGTTAGGGGGTTCTGAAGATTTGGGGGCCAGATGAGGGTCCGAAGGTTCCGGTGGAGGGGCTTTCAGAGATCAGCGACGTTGTCAGAGGAAACGCGCGTGGGACATCGGCCACTCTGCGGACTCAGCCCAGAAGGGTCGGGTTAAGGAAATCCGGGTCCTCAGCACCCCCGGCACGCGGTCCGAGAGAGCTGACGGCCCTGCCTGAGGGGCGCCGAGCCCACCGGCCTCGGAGAGCTCAGGCCTGCCCCCTCCCGACGCCCCAGGCGGCGCCAGCCTGCGCCTGCGCGGGGCCCTTTCCACGGAGCCCACCCAGAACCCCGCCCCGGGCTCCGCCCCGCCCGCTGAGCCCCGGGTCCTGACAGGCTGAGTCCCAGGCCGCGCTCTTGCGCTGGCCAATGGGAGCGCAGCGCGCCCCGCGGCACGTGCGGCCCCGCCCGCCCGCCCGGGAGCCGGCGGCCGGGCCTCGGGGCGCGGACTCGGCGGGGCGGCGGCGCGCGGGGCGGGGCGGGGGCGGGGAGCGGGCGGGGCGGCGCGGTGATTGGGCCGCGCTGCGTGCCGAGGCCGTTAACGGCAGCGCGGCCGGGCCCCGGCTCCAAAACAAAGGGCAGGCGGCCCGCGGGGCGGCGGCGGGGGGATGCCGCGTGCCCTGCCGAGGCGCCAACGGCCGCAGCGCGTCCCGGGCCGTGCGGGGGCCGCCTGAGAGCCGAGCCCGCGCCGACCGAGCTCAGGGCCGGATGGGCGCTGCGGGCCGGGGCGCGGACCGCCGAGCGGCCGTGAGTACAGGTGGGCCTCGACCTGTGGCGCGGGTGGCTCCTTGGGGGCGACCCCGGGAGCCGCGGCTGCGGGCAGTGCCCGGGCCGCACCTGTTGGGCGTCGGGGCCAGCGGGCGGGGCTCGAGGGGGCCGGACCTGTAGGTGTTTTCCTTCCGATTTGGTTCTTTGATTAGTTGCTATTTGGCTCAGCGCGTTTTCTAGAGCGAACCACGAAGTCTGGTCCTTTTGGTTTCCTCGCCCACCCCACCCCTTCCCCGGCCCTGTGCCCCTTTTTATCCTCCCCCGCTCCCGATCCTAGCCATGAAACATTTTACCGAGCAGGAACTAGACGTCTGACGATGCTCCCACACACACTTTTTTTTTTTTTTTTTAAGAAAAAAAGGAGGGAAAATGAATGGGGGAGGGTCGCGATTAGGAAGGGCAATTAAAACCGGGACGTCTCCTAGTTAAGTGCTAGAAGGGAGTAAGGTTTCGGGTCTCCCTATAAAGGGTTGGCCTAAAAGGAATTGTTCTTATTAGTTTACCACTTGTGGCACTTAGTCGTTATTTGAGCAGAGCTAGCCCAAAACAAAAACCCAAACCCACCAAAGCCATCAGCTTCCTAAATCTGCTAAGTAGGGCCTCACCTTCAGGCCTGCCTCTGATTAGTATCTTTGATGTCCCAGTTAGGGGCTGGGGTTCATATCAGATAGTGAATCTGCAGGGACACAGCTCCCTGTTTTTCTTTCTTTCTCTCTTTTTTAAAATGTGGCCTTGCATTGCTTATATCTACTGCAAATGTTCCCTCCCTGCCCTGTCATTTCCGTTGTAAGAATGTTCTCTTTCCCTCCCACTCTCCAAAATGCTCACCGCCCCTCACCTTTTAAGTGGCTCCACCTGAGCTTCGTCCCCCTCCCCACCCCTGCCACCTATGCTTCCCTCCAGCCTCTGCCCCATCTGGCAGCCACAAAACCTATTTGTGGAACTCCATCCCTGATCTGGAGGCTTGATCCCAGGGCTCAACCCTAGTGTAGTTGCGCCTTAAGTCCCACAGTGGTTCCTCCTAGCAGTGCCAAGCAGTGTGGGCTCCTGGAGAACGTTGGTGCCTTGTCTGAAGAATGCCAGTGCTTGGGATCTGAATGACAGTACTGTGGGTAAGGCACTTGCCTTGCACGTGGCCAGCCCAGGTTTGATGCTTCTCATATGGTCCCCCTTACCCGGCCTGGAGTGATTGCTGAGCACAGAGCCAAGAGTAAGTCCTTAGCACTGCTGGGAGTGGAAACAAAAAGAATGCCAAGGCTCAGGACCCCCTACCCAGTCCCCATACTCCTTCCCCTAGTGTCTCACAGTGTTGATGTACCTGTGAGAGTGAGTCTGTGAAGAATAGAGTTAAGGAGGCATAGTGTGCAGCTGAGAGACCACTCCAACGATGGCAACAATCCAGGGAAGGCATGTGAGAGGTCCGGGCCCTTCTGAAGGGCCAGGAGGAAGGCGGTCATACTCAGGCTTGTAGCATAGGGTCTGGTGATACACACCTCAAAAAAGAAAAAAAAAAAGAAAGATGGAGTGATCTTAAGCCTGATTAAGCATAGCCTTTCTTCTCTGTGAGGGCATCCCTTTGAAATGACTTGAAATTGACATGGGAACTGTGAAGACCCCCATAGACAACACTTGTACAGCCCCTGGATTGTATGACAATCCTGTCCTGGATTGCCACAGCACCTTTGCCACTGTGATGCTGACCTAGGTGCAGTTCTTGTAACTAAATTCCAGGCACTGAATTTTTTTTTTTGAGGGGGGGAGATGAGGGGCGCATACCCAGCTCTGAACTCAGGATTTACTCTGGGCAGGGCTCAGGGGTGGTGACAGGGGTGAAACTTGGGTCAGCCATAGGCAAGGCAAGTGTCTTCAGTCCTGTACTGTCTCCCCTGCCCTGTAAAGCTCTTTATGTTGAGAGCAGATTGTTCCATTTCCTGGCCCGACATTTCTGTATTTTTATTGGGCCACATCCCCAGCAGCCCTGGCTGAAGAGATTGCTGGGCACAGAGTCACGAGTAAGTCCAGTGCCCAGAGAGCCCTGGGCAACCCCACATTGTGGTGCTGGTCTGACGATGCTGCTTGAGCCCAGTGGTGCTTGGGGGCACCCAGGGGAAGTAGGGGGAACACTGTGTGGTACCAGGCTTCTTGTATGCCAGGGTGGTTCTCCTTGGCCCTTTATGTATTTTTGTTCCTGGAAGACAGATAAATAGAAAATATTTCAAACCGGAAAAATAGAATTTTTCTTTAAATAGATTTTTTTTTAAATTTGAGATTCATTTGGTTCAAAAATTTTTAGAAACTTAGAATCTAATCCATGAAACCTCTAAGAAGTGGGGGTCGGAGATGAAATTGAGTAAAACTTGGGGGGAATCTGTGAACACAAGCCATGGAGGGCTGAGGGGCCTGGGGAGGGCAACGTGGAGGACTGGGCAGAGATGCCACCAGGGCACTGCTGAGAGCGGAAAGAAACCTTGGGTCCACACTGTCATCCACACCCAGACGGGACCCCCCACTACGGTACCTTCAGAGCCTCAGAGCCAGGAGCCGGAGTCTGAGTGCTTGTGACGGGGTTGAGGGAATCGCTGAGGTCAGCCTGTGAATGGGGACAGAACCTCTCAGGATCCTGTGGATGGCCAGTTCGTCGTTTGGACAAGAGAAGGTGTGGGCTGAGCAGAGCCTGCTCCCTACCCAGGGTGCACACCCCACTGAGCACTGGTGTGGGCACACCACCCCCCTACCCCTCTTTTCCTCCGAGTCTCTACAGAGGGCCTGGAGTGTTTGTCTTCCTCAGCGTGGGATCAGTAACATTGCTTTAGGATTTGCAAGCTCTTCTTCATCCCTGAGAGAGGGGTGCTGTCCTGCCCTGTGCTTCGCCAGCAGCATGGCATGGCCCAGGCAGGGGCTGTGGGAAGCTTCATTCTGTGGGGTGGGGGCGGGGGCTGAAAAGCACAGGTTGCAGGTTCTTAGGAAAGAGCATTATTCATGGGCCTGTGGGAGGCGGTGGAGGCGAGGTGGAGGCTGGGCAGCACCTGGGACACAGGCAAGGAAGGAGCCTGGTGCCTGTGGTCCCTCGAGAGGCCGGGCCTGGTGGGCAAGCACAGGGCACCAAGTGGTGTGGTAGGCAGCTGTTCCCCCTCACCGGCCACAGTGCTCAGGGGCCACAGATCTGCAGGGTGGGGAACAGCTTTTCATCCTGCAGCCACAGAAGGAGTAAGAGAGAGAGAGAGAGAGAGTGCGCGCGCACGCAAAGAAGGCTGGTGCTACCATAGGCATTGCCCTTCTAGATCTTTCCATGCCTGGCACATTCACCTGTTGGGTGTGCATGTGCATTTGGATGGTCAGTACAGACGTACAGAAAAACTTACAGGAGGAAGGCCCTCCCCTGTCTTCCTGTCTGCTGTTGGGGCCCAGGGTGGAACTGAGGACTCACATTCACCAGTGTCTTGACCAGTCTCGTGGTTGGACTTGAGAAAGCTTCTTGTGTGGCCATCACAGCTTAGTCATGTCTCAGGTAAAGTCAGGCCAGACCATCTCCCGGGTTGGCCTCTTCCAGGACAAGGGCCCCAAGCATTGACTGTTGTCACCAAATGCCATGTCGCAGTGGACACTTGCCAGAGGTGGCACCAGCGTTTTGCTCACCTCGGCAAGGCTGTGAGGTGGCTCTCAGTGTGCCCCTAGTTTGCCTCTGTGAGAAACGGGCTCGCATCTGTTCCCCACACTGCAGGCACAGTAGCCCGCTTGTGAACTTTGACTTTAATGCTTTAAAAATGGTTTTTCTCAGGGTAGGGTGTTGGAGCCACACCCGACAGTGTTCAGGGGTTACTCCTAGCTCTGTGCTCAGGGATCATTCCTGGTGATGCTCAGGAGACCCTGGGGTGCTGGGAAGTGAAGCTGGGTCAGCTGTGTGGCAAGGCAGGTGCCTTTACCTGGGTGGTATCTCTCCAGCCCGCCTCTGGCACAGACTCCAGCCCCCACAGGACTGGCTGTGCCCCCTTGGCAGGTGGGTTGGTGTCTTGGAGCTCCTGTTTCCCTGACCTCCAGGTGCCAGTCACTTCCGTGCATCTGTGAGGACTGCTGAGCAGTTTCCTTGCGCCACCCCTGCCCACAGTGCACCCCCTGTCTGCGGGGCTTTCCCCCCCACCAGCAGACCCCACTCACAGGGTCACCTGTGAGCTCACTGCTCTGCTGCTGATTCCACCCTTCCGGAGGGCTTGGGAGCCGGGTGGGATTTTACCTGCGGAGGTAAGGCTGCGAGGCAGGGGCGACCTCCAGTGACCCCCAAGTGCCGCGCTGTCATGTGTGGGGTTTATTTCTCAGATGTGTTTGTCTTTAGAAGTATGGCAACAGCGCCATATGGACATGGGCCTGATTCACATGCTCTTAAAATAATCACACGTACTTATTTTAGAGGAGAAACTTCTGGAATCCAGAATATTGTTTTTGTACTGAAGCATTACCTCATCCCGATATCTATTTGTGGGTGGTAGCTGCCCCGCACCCCGGGAACATGACGCCCTGCGGGGGGCATCTGCTCCAGAGACACCGGCTCTTACCTTGCTCACTACGGTCATGTTGGCTCTGTGAGACCGTCCTTGCAGGCTAGGATGCCCCCAGCCCCACGGGGTCTGCAGGAGTCCCTGGGACGGCAGTGACAGGCCTGGTCAGATCCGTCTGGAGGTGTATCCCCACTGCGAGTGCTGAGATGGGCACCTTGGTCAAGGGTGGCCTGGCGTGGATGGACATTTCGTCAAGGATGGACACTCACAGCGAGGTGTCCAGTACAGGCAGATATGGGCAGCCCTGAGAACTTCAGAACCAACAGGAAACCTGGGCAAGCAGCCACTTTGCTTGTTCATCATCGTGGGGTCCACAGCCAGCACTGCTGGGGGGTCCTGCAGCGCAGGGAGCCCACCGCGTGCTTCACACATGCCGACCTGTGCTCCTGCCTTCATGCCCCGCTGGCCCGTGGTGCCCCCTTGCCCGTTCTGATGACAACACAGAGTGGCGTCTCATTCAGAAACTGCGGCTCAGAGTAGGGCTGACCCTGCAGTGATCTCTTGGGTCTGCAGGAGTGTCCCCCACGAAGGGGGTCTCTGAGCCTCTGCTGCTCTGAAGTCAAACTGCAGTGTGGTATTTATTATCCAATAAGAGAAACACCGGGGGGAGGGGGTGGCAGAGAGATGGTACAGTAGGGCACTGCTTTGTACGTGGCCAACCTGGGTTCGATCCCCGTCATTCCATATGGTACCCTGACCACTGTCAGGAGTGAGTCCTGAGCATTGCTGGGTATGGCCCCAAAATCAAAGAGAGAGAGAGATAGAAATTCAGAAATGTCAGAGCAGACTCCACAGAGCTCAACTTCCTTCCTTGAAACTGTCATTATTAAAGGATCCAGGCACCAGGGAACAGAGCATGTGCAGGGCAAGGAGACAGCTGGGGCGGGCATAGGGGGAGGGTCCCGAGGGACACTTGGCTCTGTGAGCACAGGGAGAATGTTGAGCTTCTCAAAGAGGGGAAGTGCCAGAGTGATAATACAGTGCAAAGAGCAGTAGCCTTACCTGTGGCTGATCTTGGTTCAATCCCTGGCACACCCATATGGTCCCCTGAGCCCCGCCAGGGGGGATTCCTGAGTGCAGATCCCTGAGCATCAACAGGTCTCCAAGTCCCAAAGTCCCCCACTTCAAGTTTAATGAAAACTTTAGGGGCTGGGGAGATAGTACAGTGGTCCCCAAAGCACTGCCAGAATTAATATTCCTGAGGCAGAGCCGGGAGTAACCCTGAGCATAGCCAGGTGTGACTCAAACCCCCCAAAAAATAAACTTGTGTCAAAGAGGGAAGAATGCCAGGGTTGAACTTGTAAGCAGTTTGGTCGACTAGGGCAACAGACAACATCTGACAAGCTAGACAGGAGAGATTGTGCCGGGGGCACTGCACAGGGTCCCCTCAGCACTGCCTGGTGTGGGCCCCCCAAAAAAACTAGACTGTGATTTGGGTTCAGTGTGATACCCTTTATTCTAAAGAAAGCCAGGGGGAAATTCAGGATTGGCATCTGGCTAGATAGCTAGGGCTGGGGTGGCGGATCACCGCTGGGCATACTGAATGCAGTCAGACTGCTTTACCACTGGCAGCGGAGACCCAACACGGGGAAGGAAGCAGGCTTCCTTTTATTTATTTATTTTTTCAAAGTTTTTATTGAAACTTACTTAGATGTGAGGGGAGAGGAAGAGAGGAAGTACATGTTCGGGAGAGAACACGGACTTCTCGGGAGCAGTAAAAGCAAGCAGAGAGACAGACACGCGAGGTCCGTGTTCAGGGGAGACTGTGGTGGGGGAGCAGGCCACCAGGCTTCCTCGGCCCGAGCCGGTGTCCCGCGGTGGCCTTCTGTGTCGGGCGGTGGGAGTTACTCCTCCTCGTGTCAGGTATGAAGTAAGACCTGGTTTGGTTTTCCTCCTGTAGGTACCCAGTCGTGCGGGTCCCTCTGGGGCGGGTCTGAGCTTTCCCCGTGAGCTGCACCGGTTGCTGGGGCTCCCTCTCCTCGCGCTGCGGGTGTTGCTGTCCTGAGCCAGGCCCACTCGGGCTGTGACAATCATGGAGAGGGACAGCACATGCTTGCCAGCGGACTCCGGGTGAGTCGCTGCCCCCGTCTCCCTCCCCACGAGCATGCGGACCTCTTCTGGCCTTGGGCATGAAGGCTTGTAGGACATGTCGCCCTGAGAATGACACCGTGACAGTGAGGGGCTTGGGGACCCCCTCAACTGGCGAGGGTGGGGGAGCAGAGACGAAAGTCACTCTCTGACCTGCCTCTCCCCTTCCTTCTTCCGTCACACAGGCCAGAAAACTCTCCTGGCCACGGCCTTCCTGTCCCTGGGGGTGGGAATGTGTCTTGTGAGGTGGGTGTGTGTGGGGGGGCGGGGGCTGGGCCATGCCTTGTTGTGCTTAGTGGCTATTCCTGATCCTGTGCTCCAGGGTCACTCCTGGACTCCTGGAGGTGCTTGGGGGATCATATGTGGTGCTGGGGATTGAACGAGACTCAGCAGCTTGCAATGCCATTGCCCCCACCCTCTGTACTCTGTCCAGCCCAGGAAGACACTGTTTTTGTTGTTTTTGCACCACTAGGAAGTGTTCAGGGGTCACTCCTGGTGGTGCTCAGGGGACTATATGGGATGCTGAGGATGGAACCCAGGCCATCCATGTACAAGGCCAGTACCTTCCCCGTTCTCTGTCAGCCTAGGGGGACACTCTTCGCACAGAGATGGGACTTGGGGGCCTCAGAAGCTGTCAGCAAACCCTGACAGTCTCAGCCTTGTCTTCTCCAAGTTATTATTCCTCACTGCCCTGGCCTCACCTGTTGTCTGTCAACTGTTCACACCTGCAAACCTTTGCCTACCCAGTATAAAAGCGTCCTGCTCTGATCTCTCCTTCAGTTCCTCACTCTCCTGGGAGGGCTTCCAGCCACTGTAAACTTGAGTGAAGTTGGTTTGCTTTTCTCCTGCTCATCTTGGGTTACCTAAAGTTTAGATCCAGCCAGGAGATTCTCCATAAGGAGAGTCAAGCAAAATGTTTCATTCTTCTGCAGACACAGGACATTTTATTAGGGTGTTGAGGGGGGCAGGTAGTGGTGATTGCTGCTGTGATGCTGGGGGCCGATGGGCCATACACCTGAGCCATGTTCAGTGGCCAGAGGCTGCTGGAGGTCATGCCTAGGCCTCATATGAGCACAGCATGTGCTGCCACCGAATCCGTCCCGGCCCTTACATTTCAGTCATGAATGTAAGGGTCTGGCTCCTGGCATGGCTGCACACATACACCTTTCTGGATTCTTACTTGAATAGCATTTCATTTAAAAATTACTGGGGCTGGAGCGATAGCACAGCGGGTAGGGCATTTGCCTTGCACGCAGCCGACCTGGGTTAGATTCCCAGCATCCCATAGGGTCCCCTGAGCCAGGAGTAATTCCTGAGTGCATGAGCCAGAAGTGACCCCTAAGCATCGCTAGGTGTGACCCAAAAAGAAAAAATAAATAAATAAATAAATAATAAAAAATTACTTTCAGGGGCCGAAGTGTAGGTGATTTGCCTTGCATGGGACCAACCCGGCTTCTGTTCCTAGAACTTCATGATGCCAGGCATGATCCCTGAGCACAGAGCCAGGAATAAGCTGTGAACACTGCCAGGTGTGACCCCAAAGCAACAATTTATTTTTCAGGTGGGACAGTACTTGCCTACTTGAAGGCCTGATTTGACCCCAAGCACTGTGTGGTCCTCTGAGCACCACTAGATCCTAGCACCCAACTGTCAGCAGCATAGAACCAGCCCAAGCATCACTGGGGATGGTCCCTTTAAAAGACCACTCGGGAGTGCTGCTCACAGCTGTCTCCCTTCTTCCCCCTTGGCCTGAGTTTTGTTTTGTATTGTTTTGGGGCCATCTCTGGTGGTAACAGGGCTGACTCCTGGTTCTGTGCTCAGGGATCACCCCTGGCGGAGCTCAGAGGACCATGTGTGGTACCCAGGTCCGGCGCAAGCAGGCCAGCACTTTATCTGCTGTGGCAGCACTCTGGCCCCTGCCCTCAATTTTGTGCCTTCTTTGTGAAGGTGTTTCCTTTCGTTGGTTTATCCTCAGAGACTGTATCCATCAGATACTGCTAGTGCGTGAGGCTGTTTTCCCTGGGATCTGTTCCATCCCTTTGCAGCAGTCATGGGGACTGGGGGGAGGGTGGCACACAGATTCACCAGTGCTCTCTGGGGCTATACTCATGCTCACATCATGACATCCCAAGGCTTGTCAGCGCCCTCGTTGAGGTGCTTGCACACACCTCGCCATGCAGCAGAGCCGCCCACTAGGAAGGCACTGAAGGTTCCAGACAGCAGAGCGTGGGACTGGAAGATCCAACTTGTGGCCGCCCACCTTCAGGCACTTTAGTGATTGCTGAATCTTCCTTTGCCCTCCCTTGTAATCTTCATGTCTCATTTTTCTGGCCTCGCGGAGACCAGCAGTGCTCAGGGCCTTTTCCTGGCTCTGTGCTCAGGGATCTCTCCTGGAAGTGCTCAGGGTCTAGATCGGGTGCTGGGGATCAAGCCCCGGTCAGTGTGTGCCAGTGCCTTCCCCGCTGTGTTCTCGCTCCAGCCCGTGGCCATCTTTATTCGCCAGTTCTCTCCTTTAAAGTTGAGATTTAAGTCTGCTGCTGTTTTTCTTCTGAATAAAGCCTGTCCTTAAACTTAGATGGTTTTTGTTTCGTTTTGTTTTTTTCGCTCAGGTCAAACTTTTTGGTTGTCTAAAAATGCCTTTCGGGAGGGGCGGGGGTTACTTTCAGTGATGCTCTGGGGTTGTTACTCAGGGATAACTTCTGCTGGTCTCGGGGCACATACAGGATGCAAGGGATGGAACCTGGATAAGGCAAACACCCTACCACTCTCCTATCTTTCTGGTCCCATGAAAATGTTATTTTCTGCTCTCACTGGATGTGGAACTCTAGTTTTCATTCAGAACCTGGAGGTACCTTTTCCTAGTGCCTTCGAGTTTCATTCTTTGGAGACGTTTGTTCTATCAAAACAAACTTGTCCCCTTCTTGTGACTTGGGGTTTTTTTCTGGGTGTGTTGCGTTTTGTTGGGGGGCCATCACCAGCAGTGCTCGCAGTTCACTCCTGACTGCTTAGGGATCATAGAGCCTGGTGGGATGCTGGCGCTAGAATCCGGTTCACTGCACGCCAGGCAGGCACCTGCCCTACTGCATTCTCTCTCTGACACCAAGAGTTTGTTTTTTAAAATCTATTCTAGGAGCTGGAGCAATAGCACAGCGGGTAGGGCGTTTGCCTTGCACGCGGCCGACCCAGGTTCGATTCCCAGCATTCATATCGTCCTCCAGCACTGCCAGGAGTAATTTCTGAGTGCAGAGCCAGGAGTAACCCCTGAGCATCACCGGGTGTGACCCAAAAAGCAAAATAAATAAATAAATAGATAAATAAATAAAAGGAGGCCTTAGTGCAGCTTTTTAAAAAGTTTCTTGGCATTGCATAAGGTACAAAATATATTTGGTCAAATGTTCTTCTAAACTTAATTTATCTGTGAAAGTCATTCACCTGCAATTCCCAGCTAAACTTAGGATAGTTATGGGGCCGGAGTTGACATGACAGTGGGTCAGGCCTAGCCTTGCATGCGGTCGGCCAGTTTGGATCCCCAGCACCCATGCCTGCGAGGAGTAATCCATCCATGAGTACAGAGCCAGGAGGAAGTCCTGAGCATTGCCAGGCGTGGCCCCAAAACAAGGTTAAACAGTGATCAAGTATGAGATGAGCCAAATAAATAGTAGAGTGGGCAGGGAACTTACCTTTCATCAGGCTGACCCGGTTCAGTCCCTCGCACCATATAAGGTCCCTCAAGCCCCATCAGGAGTTGATCCCTGACCACTGCTGGGTGAGACCCAGAAACCAAAAGTATGTAGCATTGGGTTTTTTTTTTTTGGTTTTTGGGTCACACCCAGCAATACACAGGGGTTACTCCTGGCTCTTCACTCAGGAATTACCCCTGGCGGTGCTCAGGGGACCATATGGGATGCTGGGATTAGAACCCGGGTCGGCCGCTTGCAAGGCAAACGCCCTACCCGCTGTGCTATTGCTCCAGCCCCCACGTTCTTTTTTTTTTTTTGCTTTTTTTTTGGGGGGGTCACACCCAGCAATGCACAGGGGTTACTCCTGGCTCTGCACTCAGGAATTACTCCTGGCGGTGCTCAGGGGACCATATGGGATGCTGGGATTTGAACCCGGGTCGGCCACGTGCAAGGCAAACGCCCTACCCACTGTGCTATCACTCCAGCCCCCCGTTCTTTTTTTTTTTTTTACAAAGCTAAGTGTGGTGCCAGGGCCTAACCCAGGGCCTTTTGTCCCTGTCTCCCCCTGCCCCCTACTCATAGCCCTGTTCACCGGAGACCATTGATGGGTGGCCCCTCACCACAGCTCACTGATTGGTCTTCATTTGCCAACAGGTTGTGACGCCACTGTCTTGTCCCTGCCGTGTGGAGGGTGACACCGCTGTTTTGTCCCCACTGTGCGCACAGGGCTGCACGCCCTCCGACGACAACGGTGCTTGCGTGCATCCAGTGCTGTTTTGGTCCAAGGGCCCAGCAGAGCTACCCTGCGCCCAGCGCCAGCCAAGGGCTGAGTGTGGAGGGCACCGCCGAGATGGTGAAGTTGACCAAATCCAAAACGTTCCAAGCTTATCTGCCAAACTGCCACCGCACATATAGCTGTGTCCACTGCAGAGCCCACTTGGCCAACCATGACGAGCTGATCTCCAAGGTGAGGCCTGGGTCTTGCAGGGGCTGAGGAGGGGGCACGCCGGGGCACGCAGACGTTGGACTTCCTCTATAAGCTGTGCAGAGCTCAGCTCTCGACCCCGGGGGTCCGGTCATGAGCTTTGCACAGCGGGCAGATTAGGAGGTTGGGCAGCCTGGGATTCCCAGAGATCACTAAGAGCAGAGTGAGCCAGCCAGACGTGGCGCGGCCCAGTAAGTGGCGGAGCAGAGGCAGCCAGAAGCCCAGGGGAAGAACTCTAGGAGAGGATTGAGAAGTGTTGAGGTTCCACGTGGGTGAGGAAAAAAGGGGCGGTGCGAGGACATGGGATGATGCTTCCAGAAGATGTCCAGGAGGATAGCCTCGGACACTCCTAGCAGGGCTGAAATACTCAGAGCAGAGCTGCGGGCTCCTTGTTCTCAGGCTCCAGCAGCAGCACCTGTCCCCGGTCACTGGGGCTCCCTGTTAAAGCCCCAGCAGGCTTCTCACTTGAACAAGCTTTTCCCTCTTTCTCACTTCACATCTTTCCATTAAGTTTAACTCTATTGAAACAATGTTGCTTCACTAAACAAAATGACCCACTGGTAATGGTTGTTTCCTGTTTCCTGCCCACCCCCCCTTCCCCCTCCCCCTCCCCCTTCTGCCTTTTTATGGGCTCCTTGAGTCCCAGGCCCCCCCCCCAAGCCTGCCCAGAGCTGGCATTTTCCAGGAACCCAGCTTGGGTTTGGGCTTCTTGTTTCACTTTAGTAAAACTTGTTTTTGACTAGGTAATAACAAGACTTTTGTCTCTGCCCACGTGAAATGAAAACTAGTGACCATGGTTCAAAAGGCTGGACTCCAAGCCTTGCATGCCTGAGGTCCCAAGTGTGATGCCCCGTATTGAATGGCACCAAGTGCTAAAGGTCGAATTCCTGGTGGTCCCTCTCCCCGGGCCCCCAAGCATAGGCAGGGAGGCTCCCCGAGCAGGCTGTGCTGGAGAGACCGTGCTCCCCAGTGACTCAGCAGCTCCTGTGTCCCTTCATGCTTGGGGTTAGGAGTGGACGCCCTTGGACACCTCCTCTCGGGGCCTTGGCAAGGTGGCACCCAGCCGGAAGGTCCAGAAGGTGAAGCTGAGTGCCCGGCAGCTGGCTGGGCCTGTGGGTCCTGCACAGGTGCACATGGGCGCGTGTGGCCCCAGCAGGGTCCGCCCCTCTGGTCACTGCACCTTCTGCCTTGCCTGTCCGTGGCCGGAGAGTCCCCTTTGTCTACCACACCCAGACTTTGACGACTTTCCCCTTCTTTGCAGTCCTTTCAGGGAAGCCAGGGACGAGCCTACCTCTTCAATTCTGTGTGAGTACCACTGCCCGTGGCCTCGTGGGCTGCCTGTGCCCGTTGCTCCTCTGCATACTGTGACAGCTCGAACTTGTGACAAGAGTCCCCGGGGCTTCTTGACCCAGCTCTGAACGTGGGTCTTTTATGACCTTGCTCCCTTCAGTGCCCCCCCTTTACAGTTTTCACCTGGGCCCTCTTTGCATCCTGTGCGCTGGGGGCCCACAGAAGCCTCATGCCCCGTTGAGAAAGGCTGGTGTGGGTTGATCCCTTTGCCTGAGTCACCGACACGCTCAGCCTCGTGGGCTGCAGCTGCGGCTTATTACTGTGCGGGACCTAGCCGCCTCCCGAACTCGCCCTGGCCTGCCAGTCTTGTGGGGCAAGTGAAAGAAAAAAGTGCTTCCTCCTCATAGGAGGTGGTCAGTGGGCAGCCATGGGGGAGGCAGAGTGCCAGAAAAACACCCGTGTGTTGGGGGCTGGAGGGATAGCATAGCGGGTAGGGCATTTGCCTGGCACATGGCCGACCCAGGTTCAATTCCCAGCATCCCATATGGTCCCCTGAGCACTTCCAGGTGTGGTTCCTGAGTGCAGAGCCAGGAGTAACCCCTGTGCATTGCCAGGTGTGACCCAAAAAGAAAAAAAAAAAAAAAAAACCACCCGTGTGTTCTGATAGTGTTTGGCTGGAGAAACCAGCCAAGTGAGGGCCAGTGTGGGAGCGGGAGGCCCTGGGGCGGGGGTGCCTGTCCCAGCAGCCCGCCTCTCCCCAGGGTGAACGTGGGCTGTGGCCCCGCGGAGGAGCGTGTCCTCCTGACTGGCCTGCACGCGGTGGCGGACATCTACTGCGAGAACTGCAAGACCACGCTCGGGTGGAAATACGTGAGTGTCCCCCATGCCCTCTGCCTCCAGAGCAGCTGCACGGGCAGAAGCTGCCAGGCTCCAGATTTGTAGGGTAGCAAGGCATGCCCCTCACCCCACCCCACCCCCACGGACCCCGGAAGTGTGAGAGATCCTGGCGGCCCAAGGCCCGTGTTTTACAATAGAATCTCTTGAACCATCTCAGGCTTGAGGCAGCCACAGGGCCCACCAGGCAGCAGAAAACGGAGCCAGGCTGTTGCTCATGGCGGAGCACTGGCCTGAGAGTCCGGGGCTCTGGTTCCATCCCCGACATTGGCAGCAACTCACAATAAAAACCCGCACAGACCCGCTGGCTGTGGGAGTCCTCTGAGGCGGGGGTGGGGGACTGCTCCTGCGTCTCTGGGGACACAGACTGGTGGCCAGTGCTGACACTGCAGAGGAGCAAGTATGACCCTCGGGGCTCAGGACCTGTGAGGGTCCAAAGACAAAGGTGCCCCGGCCCCCGTGCCACCCTTTTTTTTTTTGGCAGCTGATGAGATTTTCTGGCGCCAGCAGGAGGTGGCTTATGGGCATGACCCCTGCGTCGCCAGAGACTTGAGGGGAAATGGGCAATGGGCAGAGGATCTCCACTTCCCGTCCCATTGAGCCCAGAGTCCAAGGTCACAAAGTTCCACATTACCTGGGTTCTGTCGGATTTCACTCATGCGTGAGGCTCGGCCCGAGCATGTGGGCATCGGTTTTGAGCGTGGCGGCAGTTGGGTTCTGGAGCTTTTCGGCTGCCGGGGCTGGGTCCCTTGGGGCAGGGAGCACCCTCTGGGGCACCCTGAGTGAAACAGCCTGGTGCGGAGTCTGGTGGCACGGCTATGGGGGGCGTCATGTTGCTCCCTTCTGGGGAAAAAGCCGTGTGATCTGGATGGCGGCTCATGACGAGATTAACTGGACCCAGCAGGAGGTGGCTTTTTTATTTTTCACTTTTCTTTTTAAATTTTTAAAAAATTATTTTATAAGTTAGTTCACAATATTTGATTACAATAAATATTCAAACACCAATCCCACCACCGTTACACCTTCCCACCACAAATTCAGGATGCTTCCATCCTAAACCCCAATTCTGTCCCAAAACACAACCAAAAGAATATATTTTGTATTGTCTGTTATGAAGAACTGCTGAACATGCTTCCAAAAAAGTGTTCATATATGAAACAGTGTAAAGATTGTTCTATTTTGGCAGGAGCCATTAAGACATTCTATAGGATATCACTAACACGTTGAAGTTTGGGTGATGTGAGCTTTGGTATATATATCTGAAAATATATGTGCATATATATATATGTATTTCCCTCTATGATTTCTTACCTACCGTCTGAACCCCATCAGATATGGTATGGTAATCATGGAGAATGGGTAGGGAGCCTCTTAGGATGGTCCAGGAATATGTTCACTCACTCATATGTGAGACTCAGCCTGAGTGGGTGGGGTGCAGCCTGGGAGCGTGGTGGCAGTTGGGTTGTGGAGATCAGCTGCTGGGCCTGGGTCCCTTGGGGCGGAGGGGGGCTCTCACCCGCCCCCATCTGGGGCGCCCCAAGTGAAAACAGCCTAGCATGGAGTCTGGTGGCATGGCTATGGGGGCCTCATTTTATGCTCCCTCCCAGGAGGAGCAGCCGTGTGATCTGGAGGGTGGCCGATGACGACATTGTCTGGTGCCGGCAGGAGGTGGCTTATGGGTCCTTGAACCAAGTGGTGCTGCCTTGCTCCTGTCACCTCTCTGGGTTCCTTGCGTCCTGCATCCCCCTGCCTGAGCATCCCAGCAGGGCACAGCCCTGGCATGTCCTCTGCCCAGCTCTATGATTGAGAGCCTGCTCGTGCCCAGCACCCCCAGCCCCATTCTGAAGCACATCTGGCCTCTGCTGCTCCCTGTGTCTCATGCTCCCTTGTGTGTAGACAGGCCCAGCAAGGCTAGTTCACCGGCCTGTGCCCACCCACAGCCCGATACCTGGACTGTGAACAAGCACATCTAGCACATATTTTGTCTTTGGGCCATACCCACCTGTACTCAGAGCTTACTCCTGGTTCTGCACTCAGGAAGATCAGGGACTGTATGGGATGCTGGGGATTGAACCCAGGTTGGCAGCCTATAAGGCAGGTGCCTTACCCCACACTGTACCCCACTCTGCCTAACACCCAACACACTTTTTTGGGGTCATACCCAGAGTTGCTTAGGGGTTACTCCTAGTATTACTCCGGGGACCATATGAGATGCCGGGGATTGAACCCGGGCTGGCTGCATGCAAGGCAAGCTCCCTACCCACTGTCCTATCGCTCTGGCCCCACTTATTTTCTTTATGAAGAATGTAATGAAGTTGAACAAGGAAATAAGATTGTGTTCTGAACCCTTCTCTCTCTCTCTTCAAGGAGCATGCCTTTGAGAGCAGTCAGAAATACAAGGAAGGGAAATTCATTATTGAGCTGGCACATATGATCAAGGACAACGGCTGGGAGTGACACGGAGCTGTTCTCTTTTGAATATTATTTTGTCAGAGACTTCAAATGTAATGAAAACCTAGAGCATGTGGATGGCAGTCTGTTTCTTGAACTCAGCCCCGGCAGGCTGGCCTCTCCCTGCTGGTCCCGTGGGTAAGTTGTCCCTCCAGCCTGGTTTCTGAAAGTCTTCAAATGGCCTTTGTCTAACTTCTCGCATGTCCGAGCCAGAACTCACCAACTGACAACTTACCACCGTCAAGAGTTTTAGTTCGTGCCTTCAAGACGAGTTTGGGTGTGTCCTTTCACCGAGACCAAGTGGGGCCTCTTCAGAGAGCAAGTCCTGCCCTTCTCGAGTAGCGTGAAGGGACTACAGCCCACTTTTCCCTGAATTTTAGAGACTACAAATCGGTGATTCCTCCTGCAGGTGAGCTTTGGCAACCTGTGCTCACTTAGTTTGTTTCAGGTATAGCCAGCAAATACGTGAACAAGGGTATTTGGGGTTTGGGTTTTTTTCTCTTTTGGTTGGTTGGTTTTAAGCCTGTTTAAAGACAGAGGACACTGCTAGCATTTTAGATAAGCTAGAGAAATGTGATAGATGGGCCAACTTAATTATCTGAGAATTAGGACTCGGGCCAGAGAGGCCTGGAGGCTAAGAGGTGGGCCCAGAGTCAAGTGTTCACGCTGGACCCACTAAAACTGGGTTCTTTTTCCACTCGGATGTACTTGACGAGTCATTTTTGCTGATGGAATTCTGTCAGATCGACAGGGAAACTGCAGCTGGAGATTTGCCAGTTTTAACATGCTTTCAGGAAAGGTGCAAGTTACAGGGTGCAGCATGTCCGTGAAGGGCCTGGGTTTGTGAGAAGCTTCACTCTCCACCCAGCCTGGCTCTGGGCGAGGCTGGGGTAGCTCAACATGGCGTCTCCCAAGCACGCCTGTGTGGGAGGGGCTGTGCAGGCAGTGAGCCAGGTTGTGGACAGGCTAGGCCCCAAAGCACCCCCAGTTTGGGGCTGAGCCTCCCCACCTTCCCCAGTGGTGCGGCCTGTTGCCGTGGGTGTCCGTAAGAGGCACCGGGTGCTCTCACCCTGATGAGGCTCACAGGGGCATCAAAAGCCTGGGGGTGCGGAGAGCAAGGTCTGGCCAGACAAGCCAGCTCAGAATCTGCACGAGGCAAGGTCAGCCTGGTGGTGAGTGCAAGCCGCAGGCCCCGGGGTTGGGGAGGTCCTCAGCTGGAGCTCCCCTGTGGCACTGACTGGAGAGAGCTGCCTCCTACCCCGGGTGTGGGGCTGCAGTGCCACTGAGTACTGAGGAACTGTTAACCCTGCCCCCGCCACCCCATTGTCTTCACCTTGGGTGGAAGTGGGCATCGGGCAGCTAAGCAGCCGCACCTGGGCCTACCTTTGGCACGCTGCTGCACAACTCCTGGCTTTGAGTATGCCACACCACCACTGTGGCTGGGCGCAGAGGTCTGCAGATGCCTCATTGGTAGGCCGAGCCCTGCAGCTTGCCCTAGGGGAACGGAGAGGACTGGAAGACCTTCTGAGCGTGGGCATGGGCACTGAGCTGCGCCACCGCCCTGCTCACCTCAGTTCCAGTGCGTGTCCCGAGGTTCCCAGAGGATTGGGGGGTAACATCACAGGGCACCTCTGAGCAGTCCTGAGCACTTCACTTAAACTGAAGATTATTCTAAAATGCTTCTGACTTTTGTATGTAACTGAAACTTCTATTTAAGCTTTTCTATGTTCTTGGCAAGTTTACGGCTCCTTCAGTTTGAGCACTTTGGTTTTTGTATTGTCTTTTGTGATGGCATTGACAAATTTTTACAAGTGGTTTTCTGACTTATTTTGTATTTCTTTTATAATCGATAGCAACAAAACTTGCATTCCTCTTTTGTTGTTCTGCATAACTCAAGCTCCTTTTGAAACCAAACTGAGCTGGCCTGAGGGAGAGTATTCCCGAGGGCCTCCCCCCCACCCCACCCCCGGCACTGGAGAGGTGCGGGAATGTGCCACCCACTCACAGCATCCCGGGACTTTTGCTTACTTAGACTTACGTTTCTCCTCGCAGAGTCAAGATACAGCCAGGATCCCAGGTGTGTGTCCTCCGTTTGGCATCCTTGATGCAGCCACTTGCTTCCGTAGCATGGTGTGGTGTGGCTGCGTTTTATATACTCACATACAGTATTTTCATACCTTTACTTCTTATTCTTGATGGTATCTGTCCAGATATTAGACTGGAAATGGGAATTTTTCAAAAGTCCTTTAATTTACCTGATGACCTCAACAGGTCCTGAACAAAATCCAAGCAGTTTTAAATTTATAATTTAAACTTCAAGGGACTCTTGGCCCCCACTTGTCTGGAGCTCTGGGTGGGCCTGTCATGCTGTGGTGACTCCAAGGCCCTGGAGTCTCCCTTTGGGGCAGGCAGGACAGCAGACAGATGGCCACCATCCCTCCCCCCAATTCCCTGTGCCCACTCATGTGTCGAGGAGGTCTGGAAATAAAGCTTCCGGTGCCAGCTGTTTCCTGTGTGGGTGCTCTGCTCCCATGGAGAGGCCCTGGCCCACCTCTCTCCTTTGTGCACCAGGTGCATGGAGCCTGCCTGGCACAGGGGAGTGGGGAAGAGGTGGAGTCAAAAGTCTGGCGAGAACATGAGATGGTCAATTCCAGGACGGCCAAGTCCATGGTGGTGACTGCAGGCAGGGGTGAGCATCAGGGATGAAGGGAAGACAGACCGGAAGAGAAAAGAGCCAGGCTGCAAGTGTGGGGACCTGAGGGCCAGAGGGGAGGCAGCTTCTGCAGAGGCACTTTGGGGAATGGAGGCAGCATTGTCCCACTCGGGAGATGGAAGCCAGCCTGGGCCGGCTGCAAATGACAGAAAGCAAGAAGTGGCACAAGTACAAATCTAAAAAAGATCCATTAGGGTCCAGATGCCCTGGAGAGTGGGAGTGCCAGCTCACTGGGCCTTCAGCATCTTCTCAGCGCCCCCTGCAGGCTCTCAGGCATCCTGGGGGGCGGTATCGGACACCCCAGCAAGAGCTGTTCATCCAGGGTCTCCCAACCCCTTGTATCAGAAGCCCCAACCCTGGTGTCCCAAGCTCAAGGTCCGGGGCATGAGAACGACCCCAGGCTCTGTGGGACCCTGTGATCAACACTGGGTCAAGAATGATATCCCCCTCCTGACAGCTGCTCTGTGGGCCAGACCCCAGGAACTGGGGGTCCAGGATGTGGCTGGGGAGGCCAGTGAGTTGCTGGCAGGAAAGATCTGAGTTTATTCCATCTCAGTCCACGGGCAGGCTTACGAGGGCAGAGAAGCAACGACATGGAGGGGCCCAGTACTGGCCCCAGGTCTTTCCTGAGATGTAAGGGCAGCGCCTGCTACCAGGAGCTGAAGTCCCCAAAACCCCGGCTGGGCTTCTTCTTGGCTGCAGAGACCCCCGCACTGGTGGACGGCTCTTCCTCTGCTACACGCTTCCTAGGGTGGCAAAGAAGCCGCGGCTGAGTCTCCCGGCAGGTCCCCTGCTCACTGCGCCCTGCCCGAGGGCAGCCCCGCACTCACGTGACTGCCGGGTTGATGTACTTGCCCACCCCCTGGCGGTAGGTCTGGGGGCCCTGGCTCCCTGACGTGGACGGGCTGGGCTTTGCTGTGCTCTCTGGAGCCTCCTCCTTGACCTCTGTCTTCTTCCGCTCCTCAGCGATCTGTGGGGAGAGGGGTTGCAGTGATGACTGAGCCCCAGAGGCACCAGGGCCGCCAAGCCGCCCTCCCCGTGTGCCCGCTCACCTGTGCGTCGGCCTCTTCATAGGGATCCACAAACACGGTGGTGGCGTCGATGCGGATCTCCTCCTGCAGCGGGGGATGGAGGGGTGAGGCCATGGCTGCACCCTCCACCCTGCACCTGGTCTCTGCTCTTGGGGCACATACCTTAGGGCGGTCAGTTTTGGGGTCACTCTCCACATTCTCCATGGCTGTCAGCGTGTCAAAACCCCCAACAACCCTGCAGCGGAAGGTCAGGGCACCTCTGAGAACGCTGGGGGAAAGGGGCGCCCCACAGCCAATCTGCTGGCAAGTAGCCAAGGACAGGCTGGGCAGCTGACCCAGAAAGGTGCCACCCATAGTTGCATGGGCAGGAAAGGCCTGGGCGGAATAGGCAAGCCCCCAGGGACAAGTTCAGCATGTTGCCCGCTGACGGTCAGGCTTTAAGGGGCCTCAGCCTCCCACTCTGTCCACGCTGCCAGACGCTTCCTACCAAGAGGCAGAGAAAGGCCTTATCGTGGACAAGGATGGTGAGAAAGCCAGGAAGAGCTAACCCTGGGAGGCCCGGTCCCCTGAACATGAAGGTCTGGGAAGGCCCCTGCCCGGCCTCCAGAGTATGGGCTCCTCACCGCCCAAAGATGGTGTGCTTCTTGTCCAGGTAGGCGCAGGAGCGGAAGGTGATGAAGCTGGAAGGAGAGAGGCGAGTCAGGAACTCAGACGAGGGAGGCGGCCCTCACCTGTGGTCTAGATCTGCCCCAGCCTGGCCGCGCTGAGCCTTGGCTCCAAAAACAGCTGCCCAGGAGGAGTAGGGGAGGCTGGGGAGCTCTCGTGAGCTCTGGAGGTGGGCCGAGGGCCCACTGAAGGACCAAGGAAGGAGGCAGCAGAAGGAAGGGGAGCAAAGAAAACTCTAACCCAGCACCACATGGTGCCCAAGCAATGCCAGGAGTGAGGCCCGAGCACACCGGCGTGGCCAAACAGACTTAGCCACATCTGGTACAGAAATGGGGTGAAGAAGCAGCAGGAGAGCCTGGTCCTGCTCAGTAGCTCGCCCCAGGGGGCGTCTGGAGTGGGTCTGGGTGGAAGCGTGGCCCGCAAGCAGAGGCTTAGGGACTCACAACTGGGACTTGTTGGTGTTGGGCCCCGAGTTGGCCATGCTCAGGATCCCGCGGCCCGTGTGGGAGAGGTTGGGCCGGAACTCGTCTCGGAAGGGTTTTCCCCAGTAGGATTCCCCGCCTGCGAGGGGGAGAGAGCGGGGCTGGGTGGGGCCGCACACGCCCAGCAGCACCAGGTGTGGCCCTGTACATCGGAGCCTGGTCACGCAGGGCCCTGGGGGCAGTGCTGACTGGACTCGTCCAAGCCCCCAGAGCCCTCCCAACTCCAGGTCCCCCCACGCCCCAGGGGGAAGGGGTATGGTCTCCAGGACAGGGATCCGGTCAAGCGACCCACAATTCACAGGCAGCACGCCTGCTGCTGGAGGGCATTGGGAGCTGCCAGCTGGCCCGTCTCTCCACCCCACTCCTCGGAGTGGCACCTACCCGTGCCCGTGCCCGTGGGGTCACCTCCCTGGATCTGCAGGAATAAAAAGCAGTAAACAAACCGTGCCCACACCCCACCCCACCGCCAGCCACATGTCTGCTCTGCAGAGAACAGGGCCCAGTCAGGCCACACTGCACAAGCCCAGTGTGACCACTGGGGAGACAGGAGCGGTCAGCCCGCAGCTACCCTGCCAAGTACCACATTTTCCCAATCCCCAGTGGCGGCACCTCAGCCACACCGGCTCCTGTCACTCACCACGAAGTTCCGGATGGATCTGTGGAAGATGGTGCCATCATAATACTGCTTTTTGCAGAGTTTGATGAAGTTTTCACAGGTCTTTGGTGTCTACAAAATTGCCCAGATTCCTCTGTGAGGCATGGAATGGCCATGGAGGGTCACCAATGCCCCCCCTACCCCTAGCCCCAGGCCGCATGGCCTACAGGAAGGACAAAGCCCCCTGAAGCCTAATGCAGGACAGGGCAGCCTCCAGGGGAGGGGTGCAGCACACACCCACCATGTCACAGTGCAGCTCCAGGTTGAGGTCGCCCCGGTTGGTGTGCAGCCGCACGTAGCCCTTCTTCTTCACGAACTGGTAGCGGAGCACATCCTCATCGATGGCGGCTGCAAACAGACCCACTCCGTGTGCATCTGGGGCACTTGGCACTGAGCCTCGGCTGCCCCCCAGCTTGGGGTGGAGGTGGGAGGCAGGGGCCAGCAGTGAATGGGAAGATGCCGGAAGTCAGGAGGCCAACCACTGCCCTCACTCCAGCAACCCCCAACCCTGAAACCAGCCCACGCACACCTGGACCTCCCCTCAGCAGCAGGGCAGCTACCTGCTTCATGTGTGGTCTCTGGAACCATGGCGGTGGAGGTGAAGGAGGCGCTGACCTTGCCAGTGGAGTAGTGGGCCTGCCAACAAAACATGGCTATCAGCCCACGTCCAGGCCCACTAGTGACCCCTCCGCCAGGGACGTGGCCCTGACCTGGGAGAGCCTAATCCTAACCCTGACCAGCCTGAGCACCACTGAGTGTGGCCCAAAACACCCAATTCCCCCCCAGGAGCCCCCAATCCTGCGCCACGACCATTCAAAGGGACCAAGAGAACCCCCACCAGCACCCGTCTACTCACAGCGTTAAGCTTGTCCACCTTCTTCTTCTCGGGCACCTTCATGGTGGCTGCCAGCACCTCGTCCCCCTTGAACTCCTTGTAGAGCTCCTGCAGCGTCTCCCGGGTCTCGGTGTTTGTGTTCTTCAAGTAGTAAGATGGGTCCTGTCTGGCCTTTTCTTCATCTGCAAAACCACAGGGGCCCGAGCAGGTGTGCAGCCCGCGAGCACCACAGCAGCCCCACCCCTGCGGCGAGGACAGACAACTTGTAGGAGCAAGGTACAGGGCGGGGCGCACCCACTGACACCCAGGGCCCCAGAGCTGTCTGAGGGGGCTGTGGGCACCACGTGTGCAGGCCCTGTGGACACAGGAGACACTGGCACAGGTCAGCCGAGGTCTGCCCTGGCACTCACACCAGCCCTGCTGGAAATACTTACCTGGATCTATTATTTTCATGTTGTTCTTAACATGGTAGAAGTTGGAGACATTGAACTTGTCCAGATTGGTGGGGTCCTGTGAGAGAGACCAAAGCAGAAGAGGTGCGAGTTCCAGCAGCTGCAGGAAGGCCTGGGGCACTGAGGGGAGTGGCCGGGGACGGCAGAGCTGGGCAGGCTGAGGGTAGCTGCCAGGGGAGCCCTCGGTGCTCTGGCCTGAGAAGGGGGAGCCCCATGGGCAGGCCTGTGTGCTGCCCACGCATTAGAGAGGACAAACCACAGGAGGGCAGGGTCCCAATTCACTCAGCCCAATTTCCCAGGCCCGTGTCTTGCAAGGATGCCCACAGGGGAGCCCCGTGCTGGATGTGGGGTACAGAGTACACACTAGCCCAGAGAGGGCGTGAGAGAGAGGTAGGCTGGCAGAGGGTCACTGAGACGGCCTGGGGCACAGATGAGGGCATCTGAGCAAGGGATGTGGGAGTAGCTCAATGGGCTAGAGGACAGGTCTGTGTGCAGAAAGCTCAGGTCAGCCCCCATATGCCAGGCCCCCAGGACAGCCCCTGGGGAGACCCTGCCTTCCCGAGCACCAATCCAGGAGCAGCTCCTGAGCACTAACAGGTATGACCTGGAAACAGGCACCTGTCACAGATGGGGTTGACACTGCTGGCAGCGGAGAGGCAGGCCAGGAGGTGCCGGGCACCCTGGGGTGGGGTCGCTGGGAGCAGCTACCTGCAGGGTGATGAGGTCCTGACGGGTGAAGGGCTCATCCGTGAGCAGGTCTCTGAAGTTCTTGGCCTTGATATTGAGCTGCTCCACTGCCTGTGTCAGGAGGCAGTGTGGTCAGCCCTGGCAGACTGAGTCCCCCTGTGTTTGCCACTCCGTGAGAGAAGGGCAGGAAGAAATAGTCCCGCCCAGCAGCGCCCAGCTGCGTGGGGTGGGGATCCGCTGAGCCCCCAGGTTCCAATTCCACTTTCTCAGCCAAAGAACACTGGAGAAACATTTTCCTGCCTGCCGGCTCACAGGCCCTAGGCCAGGGCAGTACTGGACATAGCTCCCTGCACAACAGGCCTCCCCGCCACACCTGCCCGTCAGCCAGCGTCAGTCCCTCTGGGGGCTCCTCCACGGGCAGGGCCTGAGCGCCCCAGCAGCCCTAGTCTGAGAGAACAGGTCCTTCACCCCGGGCACTGGGAATGCGAGCTGGGGGATGCAGAGCTCAGACCTTTCATGTGCGAGGCCCTGGGTTTGATCCTCAGCACTGGAAAAAGGAGAATGAGGTGGGAGTGACATTACAGCAGGCAGGTCATTTGCCTTGCATACAGCTAACCCAGGTTCATCCCCGGCACCTCATGTTGTCCCCTAAACTCTCCAGGTGTGACCCCTGAGCTCAGAGCCAGGAGTAAGCCCTGAGCATTGCTGAGTGTGGCTCCCAAAGAAATGTGGAGGGGGTGGGGGGCCAGAACCCCAGAGGACCCACCTCGTAGGCGTAGACGTTACCGGTGGTCTTCACGGCCACAATGTGCGTGTTGTTGGTGAACACTGTGAAGAGCACCGGGCAGTGGTACTTACCTGCAGACGAGACACATCGGGTGGGAGGATGCTCGGAGGAGCCAGGCCCAGCAAGGAAAGCACCGGGGGCAGTGGCAGCCCCATCCACGGGGAGACTCTGCCCCCAGCCTTGCCTCGCCCCTGCTGCTTAAACTGGGAGGGTCACAGCCCCAGAATGAATGTGGAGGCAGCAAAAAATTTTTCCATTCTGTTGAAGGGGCCAGAGCAATAGTACAGAGGGTAGAGCGATACCTCTGCAGCCCGCCCGAAACTGATCCCCAGCATCCCATATGGTCCCTGAGCACTGCCAGGAAGCACCAGAGTGCAGAGCCAGAGTAACCTCTGAGCACTGCCCAGTGTGCCCCCACCCTCCCTCCAAAAAAAAAAATCTGTTTAAAACATTTTTCTTGGGGCTAGATAGTACAGCAGGTAACGCACTTGTCTTGCACACAGTTGGTCTGGGTTTAATCACCAGTACCAAGACTGCCCCAAGATCGACCAGGAGTGATTCCTGAGCACAGAGCTAAGAGTAAGCCCTGAGTACCATTAGTGTGGCCCCAAAACAACAGAAAAAATAAATGTATGGCCTAGTTTGTCAATGTTGGTTTTCAAGATCTGTTTTATATGCCATATGCCAGGACTCCTGTAAAAACGGCTCAGACAAGGCTCCCAGTGAGGAAGCTTAGACCCGCCCCTCAGGCGCGCTCTCGGCCACTCACACCAGTGACTCCGCTCACCTGGCTGCCAAGGCCCAGGCCCCTCCCTCGTTAATGGGGACTTTCTTCTTCAAAACCACGATCTGAGGACCAGAGAGACTGTACAGTGGGCAGCTACTTGCCTTACACGCAGCCAAGCTGGGCTCAATCCCTGGCACAGATGTGGCCCCAAACACTCTCCCCAAATGAAATTAGCCATGACTGGAAAACTTTTTAAAAAGTAGTTATGAGGGGCTGGAGTTAGTACAGCAGGTAGGGCATTTGCCTTGCACGTGGCCGACCCGGGTTCGATTCCCAGCATCCCATATGGTCCCCCAAGCACCACCAGGAGTGGTTCCTGAGTGCAGAGCCAGGAGTCAGCCCTGAGTATTGCTGGGTGTGATCCAAAATGCTCCCCCACAAAAAAAAGTAGTTATGAGGGGCTGGAGTGATAGCACAGTGGATAGGGCGTTTGCTTTGCACGTGGCCGACCTGGGTTCGATTCCCAGCATCCCATATGGCCACCTGAGCACCACCAGGAGTGGTTCCTGAGTGCAGAGCCAGGAGTAACCCCTGTGCATCACCAGGTGTGACCCAAAAAGCGAAGAAAAAAAAAATAGTTATGAGAATGTTTTGAAAACTGGGCCACTAGCTAAATAATCAATTTTCAGGTGTGCTAACTACTGCTCACTTCTATAGTCCTCTCTCTCTGGAACGCACACTGACTGAAATACTTAAGCATGAAATGATGCAACATCTGAAATTTGCATCCAAGTTTTGTCAGCGGCGAGGAGTGGGCGTGAGATGAGATGAGACAGATGGTGAGTGGGCGCGTATGGGAACAGGTCGTGGGCACGGGCAGGGCGCTGCGCAGATTCCCCACTCTCACCCGCCTTCACTCCCCCTAGTCAAGAGCCAAACCAAACCAAAACATGATGAATGCTACTAGGTCGCGGTGTCAGCTCCTCACCTCCTGGGGTGGTCCTGAGGCAGCCCGGCCCTGCAGGACGCCTGCCCCCGCTGTCCCTGCCCACGGCCTTCATTCCCACTGCTCACTTGCTCACAGGCTCAGGGGCGCTGGACAGGCCTGGGGGCTCCGCAGTGCCTCCCCTCCTCCCCGCAACCCTGTCGGCAAGACTCACTGGGACCCTCTCCCTGCTTTAGTTCCTTCTTAAAAAATGCGTTCTGCCTTTAGGGTCACACCCACCAGAGCTGGGTCGGAACCGATCTCCGGCACACTAGCCCCAGCGCCACCTCCTGAACTTCCTGCTTCACTCTGTCCCAGCCTCTCCCTGGCACCCCTCAGAGCCGCCTTCCTTCCCAGGGACACTTGGTCCCCTCAGCTCCCTGCGTGTGGCAGCACCTCAGGGAGCACTTGCCGGGAGAGACCCCCTGTGACCACATCTGACCAGGGAGGTGCCTGCGCCCAGTCTGCTGCATTTCTCCCCACTCCCTCATTCCTGGACATGCAACACGACTGAAGGCCAGACCCAGAACTAGGACAGCGCCGGGCCACCTCGGCTCAGGCATCTGGCCACTGAGAAGCAAGGCGCGAGCACAGGAACAGAGAGCAGAGGCCCAGGGCTTCATCTTTTTCCTTGTTTTTGAGCCACAGCCAGAGATGCTCAGGGGTTATTCCTGTTTCTGTGCTCAGGGAGCACTCCTGGGGAGCTCAGAAACCCATATGGGTGCTGGGGCTAGAACATGGGTTAACCATGTGCAAGCAAGTGTCCTACCCCCTGTATCACTCTGGCCCCATGGGCCGGGCCTCCTTCAGACCCAAGAGCAAACAGGTTCAACCCAAGAGCCACCAGCAAACCCATCCCACACCCCACCCCACTTCTCTGCCACTCTCTGGGCCTCACCAGCAGTTTTTGCCTCCACGAGGAGCAGAGACACAAAGCAGCCAAAGGGGTCCCCATACACAGGCCTGGTGTACTCACAAAGGCAGGGGCCACAAGGCCTAAGGCTGCCTTCCCTAGGTGGGAAGAAGTGTCCAAACCCTCCCCTCCCCCCGCCCAGCTTTAAATTACCTGGATTTCAAAGGAAGTTATGAGAGCTGGGCAGAGAATCACAAGGATTGGGGAACATGCTGTGCAGCCCTGGAGACTCCGAGCCCGCATGGTGACACTGGTGACCCCAACACCACAGGGCCCAGGCACAAACCCACTGGCCAGATCAGCCAGCCCAGTCAGCCCATATTGCTGAGAAGAGCTTCTAGCATGTCTGAGGCCCACTTAGGAGGCCCCACCCACGGTCAAAAAGTTATATCTTTCAGAAAGTGAAATTAAGTGAAATTACCAAGACAGGGGTTGGAGTGATAGTACAGTGGGTAGGGCATTTGTCTTGCAAGTGGCCAACCCAGTTTCAATCCCTGGCACCCCACTAAGTCCCCTATGCACCGCCAGGAGTGACCACTGAGCACAGAGTGAGGAGTAAGCCCTGAGTACAGGCAGGTATGGTCCCCAAACCAACCACCCAAAAAGTATAAGACTGCTCAGGAAGGACCAGGGAGAGGCTCAGAGGGTGGCAGCATGTGCTTTGCTGGGGGAACCCCAGGTTGCATCCCCAGTGCCACCTGGTCCCAAGCACCACACCCAAAACAAAACAGGGCGGACAAGAAAGGGATGCCTGGCCCTGCTGGAGAGAGAGCCAACCTAGAGGTGGCAGTAAAGGACACCACTCACCTTCATTGTTCTTCTTAAAGTTCAACTTGATCAGAGACCTCCCATCCAGTTTCTGGAAGAAGCGTAATTCAGCGTGAAAACTAACAAAGGAATGACCGACACGAAGCAATGCTGAGACTGATGCTGTGAAACAGGCCAAGAGGAAGGAGTCTCTGGCCATCCAGGCCTTTGCAAACTATGGACAGAGGAACAGCCTTGAATGCTGACCTGGGCCCTGAACACAACCACAACCCTGGGCAGGGAAGGCCTCTGGGGGCCCAGGAAGGCTGCGGGGCAGAAGTGCCTGATTCAATAATGCAAATCCCAGGCAGCCTGGCAGGCACGAGGGCGGAGCCAGGCTCCCGGCACCACCAGCGCATGTCAAGCAGTTCACGTGCCTCTGCTGTCTGGGCCCCCAGGAATGTGAGAACAATGGAGCAGGGCAGGGAGCACCACAAACAAGATGGACAGGCACTGTGGCCAGGAGCGCAGCTACCAGCAACACTGAGCCAGACAGTGTGCCAGCCCCGTGACTCAACAGTGCGATCCCCAATCACACGTGAAAGCACAACTCCGATGAGCATCACCACCAAATGTTTAACAAAATGTGTCTGGTCACACACGTGTGCGCACGCACACACACACACACAGAGTATGGCACAGGAAGCACAATGCAACGAGATTTGCCAGGGTGAGCACACACACACATACACACACACACAGGAAGCACACTGCAACAGGATTTGCCAGGGTGAGCATATCCCTAGGATGGGATATACACAGGTGTACCCAGCATATGTGGGGAACATTTCCACATGGCCAGCAAGGGGAGTGAGCCAACACCCCTCACAGTGCCCTCTGGAAGGCTGTGGAAACCATAGAAGAAAAGGCAGACCCGGGACCTCATGGCTGCACCTCTCCCAGTCCCACACAGCCGCCTACCTCGCCGTTGCTGGGGTTGGTTCCATACTTCTTAAGCCAAGGGACAATGTTCCTGGAGTTGGGAAAGAATGAAGGGTCAGTGTGGGCAGAGCCAGCTGGTGTCTCCCACAGCTGCACCCCTGCTCAAAACCAGGGGGGGGGCTGGAGCACTAGCACAGTGGGTAGGGTGTTTGCCTTGCACACGGCTGACCCGGGTTCGATTCCCAGCATCCCATATGGTCCCCTGAGCAGCACCAGGGGTAATTCCTGAGTGCAGAACCAGGAGTAACCCCTGTGCGTTGCCGGGTGTGACCTAAAAAGAAAAAAAAAAAAAAAACCAGGGGGGAGAGTTCTGGAACCAGAGTTTAAGGCACACAGGGGAGCCGGAGCAGCAGTACAGCATTGGGGACTTGCCTTGTGCATAGCTGACCAGAGTCCACCCCAGCACCCCACATTGGCCCCTGAGCCCCACTAGGAGTGATCCCGAGCTCAGAGCCAGGGGTAAGCCCTGAACAGGGTGTGGCCCCAGAAAAAAAAGCAAACAAAAGAAGGTATGTAAAGGGTTTAATTGCAGTTATTGCAAACAACATAAACTTCCATAGAAATAAAGATGTGCTGATATATCTATACAATTTAAAACACTGAGTCAGCATCAAAAATTTATACTTTCTGGGGTCAAAGCAATAGGTCAGCATGGAGGGCATTCGCTTGTTCCCCAAGAACTACCAGGAGTGATTCCTGAGTGCAGAGCCCAGGAGTAACCCCTGAGCATCACTGGGTGTGACCCAATAAGTCTCACACACACACACACACACACAAAATTACACTTTCTGGGACCAGAGAGACAGTACAATGGGTAGGGCGCCTCACACTGGCAAAGTATGTGCTCTACCATTGAGCTATATCCCCTGATAAATTTTCCTTTTACTGGGAAGCATTTTCTCAATTTTCTAAAATGAATCTGGAACATGAGAAAATGACAGAAGTTGGCTATGCTTCAAATTCGACACTGGGGCGAGGGACGAAGCTCGGCTTGCCTTGTATGTGTGAGGCGCTGACTTCACCTCCAAGCATGAGAAACAACAGCAGCAGCAAATCCACAAACCCAAAACCCTGACCCATTTGTCAAATCCAAAGCGGGGAGGCGGGGGGTGGGGGGGAATAAAACTCACAGCAAGTCAAAGACAACGCCCTCCGGGGTGCACACGGGGTAGGCAAAGGGCTGCAGAGAGAGACTGAAAGAGAAGGCAAAGGTCACTCCTGGTCAGTGCACAGACAAGCCCTAACATGGAGACTGGCCAGGCCATTCCCAGGCTCCTGCCTCTCCTCCTCCCTCCTCCAATCCCCCCGTGTAATCCTCTGGCCCCCACACTCTCCCTAAGAAGTTCCCAGCACAAGTCAAGACAATGAGGCAAGGGTCCCCCCTCCCCGGGAAGTGCTGAGGGGCCGGGGTCCTTGGCCTTGGCGTGTCGGAGCACACAGGAGATCACGTCCCAGAAGGGGCCTGGGGTGGCCTCTGGGAAGCAGGACTGGCATTTGCTCCCCTGAAGCTCACAGCAGGCACAGGCAAGCCACACCCCTCTCGCCCTGCCACCCCCATCAGAGACTGGTGGGCTGTGGTCAGCGACAGAGGGTACCTCAGTGCCCCCCTCACAGTTCCATACGTGGTCTGAGACTCAGGTCTCGTGCAGAACTGAGGGTGGGAAGCCCTGGGACATTCTGACCCACAGATGTGGGAGAAGAAAGACCTGCCTCAGCCCATACTGCCACGCATGTGCCACTTACCACCTGAGGACAGGTGTGCCCAGGGAGAGCAATGTCGTGGGCCAACCAGCAGATGCACTCAAGCCCTCCCTCCCTCTTTCTCTACCCTCTCCCTCTCCCCCTCTCCCTCTCTCCTGGATTTTTTGAGCCACCCCCAGCTGTGCTATGGATCCCTGGGCTTAGAGCTGGTGGACTCGGGAACCTTATGAGGTCTCAGGTATCAAACCCACGTCAGCCATACCCAAGGCAAGCGTCTTCCTGCTGCACTATCTCTCCAGCCGCCAGTAGCCTTTTTTCTTGCTGGGGTTTCCACTACTAGCCATCAAGAGCTCAGCTCACCTGGCTTGCTTATACATCGGTTCACAGGGGGTCGATTGGGTCAATCCTCAAGATCTGAGCAATCAGAACTGGAGTGACCTCCGTGGCCCCCAGAAACCAGGCCAGACACCAAAACACACCCCAAGCAGCAAGACACTGCATGCATCTTCTCTCAAACGCAACCCGAAAAGGCACATTCTACCCCAGAGCCTAGGAGACAGACCAGCAACCTGCAGGGGCTGGAACCCAGGAAAGTTTATTTCCCTAACGCCAATCCTGCCTGCTCTGAACGAGGCAGGCGAGCAAGCAGCGGCACAAGAGAGGGCTGGGGCTCAAGCTCACCTCCCCGAGTCCCCACCCAGCCGAGTGGGCACCGTGGGCCTTCCAGCTCTCAGCCCTGCACCCCCTTCTCACTGCCCCCGGGCGTCGGGCTGACCTGCCATCATCAGGATTTTCAGGTCACTGAGAGCTTTGCCACTCGTAGCCTGACCCTGGACTGGAAGAAAAAAGTGAAAGGCCCAGGGCCAGGCCCCGCTGGACAGGACTCTGGGCGAGGTAAGCTTCACCTCCCGTCCACCAGACTCGACAGAGAGCCCCTGCTGGGGCGGAGACCGACACGGGGGGGACCCACACGGAGGACAAGCAGACCCTCATTAGCTAACCTACCCCAGACTGGGGACCACCTTCTCCCAGTCTGGGGTAGGTTAGGCGGGGACAAAGGCAGGGTCCACATCACATCCTTAAGGGTGGGATTCACAGATCATCAGAAAAACAGACAGGAGGAGAAAATACCTGACAGGCTTACCTGCAGTGATCAAATGGCAAACGACGAAAATTTGTTTGTGGGATATCTGTTTAAAATGTAAAGAGATGACAATGGCATCTTAATAAAGTCTGTATACATATAAATTACGTAGTGCAACTACCACTATGAATGAAAAACCTCAACAGGTGGAACCCAAACACACTGGGCAAAGGCAGAGGGAAAAGCACCCACATGGACCACTGTGGCCCCCCATCTTCTGCAGCCCCCCACAGGCCGCAGTCCTGTTAAGCCGACCAAGTCCTTGGTACTCCCAACAGCAACTATGATGCTACCCTTTTTACTACAGCTTTAACAGCTTTGGGTATTACCATTCTTTATGTTCTTCTTAACATGATAGTAGGAAAGGGGCTGGAGTGATAGCACAGCGGGTAGGGCGTTTGCCTTGCACGCAGCCGACCCGGGTTCGAATCCCAGCATCCCATATGGTCCCCTGAGCACCGCCAGGGGTAATTCCTGAGTGCATGAGCCAGGAATCCCGTGCATTGCCGGGTGTGACCCAAAAAGCAAAAAAAAAAAAAAAAATGATAGGAGGAAAAATGTCATTTTAGTAAAAATGTCATCTTCTTAGAGGGAGTAGTTTTGGGGCCACACATAACAATGCTTGGGGGCTACTCCCACCTCTGTGCTCAGAAAACCAAGTGGAGACCAAACCAACGCTGGCCACAAGCACCTTACCCCTTATGCTCTCCCCAACACCAGGGGTGAGTTTTAAAAATGTAGACTAGGGGGCTGGAGATACAGAGAGTAGAGCTTGCATGCGGCCAATCTGGGTTGGATCCCGTCACCATGTATGATCCCCCAAACTCTGACAGGAGTGATCCCTGAGCAACAACAGGTGTCACCTGGAAAGAAAAAGCAACAACAAAAAAACTAGAGGGAGCCAGGGCAATAGCACGGCAAGTGGGTTAGCCATTTGCCTTGCATATGTCGATCTGAGTTAGATTTTTGGCATCCCATATGGTCCCCCGAGCCCACCAGGAGTGATCTCTGAGCATAGAGCCAGAGTAACCCCTGAGCATCACCGAGTGTGCCCAAAAACAAAAACAAAAGAAAAGTAGGCTAGGGCCAGAGAGATAAAAGAGGACTAAGATGTCTGTCTTATAACCTGGTGCCAGGGGCCAGAGCAAAATATAGTACAGCCGGTAGGGCATTTGCCTTGCACGTGGCTGACCCAGGTTCAATCCCCAGCATCCCATATGGTAGCCCAAGCCTCACCAGGAGTAATTTCTGAGCACAGAACCAGGAATAACCTCTGGCATAGCCAGATGTGGCCCACAAACAAATTCCAGCACCAGGAGTCACTACTAAGTAATACCAGATATGGCCCCAACACCCACTGCCCAAATCACCACCCAGACTGAACATTTTCATGAGTGTAATTTCATGCACTATTTCATGCGTTTGTCTCCTCTTCTGTGAACTGGATCCACAGCCCCCTGGTCTACACTTTATGTCCTTTTATTAATTTTTACAGCCTTGCTACAGAGTGAAAGCATCTTTCCTGAAATAAGTAAAATATACATGTGCACAGACACAATCCAAGGGGGGAAACATTTCATTCCTTACCTGGCTTCTTGCCTCCATAAAAATGAGTGTACTCAGCACAGGTAATATACCTGAAGGAAAGTGAGAGAATCTTACTACTGTTCCTTTACAACAAGGACACAATCTCAGAAAGTAGTTGATGACTGAGACATTTTGTTCATTCAGAAAATATTATTTAGGGAGCTAGAGCGATAGCACAATGAGTAGGGCATTTGCCTTGCACGCAGCCAACCCAGGTTCGAATCCCAGCATCCCATATGGTCCCCTGAGCACTGCTAGGGGTAATTCCTGAGTGTATGGGCCAGGAGTAACCTGTGCATAGCCAGGTGTGACCCCCCCCCAAAAAAAAAGCACCAAGAAAATATTATTTAAAACCTACTCCATGGCTAGGGATATGTGGCAGTTCAGTGGTAGAGCACATATTCTGCACATCTGAGGGCCTAGGTTTGACCCTTGGCACCCTCTCTTACCTACAGAGAAGTATCTACTGGACCAAAGAGATGATACAGGGTGAGGCATGGTGTGGTGCTTGTGCATGACCAACTGGATACATCATATACTGTCCACAAGTACTGCCAGGAGTGACCCTGAGCAAAGCCAATGGCCACTGAGCATCCCCAGATGTGGGCCATCCCTCCCCGCAAACCTATGCATTGGGTATATAGTAATGACCAAAAAGAATGTAGTTGTGAGTCTACACAAACTACAAAATAAATAAACACAGTCCTGCCATGGGGCTTGGGGAGAGAGTAGAGCAGGTGTGGCGCTAGCCTTGAAGGCAGCTGACCCTGACTCTGCTGAACCGGGTCAGGAGTAATCCCTGAGCACCTCCAGGTGTGGTCCAAAAGCCAAAACCAAAACAAAACAAAACAAAAAATCATCCTACTTTCCTCTGAAGGAAATAATGTGAACTTAAAAGAACTAATGATGAGATGGTGCGAACCCTTCAAAGATCTAAGTGAAGACCTTCGTGGGCAGAGGGACCAAACAAGCACGTCCTGCAGCCGAGTTGTGAGGCACGGGCCACCTGCATCACCAGTGTCCCACACGCACCAAGCTCAGTCCTGGCAGCACTGGTGTCAGGGAGCCCTTGGGCCACAGCCTTTTCCGGCTTTACTGCAGCCACCAGGTGTGTGTGAACTCACAAAACACCTGGTGCTAGAGCAATAGCACAGCAGGTAGGGTGTTTGCCTTGCACGCAGCCAACCCAGGTTCTATCCCCGGCATCCCATATGGTTCCCAGAGCACCACCAGGAGTAATTCCTGAGTGCAGAGCCAGGAGTAACCCCTGAGCATTGCTGGGTGTGACCCGGAAGAAAAAAAAAGCAAAAAACACGGCACGAACCCCCAGTGAGTGATGTGCAAGCACCAGGGCTGGAAAGGAGGCCCAGTTCAGCACCCCGTACGTTGTCAGACCACACCCACAACTGGTATGTCCCAACGAAGAACGTGAGTTCCCACAGCACCTCAGAAGTATGTCTACAAACACAACTAAAGGAGCACAAGCCCAGCAGGCACTAATGCCCCATGTGAGAGCCACAACCTGACATGTCACCCCCGAGGGTACCACAGCCAGGAATGCAACACTGGCATTGTGATAGCATCAACAAGCATAAAGAAGAGGGAATTATGGGCAAATAATTAAGGTCTTTTTTTTTTCCTTTTTGGGTCACACCCAACAATGCTCAGGGGCTACTCCTGACTCTGCACTCAGGAATTACTCCTGCTGGCGTTCAGAGGACCATATGGGATGCTGGGGATTGAACCCGGGTCGGCCGCAGGCAGGGCAAACGCCCTACCTGCTCTACTATAGCTCCGCCCAATAACAAAAGTCTTGAGACAGAAATTAAATAAATAAAAGTTTTAAGTCTTTTGTTTGGCTTTAGTTTTGTGGTTGTTTCCAGATTCTAGAACAGTGCCTGGGAACAGATGAGTGGATAAAGAAACAACAGTATACCTTACACAGTGGAATACTATACTGCCATTAGGAAAAATGAAGTCATGAAATTTGCGTATAGATGGATGGATATGAAGAGTATCATGCTGACTGAAATTAATCAGAGGGAGGGGGACAGATATAGAATGATCGCACTCATTTGCAGAATATAAATTTAAGAAAAAAGGAGGGAGGGAGGGAGGGAGGGAGGGAGAGAGGAAGGAAGGAAGGAAACATAGTATGAGACTGAGACCCAAAGACAGCAGAAATGAGAGCCAGGACTGGTCCATGGTAGGAAGCTTGTCACAAAGAGAAACGGGGAGTATAGTCAGGACAGAGAAGGGACCACTAAGACAATGACAGTTTGAAAGATATCTGGATTTCTCTAGTTCTCCGGCAAAGAACTGGGTGTAGAAAGGAGGTAAAGTAATATACATGATGCTTTACTGCAAAACCACAGTGCCTAAAAGGAAGAGGGAGAGAGAGGTGTGTCTGCCGTAAAGGCAGGCGAAGAGGTGGTGGGGGAAGTGGGGGCACAGGTGGTGGAAAATGTGCACTGGTGAAGGGATGGGTGTAGGAACATTGTATTACGGAAACCCAAGCATGAACAACTTTGTAACGGATCTCACAGTGATTCAACTAAAGAAAAAAAAAAAAATAGGAGGGCCGGTCAGAAAGTTCAGCGACATGGGCGTTACTGGGCCCCTGCCGGGGCGAGCGGGCCCCGAAGGCGGCCAATAGTCCGAGCGCACGCAGCCCGCCGTCCCGCCGCTCGCAGGTCGCGGGACTCCCGGGAAGGTGGCGGGCGGCCCGGGGCAAGACCGCGGGGATCGGAGGCGGCGCGGGTGGGGGGCGCCGGGGCCGCACCCGGGGGAGGCGGGAGGGCAGGGCGGGTGGCTGCGGGCGCGGACGGTGCTCGCGGGGCGCCGGGCACGAGCGCCAGACTCCCGGACACCGGACGGGGCAGGTGGACGACCCGCGGCTCCACTTACATCTTGTCCTTCTGGTGCTGTCGCTTCCCCATGGCGGCGGTAGCGGTGTGACCAGAAACACGAAGAAAAGCGACGGCGGCCGACTCCCGCACCGACGTCTAGGCCGAGCTCCGCGGCAATTTCCGGGGCCAGCGGTCCCGCCCCGAGTGCCCGCCGCGTGGCATGCCGGGAACTGTAGTCCGTGCCGCCACGTGCAGGCCCGGCTCCGCAGCCGAGCATGCGCGGTTGGGCTCTCCGACGGTCGCCGTGGGCTACGTTTTCCCGCGTGGTTGTCACCTAGGTGTCCAGCACAGACGCTACTTCTTTTTTTCTTTTCTTCTTTTTTTCTTTTTGGGTCACACCCAGCGATTGTCAGGGGTTACTCCTGGCTCTGCACTCAGGAATTACTCCTGGCGGTGCTCGGGGGACCATACGGGATGCTGGGAATCGAACCCGGGTAGGCCGCGTGCAAGGCAAACGCCCTACCCGCTGTGCTATTGCTCCAGCTTCTTGCCGGTCCCGCTCTTTTATAAGGCACATACCAGGGGCCGGAGCTATAGTACAGAGGGCAGAGTGTTTACCTGCAGGGCACGCTGCCGACCCAGGTTCCATCCCCGGCATATGGCCCATCGCGCACCACCAGGAGTGATTCCTGAGTGCAGCATCAGGGTACCTCTGAGCATCACCGGGCCGGGTGTGACTTCCCTCCACCTACACACAAAAGGCCAAAAGGCACATACTGGTGATGGAGTGGTAGCACAGCAGTACTGAAACAGGTAGGACCCTTGCATTGTACAAGGCCGACTCAGGTTCCATATCTGGCACCCCATATGGTCCCCCAAGCACTACCGGGAGTAACCCCTGAGCTGGTCCCAAAATGGAACAAACAAAAAACACCTACCTCGATCTAAAGCCACACGCACACTTGTAATCTATTTGCATACCTCCCTTTCTTTGTTACTCTCTGTGACCCCAACATGCGCAGAATAACATCAAACTTCGATTAAAAATCATCAAACTTCACTGTCACTGTCATCCTGTTGCTCATCAATTTGCTCAAGTGGGCACCAGTAACATCTCCATTGTGAGATTTCTTGTTACTGTTTTTGGCGTATTGAATATGCCACGGGTAGCTTGCCAGACTCTGCTGATCGGGCAAGATACTCTCAATAGCTTGCCCGGCTCTCCGAGAGGGGCAAAGGAATCGAATCCGGGTCGGCTGCGTGCAAGGCCTTACCCGCTGGGCTATTGCTTCAGCCCATCAAACTTCAACACCATCAAATCTCAAGATCCAAAACTGTCACTGGTCCCTCTGCTTCTTCCTTCATCTTCATCACTAAAAGCATACACAGCCTGATCCCTGTGTATGTTCATCTACTTGGGTACCCACTGATGTCAAAATAAATGTGTAGGGGGCTGGAGAGATTGCACAGCGGGTAGGGCGTTTGCCTTGCTCGTGGCTGACCTGGGTTCGATTCCCAGCATCCCATATAGTCCCCTGAGCACTGCCAGGAGTGATTCCTGAGTGCAGAGCCAGGAGTAACCCCTGTGCATTGCCGGGTGTGACCCAAAAAGCAATAAATAAATAAATAAATAAATAAATAAATAAAATGTATAGTCAAAGCAGATGCCACCACCATATCTGCCCTCCTCCCTATCCCACTCTGTTAAAAGATATCACTATCCACACCAGTCACTCATAGTCACTTGGCCTTGCCCTTTCTCACCCCATGGCTAAGCCTTCACATTCTCTAGGTTTCAGCTCTTCAGAGAAATGTGACCAACCCCACACATAATATTTCTCCACCTCAGCTCCCTATCACTATTTGTATGTAATCCTGTATTGGTTTGCTCTGTATATCAGTTCCCCCTCACCCAAACCCCACCCTGTACAAAGTAGGGAAGATGGGATGTGAATGCCTTAAAGGCAGAGATCCCTTCCCCCCCCCAACTGCTTGAGTTTATCACATCTTGAGTCCCAATTCAGATCAGGTGGGGGAAGTGGTCACATATCTGTCAGCTCCAGGATTATATGCTGATATCCAGCCATCAAGTTTGAGTGCAGACTCAATCATAATGTAGGTTCTAAGGTCAGCGTGCCAGGTGATGATGAGTCATATCTTTGAAATTAGGGAGGTGTCAAGTTGGAAACTGACAACCCCTATCCCCAGCTCCTTTTCCTGCACAGAAGGACCATTCCCAGGCTTCCAAACCAAAGAACGAAGATATGGCGTGTGTTTAAGGGTTACAGGTAAGTGAGGGGGGGGTTAGGGAGGGATGGTACTTGTAATTCTGTGATGTAGGTGATACCCAAAGGGGCCATAGTCACTCAAGCTGAGCAAAATTTCTCATTTCTGCTCTTACATGCAGCACCTACCCCACCACCTGTTAGGCTTGCTAACCTGACAAACCCTGAAGGCTAGAGAGAGCCCCAGAGCATACACAGATCCGGGAGCCTCTGCCAGAGAACTTTATTCATTCCTCCAGCCATGGCCTATAAAAGGTTATGGGCTCTTCTTCTGGGGTAAGCACGCTGAACTGCCATGATCATTTTCTGAGTCATCTTTGGGTTTGTGTATTGGCTGGAACTTGAGCAGGACAGGTGGAGAGGTGATGGAGGCCTTCACAGGAGGAAGTGGCATGTCTTCAGCACTGGGGGAGCCACTACAGGCTGTGGTCCTGTGCAGAAGACAGTCAACACATGTCATGAGAAGCGTCACCAGCCACAGTGAAGTACATGCAACAGACCACTAGGCTGGGGTGAGAGGATAAGGGGATCTCATATTTCTAATTTCTACCTAGAGTTTCTGTTCACCACTGTTCATTGCAGCCATGTCTGTGATGGTGACAACCTCAGGAAACCTACAGGCTGCTGTTCTACAGCTCTTTTGTTTTGTTGTTGTTCTGTTTTGTTTTCCTGTATTCTCCCATTCAATCTGGGCTGCCACAATTAGACAGAAAGGACACTCTTATCTTGCAGCTCTAGTATCCAACTGTTTCAAGGATAGAGGCACGGGCCCAGTGATGGGACAGCAGGCAGGGCGCTTGCCTCACACACAGCTGACCCAGGTTCAATCACCAATATCCCATATGGTCCCCTGAGCACACCAGGAGTGATCCCTGAATGCAGAGCCAGGAGTAAGTCCCAAGCACCTCTGGGTATGACCCAAAAACAGAAGTAATAATAAGAGAAAGGATAGAGGCAAGTGTGTATAGTCCGGGTAAATATGCCCCAGCAGTATAGTAATGTGGGGGCTGGGAAAAGATATTTAGAGAAATACAAGCAATTTGTCAACCAGAGTAAGAACTTTATGTGCATGCAGAAACAAAACATTTGGAAGGGCAAAAAACTCTAGCTAGCTGGGGCTGGAGTGATAGTGTAGTGGGTAGGGCGTTTGCCTTGCATGCAGCCGACCCAGGTTCGATTCCCAGCGTCTCATGTGATTCCCCGCGCTCTGCCAGGAGTAATTCCTTAGTGCAGAGCCAGGAGTAACCCCTGAGCATCTCTGGGTGTGACCCAAAAAGAAAAAAACAAAGCCTCTAGCTAGAAGCTGGAAAGATAGTATAGGGGTTAAGATACTTGCTCTGCACACAGCCAGCCCTGGTTCCATCTCCAGCACTGAATATGGTTCCTGGAGCACTTCCAGGAATGATCCCTGAGCAGCAACCTCAAGTTCCCCAAGAAAACCTCTTAGGGGACTGGAGAGCTAGTCCAATGGGTAGGGTGCTTCCCTTGCATGCAGCTGATCCAGGTTTGATTCCTGGCACTCCATATGGTCCCTTGAGCTCACCAGACGTGATCCCTGAACACAGAACCAGGAGGAAGCCCTCTGCACCACTGGCACCAAAAATAAGTAAATCTCTTAGCTGCAGAACTCTTGATATAGGACTCTTCCTAGAGTTTATAGCACTGTAGCACTGTTGTCCCATTGTTCACCAATTTGCTCGAGCGGGCATCAGTCTCCATTGTGAGACTTGTTACTGTTTTTGGCATATTGAATATACCAGGGGTAGCTTGCCAGGCTCTGCCATGTGGGTGGGATACTCTTGGTAGCTTGCCAGGCTCTCCAAGGACGGAGGAATCGAACCTGGGTCAGCCATGTGCAAGGCAAATACCCTACCAACTGTGCTATCGCTCCAGTCCTAGAGTTTATATAGATATTTATATACCCATTCCTATATTCTGAATTTTTCCATGTTGTATGTTACTTTGGTGCTTTTGGTTTTGTCTTTTTGGGTCCCACCCAGTAATATTCAGGGTTACTCCTGGCTCTTCACTCAGGAATTACTACTGGTGGTGCTCAGGGAACCATATGGGATGCCAGGGATAGAACCCAGATCAGCCACGTGCAAGGCAAATGCCCTACCCACTGTACTATTGCTCCAGCCCATTTACCTTGTGACCTTTTAAAAACGTTAAAAATAACCCAAATTTGGTGATTCAGCCATGAAAGCACAGTTCTCTTAGAACTAATATGTATCAAGAACCTAAAATTGTCTTCATTAGAGAAATATTTCAACAAACAAAATTGGTAGTGTAAATGATATTCCATCTGTGTGATTAGATGGCTTTTGGTTTGGTTTGGTTTGGCTTTTTGGATGTTGAGCCACACTTAGTAGTGTTCAAGGTTTACTTCTGGCTCTGCACTCAGGATCACTTTCTATGATGCTGGTGATGGAAGCAGGGTTGTCTACGTGCAAAGCAACCACCACTGTGCTATCACTCCAGTTCCATGAAGAGGTGTTTTTATCTCCTATTATGAATGAACTTAATGAACTTATTTTGGTGGCTGAAGTCACAGTACAATCAGGATGACCGTAGTACAGGTAGGGAGCTTGCCTTGCATGTGGCTGAACCTGGTTCAATCTCCAGCACCCTTTATGGTTCCTCAAACCTATAGGATGGAGGATGGAGCAATACCACAGCAGGTAGGGCATTTGCCTTGCACGCGGCTGACCCCGGGTTCGAATCCCAGAATCCCATATGGTCCCTGAGCACCGCCAGGAGTAATTCCTGAGTGCATGAGCCAGGAGTAACCCCTGTGCATTGCTGGGTGTGACCCAAAAACAAACAAACAAAAAACCCTACAGGAGTGATCCCTGGATACAGAGCCAGGAGTAAACCCTGAACACTGCTGGAGACTGCCCCGCCCCCTCAAAAAAATTTTTTAATAAAAGGATTTTTTTTTGGCTTCTGTGGGGTTTTTAATAGGAGGCTCCCCCAGTCCTCAGGAGACGTGGGCACTATTCCCAACAACATTTGTCCCAGCAGCACACGCTCAGGGCCTGCCCAATGCCAGGATCAGTATACCAGGTATCCAGCAGGCCAGGCGTGTGTACCACACTTTGAGCCCTCCCAGTCCCTGCCTGTGTGTGTGTGTGTGTGTGTGTGTGTGTGTGTGTGTGTGTGTGTGTCAGGGAGCAAACCCAGGACCTCACTTAGGTGATGAAAGTGCTCTACCACCGCATCACATGCTAAGTTTTGAGCCTATGTATGTTCTAGAGATGTACATTCAGCTCTTCAAACATGTTATCCAGTACCTGTGTCACCCATAATAGTGCCCTGTCAACCTCATTCTTGTTTTTGTTTTGCCACACTCAGCAGTGTTTGGAGGTTACTCCTGGCTCTGCACTTGAGGATCACACCTGGAAAGCTGAGGGGCGGGGGCGGAGGGAATGATATGGGATACCAGGGATCAAACCAGGTCAGCAGTGTGCAAGGCAAACACCCTACCTGCTGTACTATCACTCCGGCCACTGTGAACCTCATTTCTGAGGTCCGAGTATAGGCCCACTAACTGGTGGTCAGAATCCCTGGGTTTGTTTTAGCTGAGCTATGTCTGTCCCATTGCTTTTTTTTGTTTGTTTTGTTTTTCTCATCATCAAGAATGGAACCAGGGCCTTATGCATACAACATTGGAAGAGCCAGGAGTGGGCTCTGAGCATCACTGAGTCATCCCATTGCTCATCGATTTGTTCAAGCGGGCACCAGTAATGTCTTTCATTGTGAGACTTATTGTTACTGTTTTTGGCATATCCAATACGCCACGGGTAGCATGCCAGGCTCTGCCGTGCAGACAAGATACTCTCAGTAGCTTGGCAGGCTCTCCGAGAGGGGTGGAGGAATTGAACATGGGTCGGCCTCGTGAAAGGCGAACACCCTACCGCTGTGCTATAGCTCCAGCCCGAGCATCACTGAGCATGGCCCCAAAACAAAAACCAAAAACAAACAAAAAGTAATCTGATACAATGAAGCAGTTGTTCTAAATTAGATATTGGAATAAAAACAGGGTAAACTCAACTTTTTCTGAAAATAGGGATAACATTTAAATAACTATAAGAATGCTCTAAAAAAAAAACCTAGAACAAATTCCATAAATCCCTGCTTGGCAAACATGCATGTATCTAAGTCAGAAGCTGCTCACAGCTGATAAGATTGTTCACTTTTCTTGTTTTGTCTTGTTTGGGATCACACCCAGCAGTGCTCAGGGCTTATTCCTGGCTCTGCACTTAGGGATCATTCTTGGCAGGCGTGGGGGAACACATGGGGTAGTGGGGTTCGAACCTGGGTTAGCTGCATCCTTCCCTGCTGTACTATCACTCCAGCCTGGAACTGTTCCCTTCTTTGGCCAATGACTTTTCTAATACCCCACGTTACAAATACCTTGGGGTGGGGGACAACTTTTCCAGGCCCCAGATTACATTAATGACCTTCCTGGAAGTAGAAGGGACCATCACACTGAACAGTTTTTAGAACCTTTGTGCAAAATATGGGGCAGAGCCCAGGCTGGGAGTAAGCCTCACTGGCAGGATTCAGGGGTCTCTGAGTCACTTACCAGGGTAAGTCAGAACAGTGGAGTTTGTGTGTGCTGTTTTGGGCCAGGTATGAGAAATGGAAGCCTCTGGGATTGAGGACCAATGGACTCAGGTTAACCATATGGCTGCAAGACAAGGCAGAGAAGGGGACATTAGCTCCAGGCCCTCTCCCACTGGCAGGCACCTCTATGTCATGGGCACAGAATATCCCGGACACAGACTCCTCCCGTGTAACACAAGGATAAACCTCAAGATTATGGTAAGGGTGAACGAAGAGGTGGGGAGGAAATGGCGACTGAGGACTGGAGAGAGTTCAGGGGCTTGCACGCAGCAAGCCCCTTTTGAGTCCCCAGCACATGATTCCCAGAGCACCACCAGGAGTGACCCCTGAACAGAGCCAGGAGTAGACCCTGAGCACCACCAGGTGTGGTGGCGACACCCTGCCTCCCCACTCCCAATAGAAATGGCAACTGAGCCTGGTTCATCCTCCAAAATGTTCCTTTTTCATTTGCTTCAAACCAGAATTTATTCCTTCCACCTCTTTGGGTTTGATGACAGGCCATTCCAATTTAATCTATCAGACTTTGAAATATCCAGTTTCTCCATCTGCAGAAAACAAAGGAAATCTTAGGACTACTATGGAAACCCCCATGGGATGAAAAATGCCAGAGCCCAGATCTGCGTTTCTGTGACTTCCACTCACTTAGCAAGCACACCGCACTCCTCCTTAGCACCCCCTGAGCTTGGCGGCAACAGGGAAGGAGATGAGGGTAGGGAGGTGAGGCTGGAGGGGGCCCAGGAATCTCCACCTGAGATCAGGAGCCCCAAGATTCTGCCCCGTGTACTTGGGCTTGGGGACTCAGCTGAAACCCCTCGGGTGGAACTCTGCACATTCAGTGCCTCCCCACTTTCCACCAGGGCAGCGCCCTGCCGCCCAGCCCACTCTGTTATTCCATGTCTCTGTTGACCTCACTCCCAAGACATCCCTGCAGAGAGGATTCTGCTGCTCAAAATGGAAGTTCTGGTACCCACTCCAGAAGCACAAATGCTATGACCAAAAGTGAGCCACTGTAGGGGCCTGGGACTGCCTCTAGGATGGTGTGTGTGTGTGTGTGTGTGTGTGTGTGTGTGTGTAGGGTGGAGGGAGCGGAGGATGGGAGAGGGCAGTCACTACCCTTCCCAGGCTGTGTGCAAGTGGGGGAATCCACTGACCAACTTGCTGGGCAGCTGAGGAAAGGGGCCAAACACCCTGGGCATAGTGTAGAGAGGGGATGCTGAGGCCAGGACAGAAGTGATGGTGGTGGTAGGCGGGGGCAGAGGTGAAGGTGGCAGCAGAGTTGGTGGCAGGTATGGCGAGGTTGACCGGTCCTGCAAAATGGTGAGCTCTGGTTTTTTCCATATTGGCTTCTTTCTCTTCTTATCTGCAACAAAAGGTGCCAGTGAGTGCATGAGCAGTCCTCTGTGTGTGTGTGTGGAGGGGGGGAGTTCACATTGCTTCTCCAACAAGGTATCAAGGAAGCCCAAAGGACAGTGTGGTGCCTACACACATGACCAGGCTCCTAGAAGTGCTGTTTCAACACAGCCACAGCTACCCCGAGGGAAAAGGTAAGTCACTCACAAGGTCCCACACCTTCCTGTCTGCAGGAGTCATTCGGGGCCTTGGCTTTCCAATTTCAAAAGCAGAATTTGGTGGGAAGTGACTATCACCACTAAGGAGGGCAGGAAATGCTCTGGTGGTGCTCACTGTCCAGCATGAACAGTCTCATTGTCCCCAGTGTTAGGCCAAGCAGGGGCCCTTTGTCTATGAGGAACCCCTGTGGGGGAGGTCTTGCAAAGGTGGGCTCAGGAAGGGAAGCCTGAGGGACTATGGCCAGGCTCCTCTCCTCCCTCCATTTAGGTCTTCCTTCTACATCAAGAAGTCTGGCTGTGGGAGGCCAGAATGATAGCATAGTGGGTGGGGCATTTTCCTTATACATGCAGCCAATCTGGGTTTGATCTCCAGCATCCCATATGATCCTTTGAGCAATACTAGGAGTGATCTCTGAGTGCAGAGGCCAAGGGAAAGCCCTGAGCACTGCCAGGTGCCCAAAAACCACCACCACCACTACCACCCAAAACCCTATAAAACTTAACACGTTACCTGAATTATAAAATAATTTTAAAAATTGGCCAAAGTGTTACTACAACAGGTAAGGTGTTTGCCTTGCAGGTGGACAACCTCAGATAGAAACCTGGCACTACATATGGCTCCCCAAGTATCCCCAGTAGTGATCCCTGAACGCAGAGCCAAGAGGGGCTAGAGCAATGGCACAGCGGGCAGGGTGTTTGCGGTGCATGCGGCCGACCCGGGTGCAGTTCTCAGCACCCCATATGGTCCCCCAAGTACCACCAGGAGGAATTCCTGAGTGCATGAGCCAGGAGTAACCCTTGAGCATTGCCAGGTGTGACCCAAAAAGCTAAAAAAAAAGTTTAAAAAAGAGTAAGCCCTGAGCCTCGCCAAGTGTGGTTCCAAAACCAAAGGAAAAAATTTGGGGTGGGGCTACACCCATCTGTGCTCAGGACTTATCCTGCTCCTGTGCTCATAGATCACATCCAGTGAGACTCAAGGAACCGTATATGCGGTGCCAGAAATCTACTGTGTGGAAGGTATGCATCTTAACCCCTGTATTACCTCTCCAGTCCCTTAAAATACTTTTTTTTTGGGGGGTGAGGTCACATTCTATAGTCCCCTGGGGCTAGCTACTCCCTCCTCAGTGCTCCAGGGGAATAACAGCTCTGGGGAATTCTGCCCACCTCACAGCCAGATGCGCCCTCTTTCGGGTTCACCTTTCTTTTTTCTCTTTGGGTCACACTCGGCGATGCACAGGGGTTACTCCTGGCTCTGCACTCAGGAATCACCTTGGCGGTGCTCAGGGGACCATATGAGATGCTGGGAATTGAATCCGGGTTGGCCGCGTGCAAGGCAAAGGCCCTACCCGCTGTGCTATTGCTCCAGCCCCCTCAGTTTCACCTTTCTTATTATATATATATTTTTTTAATTTTGGATGGGGGGCAGTTTGGGGCCACAGCCGGCGGTGCTCAGGACTTACCCCTGGCTCTGAGCTTGGGGATCACTCCTGGCAGTGCTCGGAGGACCATATGGGGTGACAAGGATTGAACCCGGGTCGAACGTACATAAGGCAAACGCCCTCCCCACTGTACTATCGCTCCGGCCCCCCACCCTTATCATTTTACGTTCCGAGCCCAGGACTTCCTGAGTCCTGTCAGGTCTGCGGGGTGACTGAAGCCAGGCAGCGGCTGAGCCTCACCCCGGGAGTAGAGGTGCACGCGGTAGATGCTTCTCTTCAGCTGCTCCAGACGCCGGTGCATTTCGGGGGACCCCATGCGATTGCAGTAGTTCAGGTCCCCCTGAACCGCACAGAAGAACTTCGCCTGCGACAACAGTACAGCAGTACAGAAGGAAGCCCGCCGGGTAAGAGGCCGGCCTGCCTGCGGCGCCCCCCACCACGCCAGCCTCCCCGAGTTGAGCCGGGGCCGGGCTCCTAGACGGCCGCGGCCCGCGCGGGCACCCGCCGGGAGACCCGCACCCAGAGGAAGGAGACGAGCCCGCGCTGCTCGCACTCGGCCTGCTTGCCCCGGCGCACCACGCGCTCGGCCAGCGCGGGGTTGAGGTCGATGCTGCGGAAGAGGCGGCGCAGCGCGCGGCTCGTGTAGGTGACCGCCTGCCGCTCGAAGGCCTCCCTGGAGATGCGCTGGCAGAAGGTCACCGTCTGCGGGAGCTCGCTGTCGAACTCGTCCAGGACCTCCATCCGAAAAGGGCTGCGGGGCGCTCTGGGGCCCGACACACCCACCCTCGCCGGCTGGGGCCCCGGGGACCGAGCGCCCACCCGCCGTTCCCTGTGGCCGCCGCCGCAGGTGCCTCGGCGACTGCCCCCCGCACCCCAGCGTTCCGGCCAATCCCCGCGAGCCGCTGGCACGTGACAATGCGACGCTCTGGGCATGCGCCCTGGCACGTTCGACGGGCCCAACGCTGGGGCTTGGGGTCCCGGCTCCGCCGAGCCAGGTCTAGCTGGGATTTGATCTGGGCAGGATGAGCTTCCAGTTCCTTCACATCTTGCCAGCTCCCTCCCCCTTCTCACGCTGGTAGCGATGCAGGTCTCCAAGGTAATCCCTACCTTAAGTTTTTCATCCTCCTTTTGACTTACTCTACAGCATCAAACCCGCCCCTTTGTAGTTTTATGCCTCTCCTCCCCCTTTCTCTCTGTACACACAGTTGCACTTATTGGTTTTTTTTTTTTTTTTGTATCACACTCAGACGGTGCTCAGGTTTACTCCTGGCTCTGCATTTAGGAATCATTCCAGGCCGGTTCAGGATTATATGGATTGAACCCAGGTTGGCTGGGTGCAAGGCAAGTACCTTACTTGCGGTACTATCACTCTGACCCCCTATTATTCTTTTTTTTTATGGTGTTGAGGGCATACCCAGTGGTGTTCAAGGCTTACTCGTGGCTCTGCACTCATTCAGGGATTACATGGGGTGCTGGGGATCAAAACATGGAAAACAGTGCCTACCTGCTGTACTATCACTCTACGCCACTGCTCCGCTCCTCCTTTTTTACTTTATTTCCAGCTGGGAAAGAAGGCAAGCGTTCTGCTCCTGAACTAATATCCCTGCAGCCTTCACAGATGCCTCAACCAGTTTTTCCTGCCCCTTAGGCAATCCCAAAAGTTGTCTTCATATCATCTTGCATGATCTTACTTCTTTAGATCCCCACCAGTGCCCCACCACCAGAAGACAGAGTGCACCTGAGAAGTCTTAAACAGATTTTTATCATCACCTGCCATCAGCTCCAATTCTTACCAACATACTCGGTGGCACCCCCTCAAGACAGGCATCCAAGGAGGAGGAGTGTATTGCCTGTTATTTGCCCACAAGACAAGACAGTCTCAGATGCATACAAGCCTTACAAATCACCAGTATGGGGTTGGAGATAGAACAATGGGTAGGGCATTAGCCTTGCATGTAGCCAACCTGGGTTTGATCCTTGCACCCCATATTGTCCCAGATCCCACCCAGAGTGATCACTGAGGAAAGAGCCAGGTTAAGCCCAGAGCACTACTTTGACACCCCAAGCACCCACAGACACACAGACAGACACACACACACACACACACACACACACTGTTCCATGTGTAAATATAACTTACAATATGAGACTTTGACTTATATGTGCCATATTAGGAACTGGACAAGCAGACTTTTAATTAATGTTCCCTTCATGTTATACTAATTATACTTCATACTTTTTCATGTTTTTATTCACAGATTTTTATAGGACCTTCCCCCAGCACAGTTAGGGGTGTCTGGGTCCACTTCTGACAATGCTTACCCAGTGATGCAGACCTAAGATTTGGTTCTCTAGCCTGGATTCGATCCCTGGTACCCCATAAGGCCCCCCAGACCCCACCAGAAGTGATCCCTCAGCACAGTCAAGAGTAAGCCCTGAGTAAGAGGAGTGTGACCCATAAACAACAAAAACAATTTTTTTTCCTTAAAGAACTAAAGACTTGGTACCTATCTTCTGTCAGGGGGCCAAAGCCACAGGGAGAAAATTTCAAACAGGCTTTGCTGGAGGCCAGAGCCCAGGGCAGGCTTGATATCAGAGGGAACATCTGAGCAGAAACCTGAGTTCACCTGAGCTCCCCAACCCACCCTCCAGCTGCTGGTCAAAGTCCTCCTTGCATCTAAGTTGAGGACGGGAGAGGAGGTCTCAGCCGGTGGGTACAGAAATCACACAAGGGCCAGGGAGATGGCTCAATGGGCTGGAGCACATACATTGCATGTGGGAGCCCTGGGTTTGATCCCAGGCATTGGAGGGTCCCTGAACACTCTGCTGGAAGGACCCCCTGAGCACCACTGAGTGTGACCGAAAAGCAAAATAAAAAGCACATGAGTAAGGAATGATCATCTCAGTCATGGTGCCATGGCCCAGGGGAAGGGGGGAACTAGAGTCAGGAGGTCTGGCAGGGAGGAACCATGGGGTCAGGACTGGCAGGCAGAGGGTAAATTTAATGACCCTCATTCCCTGATGGAATCCAACGGTTCACCTCGAGTGGGGGTGAAACTGGCACCCCAATGTGCACACCCCTTTAAAGATCTGGGCCCCTTCCCATGTACCCATGTACCCAGGCTGGAAGGACTATCACTGGATACTTGCAGATCTTTGGCTTCGTGGCAATTGTGTTGGTGGAGGTGACCCTGCTCCCACTCCTTCACAGTTCAGTGTCAACTCCCCCCCACCACTACCACATTTCCAGTTGTGAGAGTGGGTACCAGGTGCCTCGGTGTCTCCTGCAGGCTGAGGACAGCATATCCCTCTGGAAGAGAATAAGCTGATATGGTTGGTGGGTATCATCTGCAAGCCTCAAATCCCAAATCCCCCCCCCCAACCCCGCCAGCTGCCCACCCACTACATACCCACTTGCCCCACATGGTCCAGTTCTTTGTGAGAATGCACAAGAACCTCTCCAGAGCCCGGACCTCCCAAGGCCACCGGGGAGGCGGGGAGGCTGGGTCCTCTCCCCTTCTCCTGGTCAAGGCTGAGCTGGGTCCTGGAGAGTAACTCTCCACACAAAGCAGCGGGCTACCCTTGCTCCACAGGGTCCCAACCAAACCTGTGGTCCCCAGTTCCCTAGAAAAAGCCTCTCTAAATCAGCACTTTTCTGAACCTGTGGCCAGGACCCAGATGAAGAACTATCTGCACTGGCTGGATCCTCTGGCGGGCCCAGGTAAGCCAGGTCCCAACCTGGGCCTAACTATTGGGAAAGCAAAGCAGCAAAGCCCCCTCCCCCAGCACTATGGGCGGTGGGCTGGGCTTGGCTGATGCCCTTTCATCATTGCACTGCTTCCCAGAGGCCCACAGTAGTGCAACAGGGAAAGAGTATCCGACAGGCCTGCCAGTGCCTCCCAGGGTCTGCAGATCAGCAGGATCGGAGAGCAGGAATGTGGCCGGGAGGGCGGGGCCTCTGCCTGGGGGGAGGGTGCCCTCTGACCCCAGAGGCCCAGGCCCAGCCAGGATCTCAAGTTTCCATGGAGAAGGGAAAGAGCTGGACAGGGGGGAGGGGAGGGCCGGCAGGCCCAAGGGGCCCAGCCAGAGGAGGAAAGCCTGCCGAAGTGTGGGGGAGGGGGTCCCCAAGGCTGGTCCCAGATGCTTTGACAATATCATTGCACTGCTTCTCAGAGCACAGTAGTGCAATCTCGTCAGAGCACCTGTGGCCCGCAGGGGGGACACCACAGACCCCGAAACACGCAGGGAGGGAAGCTCAGCCATGGGTGGGCCCAGAAGCCCCTTCTTGTACCTCCGGGGTTGGAGAATTTCCGTGGGCTGCCTTCCGAGGGTCCTCATTCCACTAGAGCACCCGGACCATCCTGAGCGTGCAGCTAATTTCGGTGGGGAAAAGACCTCAAGCCGGAGTTGGGGTGGAGGGGGGATGTTCCAATCCCGGATCCGGAGCAGACAGGGGGAGGGGGGAGGGGGCGCGCGCACACACAAAGGAGTAGGTTCTCACTTTGCCACAGTCCAAAGCCCATGAGCGCCCGGGGCCGGGATGGCCACACTCCTTACCTGGCCAGTAACAAGCTCCTGGCCAGTAACAGGGCTCAGGGAGTGGCCCCTGCAGGCTCAGGCCCCATCTCTGGGTCCCGGCCCCCCAACTTGGGCTGCGCACGCTGGCAGTTACTTCAGTCCCGCGGCTTGGGGCGGAGGCCAGGAACAGGGATGCTGTCCGGACTTCTGGGACTCCCGTGCCCGAAGAGTGCGGCCGGGGTCCGGGCTGCGCCCCTCCACGCCGGCCCGCGAGCCTGGGCCAACCACCCTGCCCACGCCCCCCACCCACTCACCCCGGACCCTGCGACTCACCAGGCGGCCGGCCCTCCAGCCCGCGGCTGGAGCCGGACACGGAACGGCATAGGAAGAGGGGTCTTCGCGGTCCCTGGCGAGCCCCTGCTCCCACGAGGACGGCTCCGCACCTCATGGCGCCCTCTCGCCCGCCGGCTCCATCTTTAACCCGCTGACAGTCGGCGGGGCCGGGCCCCGGCCCCTTAGCACAGCGGAGCGCTCATTGGCCGGCAGCGGCGCCGGGCGTCCCCTCCCACGCGCCCATTGGCTGGAAGCGGAGAGATTTCAAAGTAGCCTCGGGCCCCGGATTGGCCCGGCGCCGACGGCGTCTCGGGCTCCGTGGTTTTAACAATGAGTTCTACAAACACTTTCTCCCCATTCACAACTTATCAAAAGGAACTTTGCCCGCCTTTTCTCAGCTCCACTCTGATGGTTGTCTAACGGCGTCTGCTACTATTTAGGACCCCCTTTGGAAGGGAGCTGGCGGCCTCGTGGCTGAATCCTCAGGGCAGAGGGCTGCGACCCTCGGCAAATGCCCAGGCCCACCCTCAGCCGCCTTGGAGCAGAGGCTCCTGCGGGGTCCTTTTGCTTGCTGAAACTATTCCCTGTGACTCCGGGAAGGGATTTTGGACTGATTGCGGGTGGGCTTCACGATTAGAGTGGTGTCTTCCGTCTCCCCGACCAAATCCCTCTCAACCTCACTGCATGCCAGGCTTGAATCAAGTGGGGTTTCTGAGACCCTCTGGGTTTGGACTGAGACATGGTCCTGTAGACCGTACAAGTTCGTGGATTTGTAGGAGGTAAGGGGTGTCTGATTTGGTTTTCACGTGATTGCCATTCGGAAATAAATATTCATTACTGCCTGTCCTGAGCTGATAACCTCCAAGCCCCTCATGTAATTCTGGTGTATTTAAATGAGCACTTTGGGGGCTGGAGCAATAGCACAGCGGGTACGGCATTTGCCTTGCACGCGGCCGACCCGGGTTCTATTCCCAGCATCCCATATGGTCCCCTGAGCACCGCCAGGAGTGATTCCTGAGTGCAGAGCCAGGAGTAACCCTGTGCATCGCCAGGTGTGACCCAAAAAGCAAAAAAAAAAAAAAAAAAAAATGAGCACTTTGCATCTGGGCAACTTCTTATTTTCACTCCAATGACTAAAAGCAAAATAAATAATTTTGTTTTCATATTTAGGGGCACACCTAGTTCTACACTGGGGGGACCTCATGGAGAATCAGGGTTTCAAGTCAGTCTCCTGCTACACAAGCACCTTATTTTGTTTTGTTTTGGGGGCCACACCCAACTTGCTAAGGGCTCTGGAATCCCTCTCCTGGTCGGATCTGGAGACACATATGTAGTGCCTGAGATCAAACTCAGGTCAACCCTGTGCAAGGCAAGACCCCTGCCCACTTAATATCAGATCCCACCACATTAATCTTTGTACTCTTGCTGGCCCAGGAGCAAATGTTTTTGAGGAAATAGAACTGACTTTAGATTTCCCCCCCCCCCTCATTTTTTTGGGGACTACACCCAGCAGTGCTCGGGTAGGGTGCAGTACACTCAGATTGCTGCTGGATCCGGTTAGGGGAGGCATTTGGGGAACCATGTGGTGCCAGGATTGAGCCTGGCCTTCTGTACATAAGTATATGCTCCAGCCCATTAAGCCATCTCTCCTGTGCTGACTTCGAACCTATGTGAACCTTGGTTGCCACTAGGACAAACCTATAAAAAATTTAGTATTTTCACAACCAGCAGTGAAGAATTTGGGCCGCTCTGGCAGGCACCGCCAGCTGGAAATTACTCCGGACCCCAGACCAGGCCCACAACACCAGGGTGCCAGACGGAGAAGGTACAGCCAGCATGCCTTCCCCAGATGGAGCCCCGGCGACACTGAGCTTCTACTAACATGGGTCTGGTATGTGGGACTGGGACACACCTCCAAACCACACGGCCGCTTATGCGGCCGTGCGACCTTTCCTGATATACAAAATATATGCTCAGGAATGGCTCCGCCACCCCTGAGCATCCATTATCCCAGAGACACAGAAACCAATCTCAGAACGCAGTGGCTGCTGGCAGTTATACTCCTGGACTCTGAACTAAGATACGGCCCCATGCAGCCCCGGGAGGGGAAGGGTTTCTGTCCCTTGGCCTTTTCCCCCCTGGACAGCATGGCGACCACCACCGTTCAGAACCAATTGGACAGAGAGGTAGGAGTTTGCAGTGATGGGGCAGTATGCATGGGGAATCTTGGGATGGAGGAGGCAGAACCGGCCCTGCCTCCTGCCCAAATGAGACCCTGAGTGGTTGCCCATGGACAGCTCCTCCGCTCCTGAACAGCTATGATCCCAGCATCACAGAAACCAATCTCGGAATGCAGCGGCTGCTGGCAGAAATATCTCTGGACTTAATACCAGAATTCCAAATCCGGGTGGCCCTTTCGAGACCATGCATCTTATGCTCTTTGTTACCAACTACAGAAAACATACAATCTAATGATGCCATTCTGACAGGTCTGACTGTTGGGGGAAAAACTCCAAATAATGATAGTGAGTTTCCTGTTGAAAATTGAATGTAATCAGGGGCTGGAGTGATAGCACAGTGGGTAGGGTGTTTGCCTTGCACTCGGCCGACCCGGGTTCAAATCCCAGCATCCCATATGGTCCCCTGAGCACCGCCAGGAGTGATTTCTGAGTGCAGAGCCAGGAGTATCCCCTGTGCATCGCTGGGTGTGACCCAAAAACCAAAAAAAAAAAAAAGAAAATTGAATGTAATCAAAGTAAGGAAATAATAAAGTGAAAATCATCTGCCACACAGGCAGAGGGGGAGTGGGAGGGGGGGTATGCTGGGGTTATTGGTGGTGGAACATGTGCACTGGTGAAGGGATGTGTGTTTGAGCATAGTATGACTGAGACTCGATCCTGAAAGCCCTGTAACTGTTCTCACGGTGACTCAATTAAAAAAAAAATAGTATTTTCAATGCTGAGATTGAACTTAGGGCTTCATGTATTCAAGGGGCATCAATCACAATCACAATATCCCATTAATCACCGATTTCTCGGGCAAGCTCAGTAACATCTCATTTTGTCCTTTCCCTGAGATCTTAGAAGTCTATCTCGACTTGGCCCTCCTAACGATGTTGCACTGGGGGCTCTTCAGGGTCAGGGGAATGAGATTCAGCTTGTTATTGGATTTTGCATATGAATACACCATGGGAAGCTTGCAAGGCTGTCCCAGGTGGGCAGGAAACTCAGAAGATTGCCAGTTTCTCCCAGAGGGAGAAGAAGGCTAAAGATATCTCTTCCGAGAGCTTGCTTTTAAGTCTCTCTCTGGATGTTGGCCATTGATAGAATTACACACACCTGGGTTCCTCTGTCGGTACCTTCATGCATGAGGCCTGTCCGAATGTGTAGAGAGGAGCCTCCAGCATGGCTGTAGCTAGGTTCCGATGGTCTTTGGCCGCCGGGAGCTCTGCTTGGGGTGGGGAGGGAAGCTAGAGCCCATCCCCTCCAAGGGGCCCCGGGGAAGACAGCCAGGCGTGCGGGCAAGAGACTCAAGGTGCATAAACTCTACTATTAGCCACACCCCCAGCCACTAAAGTTGATATTTGATGATACTTGATCCAGTTTCATAGTCTTATTGCTAAAAGCAGGTGAGATGCTATGCAAATTGTTGGCCCAAAGGCTGACATTTAGTGTTCAGTAAATGTGGGTCCCAGGAACTGGAGCAATAGTATGGCAGGGATGGCATTTGTCTTGCACGCAGCCAACCTGGATTCAATCCCCAGCATCCAAATGGTCTCCTGAGCACCGCCAGGAGTAATTCCTGAGTGCAGAGCCAGGAATAATCCCTGAGCATTGCCAGGTGTGACCCAAAATGCAAAAAAATAAAATAAAATATTTTTTTAAAAATGCAGGTCCCAGCAATATTTGCACCAGCTGTGAGGGCCTGAGAGCCCAGGGCAGGGGATGGCATCATTTACTACTCAGGTGGTGATGAGGGCTATAGGGACCACCTTTTGCTTTTCTTGGGGGAGGTCACACCTGGCAACGCACAGGAGTTACTCCTGGCTCTGCACTCAGGAATTACCCCTGGCAGTGCTCAGAGGATCATATGGGATGCTGGGAATCAAACCCGGGTCAACCGTGTGCAAGGCAAACGCCCTACCCACTGCACTACTGCTCCAGCCCCTACAGGGACCACCTTGGTGGTGCTCAGGGTTCATGAAAATCAAACTCAAGGCCTAAAACATGCAGAGCATGTACTCCAGCCTGTGAGTTATCTCCCTGGCCAGCCGTTCTTTTATTTTTGGTCTTGTCCTGCATTCTGTCTAGAGCCATCTTACTCATCCTTTTATCCTTATCAAAGACTCCTACAAGCTGTACACAGTTGGATTGGCTCTTAGTACTTCTTAGTTCTTATGGGTGAGAGGTGATAGGGAGGTATATAGAGCAGAAGTGCACCCTTACAGCCTCTGGAATGAACTAGAGCCTCACTTCTTAAACTGTCCATTGAGACCCCCATATGGTGACTAAATGTTGGTTTGGAGGCCATACCCAGCAATGCTCAGGATTTACTCCTGGCTCTGCACTCAAGAATCACTCCTGCTGGGTTTGGAATCATAAAGGATGTCGGGAATCAAACCCAAGTCATCTGTCATCAGTATGCAAGGCAACTATCACTCTGGTGCTAAAATCAGACATCTTTAAAAGAAAAGAAAAAAGAAAACCAGGGCTTGGGCAGCCCTTTTCTGTTTTTGCTTTTTTTTGGGGGGGGGGCACATTCAGAAGTGCTCAGGGCTTACTCCTGGTTCTATATTCAGGGATCATTTTTGACAGTGCTCAGGGGACCATATGCACTAAGGGATTTAAACCAAGTCATCCATGTGCAAAACAAGAGCTTTAACTTCTATCTTTCTCTTTGATCCCCTCATAAATCTTTTCACTTAAGAAGTTGTGTGTATGTGTGTGGGGGGTGGTGGCTTGGGGTTGGGGGAGTTTTTCTGTTTTGGGTAACACTCAGCAATGTTCAGGGCTAACTCCTGGCTCTGAGCTTAGGGATCACTCTTGGCAGGGTCCAGGGGACTATATGGGGTGCTAGGAACCAAACCAGGTTTGGCTGCATGCACGGCAAGCACTGTACCTGTGGTACTATCTCTTCAGTTCCTCACTTAAGCTTTTAATGCAATCATAGGTATATAAAAGAGGCATAAAAATCACACATTTACCGATAATAGTAATTTTGGTTTTTTTTTGTATTTTGGCCCATACCTAGTAGTGCTCAGGAGCAACTCCTGATATTGTGCTGAGGGATTGCTCCCAGAAGCGCTCAGGGGACCATGGGAATCAAACCCAAGCCTCCCCCCAGGCAAAGCATGTGCTCAGCCTGTTGAGATATTTCTCCTGCCTCATTACTTTATTCACCCAATTGGGCTCAGGATTTACTCCTGTCTCTATGCTTAGAGTTCACTCCTGTCAGGCAAGGGGGATACCATATGGGAACAAACCCAAATTGGCTGCATGCAAGGCAAGCACCCTACCCAACGTACATCTCTCTGGCCCCAATGTTAATTTATTTTCAAAGAAGCTTTTCCTTCACCTCATGTTCAGCTACATAGTTGCATGACCCCAAGTGGAGTTGTGGCTCACTGTTAGGAAGCTGGGGATTCAAGGAACTCTAGTCTGGGCTTACACAAGGTGGTTCACACTATTGGTGCCCCACCCAAATGCCCTTGGCACTCAGCTGTGCAGCAAAGATGCTCACTGCCAGCACCTCTGGCTCACCTAGATGCTTTGCTTTGGCTGCAGGAGCCCTTGACTTGATGTATAAGGCAAAGTAGGAAATGCTCGGGACAGTTAACCCCACCCATTGAACAGCTCTCAGCCCAGGAAAGAAGATATTTTGGTTAGGTACAAAACCCTCTTTCTACACTGGCATCTGGAACTCGCTGGTAGGATGAAGCTCCAACGTTCACAGGGGTGACACAGTTGACTAGGCAGCCTTCAGCAGCTGCTCCTATTCCCTCTCTGATCCACTCTCCACCTGCTCCTGTCTCAGGTCAGGTGAATGATGGGGAAAGAGCCTAGATTAAGGGGCTAGGGGAGGCCTCTCAGAGATATTCAGCTGGCTATGCAGACCTGATGGCTAATGCTCAGGCTGGGCCAGTGGGGCTTAGTGAGAAACCACCAGGGATACACCTGGTGGTGCTGGTGGATAGTGGGGATGGCAGGGAGAGGAGAAGGTGTGCAGGGACGGTACCATGAAGTACTGGGAATCAAGTTCAGGACCTCCTGCTGCCTGACATGTACTTCAGCCCTTTGTATGATCTCCCCAGCCCCACAACAGTGTAGAATTGTAGACAGTGCTCAGTAGTGGAGTGGGGGTGCCAGGAGTGGGGGCATCTGTGTTTGAGAAGAGCAGAAGCTAGCCAGGGGGACAGATGGGGAACAATAGGCCTTGGGGCCTACCCAGGACCCTCCTTCTCTCAGGCCTCACAATTGTTTGGAATTTCTCTCCACACTGCTCCCCCCCTCCGCCCCAGAGCAATAGGTTTCTCAAATGTCAAGTGCTCTGCCCACACTCCTCCAGCCCGTTCCAATCAGTTGCCACCTTATCCTGTCCAGGACTCTTTGTTCTCATTCAAGAAAACGACATCCTCTACCCTCAAGAGGCTCTCTTAGAAACGCCACACTGCTAGGTCTAAGACTGTAATCTCAGTCATCACCTCTAGAGGTCACCCACAGACCAACAAATCAGTTAAATTCCTTTATTAGAGATTAATTTATTGTTCCTGCCTTTATTCACTGTCATGAAGGCTACCAGGGCCATATCCATCAGTGTTTAAAAGGGCCATATGTGGGGGACAGCATTATAGGTTGGGTACTTGCCTTGCATGCATCTGACCTGGGTTCGATCCCTGGCACCACACCCTTTTGCCTGCCAGGAGTGATCCCTGAGCCAAGGATAAGTCCTCAGCACCATTGGGTGTGGCCAAAAAAAAGGGAGGGTGGGCATATGGTGTTGGAGCCACATATTTTTACAAACAAGGCATGTGCTCTACCACTTGAGTCACATACCTGACACTTGTTCCTACCTTTAAATTGAAGTGCTTGGGGTGGGAGCAATAGTATAGCGAATAGGGCACTTGAGTTGCACGCAACCAAACTGCGTTAGTAATTACAACCACCGGGAGTAATTCTGGCTGCAGAGCCATAAGTAATCTGAGCAACACTGGATGCGACCCCCCCATCCCACAAAATTAAAATTCTTCGTGTGGGGTGTTGAGTGTGTAGATTGAGGTGAAGGGCACTCTGGTGGAGGACTGGTTTTGGAATTGTAAGTATTGACAGTATTATAAATCATGGTGTTTAAAATGTTGTTAAATTGCAAATTTTGGGGGAAAATAGTACAGGGACCCAAAAAGCAAGTATGTGAGCCAACAGATCTTGGCATCAACAGAGAAAAGGAAATGAGGGGAAATAACAAAAGCATCACTGTATCACTGTCATCCTGTTGTTCATCCATTTGCTCAAGCGGGTGCTACTAATGTCTCCATTCGTCCCTGTCACGTACTAGTGTAGCCCGATGGCAAATTGGGGCTTTTTCGGATCAGGGGAATGAGGACCATCATTGTTACTGCTTTTGGTATATCAAGTACACCACGAGTAACTTGCCAGGCTCTGCGCATGGGCAGGATACTCGAGATAGCTTGCCAGGTTCTCCGACAGGGACAGAGTCTTTTGGGGTGGCCTCTAATCGCCTTTTTTTTTTCTTTTTGAGTCACACCCGTCAATGCACAGGGGTTACTCCTGGCTCTGTGCTCAGAAATTACTACTGGCGGTACTCGGGGGACCATATGGGATGCTGGGAATTAAACCCGGGTTGGCCATGTGCAAGGCAAATGCCCTACCCACTGTGCTATTGCTCCAGCCCCTCTAATCACCTTTACAGGTGTTCCCAGTCTACCGAATGTAAGCTTTTGGTCCACTGGCATGTTGTAACAATCTGCACTGACAAACACGCACCTGCCTGCATCTCTAGACAGCACCTGGGACATCTGCGGCCTCAGGTTGATCTCCTTGAGGTTGATGGAGTGCGCCGAAGGTTGTTGAGCAGCTGGCAGAAGCAGGACCCTATTTATTGCAGAGGGTCTGTGCCAGATCGAACACCTGCGCCAAGTCCCAGGTCACCCGGTGGTTGGTGACAGCACCCACAGTGGATGAGCCATTGCACGCACTGGCGCCACGGCTCTATGTCCGACGGCGCTGCGACTCAGACTGGCCAGGGCAGGTGGCGCCGCTGCGGTTTCTCCATCCCCCACTGACGCCATTCTGTCTAAATCTTGCAAAAGAGTTGGCAGTGTCCATCAGGAATCACACATAGAGTTCCAGCAGGGGTCACGCGTAGAGTTCCATGCCTGGCGTGCTGAACCGTGTGTTGTTGAAGGTGAGATGGTGAGCCAGGTTCGAGAGAGCGCGAGGGGTTCAGGCGGCGTTAGCGCCTATTGCCTCTAATCAAATATGGTGTGGTAATTATGAAAATGAGTAGGGAGTGTCTTATGTGTCGCCATGTGGTTTAGGAATATGTTCACTCATGCATGAGGCTCCACGGGAGTGTGTGGAAGATGGCCTGGAGCATGGCAGTGGTTGGGTAGTGGAGGTCGGCTGCCAGGGCTGGGTCCCTTGGGGTGGAGAGGGCTCTCATCTGCCCCCCTCTGGGGCGCCCCAAGTGAAAACAGCCTGACACGGAGTCCAGTGGCATGGTTATACGGGCCTCATTTTATGCTCCCTTCCGGGAGAAGCAGCCATGAGTTCTGAACGATGGCTGATGAGATTATCTGGCACTGGCAGGGGGTGGCTTATGGGCATGACCCTTGGACCTCCGGAGACTAGGGAAAGCAGGCAGAGAATTTCTGCTCCCGGGTCCTGTTGAGCCCAGAATCCAAGGTCACAAAGTTCCGCACTACCTGGGTTCTGTTTTTAAAAATTGCGATGCTGAGGCTGGAGCGATAGTACAGCAGGGTGAAGTTTTCCCTTGCATGCAGCTGACCCTGGTTTGATCCCAGGCATTGCATATGGTCCCTCACATGCTGGGATTGGCAGTCCAGAAGCAAACCTGAGCAGAGAACCAGGAATATCCCCCGAGCCCTGCTAGGTGTGGTCCAAAACCAAAAATTTTGCAATGTTTTGGACTTGACTAAAGCCATCTAGATGCCTTGCAGTATAAGACTGAGACCATCTCCATGGCTCCCTGCTTGTACCAAGAGCAATCCTGGCAACTCTGCTGTAACCAGTGAGCAGCATAAGTGAAAAATGATGTGGGTGCAGGGATTTGGCTCAGTGGTTGAGCACTTACCTTGCATGTGTGAGGCCCTGGATTCAATCCCAAGTACCACACACACAAGCACACACACAGACACAGACACACACACAGTGTGAGAGCAAGGGAGATGACTCAGAGTGTTGGAGTGCATGCTATGCATAGGGGAGCCCCAAATTCAGTGCCCAACAACATATGGTCCCCTGAGCACTGAGAAGAGAGCAGCCAAAATAAATAAGGATGCGCAAGCACAACAACTAGGAATATGACCCCTGCCCCCTGTGAGCATATATGTGCACATAGCACAAGTTGTGTGTTCCCAGTGAACACCATGGCCAAGTGTGTGAGCCACCAGATCAGTTCAGTAACCACTGAACATCACTGGATGTGACCCAAAAAGCAAAAAAAATTAAAAATAAATAAAAGTTGCAATGCTTGGGACAAGAACAATAATTAACAGCAGATAAGGTACTTGCCTTGAGTGTGGCTGAACTGGGTTTGATCCCCGGCATCCCATATGGTCCCCAGATCACCAACAGGAATGACTCCAAGCACAGAGCCAGGAGCCAGCCTTGACGACTGGGTGTGACCCCAAAACCAAACGAAAACAATTGCAATGTTTTGTCTGTCCAAAATATGTCTCTTCTTCCAGGAAGCCTCCTCAGATCACTACAGGTAGCATTTTTTTCTTGGTTACCTTCCCCTGCAGTATCTTTGGAAGTTGTTATCGCTCCCAGAGACTTTAGAAAGTTGTAGTGGGGGACTGAGACACCACATGCTTGAGCAAGATGGGGTGGGTGGTGTGCCATCTGCACTAGAACCAGGGGAACAAGACAGCTCCATCTGCTACTAGGGGTGGAAATGAGGATGTATTGCCAAGAGAATGGGGGCCTCACCTGAGAGATGAGCACCAGAAAGTTTGCCCAATCCCAGCCCTTAGCAGGAAGTTTCATGGTGCTGAGACACCTCTGGGTAAACAGGGTCACTCACCATCAGACCATCAATGGGTGAAGAGGGGACTGTGATATACCCGGGGAGTGCTGAGTGCATGAAAAAGCATGAAAAGGTTTGATTGGATTTGGCTTCCTGACTGTGCTGGGGACAAGGTACTGCCATGAAGGAGAGTGAATTGAACTAGAAAGTGACAACACATGGTCATCGCCAAATTCATTCCAGAACACTATCACGGGGGGACCAGAACAATAGCCCAGTGAGTAGGGCGCTAGCCGTGCATGTGGCTGACCTGGGTTTGATCCCCAGAACTCTATATGGTCCCCAGAACCCTGCCAGGAGTGATCCCTCAGTGCAGAGCCAGGAGTAAACCCTGAGTACTGCCAGGTATGGCCCACTTAAAAACAACAACAACAAACAAACAAACCAAAAAAACACAATCACAGGGCCAAAGAGGGCTGGAGCGCAGGCATTGCATGTGGAAGGTCCCAGATTGATTCCGGCACCACATGGTACCCTGAGCATTGCCAGGAGTGACCACCAAGCAACAAGCTGGGAGTATCCCTGGGAGTACTTTTGTGCATGACCAGGTCTGGCCATAAAATGAAGAAAAATGAACAAGCAAAAGTCCCACAATCACAGGTCAACATTCTTTAATTGCAAAGGCACTTGAGAACTACAAACCCACAGTCTACACTAGGAGTGTCTCTGTGGCCATCCTGCCCTGCCCATGTCCCTCACTCAAAGTTCATCGTGACTTGCTGAGGGCTCTGCGCTGGGCTTGATGAAGATGCCTTCCATGGCCTTCCACGTATTGTGTGTGTTGGCGCTGGGCATGCCGTGCACCTCATGTTGCCCATGGATGGGGTTCCCATACTGCTCCCCGGTGACTGACAGGAAAACAGAGGTGCCCACATGCTGGAAGCGCACGGAGGCCTCCCGCTCCCAGTGCTGCCCCGAGCAGCGAACTGTCCATAGGTCCAGGTCGTCGCCCTCGCCGTTTTCCCCAAAAGCGCTCACCTCCTAGGGGTGCAGGGTGGGGAACACACAGGTCATTGTGGAAGGCACAGTGAGAGTCCCCTGTGGTCACTAGCCTGGCAGCAGCTCTCAGTCCCAAATCTCTGGGCCTCATGTCTTTCCTTTCCCTTCTGAGTCTCCACACCCACAGTTCCCAAATGGGACATCACAACCCAGCATCCAACCCCCAACCCCCCAAAGGGGGCACTTAAAGCATATGTTCAAGCACAGCTAAAGTCTACCACCCTCAACGAGCTCTGCAGCTAAAAAGCGTGAGCACCAGGGACAGCAGGTGTGTGTGGCCTCTGGAGAACATCATAGGCCAAGCAGGTAAGCTATGCTGTCACCAAACATGCTGGTGACAGTCATCACAAGAGAAGGGGAGGGGGGACTAGGAGCAGAAAGGGAAAAACCAGAAAAGAAACGGACTGGGGAGATGGCTGAAAGACCAGGAGCGGGGGCCTCCATCCCTACTCTCCTGTACCCTACATTGTTCCAGAGCATCGCAGGGAGTGACACTCCGAGTTCAAGAAATGTGACCCCCCCCCCCAAACAAAAGGGCTGGAGCGATAGCACAGTGGGTAGGGCGTTTGCTTTGCATGTGGCCGACCCGGGTTCGATTCCCGGCATCCCATATGGTCCCCCAAGCACTGCCAGGAGCAATTCCTGAGTGCAGAGCCAGGAGTAACCCCTGAGCATCGCTGGGTGTGACTCAAAAAGCAAAAAAAAAAAAATTAAAAAATTAAAAAGAAATACAGCCACTCTGTGCAGCGTGATCACTGCTTCTCCCCCAGCTTCCCCCCTTTTCTCCACCCCCACCCCACTGTCAAGTCCAACTCCTACAGCCATGACTCGAGCTTGAACTTCCTCTGCCTACTAGCCACGGAAACGCCCTGTTGCAAAGCCCCTGTTCCTCTGATGGCCGCACCCGGAAAGTCCCTCTGCTCCCCGCTGCGACGGCAGCACCCAAACCCCTGCTACAGAACCACCAAGTGCCTCAGCCCATCCCAGAGCCCCGCGCGTCCCACTCCGCGGCGGTGAGACTGCCCCGAGGAGAGGCGTGTCCGGCGGAAGGCTCCTGGGGGCAGGGCCCTGGCCGAGCCACCTCCGAGTCCCCACCGCACGCCCGAGAGGGAACTGCGCAGTCAGCCTTCCTGAGTTTGAAGTCGCCGGCGTCGTCTCGGCCCTCCGCCTCCCCCAACCCTCGCGCGGCCGCCTCTCCCCGAGGCTGCGGGCCGGGGCCCACCTGGTGGTTGGACAGCGGCGACGGGAAGTGGTGCGTGTGCAGGTTCTTGCCGGTGAGCACGTGTGTCAGCCGCACCGCCTGGCCGCAGCGCACCGGGGACCCGCGGGGGCACCCGCCCTCCGCGCCGCCACGGATCCGCCAGTAGCTATTGGCGTCGTCGGACGCGTCCACGCCGGTCACCGACTGCTGGCGGCTGCCTGAGGGGCGAGACCCCACCCCGCACGGGGCTCACCGTCAACTCCGAACACCCGGGCCCTCGCCGGGGACCGCATCCGCGTCCACTTGGCCCCAACTGCCCGCCCGCAGCCCCGCCTGCTGAGCTTAAATCCTCTGGCCCGCGCTCCCCGTGGACCCTTCTTCCCCCCACCCCCGGATAACGCAGCGGCCACTTCAAACTGCCGGTCCTTGTTCCCTTTTCTCCCTCCCACACGGCCCTCACTGTCCCCCTTTCAAACTCCTGGCCCTGGACCCCGGCCCCTGGAGATGCCTCAGTCCCGGGGCGGCGCACCGGATCCGTATTTGATGTCATGTGAGTGAAGCCGCACCCGGTGCTGCGTGTTGAACAGCTTCAGCACAGACCCGCAGGTCACGGGCCCCGCGCTGGTCTTGGCAGTACTGCCCCGCACCAGAAATGCCAGCAGCAGGCCCAGGAGCACCGGTCCGAAAGCTCGGCGGAGACCCGCGCTCCACATCGCCCCGGCGCGCCTCTCTGTCAGCTCCAGTTCTTTGGACCGCTTCCGTCTCTGCTACGGGCCAATCCGCTTCGGATAGAGACCGCGGTGGCAGCCAATCGCTGGCCGCCGGTGCTCTCACTCTGCCCTCCCATTGCCTTAGCTGCTAGGGGATCCGCCCCCAGCTTTCTGGAGGGGCGACCGGCTGGGCCTGGGCTGGCTGGAGACACGAGGAGAGTTCTGATTGGTCCACGCTTCCAGGGCCTCGCCAATGAGTGCCGCGATAGGCTGGTGAGGCGCCAAGAGCCTGGAGAGGAACCGACCGGTAGTTACTGACTGGGGGCGCCCCTGTGAAGCCTCTGAGTCCTTTGAGCGCCCAAAGACTCGAATACGTTGAGGGTTACGTGTTCCCGAAGCTCTGACCTTGGTTCTGCAGTTACAGTGTCTGAGGTTGCTGGGTGATTATAGTTTCAAGGTCGAGGGATTTCGATGCGGAGTCATCTGGTCCCCTTGTCCCTGGCTCCCGGAATTAATTCACCCCTCAGCCTTACCTGGCCATCGCCCTCACACTGTCACCTCAGCCACCTTCTCGATTCTCCGCCCACCCACGACCCCTAGCGGATCTCGTCCCCGATAAAATCTTACACAACCACAGGGCAGCAGAGGGCAGCAGAGGGCTGAGGGCATCGAGTTCTCACCAGAAAACGCCGAAGCTATTTCAGGAAACCAAGGAAGCGCAGTGAGCGTGGGAACCAAGCCTGCGCGACCGACTCTCACGTTTCCAACGTGCGTGGGTCCAACATTCACTGCCTTTCCAGAGGGCTTCAGTTCCGTCTTCAAGGTGGAGGTGGAGGAAAAACTTATATCACCGTTTACTTATTTATTCCTGGAAAATTCTTGTTCAAGTCACTCCAAGCCCTGTGCTGAGGGCCATCAGTAAACCAAACTCTGAGTTACATTAACCAAAAAGATTATTAGGCATGCACCGAGGCACAAGCAAAATAAGGAGGAAAGTTTGGAATTAAATCATAATTTTGCATTCAGAAAAGAGTAAAACTATTTTAATCACTGCAACGTGTTACTGGGATGGGGTTCAAGTTTGTGTTTAATTATGTACAGATTGGGCCCGGAGCAATAGTACAGCAGGTGGGGCATTTGCCTTGCACACAGCTGACCCGGGTTCAGTTCCCGGCATCAGTTCCCATATGGTCTCCCAAGCACCACCATGAATGGTTCCTGAGTGCAGAGCCAGGAATAACCCCTGAGCATTGCTGGGTGTGACTCTCAAAAAAGCAAAAAAAAAAAATATGTACAGAGTTACTGTTTTGGCATATCAAATATGCCATGGGTAACTTGCCAGGCTCTGCCAAGCGGGCAAGATACTCTCGGTAGCTTGCCGGGCTCTCACGAGAGGGGTGGAGGAATCGAACCCGGGTCAGCCGTGTGGAAGGCAAACACACTACCCGCTGTGCCAAGAACAGTAACAAGAAGTCTCACGATGGAGACGTTACTGGTGCCCGCTCGAGCAAATCAAAATCGTTGTACAGAGTAAGGCACTGATCTTGTCAAGTGCTTACCAGAGGCTCCCAAACTTATTTGTCCTGTTGCCCCTCAGTGTTCCCTGGAAACCTACCATCCCTAAGTGAAAACAAACAAAAAACCAGAAAGATCTTTCCCCCGTCCACACACATACTTGGATAGTTTCAGCGCTGCCTACTGGGGCAAGGGCTGTTTTGCTCTCTTTGGAAAAGGGTCTAAATTCCTAAAGGGTTCTGCCTTGGATTTGACAGATTGTATAGAGGGATATCAAGTCCAGAGGGCCTAGAATATAATCTAGGAGTCAATGTTTATGCCTTCTTGGACATATGTCCAAAGCAGAATCTCTAGGGTTGGAGAGGTAGGGTGTTTGCCTTGCATGCAACTGACCCAGGTTCCATCCTTGGCACCCGATATGGTCCCCAAACCCCACCAGGAGCGATCCTTGATCACAGAATCAGGAGAAAGTCCTGAGCACCGCCAGGTATGGCCAAAAAAAGCAAAGAAAAAAATTTAGAAATAATAAAGAGGGGGAGAGATGAATAGAAACTTCTTCGAAGAAGACATACGGATTGACAAGTTATATGAAAAAGTGCACTTATTATCAAAGAAATGCAAATCAAAACAACAATGAGATATATCCTCACACCAGTGAGACTGACACACGACAAAGAACAAAAACAATCAGTGTTGGGGGGCTGGAGCAATAGTACAGTGGGTAGCACATTTGTCTTGCACACAGCTGACCCGGGTTTGATTCCTAGCATCCCATATGGTCCCGAGCACCGCCAGGGGTGATTCCTGAGTGCAGAGCCAGGAGTAACCCCTGTGCATTGCCAGGTGTGACCCAAAAAGCAAAAAAAAAAAAAAAAAAGACCAATCAGTGTTGGAAGGGATGTAGGGGGAAAAGGACCTTCATTAATGACTGAAAATTGGTCCAACCTTTTTGGAAAACAGTAAATATACTCCTCAAAAAAAAAGGGGGGGGGGCTGGAGCGATAGCACAGCGGGTAGGGCGTTTGCCTTGCACGCGGCCGACCTGGGTTCTAATCCCAGCATCCCATATGGTCCCCTGAGCACCGCCAGGAGTAATTCCTGAGTGAAGAGCCGGGAGTAACTCCTGTGCATCGCCGGGTGGGACCCAAAAAACCAAAAAAAAAAAGGGGGGGGGGAACAACTAGGAATTGAGCTTCCATATGAGCAAGCAATTCCATTCGTTGACATCTACCCCAAAGGCAAAAAAACTATTCATAAAAGGGCTCAAGAGTGGAAAAAGTGAGCAGCCCCATCCTTAATGATTTTTGCCAGGAGAGCCACTGGGAAAAATGAGGTCCCTGACCCACTCATTTGATCCCTGTGACTGCTCAAGCAAGTCTTCCTTCCTCAATCTTCACATGCAAGCAAAGGGCAGAATTTTACAAGGTCTCTCATTGACCTCTGGGACCCAGGTCTTGAGGGGCAGGGCAGTGCAGTAGTGGGGAGGTGGAATTGCCCCTGGGGGTGGAGATGCCTGAACTGGGAGACAAATAGGCTGTTCCTAGATGGCAGCTGTAGGAAGGGTGTTATCTTGTGGACAAAGAATGGTCAGAAGCTCCAGAACAGAACCCCATCAATCACAGTACAGGTTGTATCCATAGACCCTTCCAGAAAGAATTGCTCTGCTCTGTGGTCAGCCTAGAGCAACCACACTGAGGCATCTCCAGAATCAAAAGTTGGGAGGTTCAGGGGCTGGAGTGATAGCACAGCAGGTAGGGCCTTTGCCTTGCACGTGGCCAACCCGGGTTCAATTCCCAGCATCCCATATGGTCCCCTGAGTACTACCAGGAGTAATTCCTGAGTGCATGAACCAGGAGTAACCCCTGTGCAACACCGGGTGTGACCCCGCCCAAAAAAAAAGTTGGGAGATGCAAATGATGGGAGCATTTAGAAAGGGAGGCTAGGGGGCTGGAGAGATAGCACAGCAGGTAGGGCGTTTGCCTTGCACTAGGTCGACCCGGGTTCAAATCCCAGCATCCCATATGGTCCCCTGAGCACAGCCAGGGGTAATTCCTGAGTGCAGAGCCAGGAGTAACCCCTGTGCATCGCCAGGTGTGACCCAAAAAGCAAAACAAAAAAAAAAATAGAAAGGGAGGCTATATAAGGTCCCAAGGTGATATCAGGTGGTGGGTGCTAGGGAGTCAGGAGTGGCCCCTGGCAGAGAAGGAGAGGCCTCCCTCTGGAAGGGTGACACAAAAGGGGCTGGGAGGGAGGGGGGACCATGAATCCTAAGAGTTCACAGGGTGAGGAAAATGTAGGCCGACATGGAGAACAGCCAAACCCATGTTTAAACAGAGCCTGTGAGGCCAACAGTCCCAGGGCTTCAGTTTTGTGATGGCTGGATGGCCGCGAGAAAGCCCTGTTCTGCTCACACAGGTGTATTTTCTCTTTATTGATGCCAACACTCTGACAGTGAGTCTGCCTCGCTGCTCAACACCCCCACGCCCTCTGATCAAGGCTAGGTAAGTGACTGGGATATGGCAGGAGGAGCAGGGGGTTGAGTATGTGGTGTGCAGTGAAAGGGAACTCATGGGGCTTCCCCACCATCTAAGGAGCAGCTGGCTGAGAACGCCCCCTGGGGCTGGCCCTTGGACATAAAGCCATAGGTCTCCACCTCATCAACATTGTCATGCACAAGGTTGTCTTCCGAGGACTCCGACTGCGGCAGGATCTGAGTGGCATTGGTACTTGAGACGGAGGATATGGAGGAGCTGTGCTCCGACAGATGTGTTTCCTCCTGGTCCTCCGTTTCAGTGGACACATCATCGGGTGTGCTCGGATGCTCCTTCTCTGGGAGGAAGGAGGGCTGACTGGTGTCTTCTGGCTCCGGCTCAATGTCCACTGACACGGATGGCACCTCCACTTCCGGGAGGAGAGGAGATGTTTTCTGGGGTTGCTTCTGGGGCCATTCGGCCCCCTGCAGCTTTTCCAGCACGCACTTCCAGTCAGTCTGTGATGACAGACGGATGGAGGATCCCTTCACCTTCTTGATGCCCAGGAAGAGGTCCATGAGTAACTCAGTGACAGGGAAGGATATGAAGCCCAACTGCTGCCTCAGTTGCCACTCGTACTTGTACTTGCACATGAGCAAGGAGAGGGTCTGCTTGGTCAAGTAGCGGATGACCTCATCCTTCCCGGAGCTGGAAGTGACAGAAGACTTTGCCGGAGAAATGGAGGGCAATGGCATCTTCTTCGGGAATTTGTGACTGGTTCTCTAAGGCAGCAGCCATGGGGGAAAAGGGTGACTTGCCACTCCACCCCATCCTACCCCTCTCCCTTCCCAAAGCCCCTGCATCTCACCCACAAGATGTCACACTGGCTGCACTAAGGGAACAGTCTGGCCACACCTTCTGTATGATCCAGCTCTACCTCTGAGCGAAATGTTGCCACGGGGGCCAACCTTCACACTTACCACAATGGCACCAGGCCTAGGACTCTGGCCACACTGCTTAGGCTTGGGGCCAGGCCGGCGGCTCGGTGTTGGCCAAAGTTGAGCCTGAGAAAAACAAAACAAAACAAACATCTGGGGCCGGAGAGATAGTACAGTGGGTAGGGCACTTGTCTTGCATGTGGCTGACCCAGGTATGATCCCTGGCATCCCATATGGTCCCCCAAACCCCACCTAGGAGTGATCCCTGAGCAAAGAACAGGAGCAAGCCCTGAGCAGTGCCAGGTGTGGACCCAAAACAAAAAACAACCAAGTTGAGCCTAAGAAACTGGAATCGCACAGGCACATAGGGAGGGTCAGAGTGGGTGAGAGGAGGTTTGAGTGTCTGGGGGCCACATGGTGAGACCATCTACATCTGCATACACTTCCTGGCCACCTGCACTCAACAGATGTAGACACAGGGACTAGAGGAACTAGCCTAAGGGACAGGTGCCACTGGAGTTAAGCCTGCTGTCACTGAGGGACAGGACCTTCTCCATAAGGGAGGACCTCGGAGATTCACATCTGTTTAAAAAAAAATCTAGAATGTTTTAAAATATCCAGAATAAAAAATAATCTTTATTCATCTTTGACATCGCCGGGTAAGAGCGAGGCCAGGATCCTGGGGCCCCCATTTTCTAGATGCCCTACAGGACAGAGCAAGAGATCTTGGCCCATCGAGTGATGGCGATGGCCATTAAGAAAAAGCCCTGGAGAAGTCTTTTCTCTGCAAACCCATCTCAAAGCTCTCCAGGTACTCGCTTGAGAATATCTTTGAATCTAGCTGAGTACAAGATGAGGAGCGTCTGAGCAAGTTAGGTGGCGATGAGTACCCGTGGTGATCGTGGTGATCGTGGTGATGGTGGTGGTGGTGGTGGTGGTGCTGGCAGTGGTGGTAGGGGGGTGGCAGATAGTAGGGGGAGGAAAGTGAAATGGGAGTCTGCTCAGTGGGGTGGTTGCGGGTAGAGTCCACGTCTGTGGCCATGTTGGGGGAGGGCAGAGTGATGTGCAGGGCTCTCAGAGGCTGGGCCCTGTGATGGGAATCCAGAGAAGAGGAATCAGCTTTCGATCTGGGAATGTTTCTCTTTTTGTGAGGTACTGGGGGCCTGGCATTCTTGGGGTCCTCCCACTCATTTGTCGGGAAGAGGGGATAGCCATTTTGGCACCGGGCCCTGCAGAGTTTGTCCACGGCCTGGTTAACTACATCCTGCAGGGCGGGGAAGAGGCGGTGCTCCACCAAGAAGTCCAGGGTGTGATGAGGCTCTCGGAGAGAACAGTAGCCATGCAGGTCAAGGGGCACCGTCTGATTCAGCAAGGACCTGATCTCCTTGTCGATCTCTCTGAGGATGGGATTCCGCCCTCCAGACCCTAGCTCTGCTGCATCCAGGGTACTCTGCCTGGGGTGGTTCAGGCCTGTGAACCAGGACAGGGGCTTCTTCGAGCTCCACTGGCTATTGGTCTGGCTGCACAGAGAGTCCCAGAGTAGGAAGTCCCCCCAGGAGCTGGACAGGCCCCGTCTTTTCTGCAGAAAGAGGGGGGGGGTGTACTCTCAGAAGCTTGACCCTGGATGCTGGGTTGGGATTCATCCCACTCCCCTCCTGGGTGGGGCCCCACATCTCACCCCTTTGTTTTCCAGCCGCTGCAGCCTTTTGAGGTTTTGTTCCAGCAAGAGTCTATCCTTTATGGGAGGCAGTGAGCCTAAGTTGCAGGCACTCAGGTTGCTGTCCCAGTAGTAGGAGCCCATGCGGTCAGCTTTGGAGCTGTTATGGGAGCCAGAGGCGGAGCTGGAGCAAGATGGGTAGTTGTTGGGGCGCCCAGTGCAGAGGCTGGGCTGGCCTTGGTGCTGATGTGCCATTCTCTTCCTGGGCCGGGACCGTGAGTGCCTTTTGCTGTATGGCTCCTCTGCTGGGTCCTGCACTTCCACCAGGGGCACTCCAGCTTCTGTCTTCAGTGAGGCCATGCGGTCAGTGGCTTTTTCCACCACTGTCTGCAGGCTGTCCAGCACCTGACCCTCCACAAGGAAATCCAGGAAGCTACCAAAAGGCTGAGGGCCTTTCCAGTTTGAGTTGTGACTGTGGAACCGTGGGCTGCCCGTGGGGTCACAGGTTGACGGTGGATGAGGCATGTAGTCTAAGTTGTAGGTTTGCCCCATCTCTTGGGACGGTGGCTTCTTCGATGGTCGCACCTGAGCAGACAGGCACAACACAGTGGAGAGGGATGTCTCCGCAGAGGGAGGGGGCTCTAGGATTCTTTTAGGCAGCGAGGAGCTAAGTCAGATTGGGGAGTGGGATAAACTGTTTTGGACTCACACAGGCACAGAGGGAGGTTTGGATCCTAGCTCTGTCACCTTCAGGCTTTGCAGCTGTGAACACAATGGTCCCCCATTTTGAGGTCCAATTTCCTTTTATACATTTGCTTAGGGTCACCATGAACATTTTCCTGACACTACATTTCTTATACCTAACACTGGCTAGGGGCAGATACTTTTGCTATCATATAGGCTGTGAATGGTCAATCACTAAAATGGAATTTTGGGGCCAGAGAGAAAGTATAGGGGGTCAAGGCATTTGCTTTGCACACAGTCATCCCAGTTCAATCCCTGGCCCCATGGTTGGTCTCCTGAGCACAACCAGGAATGACTCCCTGAGCTCAGAGCCAGGAGTAGCCCCTGAACACCAAAGGATGTAGCTCAAACTAACCCACAAATAAATAAGCCTACGGGGGCCAGAATAATAGTACAGCAGGTAGGGCACTTGCCTTGCATGTGGCTGACCCAGATTTGATTCCCAGCATCCCACATGTTTCCCCAAGCACTGCCAAGAGAAATTCCTGAGTGCAGAGGCAGGAGCAACCCTTGAGTACCATCGGTTGCGGCCCCAAAATGAGACAAAAATAAATAAAAATAAATAAATAAGCCCGAGTCTCACTCAGTTTCCTCATCTGTCTTTAGAGCAGTCCAGCCCCAGCCCGTGTCCACAGCTTGGCCCCAGAGACAACTGTGATTCTGATCCCCCTGCCCCCAGGGCTACTACTGCAACCCGAATGCTTGAGCCCTCAGTAGACTCCAGGCTCTCCTCCTAGGGACCTAGTGCACCTAGTTCCTCTGCCGCTGGAGGAAAAAAAAATATAAGGAATAAAGTTATGACTAACTTGACCTAGCAATAGGTCATGGCACTCAGGATCTCAAAGGTCTAGAGAGGCAGCAAATAGGAAATTTTAAAAATGGAGGTGGAATTGGGGGTGAAAGGGGTATGTAAGATGGTGGTGGATGGGTTGAGAGTCTTAGGATGGGGCTGGAGCGATAGTACAGCAGGTGGGGCGCTTGCCTTGCACTTGGTCAACCCGGGTTCCATCCCATATGGTCCCCTGAGCATCGCTGGGTGACCCGAGAGAGGGGGGGGAGGCGAGGGGTGCCTCAGGGCCCTACCGGACTCACTTACCCGAGCCATGTACATGGTGTGGCTGGCCTCATCGTCTCCTAAATATCCTGATCGGCGACGGCAGCTGGTCATGATGTGGGGGCCCTGGTCTGCAGCCTGCCTCTTCACTCTTTCGTTCTGCACAAAAGCTTTTGGGCAACAAGAGGGTGTGAGGTTGCCTCCAGGCCTCCATGGATCCAACTCGTCTTTCCCTCCGCTTGTTCTCCCCCTACACACTAAGGAACCTCTGTGCAGAGCCATTGCCCGTTCCCCCAGAGGTTAGGATCCCTGCGGATAGAAGCATCCAGTTTCCGACCCATTCTGGACTCCTCCCAGATCCTGGTTGCCCCAGCCAGTCTCTGTCGCCGGCCGATACCCCACCCGCTCACCACTTTTGCTCGAGCTCAGCGCCAAGCCAGCACCTGCGCGGGCTGAAGCGCGGACTTAAGAGTACCACAGACTCAGCCTGAGCCCCGCTTTGCTATTTGCATTCAATGTCCTGATTGGCTCTGGATGGGGCCCGCACAATCACTGGGTGGGGCTACACTGCTCATTGCCCCGCCCACCCGGTTGTGCCCCGCCCACATGCAGTGAGAGCCCAGCCAGAGAGAAGCAGCTTTAGTGAGGGGTTAACTTTAGTCTGCAGTTTCCGCACACACAGGATCAGAATCTAAAGGGTAAAACCACGGACTTCCTTGCTGATACAAGCACCTTCCTTGGCTTTTCTCTTGGTCCCCATGCTTTCCTGGGTCTCCTGCTCTTAAATTTGCAAAAAGGTACATGGCTGGCTAATAAACACTTAAAGTATACAGTCACTGCTATCAGTGAATTAATCATGGGATGGGGAGATAACTCAAAAGTGCCAGAATGCATGCCTGGCACTCATGAGCCCTCGGGTTCCATTCTGAGCACATGGCCTCTCTAGAATGGCTGGTGAGATAGCCCGTACTAAAGAAAGAAGCAAGAATGAGACATTTATGTAATAAACATAATTATCTTCTCTGGGGTCTGGAGTAATAGTCCAGGGGTTTAGGGCACTTGCCTTGCAGATGGTCAACCCAGGCTCGATCCTCGGCACCCCATAATGTCCCCTAAGCTCCTCCAGTAGTGTTCCTAAGTGCAGAACCAGGATTAAGCCCTGAGCACTGCCATTGTGGGCCCCCAAAAGCCCCCCCAACACACACACACACGCTGCGTCCCACGCAGCTAGCCGAACATCAGTCAGAGAGAGGGAATGAGCAATGAAGACGGGCCAGGGAGGACTGTATGAAACATATGGCAAATTTATTCCAAAGCTCACTTTCTTTTATAGTATGCAGTGAACACTCCGTGGGAAAGCCAAGGGTTACACGTTGAGCGAGCTATGTTATCTGTTATTCTGCTTTGCAGCTGTGCATGAAGGCAGTTCCTTGAACTCTCTCAGGAATGAGAACGTGGCTCCTGGCCCGGCCAAGGCGGATCAGGTGCAGCCTTCCCTTCGGCCCCCCCTTTACAGGGTCAGCTGTCAGGGCACGGCGCGCCCACTCGCCCAGTTTTTCCCATGCTCATTCTCTTCTCAGGGAAAGCAAGCAGGGGCTACCGAGGCCAGTCCCCAACACACACACACACACAAGTATCTTCTCAAAAAAACAAAAAATACTTGTGGTGTTGGCTGGAGAGAATACAGAGGTTTAAGGCACTTTCTTTGTACGTAGTCTATGGCCAGCACTGCATATGGTCCTGAACCCGACAGGAGTGACCCCTGAGCATAGAGTAACCCTGGGTACCGTCAAAAAACAACAAACACATAAACTTTGGGCTAAAGAGAAATATGGGTGTGCATTTTCTCTTAGAGAAAATACTGGAAGGATCCTACTCAGAGAGTTAACTGTGGAGATCTCTGGAGACTACATGGGGAGTTTCCCAAAACTTTTAATTTTCATATATAAATATATTTTTTCTTTTTTTTTTCTTTTTGGGTCACACCCAGCGATGCACAGGGGTTACTTATGGCTCATGCACTCAGGAACTATTCCTGGCAGTGCTCGGGGGACCATATGGGATGCTGGGAATCGAACCTGGGTGGGCAGCGTGCGAGGCAAACGCCCTATCGGCTTTGCAAAAGTATAATTTTTGCAGTTAAAGTGCTGCGTTCGGGGCCGGAGCGATAGCACAGCGGGTAGGGCGTTTGCCTTGCACGCGGCCGACCCGGGTTCGATCCCCGGCATCCCATATGGTCCCCCGAGCACTGCCAGGAGTAATTCCTGAGTGCAGAACCAGGAGTAACCCCTGAGCATCGCTGGGTGTGACCCAAAAAGAAAAAAAAAAAAAAAAGTGCTGCGTTGCAGTAAGTCAAGCCCTGGCCCGGTGTGCGCGGAGGTGGTAACGGTGAGGTCGCTGCAGGGCCACACCGGGGCCCACAAGCAGCGAGAACAAAGGAGAATTCCCTGCGGCCCGGCTCGTGCGTCGGGGCGGGCCCGGGGGCTGCGTTGGGGGCGGGCCTAGGGTGCGTCAGGGGGCGGGGCCTGGGGCCAGCCCATTACCTTCTGGCCCGGCGCTGCGGACTAGGCAATCGCTCATGGCCCAGCCGCGTTTGAGACTGGTGGTCACCGCGGACGACTTCGGTTACTGCCCGCGGCGCGATGAGGGCATCGTAGAGGCCTTCCTGGCGGGGGCTGTGACCAGTGTGTCTCTACTGGTCAACGGCACGGCCGCGGAGAGCGCCGCGGAGCTGGCCCGAAGGTGAGGGCCGCCCCCTTCTAGAGTCCGGGCGGGGTCGGGGCGCCCGCGTGGCCCACGGTCACTCGCGCTCGCGCTCCGCCCACAGGCACCACATTCCCACGGGCCTCCACGCCAACCTGTCCGAGGGCCGTCCCGTGGGCCCCGCTCGCCCCGGCGCCTCGTCGCTGCTCAGCCCCGAAGGCTTCTTCCTCGGCAAGATGGGATTCCGGGAGGCGGTGGCGGCCGGTGACGTGTCTTTACCCCAGGTGCGGAGGTGCGGCCGCCGCTGGTGGATGCTCGCGATCACCCCCGCCTGGCTCCGTCCACCCCGAGGGTCCCGCGGAGCCGCGCCGGGCGGGAGCTGGGCCTCCGGCTGCGTCCCGGAGGCTCGCGGCCCGTCGGGGCGTCTGCGGTCGCCCCGGGAAGTCTCCCCGGTTTCTCCTGCTCTGCTTCCAGGTTCGGGAAGAGCTGGAGGCTCAGTTGAACCGCTTCCGCTTACTGCTGGGCACGGACCCCACTCACGTGGATGGGCACCAGCACGTGCACGTTCTCCCGGGTGCGTGGGGGTGGGGGCAGGGCGTTTTGCTCCCTCCAGGCAGGGGCGGAGTCCTCGAGAGGTTGACTGACTGCCCGCTCCTAACTTTGCCCCGCCCCTCCGCCGCAGGTGTTTGCCAGGTGTTCGCGGAGGCGCTGCAGGCACACGGGGTACAGTTCACCCGGATGCCCCTGGAGCGCGGGGTGGGCAGCTGCCCGTGGCTTGAGGCCCCAGCGCGCGCCTTCGCCTGCGCCGTCGAGCGCGATGCCGAGGCTGCTGTGGGTCCCTTCTCGTGCCACGGTCTAAGGTGAGGCTCTTTCACTTCCTGCCTGGCCCGGGCCCGAGTGGGTTTGGTTGACCACTCACCTGGCCGGTTGTGTGCATTTCTCAACCTCAAAGTTGTGTGTGTGTGTGGGGGGGGGCATGACATCACCCAGCATCCCTTTCACCCCAGATCCACCAACCCCTGACCACTTCTCTCCATCCTCCCCACTTCATGCTTATGCCAGTCCCTGTCACTGAGGCCTTGGCATCCACAGGTGGCCTGATGTCTTCGTGGGCCTGAGCACATGCGGCCGACACATGTCCGCCCACCGCGTGTCAGGGGCATTAGCCCGGGCCTTGGAAGGGATGCCTGAGGACCACGCCCTGACGGCTGAACTAATGGCACACCCGGGCTACCCCAGTGTGCCCCCTGCAGGGGGCTGCGGGGAGGGCCCGGATGCCTTCTCCTGCTCCTGGGAACGGCTCCACGAGCTGCATGTCCTCACTGCACCCACACTGCGAGCGCGGTTTGCCCAGGATGGTGTGCGGCTCTGTGCTCTCAAAGACTTGCAAGCTAAAGAACTACCCTCGTGAAGCCACTCTGGACACCTTCCCGGAACCTTCCCCAACTCTGAGGGATAACCAGCCCAGCAACCTTAGAGCTCTGGAAGGAGCCCAGGGTGGGGGCCAGAAGCAGGGCCTGGAGTAAATTCTGTGACTTCCTGGGCAGGTAGTTACACCCCAGTGTCTAGGCCCTCAGTGTGCAAAGCTTCACTGCGGCTGCTGGCGGGCCTGTGCTGCACAGTTACGGGGCTCCCAAGGGTTCCCTGCCTGACCCTGCCCTGGGAGTCTCTTGCTTAGGCATACTGGGGAGAGATCACTGTATTAATAAAATAGCGTGTCTCAAATTTAGGTGGTTATATACTGTGCCCAGAAAACCTTCAGACAAAATAAAGGACAAAATCAACTCTTTGCGGGGGGCGGGGGTGTACCCTTGTTCCAGAAAAGATACACATAATGGGCTCTATATGTGGTAGAGCACTGCTCCCGTTGTTTTGGAGTAGTGTCGTGGGGAATGTCTTTACCAAAGTACATTCCAGGGGAATATAATTTAAATTTTGATTTTAAAAGATGTGGGGCTGGAGAGATAGACCATGGACAGGGCACTTGCCTTGCACAAGGGCAACTGGGGTTCAATTCCCAGTACTCCACATGGTCCGCTGAGCCGCACCAGGAGTGATTCCTGAGCAGAGCCAGCAATAGAGTAAGCCCTGAGAACTGCTGCGTGTAGCTCCTAAACTAAGGAAAAAGGAAGATAAAAAAAAAAATTGTCATCCTTTGTTTTCTGTTTGCTATACCTGGAGGTGCTCAGGGCTTATTCTACTGGCTCTGTGCTCAGGGATCATTCCTGGTGGGACTCGGGAACACGTGTGGTGCTGGTATTGAACCTGGACTACTGTAAGTCAAGCACCCTACTGGCTGTACTATCTCTCAGTGCCAAAATGTCACTTCTAAAAAAGCAACATTCTGCCAATGTAGGTGTCAAGTTGAAGGAAGTCCTGCTCTTCATACATAGAGGAATACATTTAAAAAAAATTTTTTTTTTTTTTCTTTTTGAGTCACAACTGGAGATGCTCCGGGGTTACTCCTGGCTCTGCACTCAGGAATCAGGAATCACTCCTGGCAGTGTTCAGGGGACCATATGGGATGCTGGGATTTGAACCTGGGCCGACCACGTGCAAGGCAAATGCCCTACCCGCTGTGCTATCGCTCCAGTCCCAAGGAATATATTTAAATTTTCCCACAAGGGAGTCTTCTGTGAAAACGGAATCCCAATTCCTAATTGGCTTTGGTGATGTGTGGGTCTGTGCAGTTTGGGCCATGGAGATGCAGGGAACAGAGGGAGCTCTTAGGAGCAATGTCACCCAGCTTTAGAGCCTGCACCCCCAGATGGAACACCACATGGTCCCTTTCACTTTTGTATAAATGTGGTACTAGGGGAAAAAAAAAGTGGTACTAGGGATGAGACCCAGGGCTGCACCTGCAAAGTATGCCCTTCCCTCTGAGCTCCATTCTGGCTCACATGCTGCCCTCTCACGTAACTTCAGTAGTCTTTCATCTTTTCTTTATTATTATTTTTTTGCTTTTTGGGTCACACCTGGCGATTCACAGGGGTTACTCCTGGCTTTGCACTCAGAAATTACTCCTTGCGGTGCTCAGGGGACCATATGGGATGCTGGGAATCGAACCCGGGTCGGCAGCGTTCAAGGCAGATACCCTACCCGCTGTGCTATTGCTCTAGCCCCCCCTCCTGTACTTTCTGGCATGTGCAGCTTGTTTGGATCTGGAGGTGGGGAGTTTGGGCCACACTCAGCAGTGCTCAGGGTTCACTCTTGGCAGTACTTGGGGGACTCTAAAAGTTCTGAGGATGGAACCCAGGTTGGCCGTGAGCAAGGTGAATGCCTTAGCTCCTGTACTCTCTGGGCCTTTGTGCATCTTTTTGAAGTAAGATTTTGCATCCCTTCCTGCTTCCACTTCCCCACCATGTAGCTTCAGCCCCCTCACCTTTTAGCTCTGTCTTCCATGGAACCTTTCCTCTGACCTTGACTCTTTCAGCACAGAGCTCCCCCATCCTCTGTCCCCAGGTTGGAGGCTGGAAACACTTGAGCTTGGTCCCTCTAGTTGCTTTGTCATCACTGGCATCTAACTCCTGCCAACTAGTGGCCAAAGTTGTCAAGGATGGCCCCAAGGCATCCCCACCAAGGAGGGTTCAGTCTTTTTTTTTGGGGGGGAGGGGGGAGGCACGGCACACCCAGCAGTGCTCAGGGATTATTCCTGGCGGATTTCCAGGGGACTATATGGAGTATTGGGGATTAAATGTGGGTTGTCTGCATGCAAAGCCAAGTGCCATACCCACTGTACTATTGCTCAGGCCCCAGGTTCTGCTGTTTTAAGGCAGCAGCTGCTGTGTGGCTTGGAGGGTCAGGAGAGATGGGCGTAGACAGGAGACTCTAGGAGCTGCAGATGGTAGAGAAAGCAGTGGCAGCTGCCATCACCAGGGAGGGATAAGCAGAGATGAGAGCTCAGACCAGGACCACGAGCAATTGGGAGAAGACACAGCAGAACATCAGAATAACTGGAATAGTCAAGTGCAGGGGCAAGGTAAAGAAGGCAGAGAGGGCCACAGGTAGCACAGGCTCCGCTGTGTGGTGGTCACCGCCCCACCAAGACAAGGGTGTTAAGACCAAATGTGCTTTGTCTGGGGAGGGTGAGGTAAGGGCTTTACTGTTATCCCTCACAGCGGTATGACCTCGGCTGCGATGGAAGGAAAAAGACACAATGGCAAAGTGTAGGGCCAAAGGGTATTCCTCATCCAGAGGGTCATAAAGTGTTGGCTAAAGTGGCCTCCCTCCCTGGGCTCTGCAGTGCTGGGGGGTCCTTTCCACTCTGGTCCCCTCGGGGCTCTGGGGAATCTCATCAACTAGAAAAAACTCATTTACAAGGTCAGACGCTGCCAAGGAGCTGAAGTCCCAGCTTCATCTGTTTCTTCTGGGGCGGGTGCCACTCCTCCATGCTGCTTAAGGGAAGCCGGGAAAGAAGGGAGCCTGAGTAGACAGGGCAAGAAGGATGAAGACGAGCTCTGGCTTTGATTTGGCCGCAAGAACGGTGCTGCCTAAAAGGGGACGTGGGACAGGCAGTGCTGAGAAGCTGCCAGATTAAGGCCCTTGTCAGAGGGTGACAGAAGGCACAGTGACAAAGTAAACACAGATTTCAAACAAATTGACAGAATAAAGAATCCAGAAACTCATGAATGGATTAGAGGTTGAGAGGGTCTAGCTCGCCTCTCTGGTCTTGGGGTGAAGGGAACCCTAATGTGTCGAGGCCCCAAGGGACCCTTAACAGGGCAAATGTAACTGGATCTGGAGCCAGACTGTAAGAGGGCCCTTGACCAAGTACTGGCTCTTTTCCATGGAGAGTCAGAGAATAGTCAACGCTGGGATTTGGAAAATCCCCTGCTGCTCAAAGGACCAATCTTTTCTGGGACTAATACACCCTAGGAAGGTTTCCCTCGGAGGCCCGGTACAGCTACATCCAACTGAAATGTGTTCTGGGGACCACACCTGGCTGTGCTCAGAGGCTCTTTCAGTGCTGTTTGGGGTCTGCTCCTGGCAGCACTCAGGACCAAGCAACAGCAAGAATCAAACCTGGGCGTCCTATATGCAAATTCCACTCTCAACCTGAGTGCTCTCCAGCCTTAAAAATGTTCTGATACTTGTATGAGTGCCTTGAGTCCTGTCAGCACTCTGGGCAACACCTTGGCACAGCACTAAACCAGAAACTTGAAGGTGAAGTTCTGGCTGAAACCAAGGAAATGGCCTAGTCCACTTTCAGGCACACCCTTGTGACCCCATCAAGCCGCCACCATCCTGAAGTTCCTGCTTGCTAACGTGCATTCCTTTTGTTGCCAAGGGAGACTAAGGTGATGTGTCTGTGCCTAGAAGCCACTGTTCCCTCCCCAGACACCAGGATGCCTGCAGCCCCCAGTGATCTGGACACTGCAGCCTTTTCTGCCTCCCCTGGGAAAGGCCAGAGCACTTGAGTGAAGCTCCGGTGGGAGGCTGGATCTGGGGAAGAAGGAGCAGGCAGATACTGCCCAATTCCTGAGTTCTGGAACCTGGACCCCAAACATACCATCTAAAGTACAGACCCCTGGCCAGAGCCCACCCTCAGCAATAAAGAAACCCACACGGCCAAACCAGTGTCCGAGAGCATTTTTATTAAGGTCAGCAGACCGGGGTCGCAGCATCTTAGGAAGCCTATTCTCCGCCATTGGGGGAGGGCAGGAAGGAGGGTAGGACCCGGTGCACTTCATTTGGAGGAACCTGACAGGGTGAATTCCTGAGTGGGCTCGGGTCATCAGTGGCTGCTTGCCCCTTCTCCAGAGAATCCACCTGTTTGGTTGTGGAACAGCCCGGGCTGTCAGCCACTTTGACCTCCGATCTGCCCAGGGGGCTTAGCCAGGTTCAAGAACTCCTGGCTGGCTGAAGCAACTGCCCAAGCCCAAGGGAGGGACCACCCACTGCCTCGATCTCTTGAGGGCCAAGGCTCTGCTGAGAGTCCCTGAGGGGGGCCGCCAGCTTTGGCAAAGGAATCCTCCCATGGTGAGCAGAGAAGGAAGGGGGATGACAGGCGGGCAGAGCTACACTGGTCAAAATACGAAGCAATGGGATAGTTCTGAGAATGGCCAGAGTTCTGAATTCAGAAGAAGCATGAGAACAAATGGTGGCTGACTTTTGATAGCTTCTGACAGAATTTGGCATTTTTTAAAAAAAAAAAATCACAAATCCGTGAATAAGTGAAATACAGTTCATCATGACCTTTATGCGAATGAAGAGAAATATGTGAAACAGCTGGCCCAGCGCTCTTGCCAATTTGGGTAAACAGCAGTCTCCAGAGCCTGCCCCTTGCATACCCTAAGACTAAAGCTGAGTTCACGGACATATCCCAGGCACCTGGACAACTATACGTCTGCTCTACATCCCCACCCCGTTCTGTGCAGGTAACACCAAGCTTTTACATACAGGTCTGGTAAGCCTTGGAAAGATCTCGAGAACTAAAATGAAGATAGAAAGCAAAGTTTATGTCATCTTCTCCACAGGATCGAGTCCCCCTCTCAGCCAAGAAGGGAAGGTGCCAGGAACAGAAGTGGAGTTGGTGGCACACAGCATTTGGACCATCCGCTTCCTCTGGGTGTCAGTGACATGCTCTTTCGGGGACAGTCCCGTTTGCTTTGAAAAGACATCAACATTCAAATCCTTACAAGTTCATCTGATGATAAATTCTAAGGTCAATTTTTATTTCTACAAAAAAAGGCAGTCAAAACAATATAAAACACATGTAAAGGATATTATTGAGCTTCAAATGGAGATTGACTCCAAAAGGCTGTGAGTCCAGAGGGAGGGTCTTGTTCCTGGCCTGGGTGCTTCGAAGGAAGGGGCCAGCAGGGTGCCGGTGACCGCAGGTCGGTGCTGGCTATGGCCGAGTCCTGCCAATTCCAACCCCGCAAAGGGTCAAAGTGTGCCGAGGGAGGAAAGGCTGGCCACCGTGGGGCTGCTGCACTGAGGAGCTGGAGCAAGCTCCCTGGCACATTCGGGCGGAGCTCGGTGACAAATAAACGTGGAAATTCAAATGGACATTCTGGCTTTAGCGTTGTCTGCAGCCCTCAGCGTATCTTCTACTTGGCTGCGAGAGGTGTGCCTCTCTGCTGAGAAATTCCTCACAGGAGTGCAGTCAGAGTCCTCCGGCTGGCAGACCCTCCCTGGGGTCACCACAAACCTGATTTCCCCAAGCAGGCAGGGCCAGGCTGGGGTTCAATCACACACAGAGACATTGGGTTTGCCCATTTAATCAATGTTACTGTGGTAACAATTTGCCAGATTTTTACAGAAAAGTTGGGCCTCCCTTTTTATAGCATGGGGGGGGGTGCATAGTGGAGGGGGAAATAAGTTGGTTAGATTGTTTTAAAAAAAAGACGTTATAAACTGGAGTCGGGAGAATTTGAACCAACTTCCACACACCAGGTAGTGTGACCGACACAGGAAAAGAGATGGCACTAGAAATGCCAATACTGTCTCTTCTTGTGTAGGAGACCAGGCCTGGGTCTGGGGAAGTGAATGAGTAAAAAATAAACTGAATGAGGACAGGGGAAAAGGGGAACCACAACCCTTTTTAAATTCTTTTTTTTAAACTTTTAAGACTAAATGTAAATTGAAGATTTGGGATAAATTTGGAAAAGAAGAGAAACACCATTCTTTTAAAGTAGATTGAAGCAGTGATTTTTAAAACAAAGAAAGCAGAACTAGAACATCTTAAATTTTTAATCCTTTCTTTACAGGTTACCTAGACCACTTTTGATTAAGAAAACTGTAGAAAGTTAGTAACTGCCACAAGCGAACGCCAGGCGGTGGCACATGTCAATTTTCCACAGAGTCCTGCTTTGCGGGTGTTTGAATGCACTGCTCGGGGTCTCTGCTCACACTTGCTGGAATCAATCATGACAGATTTAGTCCACGGGTCGCTTTTCCCCATATTTCTTTGTAAACTCTTCAGCATTCTTACAGAATTTTTTACGGTCCTTAGAGTATTCTTCAGCTAGGTCAGCCCGAAGTGGGTGCTCAGGCTGGGGGTCGTTCACCAGTGCAATGAGGGACTGGATAACTGTCAAGAAAAGGACAAGGCATCACCGGTGAGATTGATCTTAAAGGATGTATGCAAACAACACAATTCTTACTTTCACAATGATTCATAGTGATATGTTCAAAAGCAGTCTTATCCCAAATTCTGCCCACCAGTCCATCTTCCCTCCATAATGAATTAGACAGTGATATCCTACACTGATAATGGTTCAGAGTGACCCCTCACCCTTAGGAAGCCTTTCTGTTTTTGTCTGTCTGAGTGTTTGGCTACATCCAGCAGTGTTCAGGGCCTATTCCTGGCTCTGTACTCATAAGTGATCCCTGGAGGAGCCAGGGATCAAATGGGGTCAGCTCTGCAAACAGGGCAAGTACCTTACTTCCAGTACAATCTTTTTTTGTTTGCTGTCTTTTTTTTTTTTTTTTTTGGTCACACCTGGCACTATTCAGGGCTTACTCCTGGCTCTGTACTTCTAGCAGTGCTCTAGAACCACATGAGGTATTGGGGATCAAACCCGAGCCAGCCACATGTGAGGGAAACACTCGACCGACTAAAAGCATTTTTTTTGGGGGGGCAGGGTAGAGGTAGGGAAGGAGTTGGGAGAGTTTAGGTCACACCTGGCAGTGCTTAATCTTACTACTGGAGAGGCTTGGGAGAACATAGGCGGTGCCACAATAAAACATGGGTCAGCCAGGTGCAAGGTAAAGACCTTATCTTTCATACTATCCCGCCAGCTCCCCAGCTCCCCAGCTCCTGTACTCTCTGGTCTCCAGGAAGCTTTTCTGAACTGACACTTTCTGAACTGAAATGTCTTAGCCCCTAGCCACTTCTTGGCACACACCCCTCTCTAAAGAATCAAAACACATACATACTCAGTTTAGGGTAGTTTCAACAGAAAATACAAGCATGAGAGGTGTATTAACATGTTTGTATCCTGAAGACAAGAAGCTTTTGAACTTGCCAAGAGGCTTGCTTTAATCACCCTACCTAACCATTGGGGAGTTATCCTCAACTGCACCACGCTGACAACTCCAGAGGCAATCACACTGAAGGGTTTTTCGGGGGTCTCTACAATGTTCCCCCAAAGCACAGCAGTCCCTAATGTGCTAGAAGACAAGACCTGAGATGGAAATACCATGGGGGAAATACGGAAGATCTAGGCCACCTAAGCACTTCACACACTTCCCCCATCAAGACCAGCAGCCCCCAACATCAGTTCCCATCACTTTGCTCCTACTAAAATGCTCTCTTTGGATTATCAATAATATGAATTCTTTGACTGGGGCATGCATTTCACCTCAGGATTACTATAAGCAGAGGAAAACATGATTGCTCCTAAGTCATGTACAAAGGGAAAACCACTGCAGTGAATGCAGAGATAGCAAAAGAACATATCCAGAGAGCACCTGTCACTGCTACTATGTGGGATGGGATTTTGTGGTCGCAGCTGGCATGGGTGAAGCAGGGGGTAAAAGTCTGGTAGGTAGATGGCATAAGAAGGGCAGAGAGGTCCAGACTGAGTCTAGAAGAGGAGCTGGATGAGGATGACAGAAAAAAGCAGGGCTGGAAGGCCAGGCCTGATCATCCCCCAGAAGCAAGCACTGTCCTCCCCGCCACCCGCTCAGAGGAAGCAGGTCAAAAATCAGTGACATCCAACTCAGAGAAGCGATCACCAACTACATTGTAGTCGAAGGCCATGTGGGGGAAGGGAGTTGCGGGCTGAATGAGGGCTAGAGACTGAGCACAGCGGCCACTCAACACCTTTATTGCAAACCACAACAGCTAATTAGAGAGAGAAAACAGAAGGGAATGCCTTGCCACAGTGGCAGGGTGGGGTGGGGGGGAGATGGGATTGGGGAGGGTGGGAGGGACACTGGGTTTACGGGTGGTGGAGAATGGGCACTGGTGAAGGGATGGGTTCCCAAACTTTGTATGAGGGAAGTATAAGCACAAAAGTGTATAAATCTGTAACTGTACCCTCACGGTGATTCTCTAATTAAAAATAAATAAATTAAAAAAAAAAATCAGTGACATCTACACATGTTTTTCTGTATTTCAAGACTCAGTGCTTCTATATATATATTATTCTCACTTAGTGGAGCAGAGACAAAGATAAAGCTATTCCGTCCTTATTTTTCCAATCTCAACTGCTGGCACTCCACTGTGACATATTTCCATTATGTCTTAAATGATTATTGGTTTAACAGGATTTTAACTTGGGTCTTGGGACAGCTTGGGGACATTTATTATTTATACACTATTCACAATGTTATTTATATACTTATATATTGCTCATTTATATATTGCTCATGTCTGCTGGTAGACTGCCAGTGGATCCTTCTCTTGCTTTATCTTAATATTTCTATTTTATTTGTAACAATTTTCTAGAAACTAATGAAATGAACAACACTGACAGAGATGTCATGTTTATTTTATGGTTTTGAGCCATACTCAGCTGTGCTCAGGGCACCTTATGGGGTGCTGGGAATTAAATCCTGGGGAGTCATGTGCAAGGCAAGTGATCTACCTTACCTGATGTACTATCTCGCCAGCCACTGATTTTAAAATTTAAAATAGAAAAATCTTTATCCCACCCCACCCTAGTTCTAATGTCTTAGTTTTTATGTCTCTGGATACACGTTACAGTGCTGGGTGGGAGGTCAGTCTCAGCTCTGCTTAAGGGACCATGTAATAATAGGGATCAAAACTTGGTGCTCCCACATTCTAACATGTGCTCCAGTCCTTAAGCCATCTTCTAAACCCCTCTCTGGTTTGTTTTTACATTTTGTCCATTCATCAATTTTATATCTTTATATAATACACACAGGGAAAATCATCCAGTACTGTGTTTTTCTTTCACAAGCCCCCCGAACTCTTTCCACTTTGCTGTAAATAACTTAATCACTGTCATTGTCATATGCTCATCAAGCGGGCACCAGTAACGTCTCCATTTTGAGACTTCTTGTTACTGTTTTTGGCATATTGAATATGCCATCGGTAGCTTGCCAGGCTCTCCAAGAGGGGCAGAGGAATCGAACCCAGGTTGGCCGCGTTGTAAGGGCTGGAAATAACTTAATATCTATTTTTGTAATAACTAGGCATTCCACTGGGTATATACACAGCTCAATAAAATCATTCATTAAAGGGCATGGGCATGTCAGTTGTTTACCTATCTTAGGTATTATAAATGGGCTGGAGCGATAGCACAGCGGGTAAGGCATTTACTTGCACTCGGCTGACCCAGGTTGGATTCCTCCGTCCCTCTCGGAGAGCCCGGCAAGCTACCAAGAGTATCTCGCCTGCACAGCAGAGCCTGGCAAGCTACCCGTGGTATATTCTATATGCCAAAAACAGTAACAACAAGTCTCATAATGGAGACATTACTGGTGCCCACTCAAGCTAATCGATGCGCAACGGGATGACAGTGACAGTGACAGGTATTGTAAATAACACTTTCATAAACATGTGTTAATATATGATTTTATATGATAAGGTCTTTGCATTCTCAGGATAGACACTAAGAGGCTGGATTGCTGGGCACTATGGCAGTTCAATTTTCAGCTTGAGGAAGACCCTGATTGTTTTCCAGAAGGGACCCACCAATGTGCATTTCCACCAACAGTGCACCATGGCTCCTTTTGATCCTCATCACCCTAACACACTTTCTTCCTTATGATGTGAGCCATTCACACAGATGTCAGGTGGCATCTCACTGTGGTTTGACGAGTATTTCTCTTTTAGATTTCATTATATTGGTCTTTCATCATCTTTCTTCCATTTGTTTTAAAAATGTACTCAGTCTGATTCTTCTGGATACAACCACAAACAGGGTTGTTGAAAAAATTTTTTTTGTCAAGCCAGAGAGATAGTACGAAGGGTAAGGTACTTGTCTTGCATGCAGCTGACCCTGGTTCAATCCCTGGCACCATATACAGTCCCCTGAATACCACCAGGAACGATTCCTGGGCAGAGTCAAGAAAAAGGCTGAGCACTGCCAGATGTGAGACAAAACCATTATTCTTTCTTTTTCATCATCTGCATACAGAAATGCAACAGATTTCTGTATATTAAACTTTTTTTTTTTGTTTGTTTTTTTGGGTCACACCCGGCGATGCACAGGGGTCACTCCTGGCTCATGCACTCAGGAATCACCCCTGGCGGTGCTCAGGGGACCATATGGGATGCTGGGATTTGAACCCGGGTCGGCCGCGTGCAAGGCAAACGCCCTACCCGCTGTGCTATCGCTCCAGCCCCTGCATATTAAACTTTTTTAAAAATAATTTTTATTAGTAAATCACTGTGGGGTACAGTTACAAACTTATGAACTTTCATGTTTGTATTTGGTTTACTCCACCAGTGCCCATTCTCCTCCACCAATGTTCCCATTATCCCTCCCACCACCCCCACCCCAACCCCCACCACCCCACCCTGCCTCTGTGGCAGGGCATTCCCTTTTGTTCTCTCTCCTGTTGGATGTTGTAGTTTGCAATAGAGGTATTGAAGTGGCCATCATGTTCAGTCTATAGTCCACTTCTGGTATGTGGCTTTCAACCCGATGTATATTAAACTTTGTAAAGTCTCTTTGCTGAGCTCATTATTTCAAATAGCATTCTAATGACACCTTAAAGGGATTTCTGAATATAGCCTATCATTTGCAATAAATGACAGTCTTGTTTATTTTCCAATTCTGGGTTTCCTTTATTTCCTCTTAGTTTAGCTGCTCTAGCTAAAATTTCTAATAAATAGAAATGGTGAGCATGGACAACCTTGTACCTTACTTTAAAAACTCTCTTTATAAAAAAACAGTAACAACAAAAAAACCCTCAGTTTTGCACCACTAAGTATGACATTAGCTGAGGATTTATAGTGCATGACCTTATACGTACCTCTTACTTCTTTGTTTTTGGGCCACACCCAGTGATAGGGATAGGGATTACTCTTGGCTCTTCACTCAGGAATTACTCCTGATGGTGCTGGGAGATCATATGGGATACCGGGAATCAAATCCTGACTGGCCTCTTACAAGGTAAGCACCTGACTCATTTGTACTACCTTTCCAGTTCCCTTTGATTCCATTTTTTTTTTCGAGAATTTTAATTATATATTATAATTGTATTGTTTGAAATGCTCACCTCAAAATATGTTAAGAGGAGTATCAATAATTCAAATGGAAAAGTGTTGTTTTTTTCTTTTTTGCATGGGGGGTGTGGAAAGGTGGTGCTCAGGGGACATGGGGTGCCAGGACAGAACCTGGGTTGGCCATGGGCAAGACAAGTGCCCTACCAGCTGTACTATCGCTCTGGCAAATAACTTTCACTTGCCACAAACAGAAGGCTTGCAAAATAAACATAAACATTTAAATAAGCATCAAGGGCCAGAGAGATGGTATGGTGCATAGGGTATTTGTCTTACACATAGCTGACCTGGGTTCAGCAACTGGGTTGGCACCCCATATAGTCCCTCAAGGTCATCAGGAGTGATCCTTGAGCACCTCCAGTGTGGCCCAAAAGCAAGAGGATGATAATAATGAAAATGATGGGCTGGAAAGATAGTACAGCGGATAAAGCACTTGCCTTGCAAGTGCCTGACCTGAGTTTGATCCTCAGCATCATGGTCACTTGAGCACCACCAAGAGTAATTCCTGAGTGCAAAGCCAGGAGTGCCCCGAAAGCATACCTGTTGTGACCCCAAAACTAACTAAATAATAAAATAAAACAAATACTGAGATTCCCCCTGCCCAGCCAGGGATGCTCCCACGCACAGGACAGTCTTCCACAGTTTTCCTAAATACTGCCGTAAGCTCATCAGTGTAATGATTTAGCACGTTACAAGGTTGTTTACCCACTCAGACTAAAGAGTGCTCCATTTTCCTTTGTTCTTATTTGTTTATGGTTTTGTGGCCACACCCAATGATCCTGGGATGACCATCAAGTACCAGCCATACAGCTACCTCCACAGCTCCTGACTTCAGATCAGTACAAATAGTTTTCTCTGTTCTCCCATGGTTGGAAATGGTTCTGAAACAGAATAACTACTTGATAGGCATTTCTGTAACCTCACAGAAGAAATTGCTGGTATAGTTTTATGGAAGACTCGAATGAGCTTAAATTTTCCTACTCATCTTATGGATATTAAAATCTTTGCTTCAGGGGCTGGAGCGATAGCACAGCGGGGAGGGTGTTGGCCTTGCACTCAGCTGACCCGGGTTCGATCCCCAGCACCCCATATGGTCCCCTGAGCACCGCCAGGAGTAATTCCTGAGTGCAGAGCCAGGAGTAACCCCTGTGCATCGCCGGGTATGACCCAAAAAGCAAAAAAAAAAAAAAAAAAAAAAAATCTTTGCTTCTCACTAAAAACATCTTTTTGTTTTACTTTTGGCCATACCTGGTAGTACAAGGGGACCATGTAGTGTCAGGGATCAAACCCAGGTCACCCACACGCAAAGCATGTACTCAATCCTTGGAGCGATCTCTCTAGCCCTAAGATCATTCGAATACCTAATTATTATTATTATTTTTGCTTTTTGGGTCATACCCAGCGATGCTCAGGGGTTACTTCTGGCTCCTACTCAGGAATTACTCCTGGCAGTGCTTGAGGAACCATATGGGATGCTGGGGATCAAACCTAGGTTGGCCACGTGCAAGGCAAACGCCCTACACGCCGTGCTATCACTCCGGCCCCACACCTAATTATTTGTATAAAATTTGTTAAGTGTGAAGATTTTGAATGCAGAGCCAGATCAGGGAATAAGCCCTGATCATGGCCAGGTGTGGCCAAAAACAAAAAACAAAACCAAAACAAAAAAAACCTCCAGGGGCTGGAGAGATAGCACAGCGGGTAGGGCGTTTGCCTTGCACGAGGCCGACCCGGGTTCGATTCCCAGCATCCCATATGGTCCCCTGAGCACCGCCAGGGGTAATTCCTGAGTGTAGAGCCAGGAATAACCCCTGTGCATCGCCAGGTGTGACCCAAAAAGCAAAAAAAAAAAAAAAAACAAAAAAAAAACCTCCAAATGAAAAAGGAAAAGAAGCCTCTGAGAAGGTTGATGTGAGGGGTGAGCAGGGAGGCAGGCACTATTGGAGAAAGAACATTTTGGCTCTGAGCCTAGAGCTGGACTTCATCCCACCCCCACCGCCCAGATGCTGGGGATCAAATCCAGGCATACACTCTATTTCTGAGATACATCTAGCTCCCATCTAGATTAGAAACTGCTGCAGTCAGCTACTGCAAGTGGTGCCCCCAAATTTACCAAGGCCCCAGTGCTCTCTGATGAGAGCTTGTGACTCTTGGCATGGAGCCTGTGTGGGATGCCCACAAAGCTGGCCCTCCTCAGGCAGGCGTTTAATACAAACCCGCAGGGGCTCTGGGAATTGTGCTCAGAGTTGACGAGGCATTCTTTGATAAATCAAGCTACCAATATCTCACACAGAATTAGGAATTTATAGAGAAAGAATCCAAGCAGGCTGTGGAGATGGTGCAAAGAGCTGGAGTGTAGGCTCTGAGTCCTAGAGCCCCGCTTTTGCAAAGTCCCTCTAAGTTCCACTGAGATTAACTCCAAGCACTGCTGGTGTGGCTCTCAAAAAAAAGGGGGGGGGGAGGAATGGAATAACCTGGAATTAAGAAATATTTTATTTCTTAATAAAAAATAACACAACCCAGTTATTTCTAGGGAACAGTGAAAGGCTAACCACAATACTGAATCAAGTCTTTTTCCCAGGAAACTGAGTGTGTACAATACAGTGGTCATCTAGAAACATATATGGCCTCATCTATTCCAGAGTTCCAGGCCCACTAAACGAAGAAAGTGCTTCCACCTGACCATTCTCTATCTCACACTCTAAGCCACTGGCACTGCTGCACATCAAGTGACTTTGTCTTGGTCCTTTATTTTTCCCAGCCTGGAAGACCCTCTTTCAACCTCCCTATTGGATTCACATGCTGACTGCAATGTGGAGGGTCACATGAAATATGCTCCCACGCCCCTCTCAAGGTAGCCAGCCCCACACTCATCAAACTCCAGTGACATACCCATGTCTTCACTTCAGTCAGCAAACACTGGGCTGGTCTGTGTCTCCCCACTGGGATGGAACACCAAGAGCGTCACAAATCCCTGGCTATCCCTACAAGGGGTAGTAGGGTTTCAGTAGCACTTCTCTGGACTCTGTGACACAAAGTCTTATGGGACCAGGTGCCCTGCCTCACAGCAGCATCTCTAGGAAAGCATCTCACCATGACACACAAACAACTCCATCTAATGGAGAAAACCTCTTCAATAAACCCCGGTGGGAAAGCTGGACAGCCCCGCACAGACAGCATATCTTACCTTGGTCGGTTTTGGTTGCTGGCTTCCAGTTTTCAGCACTAATTACTGGCAGACAGACCTGCCCCTTTTCATCAATGTTTGGGTGGTAGATCTTTGTTTTAAATGTGATCTTCGGTGGTTTGAATGGGTACTCTGCTGGAAAGTTTATTTCGATTCTGAAGGCCCCCTTATCATATGGAGGATTGTCCTGAGATAAGAGAGATGAAAATGAACACAATACAGTTTGAAAACTGTAAATAATACATTTTGTTTTAGAGGACTGTCAAAACAAACAGTCCTCTAATGGCAAAAGGCTAGAACACTTGCCTAACAAATGTGAAGCCCTGCATTTGATGCTGTCACCACACACAAGCAAAGCACAGCACTTTGGGGCTGGGGTAAGTGGCTCTGTGGTAAAGTGTCCTGCATGCCTGAGGACTGGATCATCTTGAGGATCCAGAGTTGGTTCCTAAGCACCGCAAAAGTTGAATAGTTTCAGATTGACAGAAAAACCTGAGAAAAATACAAACAGTTCCTCACTATCAACATCAGAGCGATATATCTGATGACCCCAACTGATACCACATTATCACCCAAAATCCATTCTTTACACTAGAGCTCACACTTGGTGTATGTTTTATAGATTCATAGGCTGAAATCATATATAGCCTTTTCAGATATGCTTCTGTCACTAACAAAATGCATTTAACAAGGTTCCTGCTGTCCTTTCATAACTGAAGAGCTCTCTCTTTTTTTGTTTTTGGATCACACCCAGCAGTGCAAGGGGTTTCTCCTAGTCTAGGCTCATTCCTGGTGGTACTTGGGGATCAAACTAGGGTCAGCTGCATGCAAGGCAAGTACCCTACTTACACTGTACTATCGCTCTGGCCGATGAAGAGCTCATTTCTTTATAGCACTGTCTAGATCCCAAGGAGAGTGACAACCCTCCCATACATTGGAGGGCTGAATGCTGGAACAACTAGGGGGGTTCTGTTAGTTGGCTTAGAGAAGGCAGAGTTTGAGGGGACATTGAAAAGGGAACATTAGGCCAGAAATAAATATAGGGGGACCTCAGGTCTAGATGAACCAGTGCTCAATAATCCATTCAACTACTGAAAGATATCTCGGTAGCTTTCAAGTCTGGGCAATTGTAAACAAGGTTGTTTAAACAATATATGCATGGTTGGGGCTGGAGCAATAGCACAGCGGGTAGGGCGTTGCCTTGCACGCGGCCAACCCAGATTCGATTCCCAGCATCCCATATGGTCCCCTGAACACCGCAAGTAGTAATTCCTGAGTGAAGAGCCAGGAATAACACCTGTGCATCGCCAGGTGTGACCCAAAAAGCAAAAACAAAAACAATATATGCATGGTTTTGTTCAAACAAATTTTCAATTCATAAATACCAAAAAGTACAACTGCAAGGTCAGAGAGTGAGAGAAAGTTATACTTGGTCTCCTTATCACGGGGGTGAAGTTTGTAGTAGTGCTACAATCCAGTAGTGCTCACAGGCTACGCCTAGCTTTGTGTTCAGGGCTCCATGCAGTGCTAGGGATCAAAGCAGAGTCGGTCACATGCAAGGCAAGTGTTTTAGCTGCTGTACTGTCTTTCTGGCCCCAATAGTTTCTTCCCCCCAATTCTGGGTCACACGCAGCAGTGTTCTGGAGATATGATATGGGGTACCAGGGATCGAATCTGCGTCAGCTGCATGCAAAGCAAGCACTTTACCCACTGTACATTTTCTCTGAACTGCAATATTTCACTTTGCAAGAAGCCACAAAACTATCTATACCATTTTTTCATTCCCACCAATAATGAGAGTTCATCACTGATACATTCTTGCCAGCATTTGGTGTTGTTTCGGGTTCTCACTATTTCAATAGGTATCTACTGGCATATCACAGTTGTCATCCCCAGTCCCTTTCCCCACCCTTTATTGTTTTTGTGATGACTGGGTCTATATACAGTAGCCTGGAATCTGGAAACCCCTTGAGTATCTTTAATATGTTTACTTGCCATCTAAATTTCTGAGGGTGCTTTCTTCTGCAGTGCCAGGGACTGAATCCATGCCTCATACAAGGAAGGCATGTGCTTGATCACTAAACCACATAACCACATCTCTAGCAGCCCCCTCCCCAAGAGGCTGCTTTTTTTTTCTTTATTTTTTTAGTGGAGCAAATAGCTTTATTGAAAAAAATTCAGAGAGACGTGAACAGGGTGAGACAGAGAGTGATACAGGTACACTTAGTAGCTTGTTGCTGACCTTACCCTAAACACACAAGTACCCTGACCTCCAGGATCTCTGTAATGGCTGAAGCATACTCCACTGTCAAGATGCACAATTTGTACATTCCAGGGCCATACCCAGCAATACTCAACCAGTACTGCCTGATGATTCAGAGGGCCATACAGTGCTGGGATTAAACTCAGAACCCCACAGAGCGATAGTACAGTAGGCGTGTCTGCCTTGCACAAGTCAGACCGGGGTTCGATTCCGGGCAAACCATATGGTCCTCCAAGCACTGCCAGGAGTAATTCCTGAGTGCAGAGCCAGGAGTAACCCCTGACCATCACTGGGTGTGATCCCAAAAGCAAATAAGTAAATAAACTCAGAACCCTGAACCCTGGACAGACTAGGTATGTGCTATCTCTGTACTCCTCTATCATTTGTTTCCTACCACCCCACTATAGGACAAGAACTGGTTTATAGGTAAACATGATGCAAATATTTATTTTACCACACTCAGCAAAATAAGAAGTCACTCCTGGCTCTACATTCAGAAATTAGTTCAAATATGCTTGGAAAAACATACGGGATGCCAGGGATTGAATTAAGGTTGGTTGCATGCAAAGCAAGTGCCTTATCCAATTTACTATCATTCAGGCTGACCCCACCTTTGTTTTGGGGCCATACCCACCTCAGGGGTTACTCTTAGCTCTGTACTTAGGAATTACTCATACCTGGAGGACCATATGTGGTGCCGGGGATGGTACCTGGGTCAGCTGCGTGCAAGCACCCTACCCAATGTACATCTCTCCATCCCCTGACCTCAATTTTTTAAAATTTAAAAATTAGTTTGGGAGGCAGAAAGTACAGTGCTTGACAAACACCTGTTTTGTATTTTTTCCCCATGCAGACTACACTTTCACAAAGCCCTGGAGAAAATCTTGATAAATCTAAATCTGTACTGGCCAGTAGTAATCTAGTCACTTTCTGCAAGTGACTGTCGTGTCCTTGAAATGAGATGCTTCCAAACTGAGATCTGCTCTATGTGCAAAGATATCACTTGGGGCTGGAGCAAGCTCAAGGGGCTGGGCACATTCTTTGCACAACGGAGGATTGGCTTTCAACCCCCACACTGCACAGGCACAGGGCCAGGAGTCCCCGTGCACCACTGGCTATGGTCAAAAACCCAAACTCAAAGCCCTGACTTCCAGACTTTATATAAAAAAATAAATAAACACTATACCAATGACTACATAATTGATTACATGTTAAATAATATTTTATCGTATATTGCATTCAATAAAACATAATGAATTCCATCTATTTCTTTTTAATTGGAGAAGTAAAGGAGGGTACACACAAAGTGCTCCAAGAATGGAGGATTCAATACTAGACCTGGCAATGCAGCGCTATTCAGGTCCTGTGATGCCAGGGGTTACCAGGGTACACCTGCCAGTTGGGGGGGAATGTATGTGGAGTGGGCTATACTGTGCCAGGGATAAAACACTAGGGTTTTTGTGCATGCCGGGTCCCTGAGCTATCTCCCCGGTCCTCTATTTAGGAAACTGTTATTTTCTTATGAAGGAAACCACAACTATGACTGTCATATAGCCCACGCTGGGTTAGCAGTGACAAGTCTAGTAGTAACTAAGCCCCACCAAGCACTTTCTTTTACAAGCACTGTTATAAAAACCTCAACTCAGACTCCAGACTCAAGGCCTCAGTGTCAGCCCTTCTATTCCTGAAAACGCCAGAGTGAAGTGTGTAGGAGGCTTTTTCAGAGGAGAAGACTACTTTGTCTTCCCATGAGACAAACCCTCTACTTTGCTTTATGAGGCAGATAGCAACCCCAAACCACAGACAGGTTAGGATCTGCGCAGGCCTCAATCTGACCCTCTACTTAATTTTTTAATAGTTGTGGGTAGCTTGATGGGTGGCCTGGTGATGAAATATGTCTACATGACAAGAGTGAGGTCTCACACTTGATTCCCAGCACCCCGTGTGTGTCAAACAGTCCTGGCCAACTCTGCCCTGAGGCCACAAGTATCCTAACAGAGTTGGTCTCTGGAACACCACAGCCAAGAGTGTGCTCCCACCCCATCCCATTGCTACAAGAGTAGCAAAATAGCGCCCAAGACTCAATATTAACCACTGGGTGCCACCGTCTGCTGTGACAGAACACAAAGGGTAGGAATAGCCAAATCTGCTGATCCTAGATGAGACTCGAAGGACTGGGGCAGGGGGCCCTACTCCATAGGGGGGTGGTCTCTGCTCTTTCATCACAGGAACAGTTCTATAATGAAACTGCTTAGTGTACACATATATGTACACACAGACACACACACAGACACACACACACACACAGTCTATTTTCTGAAAAGGACACCATGCTCCAGCTCCGGTCAAGCAAAGGAGAAAAAGCTCATCATCACCACCTATGTGTATGAGATTCTACAATGGTTCCAGAATAAAAAGGAAAAGAGGAAAAGGGAGAGTAGTAAAGGAGAGAGAGGAAGAGACTGAGTGCAAGAGTCACTACCCTGGGGCTAGAGTGATAGCACAGCGGGCAGGGAGTTTGCCTTGCACGTGGCCAACCTGGGTTCGATTTCCAGCATCCCATATGGTCCTCTGGGCACCACTAGGAGTAATTCCTGAGTGCATAGCCAGGAGTGACTCCTGAGCACCACTGGGTGTGACCCAAAAACGGGGGGGAAAAAAAGTCACTACCCTGTGTCCTGAGAGCAACAGCCATCAGTGACTGGACAACTGACCACAGAAGAGAAGACGAACGGAGGTAGGTACTTACTCACACATCTGAGATGCAGGATCACCCTCACCGGAGCACTCCCCACTTAACTTTATACCAGGGCAGTAACTTTTCAAAGTCAGACCATTTGGGAGGGAGTTCCCGTATTTGCAATTAGAAATGACATCTTACAAGCAAAAAACCTCAAACACTTGGAAATTAAACAAGAAACAAAAAGATTTTTTAAACCAAAATTGGGGAGGACTGATAGTACAGCGGATAGGGCGTTTGCCTTGCACATGGTCCACCCGGATCTGATCCCCGGCATCCCATATGGTCCCCCGAGCACTGCCAGGAGTAATTCCTGAGTGCAGAGCCAGAAGTAATTCCTGTGCATCACCAGGTGTGACCCAAAAAGGGCGGGGGGAAAACCCCAAAAATCAGTGGTTACATGATGAGCAGAGAACACACAGAAGGGCATGACTCACAGAGACCCAGGCATGGAAAGCAGGAAGAGGAGGAGGAGGAGGAGGATGGAGGGCCTCATGAGGAAGGGTCTGCACACAATCTTGAAAGAGACATGATGGTCCCTGAGAAGGCCCACTTTCTCTGAAGAGAAAGTGAATGAACCTACATTTTACCAATAATGAAGACATTTTGAGCCTCAGACCAATCACAACTGATGGAGAGCACTAAGCAGAGTCCTGAGATGAGAACAAAGCCGCCAGCAAGGGACCAGAATCAGAGCCCAGTGGGGAGATCTGATAAGCCTACAAAGTGCTACAAAGAATTTCTCAGGTAAAAGAGCCAGCACAGAGGCACAGATAACTCTAGGTGATTTTTTTTGTTTTTATTTTGGGGTACATGCGTGGGGCACACCCAGCAGTGCTCAGGGCTTACTCCTGGAACTCCTCCTGGTGGTGCTTCAGGGATGGGATGCTGGAGATCAAACTCAAGCCCTATCCACTGTACTATCTCTCTAGCTCAGGTCAATCCCCTGTATATGTTATTCTGAGCATTACAGGATGTGCCTTCACCCAGGAAAAGGAATGGGGGAAGACAGTTCAGTGGTCAGGGGCACACTTATGCAAGGACCAAGTCTAAACCTCAGCACCACATGCCCTCCCCCGCCCGGCCCGGTATAATCCTAGAGTTTTCCTAGACTGAACCGAGAATCACTAGGAGTGGCCCCTGGTGCCTCTGGCACTGTTTAGGAGGTCCCCCCATGAAGAGGAGAAGACCCCAGCACAGTGGCCAGGTAAATGAGAGTGTCAGTGATATTCACTTCTGCTCCCAGCTCGAGGCCTCTCTAGAGAACACTCATTTCACTTTAAAAACAATTATTGAGTCAGCTCTCGATATACATGACCTCGGGGATACAAAGATGAGTCACAAGACTGTGCTTCAGAAGCATAAGGCAAAGCAATCCAGAAGTCTGACTGCAGAGTTAACACAAGACTAGCTGAAGTAAACATTTGCTTTGTGGCAGACTCGGAGTTTTATGCATTTATTTACTCTTTCTGACCTGTACAAGAGGTAGGGATTTATTAGCACTATTTCACAACTTAGGAACAGAGATCTGGAGAGTTATAAGACTTACCATCATTGTTGGAATATTTTCACCTGTGCACGTAATATCTTCTCATTAAAAAGTAAAACTGGGGCTAGAGAGATAGTACAGCCGATCTGGGTTCGATCCCCAGCATCCCATATGGTCTCTCAAGCAATGCCAGGAGTAATTCCTGAGTGCAGAGCCAGGAGTAACCCCTGGTGTGACCCAAAATCTAAAAAAATATATAAAAAATTTAAAAAAAATCAAAAAGCAAAACCACAAGGACCAGGGAGACAGTAAAGCGAGTAGTGCTTGCCTTGCATGTGGCCGACCTGAGTTTGGTCCTAACACTGTATATGACTCCCCAAGCCCCACCAGGAATGATCCCTCAGTGGTGAGTCAATAGTATGCCCCTAACACGGCGAGGTGTGGCCCAAAAAAAAAAAAGAAAAAGAAAAAAGTAAAACAAGCAATAGCACCCTCATGAGTCAGAGTAACAAAGATCTACAGTAGCCCAGACTTAAAAAAAAAAAAAAAAAAGAAGCTAGGACAAAGTCCGGACTTCTTTAATTAGAAGGCGGGGAGGATATCATTTTAAGTTTTCTTTGAATAGAGAGTTCGAAGTGATAGTACAGCAGGTAGGACATTTGCCTTGCATGCAGCTGACTTGGGTTTGATCCCTGGCCCCACATATGGTGGTTCCCCAGCACTGATAGGTGTAAAACAAAAACAAATGAACAAAAGCAACAAGAAACAGCTTGTTGCATGTGGGTCGGCCATAAAGCAAACAGCTCCACTTTTTCATTAAGGGTAATATGGGATCTAATCAAATTCATTCATTTCTGATTTAATGAAGAAAAAAATGTTTAATCCCTCCTTCCTCCTTCCCATAGTCGTAGCTGATAATGCTGATGCATGACAAGAGTTGCACATTAGGTGGCGGTGCATACACACTTGGCCGCAGGGCTCAGAGGGTTGAACTCTGTGGAGGCACACAAGTCACAGCTGCAACATCTGCCAAGGACGGCTGTAGTGCTCACAGTGAGCACCAGAGGTGGCACTTTCTGGTCTTGCCTATCTTTTAGCTGGGGTGTTTGCCTTTTTGTGGTGCTTACACATACCTGAATGTGCTACAGCTGGAATTCGCTTATAGCCTCTGAGATCAGACAGCAGAACTGCCAGGAGCACACTCAGTACATGTGGGGCACAGGGGGATTTGAGCTCATAACTGTACACTTGCAAGGCAGGCAGGCTCTCTACGTTCCCACATTATTCCTCTTGGTAAAGTACTGGGGTGTAACAAAGCAAACAGCTCCAATCTTTCATCCCTGAACAAAGCATTCAATCAACAAAAAGAAAAAACAGACTGCTGAAACCATAGAGCCAATTCTTTGTCAGAACCCTGGAAAAGACAGTTTACTATGCAGCTGTTAGGAGAGATGAAGTCATGAAATTTGCTTGTAAGTGAATAGACATGGAGAGTATCATGCCAAGTGAAATGATTCAGAAAGAGCAGAACAGATATAGAAGGACTGCACTCCTTTGTGGAATATAAAATAACATAACATGAGACTGACACCCAAGGACAGTAGATACAAGACACAAGGGCCAGGAAGACTGCTCCATAGTTGGAAGCCTGCCTCATGGGGGGCGGAAGGAGGGAGAAGGCAGCTGGAATAGAGAAGGGATCACTAAGAAAATGATGGTTGGAGGGATCAGTCAGGATGGGAGATATGTGCTAGAAGTAGATAAAGGACCAAACATGATAACCTCTCAGTATCTGTATTGCAAACCATAATGCCCAAAAGTAGAGAAAGAATATGGGGGAAACTGTCTGCCATGGAGGCAGTGAGAGGGTGGGAAAGGTGGGGTATACTGGGGAGATTGGTGGTGAACGTGCACTGGTGGAAGGATGGGTGTTTGATCATTGTGTGATTGGTGGTGAACGTGCACTGGTGGAGGGATGGGTGTTTGATCATTGTGTGATTGTAACCCAAATATGAAAGCTTGTAACTATATCTCCGGTGATTCAATAAAAAAGGGAGGGAGGGAGGAAGGTAGGTTGGTCAGTTTACACAACTATGCCAGGTAGATAGTGCCAGGGGACAGAGCATATGGCTTGCAGGCCTGAAGGCCTGAGTTAGATCCCCAACACTACATGCTCCCTTGGGGTGGGGATAGCGTTGGTGGCCCAATATCAACAGATCTGAGCAGCAACACACTAATGGTCTGGCCTGCACTGCCAAGCTAAGAGTAGCTGTGAGTAGCCCCCGGGTGGTAGGTCACATGACCTGCCCCTTAGCCACCACTTCTCTGGCTGGCTGACAGTTAGCCTTTAAACATGACAGTCTCTGTTCCCAGACTGAGACCTGGTCCTGACTGCAGAGGAAACAGAGCGGACTTTCACAATCATTCTGTTCTAGGGGGCTACCTGAAGGCGTGACACAGGCACCCATCTGCCTTGTCTAACCCAGAATACACTGGGGAGAGGGGAAGCTGAGACAAAAACATGACACAGAGCCACATTAAAAATAAGGTAGGCAAGAAAAATCCACATGGCCTGGAGAAAATTTTAACAATAAACACAAACAACAGAAGCCTAAAGTCAAGAAAGAAAAGCCAGAGAAGGGCTGAAGTGATAGCACAGCGGGTAGGGCGTCTGCCTTGCACGTGGCCGACCTGGGTCCAATTCCCAGCATCCCATATGGTCCCCTGAGCACCGCCAGGGGTAATTCCTGAGTGCAGAGCCAGGTGTGACCTAAAAAGCAAAAAAGAAAAAAGAAAGAAAAGAAAAGCCAAAGAGAAAATTACACTTCCAAAAGTGCCTGGGAAGTCAGGGATGTAGCTCAGCAGCAGAGCACATGCTTCACATGTACAAGAGGTATTGGTTTGACAAATGAAACAATTGAGAAAGCCACACGCATGAGAGGTGCCAAGGCTTTCACCTCGGGCCAACCTACTATTCAACAGGCTCAACGCGGGCAGGAAATCAAGGCAGAGGCAGAACTGCAGATGGCGTGGGAGAAATGCCAACACGGAGCCAATCGTCAAAAACTAAGGGAGGCTTTTCTTTTAAGGTCTTTAGATTTCAGAAAACTCGACTCTGATCACTGAGGGGCTAAAGATGAAGCTCAGCGCTACAGCAAATGCCTCACATGCATGAGGCCCACAGTTCAATTCCAGCACCCTCCCCTAGCCCCATTACCACACAGTATTCAGATTGTCCAGTCTGAATGACAGAACAATCATAAGACAAACACAGAAATAGAAAAATATGGTCAACATGAAGAAAACAACAGAAACCGAAAAAAGAAACAAATTTAAAGAAACTATTTCTGAGAAAGCCCAGATGGCTGAACTTACTTGACAAATAATTAAAACCTACTGTTGTAAACATGTTCAAAGAGGTAAAGGAAATCATGCACAAAGAACAAAAGAAACCCAGAGAAGCAATGTCTGAAAAAAAAAAAAAGAGACATTAACAAGGAGACAAATAATTAAAAGACATCAAAGAAGGGTCAGCGTGATAGTACTGAGAGTAGAGATTCCCATGTACACAGTTGACCAGAGGCCAACCCCCAGGACCCCATATGGTCTCCCAAGTCCTGCTAGGATTGATCCCTGAGTACAGAGTAAGAAGTAAGCCTTGAGCACCAATGGTTGTGGCTCTAAAACAAAAACAAAAACCCAAAATAAAATTTAAATGAAGACCAAGAGAGAGAGAGAGAGAGAGAAAGAGAGATTAAGACATTCCCATATAAGCAAAACCATTTCCTCACTGATGAACTTACCCTAAGAAAAATGCAAACGGGAGTCCCTCAAGCTAACTAAATGAAAGACCCTGCCTTTTTAAAATGTGTGTCATAATTCCATGAGTCACATAACTGAATTGTGGAGATCATGAAACATTTGCTAATAGTAAAAGTTTTCTGAACATATCAACCAAAAAATGATTTATAATTAACCAACTAATGAACCTGAGATGCTGTTGGGAGCTCTCATCCAGGTTGCTTTTAATGCCTGGATTCGATCCCCTGCACCACTTGGTCCTCCCTGAGCACTGCCAGGAACACAAAAAAACAAAGAAGTGTTCCCTTTCCTTCAAGTGTTTGGGATGGCTGAGGAATCACTGGGTCTCCCAAGTACCACCAGACACAGCCCTAACTGCACCCAAGCACGGCCAGAGAGATGCTATGATGGCCCCACAGGACTCACCAGCTCATCGCTTCGGCCTAGCATGGAACTGCTAGGCTCACACCACTGGCCAGAATACTGCCTGAAGACACAGCTACACATACTGGGAGACCTAGCCCCATCCCCCAAAAAAACTCCCCAAAATTCAGAATCAGAACTACTATGTTCTGAACAATTGTGCCTTCCCCCAAATGATATGCTGTACACCTAATGTTAGAGGATGGTGATGTTAGAAGGTAGGACATTTGGGTGATTAGATCATCAGATCAGCACACTTCTGCTGGGATCAGTGTCATATTAAAAAGACTGCCAGGCTGGGACGTGGCTTAACAGCAGACACGTTCCTACGGCCAGAACAATAGTAGCAGACAGAGCACTTGCCATGCATGTAGCTGGCCAAGATTGATCAATGGCATCCCATACTGAACCCCAAGCCCTTGACAGTAGTGCTCCCTGAGTGCAGGGCCAAGTGTAAATCCTAAGCACCACCAGGTGTGACCTCCTCCCCCCAAAAAACACCAAAACAAACAAACAACAACAATTAAAGAACAGTAGAGGGCTGGAGACACAGTCAGGTATCTTGATCCTCAGCATACCATATGGTCCCTTGAACCTGGCCAGGAGTAATCCCTGAGTGCAGAGCTAGGAATAACCCCTGAGCATCGCTGGGGGTGGCAAAACTAAACTAAAACTAAAACAAAACCCCAACCGGTAGACATCTCCCCTTATATATGAGATCCTAGAGAGATCAAATATAGCAGGTAAGGAATTCGCCTTGTATTTGACCAATCCAAGGTTAAAACCTGGCACCAGATATGGTACCCCAAGAACTGCCAGGGGTCACTCCTGAGCAGAGAGCCAGAAACAGTCCCCGAATACTGGTGGGCAAGGCCCAAAATACATAAATAATAATGCCCACCTGATCTATGGCTGCAAATAACAAGTGAGGGAGGAGACCAACTTGTGTAAACAGTGCCAGGAGTAAAAACTGGCACAGATGGGTAAACGACCACTGTATGAGTGAAATGCAAACACAAAGTTCATAAGTTTGTAACTGTACATCACAGTGGTTCTCTAATTAAAAATACAATTTTTAAATAAAATAAAATAAAATAAAATCTATATGAAGAACTAAAAAACAAAACTGGCACAAACATCTGATAGATAATTTAGAGAGACAATCCTGAGATGGTCCTTTCCTTATGTATAAGAGAACTTTGATCCTACTATATATATATATATGTATTACAGAATACCACAATTTATGATCAGACTCTAAAACAAAGAGAAATGCACACTAAAACTTTTCTCATAAAGATGTTCACTGATAAATTTTTTTTAATGGAAAAATCACTGATCAGAGAGATAGTACAGTGGCTAAGGTACAAGCCTTGCAGGCAACTGATCCAGGTTTGACACCCAGTACCACATATGATGCTCCCGATCACTCACCAGGAGTGAACTCTAAGCACAGAACCAGATGTAAGATCTGTGCACCATTGGGTGTGGCCCCCGCAAAAAAAAAAAAAGGAGGGGAGGAAGAAGGGGGAAATCCACAATAATTGAAATGGCCAAAATTAAAGGAATGGTCCAGGGGCTTGAGTGACATAGCACATTTGCCTTGAACGTACCCAAACTGGGTTTGATTCCCAGCATTCCATATGGTCCCGCGAGCACTGCCAGGAATAACCCAGGTGTGACCCAAAAAGGGAGAAAAAGAAAGGGAAAGATTCAATGACTAAATTAAGTATTAAGTAACATAATATAGTAACTACAAATTGTGAAGAGTTTCAAGACAATGACTAAAACATTATGAAATTAGATGGGGAGGGGTGGAATGAATACTACTATAAAGAATAAAAATTTGGGGGGGGCTGGAGCGATAGCACAGCAGGTAGGGCGTTTGCCTTGCATGCGGCCAACCCGGGTTCAATTCCCAGCATCCCATATGGTTCCCTGAACACGGCCAGGAGTGACCCAAAAAGCAAAAAAAAAAAAAAAAGAATAAAAATTTGGGGGCTGGAATGATGATAGTACAGTTGTACAGTGCTTGCCTTGCACATGGCCAACCTGGGTTCGATCTCCGGCATCCCATATGGTCCCTTGAGCACTGCCAGGAGCATTTCCTGAGTGCAGAGCCAGGAGTAACTCCTGAGCATTGTTGGGTATGATGACCTCCCCACCCCCAAAAGAATAAAAATTTTAGAAATTTTTTAAAAGGGATGATTACTGGGCCAGGAATGCAGCTCAGCAGTAAAACACTTGCCTTGCATATGTGAAGCCTGGGGCCCTAGTTTCAGTCTATGACAGAGAAGGGAAGGGGGGATAAGTGAACAATTATGAAATTAATCAGAATTCCACTAAGAATTGCATGCACAAAAGGTTAGGAAGAATTACTACAAGTTCAGTGAACAGATTCATGGATCAAAAAGCTTCAAGAAGGCTCACTACTATGTCCCCAGTTCCTAAGAGAAAGTGTCCCAACTCTTACTGAACAATTTCTTCAAAGCAGGATTGTGGATAATAATTTTTTTTCTTGGGATTTCATATCTGAACTAGATTTATAGGGATGTTCTTGAGGGGAAGGAAGATTTCTGGGTCACAGAGGACCATACGGGGGTGCCATGGATCGAACCCATGTCAGTCATGTGCAAACACCCTACCCACTACACTATTGCCAACCCCTTCATATCTGAATTTTAAATGAAAATAATTATATATATAAGAACAAATGACTAAGTGAATAAACCAGAACTGCCATGGCTAATCAAGTGTCTGTCTCTAGGAAGTGTCTCTGCGAGGCTCTCTCTGAACTAGTCAGGGCAGTCACAAAGTGGCTCTCTGAGGACCAGCTCTGTTGTAAAGGCAGGCTTCTGGGTTGCCACACCTGTAACACCCTGGCCCTGTGTGGTGGGTACCAGGTGAATCTGAGTAAAGAAATCTTTATGTGAAACCAGCCTCAATGGAAGGCGAAGCTTTGGCCTAGACAACCACCAGGGAGAGACGCAGCCCAAGTGCACTGGGATTCCAGCAGACCTCACCTTAGCCTTAGTGAGACCACAGCCAAGCCCGTGATCTCAGCCCTGAAACTAGAGTGAGGCTATGGTGCATGCTGAAGCACAGCCTGCCTGACAGACATCTACAGTCTGCAGTCTCTCAGGCCACTGAGCTACCATTCAGGGTCGGAGAGATCGTACAGTGGATAGGATGCCTGCCTTGCACCCAGCCAACCTGGGTTCAATCCTGACACCCCATATGGTTTCCCAAGCCTGCCATAAGGCCTGAGCACAACCAGGTATGAATCCAAAACAAAACAAAACCAAAAAACCTATACCATTCATTGGTCTGGAGCAATGGCTAAAAGGGCTGGAGCATCTGCTTTACATGTAAGAGACCTGGGTTCACTTCCAGGCACTGAATGGTCCATTGAGCACCACTGAGAATGGAAAAAACTAAAATAAATTAAAACACACCTTTTTTTCTTAGTATTCCCCACCCCACAAAGATCTACAGAGAAGCTGCTCATCACAAAATCAGTTAGAAAAGGGGGTGGTCAGGTGATACTGGCCATCCTTCCACTAGGCACCTGAAAGTCCTACGGCAAAGGCAGACAAGGGCTGAGATCACCAGCCAACATTTCGGGCTCAGGGATTTCACCATCAGACCTGTGACCTGAGCCCAGAGAAATCTAAAGATGATTTCCATATTCAAAACTAAACTGGACTCATCCAGATTTGAAAACTTTTTCAGCGAGTACTGACATGCTACACAGTACATCTTAGTTACTCAAATGACTATGAAAATAAACTACAAATTACTGCTTGCTGTTCATGTTTCCAAGTTCATCTGTTGATGCTGCGACACAATTTGTGTTACCTAAACCACATTCCAGTATGAGTCACTGGTGGAACATGCCAGCATCAATGTGTTGTAAAGTAAGTAAATAAATAACAAAAGTATGACTTATCAAGAAGGAAGTACCCACAGTAAGCATGCTCAGAAAAAATGCTACTCTGGCAAAGTGGCCAGTGTGCCTACGAGAAAAGATTGTGGAGAGCAGGGTCAGGCAAAGGGGATAGTCTAAGGCTCAAATGGAGAACACAGGTCAAACAGAAGGTTTGTCAATTTGAAAGAACAGGAAGAAAGGGGAACACACCCACAGAAGTTCCAGATGTGAGCCAGGGAGATTGAAAGGCACACTCATGCAAGTGAGGTCAATTTATGGACAAAGGGGTGACTAGGGAGAAGGCTCAATTGGAGAACTGACAATCCTTCATATCTAACAACCCACGATTCTGGAAAAATCAGGATCCCCAAGAAACAAAACAGAGTGAGAGAAAAGCAAAAGATTAACAGGATCTGCAGGCCTGAGAGCTAAGAGGAAGCAGCAGCAGGGCAGTGGTTCGAGAACTGGGGTCGGGGGCAGTGCACAGGCCCTAAAGGCTCAGGAGGCACCAGGGCTGCCCTGCCAGAGTGTCAGAACTGAGGAGAGAAAGTGCGCTTGGTGGGAAGCTGTCTCAGGAGGGCAGGGAAGAGGATTACAACAGTACAGGACAAATTTCAAGAGGGTTGAGAAGACAAAGTAATGGAAAAAGAGCCGACATTAAATCAGGGGGACAGTGAGACTACGAGAGAGCTTTATTAGGAAGATGCCCAAGACCAGCTGAAAAAGAGACTGAGGACACAAGGTGGGAGCAGAAGTCATGAGGGGAAAAGAGAGGGAGACACTGGCGGCAGAAGCCCAAGAAAAGATTCTGGGTGAGGGGACACGCAGGTCATTAGGCAACGGGATCTGAGACAACGGGAGGCACAGAATGGAAAGAGCCAGGTTTAGTAAAGCCCAGAACACAGATAGCCAGCGGGTTAGCGACACAAACGCAAAACTAGGCAGGAAAGCAAAGAGAAGAACTAGGTGGAACATTTGCCGTCTCCCAAGAAAAGTCAAAGATGACCCATCTGGACAAATGAGACCACCAGGCAGAAAGAAGCTGGGGGAGACTAAAAGTAACAGGAGCACAGACACACACTCCTTTCCCAGGTGGAGAAGCACAGACCTAGAAGGCTTAGGGACCACCCCCCCCACCCCCCACCCCCAGAATGTAACAAAACAAACCAGACTGAAGATGGGACACTACTCAGGACCCCAAGGCTAAGGTTCCTACCATTTTACCCTAGGGTAACAGCCCACCTCACTGCATTTGCTGGCTGCCTATGATAGTAAGAGCCACTTGGGAGCAGAAAGTCCAACAGCACACACATCACCTTAAAGAATAATCTGATAAGAAGTGGAAGTGTTCAATACTCACAGGAACAATAAGCCCTTGCCAAGTCAATAAATTAGCTTCATCAACCTGGATGTTACGGAAGTTTTTCATTCCACATTTGCGGATTTCTTCAAGCTCCTGTTGATTAACAAAGCATAAAGGGTGTCAAATAAGGGAAAACACCACATATTAAGATCCCTCCTGACTCCCTCAAATTAAATCAAGTGACACTACCAATAATGTTTCAGAGTGTGCTAGACCAGCTGAAAGTCCCAGAGTTGTAGCAGTTCCCTCTACCCGTGCCCCAGACAAGCCCCCACTTGGTGAACCCACGAAACTAACGAGGCCCCTATGGCTGCAACACCTTTTCTTTGGAAAGTTACTATGCCTCTTTTTAAACTCCCTTGGCCCTCCACACAGAGCAGCTATGTAGGGGTCATCCACATGTTAGGGGTACGAGAAGGTGCAGTAGATTTAACAACTTCCAACTAAGACTCCTTATGTGCTGGGGACTGTGACACCAAGGATATAAAGAAAATGGAACTGGGGAGAAGCAGAAAACACAAACTGTAGTGCAGTTCCAAAGGAGTATTATCTCGGCATGGGTACAGAGCAGAACGAACAACCCTCCAGTCTGGGACAAGAAGGGAAAGAAAATCTTCCCTGAACTCCAGTTTCCTCAGCTGAAAACCAGAGTGGTAAGACCCAGAACTGGAGACCATGAAGAAGAAACCATGTTGTAAGCATAAGAATCCCTCGAAAGTATGAGGAATTATTATTACACACAATCATGCACCAAAGCCCACTTCACCCAAAAGACACAATCACTGTGACTGCATCAGGGCACTGCCTGAGAGTGAGAACTGTCTGTCTCTTGTTTTTCACCTCTGTGTTGACCTGTTATTTCCCACCACTCCCCTGACAGTTCAATGGCCAGTAGCAGGTAGTAAAATCAAGACACCTATTGGACACCTGACTGCCAAGTTCCCCGACATAACTCAATTCTCACACACCTTGAGGGATGTGCTTCCCCCTCAATGCCTAAACATCCCAATTCAGCCTTTTGTCCAGAGCACAACAGCCTCTTCTGCATCTCTTGGATTCCTTTTCTTCCAGAAGCCCAGAGCAACACACCTCTGAGTCTGACGCTTCCTCTACTGGGCCAGCAGAACAGCTTCCTCACCAGCCGTGGTCACCTCCTGGCTAGCCCCATCCATACATGTCTCTAGAACCAGGCAGCCTCAGCTTTGGACAGTGCTTCTGTTCACAGTGGCCCTGGGGCTCTGATCAGTCCCCAAACAAAACCCAAAAGATGTTCCGCATCCCACACTCCCCTCACACTGCTGGTAGTTTACAAGGTGCCTCGAAGAAAACAAGGCACAGGAGGAACCGACCTCAAAGGAAAGGACCAGTAAGAGCCCGTGACAGGTCCTCAACTGGAGAATACGCAAGTGCCTGGCACAGTACAGGCCAGAGGAGCATCAATGCAAGGGCAAGGGCAGGGTTTGATCCCTGGCACTGCATGGATCTCTCCAAGCACTGCCAGGAGTGACCCCTTGAGTAATGGCTAAAAGTAGTCCCTGAGCACTGCCAGGTGTAGCCCCCAAACCAAAAGAACAGTAAGTCAAGCAACCCATGCAGAAAGGACTATTGGCATCCGCTGGTACACCACAGTAATCAAGAGGGCTCAGGGGCCAGAGTGATAGCACAGCAGGGAAGTCATTTGCCTTGTACACATCCAACTCAGGTTCGATCCCCAGGAGCCCGTATTCCCCGAGAACCACCAGAAGTAATTCCTGAGTGCAGAGCCTGGAGTAACCCCTGAGCATCACCAGGTGTGATGCAAAAAAAAAAAAAATTAATTAATTAAAAAAAATAAATGGGGGTGCGGAAGTCTGTTCCAATAGGGGCTAATAGCTGTCAACCCAAAATGCCTGCCAGCTGCCTGGGTCTGGGCCCCAACCCCAAAAATTCTGGTCCAGCAAGTACACAGGATTCCAAATTCGGGGTTTGTAGTAAGAGGAGAGCCACTGCCACTGAGAGATGAGCTCCCCTCTGGTCGACACACAACCCCTGAGAGGAAGCAGTGTTAGGGCACTTCAAGCGGGCGGAGGGTGCCTGGCTCCCTTTCCTGAGCCTGCAGGTGGGCAACGTGAAACCTGATAGAGCACTCCCGTCTGGTCTTCCAGCTGATACCAGGGCCTCGTCAGACAAACCTGGGGATTCTGAAGACTGCAGATTTAGGGGGAGAGAGGATTCACACCCTCACAACCACTCCAGCACTTTTCCAAACAGAAAGGAAGTCTCAGAGGGCAGGCACAAGGACAGGGATCAGCACGACCCAGCAGCTCAAGGCTGTGTCCAAACACTTGCTTCATGGGACTGACCAGATGTTAGGACTCGGGAAAGGAGGAAAGACTCCATGGAGAGTAGTGCTCTCCATGAACTCTGACTTTCTAGTCTCTGGTTCAAGATATTAGAGGAAGATTCTTGGTTAAGGACAGTAAATACGTTCCTAAGAACTGAGTCCTACCCAAGGGTATCATCAGACATGATATATCCCAAGGGTGCACCTGCCTTGCAAGCTGATTTGACCCTAGCACTACATACAGTCCCCTGAGCACCACAAGGAGTGAGCCTTGAACACAAAGGTAAGCCCTGAGCATCACTGGGCATGACCCCCAAACCAAACGTTTCATACCAAAAACTGAGGGGGGGAAAATTCCACACAGAACTCTGAAATCAGCCAAAGAACAAAGAAGAAACAGGGACAGAGAGGTAGTTCAGGAGGTAAGGCCACTTCAGTTGATTCATTGCATGTGATTGGTCCCCTGAGCGCTTCCAAGAGCAGCCCTCATCTCACACACATACACACTGCCCCCCCCAACACACACATACACAAAAGAGAAAACAATATTTCCAATATCCATAGGAGAAAATAAAATATTTTAATAATCTGCAAGTATACACAATGGTTTCAGAAATCCACACTGTAACAATATTAAGTACAGGTAACAAATACAAGAAAATATGCCATCAAAGAACTACAATAAATGACATGATGGAATTAAAGTACAATATGGCAGTGAGAAACTATATCTTGATGGGATGGTGGGAGAGGAAGGACAAAGTGGACACTGTAAGCAAGGAAACAGATACCTTGATATCAAAAGATAAGGGCTGGAGAGTGTATGCGAGAACACACATGCCTTGCATGGGACTGCCACCTCCACCCTGTTTGGAATCCCTGACACGGTTTCCTGCTTACTGCCAGAGATCACTCCTGAACTCCTGAACAAAGCCAGGGGCAGCCCCTGAGCACCACCAGATGGCCCAGACAAACCATCCACGGCCCCCTCACCCCCCCACACACAAAAGATAAAAGAACAAAGCTAAGAGATGTGGGGCTGGAGAGCTAGCTCAAAGTGCTGGAGCAAATGCTTTGCCTGCAGAAGGCTTAAGTTTGACTCCTGGCACTGCACGGTCCCTCAAGCCAGGGACAACCTCTGAGCACTAAGCAGGGAGTGGCCCATGAACCTACCAGGTGTAGCAAATAAATAAGGGCCAGAGAGAGAGAGTAGAGCAGGTAGGGCATTTCCTTGCATATGACTGACCAAGATTCAAGCCTGGGAACCCCATATGACCCCCCTACTCCCCAGGAGTGACCCCTGACCACTGAGGAGTAAGCACACTCACTAGGTACTGCTGAGTGTGGCCCAAAAACAAAAATAAAATAGAAGTTAAAATGAAAATAAATGGCTGTTATCTGGAGAAAGAATACCACACACAGCCTAGCTACAGAAGAACAGAGTTGGGAGGTGCAGGGAATCCACAACTTAAACTCTCTCTACTTACTTTGTTGTCAAGTTAAACTCATCAAAGATGGAAGAAATAAGCAACTTCCTTTGCATAATCCTAGTCAACAAAAACTGATTGTAAGGGAGAAGTGAGAGAAACCAAGGCAAACTAACCAAAGAGCAAGATCTTCAGAGAAGGCTGAGCAGACCCCTGGAGAGTGTTTCTCAAGAGGATGTAACCAGCAATTGGGCAGGGTGGTGCACTGACGCCAGAGCCTCTTGTCTACTAGATGTCAGGCATTGAGACACCACCCCATCCTGATTTCCCAACATGCTCCAGAGCTGTGGAGAACTACTGCACTGTCAGGCGCCTGCGTGCTAAAAGTCCTGCATTGCAAGACAGTCCTACAGACAGAAACTGTTCACCCTGGAATGCCAATCATGCCTTCACTAAAAACAACTTGAAGAAGGTAGATCACCCAGAAAAAAAGACATATCCTATCTGAAGGTCCTTTCCACAGAAAAGCAAGATGACTCAGAACTGGGCATTGCTGCATTTCTATGAGAGTGATTAAGCAAAACTGTACTCCTATGAGAATGATCCTGAGAATGAAAATCTGGGAAGAAATTTAAAGAAAACAATTTAGGGGCTAGAGCGATAGCACAGCGGGTAGGGCGTTTGCCTTGCAGGCAGCTGACCCGGGTTCGATTCCCAGTATCCCATATTGTCCCCTGAGCACCGCCAGGAGTAATTCCTGAGTGCAGAGACAGGAGTAACCCCTGTGTATCGCCGGGTGTGACCCAAAAAGAAGAAAAAAACAAACAAAAAAAAGAAAACAATTCAGAGTTTGAATTTAAATGGGTATTACAAATGATGGAAGAATCCAGTGTTGTCCACATATCCTAACTTGAAGTGCATTATTTTCATCCACTTTAAAGGGTCCTCTCTATTTCTTAAATAAAATATGCCCCATCAAGGCTTATTTCAGTTCTGCTCAAAGTAAGCAGCAGTCCCAGGTCAGCTCTAAGAGATGATGGTGCAATGCAAACAAAGAGGGAAAACACAAGAGGAGGAAGAACCAGGCAACTCCCTTGTGAAGCCTCCCTGAGAGGAAAAGCTGTCCAATCAGGACAAATGGAGAGGAAGAAAAAGAAAGCAGCTTCTCAGAAAGAGGTCCACTTCTGAGAGAACCAGAAAGAGCCCGGGGTGCCACCCAGCTCTTCAAAAGAAAAAAATGCCCAAACTCCAAGCTGAAAAAGTGTGATGTCCACTCCAGGCTGAAGTGTGCCACGTGGCAGAAATGAACCACTGAAGAACGTCTCTACAGGCCTTAGCAGATGTGGTCGTGGCCCAACACTGCTGCAGATCCACACGGTACACTGCTGATGGAACTCGGTGCTAGAGCATTGCTAGAGCATTTGCCTTGCATGTGTGAGGTCCCAGGTCCAACTCCAAAAATGAAAAGGGAGTGGCAGGACATCTGCATAGAAATCTCAGCGCGTTCCCAAGAGGAGACAGTGCAGGGGCTGGAGAGATAGCACAGCGGGTAGGGCGTTTGCCTTGCACGCGGCCGACCCGGGTTCAAATCCCAGCATCCCATATGGTCCCCTGAGCACTGCCAGGGGTGATTCCTGAGTGCAGAGCCAGGAGTAACCCCTGTGCATCGCCAGGTGTGACCCAAAAAGCAAAAGAAAAAAAAAAAAGAGGAGACAGTGCACAAAGTGCTCGGTCATACTAATCAGATGAACAGTCATGTAGGTTTGGGCAAGCACTGAGCAAATGCCTTGAAAATGAACTGAAAAAACTCCCTTGGGTGACCCTCACAAACCCTGAAAAACCCTCAGTGGTCACTCGTTTTTATTTTTTTGTTGACAGGGGCGGGAATCACCAGAAATATATCCCACAGCTCTCAGGAGAACTTGGGTGGAGGAGGAGGCACACACCCAGAGACTGAATTCTGGGGGTCTGCACACACTCTAGTCCTTTGAGCTATCTCCCTGGCCCAGACCGATGATTCTGGGGCTCCAGTAGGCAAAGCATGCACTTCAGACCTCTGTGCACTGCCAGGTAAACCCAAAAAGTTAAAAAAGAAAAAAAAATTTTAATTAAAAAAGGCAGTTTTCCTAACACCATTTGTTGGAACAGGTTTTCCTTGTTCTACTTCATACTTTTTGCTCTTTGTCCAAGATTAACTATCCATATAATGCGAGGATCTGTCTTTGGATTCTCAATTCTATTCCCATGGTCTGTGAGTCTGTTCTCCAGTACCACAAAGTTTTGATTACTATAATTTTATATATAATTTAAAATTGGAAAAGGAGAAGCATCCTATCTTCTTTTTCCCTAGGATTGCTCTATTTGGGGGTTTTTACTATTTCGTATAAATTTCAATAGCCCATCTTTAAAAAATGTCATGGAAAGGAGTAGCAAAGATAGTACAGAAGGTAGGGCACTGACCCTCCCCCCAAAAAAAGTCATGGGTATTTTCATAGGAACTGTATTGAATCTGTATGGGCAAGATTGCCATTTTCACAATATTGATCACTCCAACCCATGAAAAGGGAGTGTGTTTCCATTTCTTGTTTCCTCTTTTATTTTTCTGCAGTGATTATTATAGCTTTCCTTGTATAAGCCTTTCATCTCTTTTGTTGATTCCTAGTACTTGCAATATTTTAAAAAATATCTCTAATTAATCATTTGTATATAAATTACTCTTCAGTTAAGTATTATAAAATAGCATGAACCAGGGCTGGAGCAATAGCACAGCGGGCAGGGCGTTTGCCTTGCACGTGGCTGACCCGGGTTCGATTCCCAGCATCCCATATGGTCCCCCAGCACCGCCAGGAGTAATTTCTGAGTGCAGAGCCAGGAGTAACCCCTGTGCACTGCTGGGTGTGATCCAAAAAGCGGGGGGGGGGGGGGGGGGAAGCATGAACCAATTATACATGAACATTTATTTATATTGGTTTTACTAAGGGGTTCTATTTGTTGTGGGTTTTTTTTTGAGGGGGTAGGGTGAGGGCTACATAGGGTGTTGCTCAGGACCTACTCCTGTCTCTGCACTCAGGAATCCCTCCTGGGGGTACTTAAGGAACACATGGGATGCCAAGGATCGACCCTGGGTTGGCCGAGTGCAAGGCAAGCACCTACCTGATAAACTGTCTCTCCAACCCCAAGGGGCTCTATTTGTTGTCTTTGCAATGGTGTAATGCAATTTTCAATATCTAATGGATTCAAGCATAAAACAGAAGAACTAAATTTCAATGAGAGACCAAAGAAATACAGTACAGCAGGTCAGGCACCAGTCTTGCACATGGCTGACCTGAGTTCAATCTTTGACTCCCCATATGGTTCCCTAAGCCCCACCAGGAGTGATCCCTGAGTGCAGAATCAGGAGCAAGGCCTAAGTACCAATGGGTGTGACCTGAAAATGAAACAAACAAAAGAAAGGGTTTTAGAAATAACCTGATCATTTATATTGGTGTGAGGGTGGGATGGGCCACACCTGGTACTGCTCAGGTACCAGGGACCCTGATTCACTGTTTGGGGGACCATGTGGTGCTGGTGTGAAACAGAGGGCTTCCACATGCAAAGCATGCAATATAGCCCTTTGAGCTACTTCCCCACCCTGCACACATTTGGGGGACTGAGTGGGGAGTAGTAGGTTGGTCATATCCAGCCGTGCTAAGGGCTTATGCCTGGTTCTGTGCTCAGGAATTACTCCTGGCAATGCAGGAAACTGTTTGAACTACCTTATCTCCCTGCTCACACTTTTTTAAGGAAAAGAAAATTATATGTATAGCAGGGATAACAGTATCACCACCATACACCCCTCAAGAGGACCAGCTCAGAATATCAAAACCTTCAAAATTCCAACACAGAAGTTAAAACAGGTGTACAGCAGACAGGTAAGCACTTGCTCTGCATGCAGCTACAGTGGCCACAACCCAAGTCCAAATTCCCAGTACTGGGGCTGGAGTGATAGCACAGCGGGTAGGGCGTTTGCCTTGCACGCGGCCGACCCGGGTTCGATTCCCAGCATCCCATACGGTCCCCTGAGTACGGCCAGGGGTAAATCCTGAGTTCAGAGCCAGGAGTGACCCCTGAGCATCGCTGGGTGTGACCCAAAAAGCAAAAAAAAAAAAAACAAAAAACACCCAAATTCCCAGTACTACATGGTCCTCTGAACGCTGTCACGGGTCACTCGTAAGCAGAGACAGGAAGAGTCATCGAGCACTGCAAGGTGTGGTCCAAACACCTAAATACTAAAAAAGAGGAATACTGGAATGTTGTTCACTGGCAGAACACATGTGTTACACAAAGAACGACCAAGGTTCAACTCCCTGCGCCACACGCGCGCGCGCGCGCAGATTCCAAAGTACATAACTAGAAAGATGCTAGGGGAGAGCATCTTCCCTGCTAGGGAAGAGCCCATCATTTCTCAAAGAAGTCTCCAGAAAGACCAGAGAAATAGTAAGTTGAAAGGGAGCTTGCCTTGCATGTTGCCAAGATGGGTTAAATCCCCAGCAACTCATGGTTCCTTGAGACCTGTCAGAAGTGGTATTTAAGCACATAGTCAGCAATAAGCCCTGAACACCACTGGACAACTGGGTGTGCATTTCCACCCCCCCCAAAAAAAAGCAATCTCCAGAACTGAAAGGGATGCTAGAAATGTGTCTTTGGACAAGAGGCATAAACCACAGCAACCATGTGAAAAAATAGGAGCAAGATCCTGAGAGACAAGGGTTGTGAAGCAGCAACTGGTTACAACAGCAACAGTGTTCAAAATGAACAGCACAGAGATTATCACCACAACCTGAAGACACACCTTGGATGAACAAATCAAGCACATGAACTTCATTTCACAAACAATAAAGTAAACAATCAGAAGTTCAAGTCACAAACTCTGTCAAGGGCAGGGCCAGAACTCTGACTCCTCTTTCATGACTATCTCAGGCACTCAAAGCAGTGGGACAGGGCGGTAATGACTCCGTGAAAATGGACAGCTCGGGAGCTCCTTTTACTCGATAGGATTCTAGGAATGTCTAGTCCAGAACAGCACTTCCCAAGATTAATGATGACAAAAACATGAACATACACAGCCCCTGTTCCATCCCTTCACAGTTAGACATTAAGTGTTGTGTTGTACAAGGAAATGTTTCCTGGATCCTCCTGTTCCTCAAAACAAAACCTAGAAGGAGCTGGACTTCTAAAGCAGTCACATAAATGTCCTTAAACCTAAGGGGCTGGAGCAACAACACAGCGGGTAGAGCGTTTGCCTTGCATGCAGCCGACCCGGGTTCGATTCCCAGCATCCCATATGGTCCCCTGAGCACCGTCAGGAGTAATTCCTGAGTGCAGAGCCAGGAGTAACCCCTGTGCATCACCGGGTGTGACCCAAAAAGAAAAAAAAAAAAAACTAAGTCTAGGATCATTCTCTAATACCTATACAACTAGTAGGACAATGATTTGAAAGAGCATCTCCTCTTTCTGTGTAACTAAAGTCATTAATTTTGACAGAAGTGCACTTTTGTTTGGTTTGGTTTCGTGCCTCTGTGCCTCAGGGATCCAGGAACTGTACATAGTGCCGGGGAATTGAATCCGGGTGAGCTGTGTGCAAGGCCAGTGCCCTACCCACTGTACTATCTCTCCAGTCCAGAAGGGCACTTTTCAAGCTTACACAGAGTAACCTGTGGCCATGACACTAAGACCTAATTTTATTGTAATTCAGTACATTATCATTCGAAAACTAAGACTTGAGACCCCCCCCACTCCCAAAATAATTGTCTCATTTCAACTAATACTCAGAAAAGGGGGCAGAACTCACGCTAACCCCTCACCACAGTGAGGCAGTGTGCCAGCTATCTTACACTTGTTGTCACATCAGTTATTACCACAGCTCAAGGAGGCAATTTCATTATTCACTGGAGAAAATCTGGAAACCGAAGCTCAAGGTGAAGACACAAACGGCAGACATCAAGACCTGAACTTCAGTCATCCTATTACCATGAGCCCACAGCACACTGCTCCAGGCAAGTGGGCCACTGGTCAAGAGGTCATTCTTGGACCTCTTGGAGGTCCAAGCTTGTGGCTGAAGAAAACACTGTGACAGGCTTAAAGGAGTCCACGGCCCACAATCCTGGGAGTGTGGCCTACTGATGGGCCAGGTTCTTGTGCTGCTGCCAGCTCCTGGCTGTGTCTGTTCCCAGAAAGTGTGCCTGGCTCCACACGTACATGGGTGTGCCTGGCATTCCTGACCTACATCACACACTCCAGAGTCCACTGCCCCTCCCAGACTTTGAGCTCCACAAGGGCAGTAGCAACCTCCTCAGGTCTGAGCACACCAAACCCGATGCCGCAGGACAGCAGGGAACTGCTCTATAAATCATACGCTGGGGGGACTGGAGCAATAGCACAGCGGGTAGGGCGTTTGCCTTGCACGTGGCCGAGCTGGGTTTGATTCCAGCATCCCATATGGCCCCCTGAGCACTGCTAGGAGTAATTCCTGAGCGCAGAGCCAGGAGTAAACCCCTGTGCATTGCCAGGTGTGACCCAAAAAGAAAAAAAATAATTATACGCTGGATGGTCCTGTGCCCTAGCTTTCACATGCTGGATTCTCATGACCAGAGCTCTGTACACTATTTACGAAGCAAAAACCATAAACTCTCTGGAAAAGAATTCGACAATGTCCAACTTTTGTTGCTGTTGTTGTTTTGAGGAGACACCTGGTGATACTCAGGGGTTACTCCTGGCTCTGCACTCAGGAATCACTCCTGGCAATGATCAGCAGACCATATGGGATGCCAAGGACTGAACCCAAGTTAGCGGTGTACAAGGCAAATGCCAAACCCGCTGTACTCTCATCCCAGCCCCAAGAGTGTCCAACTTCTGAATTAGACCTCTCTCCAGTCCTATGAGTCAGCCACACCCTCATCTCAGAAAGACGAGAGCACCTCGATGTACGCTGACTTTAACAGTAGTGACTGCTGTGTTAGCAAAAACAGCCCTAATGATTCTGGGGTTGTCAAAACAATATTTCACCCCTCTGTTAACTGGGCAAGAAAGTAGCAGAAGCAAAATCTCACAAGATAATGAAGTACAGAGATTTAAAATCAACAGGCTAGGAACTATAAAGAAGAACATAACCTAAAACACTATCCTAAATAAATTCTACTCTGTGTGTTGCCCCTCAGGGAGGCATGGGCAATGAGTGGGTGGTGCCCTGTAAGCCTTAGCTTCCCATCTGTGAAGACGCCCTGGAATCCAAGACTGTTAGCAAGGATCAGGAGTAAGGAGAAAGCCACCAGAAGCAACCTTACTTAAATGTTGCTCCAAAGCTAAAAGACAAGATGAAAATTCAGCATTATTTCCATAACTGCAACTATTTGCTTAAGAATTTTCTTAAGGCTGGACAGATAGTACACAGGTTAAGATACTTGCTTTGCATGTGGCCAATCCCAATTTAATACCAGGCATGGCATATGGTCCCCTGAGCCCCACCAGAAGTGGTCCCTGAGCACCACCAGGTATAACTCAAAATTTTTGAGTAGGGGCTGGAACAATAGCACAGCGGGTAGAGCGTTTGCCTTGCACGTGGCCAACCTGGGTTCAATTCCCAGCATCCCATATGGTCCCCTGAACACCGCCAGGAGTAATTCCTGAGTGCAGAGCCAGGAGTGACCCCTGTGCATCATTGGGTGTGACTCAACAAGCAAAAAAAAATTTTTTTTTGAGTAAACAATTCCTCTAGCCCTCACTCCCTCCTCCCAGATCAGTGCCTTTCAGAACTCATTTTTCAGCAGAGTGAGACTACTGCTGCACTACACATACATACAGGATAGGAAAAAATATGAAACACTTGGAAATTATTTTTTTTTTCTTTTTGGGTCACACCCAGCGGTGCACATGGGTTACTCCTGGCTCTACACTCAGGAATTACCCCTGGCGGTGCTCAGGGGACCATATGGAATGCTGGGAATCGAACCCAGATTGGCCGTGTGCAAGGTAAATGCTCTATCCACTGTGCTGTATCACTCCAGCCACCTGGAAATTAATTTAACTTCATTAAAAAACAATGAACATTTCGGAGTGGTAGTACAGTGGGTAGCATGCGGTCAACCTGGGTTCAATCCCTGGTATCCCATATGGTCCCTGAGCCTGTCAGGGGTAATTTCTGAGTGCACAGTCAGTAGTAACCCCTACGCATGCCAACTGTGACCCAAAAGCAAAAGAAAAATACAAACATTTCTAAATAAGAACACATTCATGCACCTATCTCGGCAAACCTTTCACTAACACTACAGAGTAAGCTACTCCAGGGGCTAGGGATGTGGATAGGGATAGGGTCATTGTAAAGTGCATGCCTGGAACACATGAAACCCAGCAAGCACACAAAAGAACTGGCTACTTCAAGAAGCAGGACTGCACTAAGAGTAAGATAATGGAGTGTCCAGGTGGTGAGGTCATGACCAGTCAAGCTGCACCTACCTGGTCACACCCCCCTGCCCACACTAACTGCTCTCACTCCCACAAATTCTCTCCTCTGGCCACACTGCTCCCCTCATTGCCCTGGAACATGTATTGCTCACTTCCAATGATACCTACATGCTTTTTACCCTCAGTATATTAATATACTCTTCCAACCATTTGATAATATTTTTTTGCTTTTTTTTTGGGGGGGGGAACACACCCGGCGATACACAGGGGTCACTCCTGGCTCTACATTCAGGAATTACCCCTGGCAGTGCTCAGGCGACCATATGGGATGCTGGGAATCGAACCCGGGTTGGCCGAGTGCAAGGCAAATGCCCTATCCGCTGTGCTATTACTCCAGCCCCCCACTTGATAATATATTAATTCATCCAACTTTCACACAACACAGATAAATTAACTAAAGCACAGGAAGTTAATTAAGTTGTCCAGCTTCACTCTTGTTGGCAAGATTCAAACTCCAGAACCTCAGGAGCTGGAACCACAGCACAGCAGGCAGGTTGCTTGCATTTCATGTGGCCAACCCAAGTTCAATCCCCGGCACTGTCCCTGAGCACCACCAGGAGTGATTTCTGAGCACAGTCAGGAGTAAGGCCTGGGGCTGAAGCGATACCACAGCAGGTAGGGCGTTTGCCTTGCATGCAACCAACCCGGGTTCGAGCCCCAGCATCCCATATAGTCCCCTGAGCACCGCCAGGGGTAATTCCTGAGTGCAGAGCCAGAAGTGACCCCTGGACATCGCCAAATGTGACCCAAAAAGAAAAAAAAAAAGGAGTAAGGCCTGAGTACTGCTGGGTCTGCCCCACCACCAACCAAAAATACACACACACACACACACACACACACACTCCAGAACCCATGCCCTTAACTACACACTTGTCCTCCTCAATAGTTCTGCCCAGATAAAAGATCCTTCCTTCCCTCTTTTAGGCAGACCAGAAGAGGGAATATACCAATCTACGCACTCTGGAACCAGAGGGAATATGAGATATAATTCATACGGCTGAAGCTCATGTTTTGCATGCTAAAGGCCAGGCTTGATGCCAGTGCCACACAGTCCCTTGAGCACCAACAAGGGCAAACCCCTTGTCTAGAGCTGGCCATGCTGTTGAATACTGCTGGCTGCAGTCAAAGTGACAAAGTAGTCAGAGTGAATAAGGCAACCGAGAAACAGACAAAAAGCCCTGATAACTAAGCTGTGACTGGGTTTACATCTGCTGCCCCCAAACTGAAAAGCTGCAACATCTCTCTGTCACCTACCCTTTAAACCCCTCAGCTCTGCCCTCCCTGATCTGGCTTCAAAGAGAGGCAGCCCTCCCTGATGAGGAGCTACAGGACTTGGCTCACCACAGCAGCTGAATGAGGGCTGCTCCGAGGCCCAAGGAAGCCTATGCTGATCACTCCTGGGGAAAAACCAGAACAGCTCCCTTTGTTTCTGGGTAGTGCCTCAAAGGCCAACTTGCCTGAAGCCCAAGGAAGAAATAGCACAGGGTCAGAAGCATGCGGCCGTATCAGGAGGTGAGTGAACAGTCCCCACAATCCCTGAGAGTATCCTTTACAGCACTACCATGTCCACTGAGGAGTGAAAGCTTCTCAAACTCAGGCTAGAGAGACACTGGTAGGCCCTGTATTCAACCCTCAGCACCGCATGGCCCCTGAACACCACCAGGCCAAAACACCCAACCGTAAAGTTAGCTGGGGGTAGCCCCCAAACCTCTCCAACACCACTGGCCCTATTAAGAAAAAAACCGGTCAACTTCACTGGCTGCCAGGTCCCTCTCCTCTTCAACTATTGAAACCTTAATTTGTTCTATTCATTCTTGACAGAAATCCAAGTTCCACCTCCGTATTGCTACAGGGTCTTTAACTCCCCCTGTACTCCATTAGTCAGCTGGCATACATCCAGCATACAGAGCACAGAGTAGAATTCTTTGTTCTTGGTGCACGCTATTTTCTCCCTGAGTTCCTCAAGGGCAGAAGTTGCTCCTTGGACTCAGTCTTTAAAGGACAAGAGTAACCTATTTGCAGATGCAATGTTGAGGAGACTCCATACTCAGTGGAAGAGATAGGCATGATGAGATCAGGCCCAAAGGAACATGCTAAGGAATGTGGACTTTGTGTGGGGGAGTAATTAACATGACAGCAAAGTTGGGGATGGAATCTGGTTCCTCAATGTGCAAGGCAAGTGCTCTAACTGCAGAACTAGAATGTGAACTTTCAGGGGCTGGAGCAATAGTACAGGGCTTAGGGCTCTTGCCTTGCAACCAACCCTGGTTTGATCCCTGTCATCCCTTATCGTTCCCTGAGAACCACCAGGACTGATTCCTGAGTGTAGAGCCAGGAGAAACCCCTAAACATTGCCAGCTGTGGCCCAAAGACAAAACATAAAAAAGAATGTGGAGTATATATGCTTTCAATATAGAGTCCTAACTGCTGGGATTAATCTCAGTCTCAGAGCAGGTCTGAGCCTGTGCACTAACACCATGCTAGTGAGGAATCGTGTGGGACTGAGGAGGAATCCATTGCAGGTGTTGTTCAACTATATAAACAAGACAGCTTAGCGTTTCCCAAATAGGATGATGCTTGGGGCAGGAATGATATACAGCAGGTAAGAATGTTTTTTGCCTTTATGCGACTAACCTGGGTTCAATTTCTGGCATCCCATGAGGTCCCCTGAGCACTGCCAGGAATAATTCCTGAGTGCAGAGCCAAAAAGAATCTCTGAGCACTGAAGTGTGTCGTCTCTCCCCCTCTCCCCCAAAAAAGGGGAGGATGACACTGCTCTTGTGAGGGTGGGGAACTGGAACAATTTTGGGGAGGGGTTGATAGTGACCTCATGTACAGCTAGGAGGGAAAGAGCTGCTTACTGACTTAAAAGAAACATTTCCAGGGGGATGTCGTCCAAATAAGTTTGAGAATTTTTGGTTTAAACTAAAGGAATAGCAATGAGGATGGAGGGGGAAAAAAAGAGAGAGAGATCAAGGCAAAGTTCAGCAAATTTGGTCAAATGGCTAAAAATGAGAGAAAATGTAAAGGCTGTCCTCAGTTTCTCTTTTGGTGACTGAGGAAATAAGAGGACCACAAACTATGGCAGTACAGATGTACAGGGCACAACATAAGCTTAGCCTTGGATGCCAACCATCTGTTCCAATCAAAGGAAAACCCTTCAGGTATTCACAGACATTAGCAAGAAAATAAAAAAATATCTCCTGAACATTTAGTGGTACATTACAAGAGAACAGGTACGGGGCCAGAGTGACCATACAGTGGGTAGAGCATTTGCCTTGCCAAATGGCATTGGGCAACCCGGGTTTGATCCCCAGCATCCCATATGATCCCGCAAGCACTACCAGGAGTAATTCCTGAGTGCAGAGCCAGGAGTAACCCCTGTGCATTGCTGGATGAGACCCAAAAAAGAGGAGGGGGGGAGGAGGGGAGGAAGGGAGGAGGGAAGGGAGAGAGGGAGCACAGGCATATTTTCAGGGACTATAGAAATACTAAGTACATCGGGTAAGGTGCTTGCTTTGCAGGTGGCCAATCTGGTTTCGATCCATGGCACCCCACGTGGTTCCCCAACTACTGCCAGGAATGGTCTCTGAGAACAGAGCAAGAACTAAGGCCTTAGCACAGCCAGGTATGGCCCAAAACCCCAAAAAAGAAGTAAAGTTAAAAAAAGGAAAAGCAAAGTCAGGCCACAGAGATGGTTCAAAAGGCTGGAGGTTAAATCTTTGTCACCAAATGTTTGCCCCGGGAGCTTCTGGGAGCATCCAGCCATAGAAGCTCCACCTTCCCTTCCCCCAACAAAAGAAACACTACGGCCATGGAGAAACACAGAGATGTGTGGGGTTGGAGTGAGAGGCTGTCATCATGCCCATGATGGGGACTATTCTACAGGTAAAGTTAAATAAAAAGTGATGAAACTGGGGCCAGAGAGATAATACAGTAGGTAAGGCACTTGTCTTGCATGCAGCTGACACCATTTTTATTTCTGGTACTGAAGACGGTCACTTGGTAGTGACCCCTAAGCAGAGAACCAGAAGTAAGCCCTAAGCACTGCAGGGTGTGGCCCCAAAACTAGGAAAGATCCAAGAGTCAGGAATGTGGTTCGGTGGCAGAGCACATGCATGAAGTCCTGCATTCAATCACCAGCACCACACACACAAAAAACAAGGTCTCAAGTATTGTGATAACTCTTTGCCAGGGCCTGTCCCAATTATCTTTTAATAGAGAAACATTTACAAAGAATATCATTAAGGGAGGCTAAAATAGTCACAACTTACTGAGAGGCATGAATTTAGGATTAAAAAGGCAAGGATTCTCTCAGTGAATTCAGGTCGTTTGTGAAACTGCTCTCACCTCCTGACACACCCAACACACCTACCTAACACACACGATGCTCTATTAATGGCCCAACCTCAGGAAAAAAAACATACTAGAGAACAAAACTAGCTCAACGCTAAGTACAATGAATCCCAGAAAACGAACTGTTATTTAACGACTCCTCCTACTCATCACATATGATTATGGACTGCAAGTACACCAATATGGAACATGATTTAAAGAGCATTAAAAGGGTGCCATAAATCCCAGTTCCAGGGCTCGGAGAGAAAGCACAGAGGTTAAGACATTTGGCTGACTGACCAAGACTTGACCTCAGGTACCATGTATGACACTCCCAGCACTGCCAGGTACCACTTCTGAGCAGTCAGGAACAGCCTAAGTACCACTGGGTGTAACCCCCCCAAATCTCAATTCCTTATCTTAATAGTTTTAACAATACCTACTAAAATTTAACCCCTCTCTTAAATCTAGACGTCTTTATTTTTCTTTTTTGTCTATTTTGGTTTTGTCTGGGGGGCCACGCCAGAGGTGCCCTAGCACGGCTTAGAGAATCATATGGCATAGCAGGGATTGAACCTGGGTCTGTCACAGGCATGACAAACGCCCCACCCGATAAAGTCTTAAAAAGCATTTCCTGGGGCAGGGAGAGAGATGCTGTGCACACAGCTGATCTCAGTTTGGTTCTTGGCAGGTGATATTGTCCCCTGAGCACTCCCAGCAGGGAGCCCTGAGCATGCCTTGTGGGCACCCCTCTCTGGCACCCCTTCTCCCCAACCCCAGAAAAAAAATGCATTTGCCAAAAGGACCATTCCCCCAAACCCTTTTTATAAATTACAGTGTTAATAAAGCATTCAACACATTTCAATTTGCTACCAACTAATTCAGCAGTTGGCAACAAACAAATTGTAACCATTTTTAAAAGTCTGCACAGAAGCTACAGCAGCAAAACCTGTAAGAGAAACTGCTGTCTGAACTTTTCTTCTCAACCTCAGTTGCAGCATTTCTCCTAGAGGGTCTTCACCTTTCTAAAAGGGCTTGAATCCACCAGGAGTGATTCCTCAGTGTAGTCAGACGAAAGCCCTGAGCAACACCAGGTATGGCCCCAAAAGCAAAAATATAAGTAAAATATAATAAAAAGACTTCTATTTTATTTATTTATTTTTGCTTTTTGGGTCACACCCGGGGATGCACAGGGGTTACTCCTGGCTTTGCACTCAGGAATCACTCCTGGCGGTGCTCAGGGGACCATATGGGACGCTGGGAATCAAACTTGGGTCGGCTGCGTGCAAGGCAAACACCCTATCCGCTGTGCTATTGCTCCAGCTCCCAAGAAAAAGACTTTTTACCAATTCAGCTACGCCTTAAATAACCTCAGCTCAATATTTAAGTAAATCACTCTACATTTAATAAATTATTTTATAATAGCTGCAAAAACTGTTCATTGCTACAGTATTTGTTTTCTATACCAAGAGTCCTGGAAAACATTATCTGAGGAAATCAGTTTTTTAAAGTTTTTAAAGATTTAATTAATTTATGAACTTATTTCTATACCAAATTCCTCCCTGCAAGGGAGTTTTTTCCTCTTCTTACTTTACAATAAACTTTTATGTTTAAAAGAAAAAAAAACTCATCATTTATACACTTTTTGACATCAAAAATCACTCAGGTAACTGGAGATAGTACAAGCAGGTAAGGTGCTTGCCTTGCATGTGGCTGACCCAGATTAGATCCCCAGCATCTCACGGTATCCCCAGCTGGCGAAGAGTGACCTGAGAGCAGAGCCAGGAAGAAGCCCTGAGCACAGCTGGCTATGACAACAGAACAAACAAAAGAAAACCCCTAACATTTGGGGCTGGAGAGATGGTACAAGGGGTAAGGAGTTAACCTTGCAAGCAGTTGACAAAAATTTAATCCCTGGTGCCCCATATGGTTCCCTGAGCACTACTAGGAGTAATTCCTAAGTGCCAAGTCAGAAGTAACCCATGAATGTGACCCAAAAACAAAACAAAAACAACTTCGGGCCAGAGAGGTACTGGGTAAGGTGCCTGCTTGCACTGCACAAAGGAGACACTACATGTTCAATTCTCAGGCACCCCGAACGGTACCCAGAGCACCATCAGGAACAATCTCTGAACAAAGAGCCAGAAGAAATCCTTGCACATAGGAGAGTAATACAAATAACAATCATTCTTACTGGGCCAAGCAAAAGCTCAAAGGCTAGCTAGTGTGTATGCTTTTCATGAAGGAAGCCAGGATTCAATTCTTGGCACTGCATGGGACATAAAGCACTTCCACACGTGATCCAAAAAGTTAAAAAATTATCTTATAGAGACTGGAGAGATATTATAGCGGGTAGAGCGCTTGCCTTACACTCAGCCGACCAGGGGTTCAACCTCCAGGGTCCTATATGATTCCCTCAAGCCCACGAGGAGTGATTCCTGAATGCAGAGTCAGGATCCCTGAGCACCACCAGATATGCCCCGCCCCCCAAAAAATTTAGTATTGCTACCCTAACTATTGCTGGACTGGAACAATACCACAGAGGGTAGGGCATTTGCCTTGCAGGTGCCCGACCCGGGTTCGATTCCTCTGTCCCTCTTGGAGAGCCTGGCAAGCTACCCATGGCATATTCAATATGCCAAAAACAGTAACAAGGGGGCTGGAGCGATAGCACAGCAGGTAGGGCGTTTGCCTTGCACGCGGCCGACCCGGGTTCTAATCCCAGCATCCCATATGGTCCCCTGAGCACCACCAGGGGTAATTCCTGAGTGAAGAGCCAGGAGTAACCCCTGTACATGGCCGGGTGTGACCCAAAAAAAAAAAAAAAAAAACACAGTAACAAGTCTCACAATGGAGACGTTACTGGTGCCTGCTCAAGCAAATTGATTAACAACGGGACAACAGTGCTACAGTGCTACCCAAACTATTAATCAATCTTATTTCTTGCCATTTTGTGCTTGGGTTGAACCCAGGATCTTATGTACATGACATCTGCTCTCTGAAGTTCTATCACTGAGCCACACCTTCATTCCTCTCTCTCAACATCTATGGGGAGAGGGGGCACACCCATCAATGCTCTGGGGACCATGTGGGACTATAGACTGAATCCAGGCCTCCCACGCGCTAAGTGTGTGCTTGAGCCTTTGAGCTATCTCCCACAGTCCTATCTGTAACAACTTATACAATGACTCTTGGAGCCAATGCTCAGCATTAAAACAGCATTCACCTACTGAACTGAAAGACTCTCTACATACAACTCAATATATTCTTCAGTTTATACCTGGAGTAAGAAAATGAGGCAGTGTGAACCTGGGTTTGGAACCAGAAATTTCACATCTCATCTCTTGGGCTGGAGCAATAGCACAGAGGATAGGGCGTTTGCCTTGCACACGGCCAGCCCGGGTTCGATTCCCAGCATCCCATATGGTCCCCTGAGCACCGCCAGTAGTAATTCCTGAGTGAAGAGCCAGGAGTAACCCCTTACCCCTGTGCGTCGCCGGGTGTAACCCAAAAAGAAAAAAAAAAAAAAAAACCAAAAGAGAAAAGAGTAGGAACTTGTGTAACTAATCCAACACCTTACTAAGTACTCAGTTAAGTAACTTTAAAAATTACTCAGTTAAGTAATTTTTTTCCCCTAAGCTCCACTTAAAAAAAAATAATAATAATAGGGCCGGACTGATAGTACAGTGGGTAGGGCATTTGCCTTGCATGCGGCCGAACTGGATTCGATCCCCGGCAACCCATATGGTCCCCCAAGCACCGCCAGGAGTAATTCCTGAGTGCAGAGTCAGGAGTAACTCCTGAGCATCACTGGGTGTGACCCAAAAGCAAAAAAACAGAATAAAACAAAATAATAATAATAGAACAACCACAGAAACTCCCCTTGGACCTCTGTGAACCTGAAAACCCAAAAATAGGTCATCTGGGCTTGACTAGGAGCTATCTGAATAAATTAGGTCAAGATTCCTGTCCTTGGGACCAGAGAGATAGCACAGCAGGAAGGCACTTGCCCTATGTGTAGATCACTCAGTGTCGATGCCCAATCCCCAACACCACAGGGTCACCAAGCGCCTGCAGAGATTCTGAGCGGTGAGCCAGGAGTAAGTCCTGGACCACCGCTGGGCGTGGCTCAAAAAGCAAAACAAAACCTGGGTTCGATTCCCAGCATCCCATATGGTTCCCTGAGCACCGTCAGGGGTAATTTCTGAGTGTGGAGCCAGGAGTGATCCCTGTGCATTGCCGGGTGTGACCCAAAAAGAAAAAAGAAAAAAATAATAACAAAACCAAAACAAAGTTTTTGCCACTGAGGAACTCAGAACATGGTGGGAAAGATGAGTCTAACACAACTCAGACTGTGACTAGTGCGCAAAGAGAAACCAAGGGTTGTGGTCACACAAGGAGGAAACAACTCATTGTCATGGGGGGGATGGGGGGAGAGGCAGCAGAGAGTGGCAGGTACTCAAGATGAACCTGACTTCACAGGAAGGGAGATGAGTCAGGGGAAGACAGTCTGTCTGAGGTTGGACATGTGCAAAGGGAGGAAGAGGCGGCTTTGGAGTCTTGGAACTGTGTTTGATCCCAGTTCACGCCCCTTAACTGGGAAACTGGCGACAGCTACCAAGACCCTCTGTACTCCATTTTACACTTACAAAATAGAAATAACGGTATCTTCCTGGAGACAACGAAATACAGTGACACAGGCCTACACAGAGAGTAAGTGAAAAAGTAAAACTACGGTGGACAAGATAGTAGGGCGCTTGGCATGCTTGAGGCTGACTATATGATCACCCTATATAAGCCCACCAAGGGTTATCCCTGAGCACAAAGCCAGGAAAAAGCCCTGAGCATCCCTGGGTGTGGCCCAAATTCAGAAAGAAATGAGGAGAGGGGAGAAGTGGGGAGGGGATGGGAGGGGAGGAGATGGGAAAGGAGAAAGGAAAGGGAGAGGAGAGGGGAGGGGAGGTGAGAGAGGAAGAGAAAGGGAGGGGAGGAGGAGGGAGAGCAGGGAGGGGAGAAGAGAGAGGAAGCAAAAGTAGCTGCAGTGATGTGTTCAGGCGGGTGGGAAAGAGAGGAGACAGAGAAGAAGGTGAAGCTGGGCGGATGACTTTCTGGCGGCCTAAGGAAGGTCTTGATGCGAAGCCAGAAGTGTGGAATTAATTGCTGAGGACCAGACCAGAGAGGCTTTTAATAGGAGAGCAAAAAAGGATGAAATACTCGCTTTAGGAAAAACAAAAAGAGCTCTGTTCCTGAAGGGGAGTCAAGCACACGATCACCGGTGAGATGCATCCTAGGAAATGCCAAAGGCTGGGATTCGAGAAATTTCAAAAGGTTCGGGGGAGCGGGGGTCCTCTGGCACACACCCCAATCTTTTCTCCAGGGATTAATGAGTAGTCGACTGCACTGGGGACCGAGCAGGGACAGAGAGAGAACCGTCCTGGCCTGCGTGTGCCCCGGTGAACGCACGGAGGGCGGAGGGCGCTGTGCCGCCAACAGAGTCCGTTAACTTATTGCGCCTCTCCGTGGAACGCGGGTCCCTGAAGTCAAACGTCGCCGCCCACCCCGCGGTGCACAAAAGAGCGGAAAACGTTCCCCGGCGCAGCGGGGCCCCGCGGCTCGGGCTCCAAGTTCAACGGTCCCGTGCGTTCCATAGCGGGCCCCGCGGGGCCCCCCAGCGAGAAACCGGCCGCTCCGCAGCGCCCCGCAGCACACGGGCTCCGGGGCCGCCCTCTCGCCGCGCCTCGGCCCCGCCAAGTGGCCTCCCGAACGCGGGCGCGGTGGGGCGCAGCCCGCTCAGCCTCCAGCGCCCCCTCCCCGCGGGTGCCAGCTAGCGAGGAGGCGCCCCGCCGCGTCCAGGCCACAAAAGTACCGAGTTCATCCCATCAACTCGGGCCTCTTTTTGAGTCCCACCACTGAAGTCAAATTTCCCCCCCAGCCCCCGCCTCTTCCCGCCCCCTAAAACGGCACCGACCAGGATGACTACGTGGTGGCCAGGAGAAGGACCGGGGGGGGGGGGGGCACGCGCCACCGTCGGGACCGACCCCACGCCTCCCCCCCCCCCCCCCGACTCGGAACTCGTTCGCGCTGTGACTCTGCAGTCGCCGAGCGACAGTTTGCTGGGACCCGGCGCCATCGCCCACGCCGAGCCGACACTCCGCCCTAACTTCGGGTGTCCGCGCCGCCGCCGTCCTGCCCCGGCCCGAGCCCTCCGGCCCGAGCGGGGTTGCGGGAGGCCGGCGCGCTGCGGCCCAGGGCGGGGTTGGCTCGGCGGCGCGGGCGCCGGGCCTCTTCCCCGCCGCGGGAGCCCGCTTTAGGGGCCTCCACGATCACGCCGCCCGCTCCCTCCGGCGCTGCCCGACCCCGAGAAGCGGCCGCCGCCGGGCAAGGGGCTCCGGGGCGCGGGGCGGCGGGGACGCCCCGATTGCGGCCTGGCGCTCCCGCCCAGGCTGCGGCCTAGGCGGTCGGGGGCGCTCCCGCGGCCCGCGCGCGGCCCCCGGGCTCGGTGGGGCCACACGCGGCGGGGGGCCGGGAGGCGGCGCCCCGAGGGGCCCCGGACCGCCGCGGGGGCCCCCGGGCCCGGCCGCCGCCCCCCGCCCAGCCGGCGCCGGAGAATGGCTTTTACCTTCATCAGCCTCCTGCTGGCCGCCATCTTGGATCTGGTGCTGCTGCTTGCCCAGAATGCATCGCGGCCGGCCGGGCGGCTGCAGCCCCCGCACTTCCTGGCGCGGGGGCGGGGCGGGGCGGGGCGGGGTGCGCCCCGCGTGCCGAGCGCTGCGGGGTAGCCCTGGCTGGCCACCCGGGCCACCGCGCTGCCTTGAGAACTTTTGGGTAGAAACCGTGCAGACAGAACTTGCAAACAGGCCGGGCGCGTAGTAGGTACACAACCAGTAGTGCCTGCCTAAGATCATTGAATGACCAAGGTTTTTTTTTTTTTACCCCCATCACTTATGAGCGTCGTGGAAAAAAAAAATGGGAAAAAAGAAAAATAAAAGAGAGGGAGAAAAAAAATAAAGAAAACTAGGGGCTTAGAAGACAGTACAGAGGATTAGACGCATACCTTGTACGCAACCAACTCGGGTTTGATCTTCCGTATAGCATATGCTTCCCTGAGCACTGCCAGGAGTGGTCCCCGAGCACGGCTTTGAATGCGGGAGCCCCAGGTTCAGATCTCTAACATAAGGTTCCCTGAGTGCCCCTAGGAGCAACCCCAAGCACCACTGGGTGCCAAAACAAAAGCAAATTATAGAAGCAACCCCCAAACACCAATGGGTGTGGCTCAAAAACAAACTACAAAGAAAGAAAAGTGGGTGATGGGAAAGTGGCCATGGAGTGTGCCACTTTTTTTTTTTTTTGGGTCACACCCGCTGATGCACAGGGGTTACTCCTGGCTCATGCACTCAAGAATTAACTCCTGGAGGTGTTCAGGGGACCATATGGGATGCTGGGAATCAAACCCCGATGGGCTGCATGTAAGGCAACCGCCCTACCCGCTGTCCTATCGCTCCAGCCCCTGGAGTGCTACTTCAGATGGTGAGCTAACCCTCACTGAGGACTCTGAACCTGCAAAGTGCTGAGACTTCCTCTTAGCCCTTGACTTTCTTGAATCCTTGAAACTGCCCTTTGGTGTGGTAACCGTTTACACCCACACATTATATGCAGCTGAAGCATAGAGAAGGCAAATGATTTGCCCAAGGTCACGCTGCAATTGTGGCTTCAGAGCTGAGTTTCAGCAGAGCTGAGCATCTTAGTTCCAAGCTGAACTGCACTCCAAAACCAACATTGGGACCTCAGAGACTTGCTCCAGTAGGAAAATGGCACCAAGACTCAAAGGCTGTGAGTCCATCTGGGAAAAAGAAGGATTTGAAGGAGTGAGGAAGTACTAGAGAGATAGCTCTCTTTTACAGCCATATATGGTCCACCCCATATGGTCCTCCCAAGTCCACAGCAGTAATCCCTGAGCACAGAGTCAGAAATATAGCCTGGTATGAACACAGAACAAAGTGATGGAAGTAGGTGGCAAACTGTGGAAGGTCTTACAGAAATCAGATAGGTTTGTTTTTTCTACCACTTACTAGATAACTTTTAATGGACCTGAAAAATAGCCTCATTAATTGACACTTTGTTTTGTTTTGGGGTCATATCTGGTGGTGTTTAAGCACTACCCATAGCTCTGTGCTTAGAGGACCATGTGGTGCTGGAGATCAAACTGGGATTGGTCACATGCAATGCAAGCATCTTAACCCTTGTACCATCTCACTAGCGGATGAGCCTATGTTTTATTTTGCTTTGGGTTTTTTTTTTGGGGGGACACACCCAGCATTGCTCAGGCCTTAGTGGTCAGGGATCCCATCTGTGGTGCTGGGGATCAAACTTGGATCAGCTGTTTGCAAGACAAGTGTCTTATCTCCTGAATTATCTCTGCAACCCCATAGGTTTTTTGTTTTGTTTGTTTTAGTTTTTTGCTTGGGCTCACACCCAGAGATGCTCAGGGATTACTCCTTCGATCTAGGTTTGGGGGACCATTATAAGATGCCAGGGATAGAACCCAGGTCAGCTGCATGAAAGGCAAATATCCTAACCACTGTACTATCATTCTGATCCCATGCAGGCTCCTGTTTTAAGGAGACCACTCTCATGAGAACCTGGATTGAAATAAAGGAGGTGATAAAGCACACTAGGGACCCATTTGCAAACTTGTAATCAACAAAGAGGGAATAGTGGGTAGTTTGGACCTCTGGCAGTGCTGGCAGAGAAGGGTAAAACTTCAAAACACAAAGGAGATGGGTGCTAAAGAGATGGAACAAGGCATAACTTCCTTACCTTGCATGTAGCCAACCTGGGTCCCCAGAGCACCATCAGGGGTCACTTCTGATCACAAAGCAAGGAATAGCCCCGGAATACTACTGGGTGTGGCCCTGAAACAAAACAAAACAAACTAACAAAAATCAATATATTTAGAGGAGAGAGTGCAAAGACCAGGAGCGAATGCTTTGCATGCTGGAGGCCCGGGCCAGATCATTCCCTAATCATCTTTGGGAGTAGCCTCAAGCACTCCTGGTGTGACTCAAAACCAACCAAAAAAACACCTGTGCACACACTCTTTGGTCCAGAGACAATCATGCTTTCCAAACAGTAGGTAAGGTATTCACCTTGCATGCAGTTGACCTGGGTTCCGTTCCCAGTACTCTTACGGTCTCCCAAGCCCCACCAGGACTGATTCCTGAACAATTAGGAGTAAGCCCTGAGCACCACCAGGTGTGGCCCCAAAATCAAATTAATAAGTAAATAAAACCTTCATTGCTGTCCAGAGTAGGCATGGCTTCCAGTCTCAGCAGCTCCCCTCCACTCAGACACGCTCTCTGCTCACTGTTTGGTCCTGGCCTTTCCATGACATCTTCAGGCCAGCAAAACTGGCTTTTGTTTTGTTCTGTTTTTGTGCCACGCCCGGCGGGGTTCAGGGCTTACTTCTGGCTCTATGCTCAGAAATCACTCTTAGTAGACTCAGGGGACCATATGAAGTGTCAGGAATTGAACCTGGAAGAGCCTCATGCAAGGCAGGTGCCTTATCTGTTGTACAATTACTCCAGTACCAAAACTGGCTTCTGCTTTTGTTTTATTTTGCTTTGGGGTTTGCTTTTTTTTTCTCCAGTTTTTGGGCCTCACCCAGCAGTGCTCAGGAGTTGCTTTTGGCTCTGCACTCAAGAATTACTCCTAGAGGGGCTTTAGGGGACCATAGGGGATGCCTGGTTGGCCACTTGCAAGGCAAACATCCTGGCCTAATGTACTATTTACTCAGCTTACTCCGGGCTCTGTGCTCAGGGATCACTCCTGGAGGGCTCAGGGGACCAATATGTGATGCTGGGAATAGAACTCGGTTGGCTGCCTGCCAGGCAAGCACCCCCACCTACTGTACTATCACTCTGGCCCTCCAAGCCCTCTCTTTAACCATACCACATGCCTCTTCTTCTCCAATCAGCACAAAGTCCTCGTCCTCATCGGCTATGTTTCCAGGAGATCAAGGAGCACACCATGGAAAACTACAGAAAGTAGCCAGGGCTTCAGAAGGGGATGGACCGACAGCAGCTGGGAGAGGCAAAGGAAGGAAGGAATTCTTCAACATTCAACAGAGGGAGGGGCTGGATCGATAGCACAGCGGGTAGGGCATTTGCCTTGCACATAGCCAACCTGGGTTCGATTCCCAGCATCCCATATGGTCCCCTGAGTACTGCCAAGGGTAATTCCTGAATGAAGATCCAGGAGTAACCCCTGTGCATCACCAGGTGTGACCAAAAAAGTTAAAAAAAGAAACAAAACATTCAACAGAGGGAGCAAGAATCTTTGCTGAGGCACACTTTTAGCAATGGGCACTGACTCAGTATAGCTAACTGTGGCTGGCACTGGTCACCACGACAAAGTTTATTGCCACCACAGAGCCAGGCTAATATCTTATACTTCACAGATGAGGAAGCTGAGACCCTCATCTTCCATCTGGGAATTGGGGTTCTGGGAGTTAGATTCTGCTCTGCTAGAAGGTTCTGCCTCCCTCTTGCTCTGCTCCCTCTACTATGCCAAAGTCTCATCTCATTTCCTGGTACCAGCCTTACAGGTGTGTTTTTTGTTAACTGGATTTGAGATAATGCTCTGGGGCAACTCCCTGGTGCCCTGGTCATGCTCTGGGGCAACCACCAGCTCAGTGCTTGGGAGGTCACTCCCGGAAGTGCTCAAGGAAACGTAGGCAGGGAACTAATTGGGAGGGAGTGAACCTGGCCCTCCTTCATGTAAAGTGTTCACACCAGCCCATTGAGGTCTCTCTCTTTTTGGTCCTGCCTTGCAGGTATGAATGAGTCACAAGTTTGATCTCTGGCACCACCCCAGAGGACAAGTGTGAGCCCTAAAACACTTCTGTCTGGGATGACCAGTATTGCAACAAAGTGTGTGATCTGGGGCTGGGGAGATAGTACAGCAGGTAAGCACTTGCCTTGCGTGTAGCCGGCCCAGGTTCAATCACCAGCATTCCATATCGTCTCCCAAGCACCATCAGGAGTGATTCCTGAGCCAGGAGTAACCCATAAGCATGGCCAGATATGGACCAAAGCCCAAAGTGTGTGAACTCTGGGTCACCAGTGTGTGTGTTTGTTTGTGTGTGTGTGTGTGAGTGTGCATGCACCACAACTAAAGCATGTGTTTCTTGCTCAATGCAGCAACAAGAATGACAAAGGAAGGAGGAAGACCTGATGCCCTGCGTCTTCCCTCCCCACAACCAGGTTTCAGTACCACTGCATCCCTGCCTCTGCGCATGCTCCCTATGTCTGTCATGCATTTGTCATTCCCTCCTCCAACACCCCCAATCCATCTGGCAGTGCTCATCGTCCCTCGGGACTCAACTCCCCATGCTTCCTCAGGGAAACCGACAGCAGGCAGCGTGCTTGGGTTCCCATGGGTGCGAATGCACAAGTGTCTCGTTGACTCAGTCACTCCCTGAGGTCCAAACATTTTTTTTCTTTTTTTGTCACACCCAGCGATGCTCAGGGGTTACTCCTGGCTCAGCACTCAGGAATTACTCCTGGCGGTGCTCGGGGACCATATGGGATGCTGGGAATTGAACTCAGGTTGACCGCATGCAAGGCCCTACCTGCTGTGCTATCGCTCCAGCCCCTGAGGTCCAAACTTTTATCAACCTCCCTGGCAGAAGAAAAAAACTGAGACTCAACAGGTCACTGGAGCTACATTCTCTCAGACTCTCAACTCGGCAAAGGCCCCAGCCCATGTCTGCTCCTGGACTCTGAGCTAAACCTGAGTCTGTGAGAACTACTGACCTGAGGACTCCTTCCTTTTCTTTTCCTGCATTTCCTTTTACCACATCTCCCCTGCCCCCCCCTCTCTTCCATCTTCCCTCCCTTTCCTCCTATCTTCCTTCCCTTTCTCCTTCCTCCTTTCCTTCCTTAACATTGAAATCTTTCTTCTTGGTGGATAAAAAAAAAAAAAAAAGAATACAGTGCCTGGCCCCCACCCTGCTCTGATCAAAACATTTAATAAAGGACTGTCCCTGTGTGAGACAAATGATAAGTCTCAGGACATAGGAAACAGCAGAAACCCACTCAGCCAGACTGGCTCAGGATGATTTAGGCCTTATGGTTGAGGATCTCTGACCTCAGGACCACCTGGCCCAGAGTTGGTAAGGAGACAGGCACCAGGGACTCTCAGACTGGTGATGAGGTGAACCAAGAGACATGTTCCTTCTCTCAAGAACCACCAGAGTCAGGGGTCAGGATGGGAAGGTGGGTGTGTGTACAAAATAACTAAACTCAGGGGCTGGAGCAATAGCACAGCGGGCAGGGCATTTGCCTTGCATGCAGCCGACCTGGGTTCGATTCCCAGCATCCCATATGGTCCCCTTACCAGGAGTGATTCCTGAGTGCATGAGCCAGGAGTAACCGCTGTTCATCGCCAGGTGTGACCCATAAAGAAAAAAAAAAGCAGCTAAACTTTTTTTCTAACTGCACCTCTTTTGATTTGGGGGGTGTCACACCCAGTGATGCTCATGGGTTACTCCTGGCACCGTACACAGGATCACTCCTGGAGGTGCTCAGGGAACTATATGGGGTGCCAGGGATCAAACCTGGGTCAGCCACGTGCAAGGCAAATACCCTACCTGCTGTGCTGTTGCTGCGGCCCCTCACTCCTCTTGATTTAACTGAAGTCCTCCTGAAACCTCATACATGCCACTGCAAGGTTGTGCCTGACTGAAACAGGTAGAGGCAGTGATTCCCCTTCAGCTCCCCACACTTTGTCCCCACCCCAACAGCCATGGAAAATTCCCTGGGAGCCTTCCAGCCGTGAAGAACCCAGTCTGCGAACCACCTGTTCCACCCTTTCCTGTGACAGGCAAGAGGGTGGGAACACTAAGGAAGCAGAGACAGGGTGAGCAAATGCAGCTCTTTGCTGTCCCTGAGCCCAGAGTCAATGCAGGTGACAGGCAGGCCCTGGATAGACATGGCACAGCCTCCTGGCGGGGCCCAGGGCAACCTGATTCATGTGCCCACTCGGCCACATTCCATCTGCCTTGGAAATGCTACTGGGGTGCTGGCATGGGTCATGCTGATGTGGTAGCCATGTGGTTTCTGGGGACTCGCCCATTGTCCTCCTTGACGAGCAGCCTGGGTCTGACATGAATATGGGACACCCTCTCACTGCTAAGGCAGGGGCATCCCCACAGGAGCCCGCCCATCACCTGGAGATGCCAAGCCCACACGCACTGCCACCCCAGGCTTCCATGTGCCCTGGTCAGTCACCCATCCTGCCACCACTCCCCATGGCCTGTTCTGTCAAACAGATGAGGGTAAGCGATCCAGGACAGCCTCCCTGTGGCTGTCACAGTCAACAGACGAGCACCCGTGCAAGGCTAAGGCCACCCCTCATCTCATCTGCCTCTTCAACCACCTCCCCACACCCCTTTATTGTTACTTTGTGTGTGTGTGTGTGTGTGCGTGTGTGTGTTTGGTTTTTGGGCCACATCCAGCAATGCTCAGCTATTACTCCTAAGTCCGTGCTCAGGGATCACTCCTGGAGTGCTCAGGGGAACACACAGTGTTCCTGCTCGCCTATATCTCTGGCCCCTCATCTGCCCCTCACAAGGACATTGCCCATGGCACATTCATCTTCCAGGATCAAACCCAGCTGGCCATGTGGTGTGCAAGGCAAGATCTACACCACCTCTGCAGCCCCAATTTTTGGTTTTATTTTTGACTCACACCTGGCAGTGCTCAGGGTCTACTCCCAGCTCAGTGCTTGGTGGGGGAGAGGGGTCCCTCCTATGGAGTTTGGGGAGACCATGCAGTGCCAAATATCAAACCCAGGTTCTTGCCTACAAGCCTGCACTCCAGCCCTTTGCACTTTCTCCTCCATTCACTTTACCTCTCTAAAAGAACCAGAGAGGGCTGGAGCGATAGCACCGCAGGGAGGGCGTTTGCCTTGCACGCGGCCAACCCGGGTTCAATTCCCAGCATCCCATATGGACCCCTGAGCACCACCAGGAGTGATTTCCTGAGCGTAGAGCCAGGAATAATCTCTGTACATCGCTAGGTGTGACCCAAAAAAGAAAAAATAAATAAAACAAAGGAGCAAAGTTAAAATCCAAGTTTGGGGGGGCAGAAGCTCCCTCCACCCCCATTTAAAAAAAATTTAAAAAAATAAAAGAACCAGGGGCTGGAGGAATAGCACAGCGGGTAGGGCGTTTGCCTTGCACGCAGCCGACCCAGGTTCGAATCCCAGCATCCCATATGGTCCCCTGAGCATCACCAGAGGTGATTCCTGAGTGCAGAGCCAGGAGTAACCCCTGTGCATCACCAGGTGTGACCCAAAAAGCAAAAAAAAAAATAAAATAAAATAAAATAAAATAAAAGAACCAGAGAGAGGACTGGAGAGACAGCACGGAGGGTAAAACACTTGCCTTCTACTTACTGGGGATTGAGCTGAGCCAGATGTGGGCCCCAGACTCCTCCAGAAGATATCCTTGAGCACAGAGCCAGAAGTAAGTCCTGAGCACAGCTGAATGTGGCTCCTAAAAATAAATAAATGAAAGAAGTGACTTAAAGGTCTGGCCTACTTTATATGCACAAAACTCTAAGTCTGATCTCAGGTACTGCATGTCCATTCAAGCACTGCCCAGGATGGCACTGCTGGCCCCTGAGCCACAAGGCCCCAAGCAGTTCCCCGTTATGACCCAAGCCCTGAACCACTGGGCCCACACAGTCAAATCAAGCACTGCCAGGACTGGCCCTGAGCCCCCCTGAGCACTGCATGGATGACACTCAGCCCCTGCCCCCAAAGGAATATCTAGAGCCATAATTCCTCTCTTCTTATTACCTGTCACTCTTTAAAAAAATTTTTTTTACCATGTTCAGTTGTGCTCAGTGCTTATTACTGGCTCTGTGCTCAGGGATCACTCCTGGAGGTGCTCAGGGGACCATATGGGGCATCTTACCCATAGTAGTCTCTGTCCCCTCCCTCAAAGCCACTCTCAAAGCCATTGCCCATGGCACATCCAGGCTCAAGCACCAGATTCCAGGTTGGAAAGACATACAGCAAGGTGGACCCACAGGAACGCATATATTAGCACCACAACATGTGCTTCTGGGAGCCTTAGTTTTCCTACCTGGAGTATGGGTCTGAGAGCACTGCCCATCCAAAAGGAGAAATGACTGGATCTGTGAAGAGGTTTTTCTGTCTATCCAATCTGAGCCAGCAGCAGCAACAACAACAAGAAGGGCTGAGTACAGGTTCTGCACCTGGAAGCCCGGGTTCCATTCCCAGAATCACCTGGTCCCCTGAGCACACTGGAAGTGAACCCCAAGAAGCAGAGTCAGGAATATCCCTTGATCACCAGGTATGACCCAAATTCTCCCCATGAAAAAATGCTCTGTGTGTATGGTTTGTTTTTTTTTCTTTTTGGGTCACACCCAGTGATGCTCAGGGGTTACTCCTGGCTTTGCACTTAGGAATTACTCCTGGCAGTGCTTGGGGGACCATATGGGATGCTGGGGATCGAACCCGGGTCAGCCGCGTGCAAGGCAAACGCCCCCTACCCGCTGTGCTATCGCTCCGGCCCCTCTGTGTGTATGTTTGTGTGTGTGCATGTATATATCTCTGTGTGTATGTTTGTGTGTGCATGTGTGCATGTGCGGCTCTGAGTGTGTGTCTGTATGTGCACGTGTTGGTTCTGCAGCTCAGGAACACCTAGCCTCCCATAGGTTTCCTTCCTGCCTTTCCAGCCTGCCTAATCTTGGACATCCTTGCTCCTTCTAGAAAGATTCTTTCTTTCTTTCTTTCTTTCTTTCTTTCTTTCTTTCTTTCTTTCTTTCTTTCTTTCTTTCTTTCTTTCTTTCTTTCTTTCTTTCTTTCCTTTCTTTCTTCCTTCCTTTCTTTCTTCCTTTCTTTCTTTCTTTCTTTCTTTCTTTCTTTCTTTCTTTCTTTCTTTCTTTCTTTCCTCTCTTTCTTTCTTTCTTTCTTTTCTCTCTCTCTCTTTCTTTCTTTCTTTCTTTCTTTCTTTCTTTCTTTCTTTCTTTCTTTCTTTCTTTCTTTCTTTCTTTCTCTCTCTTTCTCTCTTTCTCCCTTTCTTTCTTTCTCTCTTTCTTTCTTTTTCTTTCTTCTTTTTTTTTTAACACATCTGGTTGTGCTCAGGCATCACTCCTGGCAGGCTTGGGAAACCATATTGGGTGCCAGAAATCAAACCCTGGTTGGCCACATGCCAGACAAGTTCCTGTTTGCTGCAGTATTGCTCTGGCCCCTCTTGTTCTTTTTGTTTTGTTTGGGGGATCACACCCAGTAATGCTCAGGGGTTACTTCTGGCTCTGCACTCAGAAATTATTCCTGATGTTGCTCGGAGAACCATATGGGATGCCAGGGATTGAATCCAGGTTCGTCACATGCAAGGCAAGTTCCCTACAACTGTACTATCAGTCTGCCCCCCTCTTCCTTTTTAAATTTATAGTTTGATGAGGGGCTGGAGCGATAGCACAGCGGGTAGGGCGTTTGCCTTGCACATGGCCAACCTGGGTTCGATTCCTTCGTCCCTCCCGGAGAGCCTGGCAAGCTACCAAGAGTATCCTGCCCCCATGGCAGAGCCTGGCAAGCTACCTGTAGCGTATTTGATATGCCAAAAACAGTAACAAGTCTCACAATGGAGACGTTACTGGTGCCCGCTCGAGCAAATCGATGAGCAACGGGATGACAGTGATGACAGTTTGATGAGGCAGACAGACAACTCAAGGGTTGGAGTACATGTTCTGCATGTAGGAGGACCAGAATTCCCTGGGACCATATGGTTCCCTATGTACCTCTGGGATTAACCCCCAAGTAATCTGCTGGGAGTAGCTTCTGTGTACCACTAGGTGTGGCCTCCAAACACAAACAAAAATAATTTTTTTAAAACTCTTTCCCTCTCCCTGCAATCCATTTCATCATTGTTGTTGGTGTTGTTGTGAAGACAGGAATGCACATAGCCTGGTTGAAGTACTCAGCTGCAGTGCTCACACACCCAGCTGCAGCTCTCAGAGGCCTGCACTTCTTTTGCTGCCATGTTTGCACACATGATAACTGAGACAAACACTAAGTTGAAACACGCAAGCTATGGTGATGGTCATCACACACATGTCACTGCGGTGCTCACACACATGTTCACAGGAACTACACTTCCTGACCACAGCACTTGCGTATTTCTTTAGCTGCTATGCTCTCAGGGGATCAAACCCATTTTTTTTCTTTTTGGGTCACACCCAGTGATGCTCAGGGGTTACTCCTGGCTCTGTGCTCAGCAATTACTCCTGACAGTGCTTGGGAGACCATATGGGATTCCGGGGATCAAACCCGGGTCGATATGTGCAAGGCAAACAGCCTACCCTACTATAGCTCCAGCCCCAGGTCATACCCTCCTTGTGGTGCTCACACATGTTCCTAGCTGTGGTGCAGTCAGAAATGACTTGCTCAGGGCACATGGGTTTACCCCCCAGCACCCCATATGGTCCTCCTAGCCCACCAGGGGTGATCCCTGAGTGCAGAGCTAGGAGTAACCCCTGGGCACCACTAGGTATAGCCCCAAATCCAAAATCCAAAGCAAAACAAACAAACAAACAAAAAACCAGAAATGACTGGTTTTGATTTGGGCCACACGCAAAGGTGCTCAGGGCTCTTCCCATCTCTGTGCTCAGAAGTTGCTCCCAGGGGTTGGAGTAATAGCACAGTGGGTAGGGCATTTGCCTTGCATGCAGCCAACCCGGGTTCGATTCCCAGCATCCCATATGGCACCCCAAGCACCACCAGGAGTAATTCCTGAGTGCATAGTCAGGAGTGACTCCTGTGCATCACCAGGTGTGACGCAAAAAAAAAAAAAGTCTCTCCCAGTGGTGCTCCAGGGACCATGTGGTGCCAGGATCAAATGGAGGTGCCAGAGGGTCAGCTGCATGCAAGGAAAGTGCCTTAACCCCTTCAGCCCAAAAGAGCTGGTTTAAATAAAAACTATGGTATGGCAGGAATATGATTCAAGTGGTAGAGTGTGAGGACTTACATGCATGAGATCCTGTGTCTGACCCATGGTTTACTGCATCTCCCAGCACTGTCTAGAGGAATGACACTGATGGCCCTCAAGCACAGCCTTAAGTAACCCTAGACACTCCCCCCCAGTGGCCCTTACAAGTAACAAAAAAATGTTTAATCTATGTTAAGGGGCTGGAGAGACAGCTCTATAGGTATCACATGGAGAAGGTCCAGGTATGATTCTGGGCACCAAGTGGTCCTTTGAGCTTTGTCATAAGTGGCCCTATAAGCACTGCACTGGGAATAGCCCCAGACAGTTGTTGGTGGCCCCAAACAAACAAAAACCCGAAAAACTCTGACCCCTAAAGTATTACCAGGGGGCTGGAGCGATAGCACAGCGGGTAGGGCGTTTGCCTTGCACGCGGCCGACCCGGGTTCTAATCCCAGCATCCCATATGGTCCCCTGAGCACCGCCAGGGGTGATTCCTGAGTGCAGAGCCAGGAGTGACCCCTGTGCATTGCCAGGTGTGACCCAAAAAGCAAAAATAAATAAATAAATAAATAAATAAAGTATTACCAGCCCGAGCTATTGGACACACCACCCCTTGGAGAATTATAGAAAATTCTCTGCCCTTGTTGTCTCCATAGATATGGTGTGGGACCTTGGGTAGGCCTGTGGGACTTCTAGCTTTACCTTTTGGTGAAACTAGTTAAAATTTAGGCCTCTAGAAAGTAAGCTGGGTCCTGACCACCTGGCCAGACCCATTCTCTCTCTCTCTCTCTCTCTCTCTCTCTCTCTCTCTCTCTCTCTCTCTCTCTCTCTCATGGTTTTGGGGCCACACCTGGTAGTTCCCAGAGGCTACTCCTGACTGTGCTTGGAGATTACCCTGGCAGTGCATTGCTGAGGATAGACACAGGATCCCAGGATCCTGCAAGTGAGGTAAGTGCCTTAACCCCTGTCCTATCTCTCAGGTCCCCATTCTGGGTCTCTGTCTCTTTCCCCGCCTTTTCACGTGGCATCTGCAGAAGGTGTAGAGAGCACTCTGGTTCTATTTCTCTCACCTTCTGCAGATGCCAAAGGTGAGACTCACTTGAGAGAAAGACTGGGAGCATGTCCTGACAATTATACCCTTAAGATTGGGCAGCAAGGGCCAGAGATGTAGAACAGGGATTTTAGTTGCTTGCCTCGTACACAGCTGACTCTTGGTTCAATTACTGGTGTCACGTATGGTCTCAGGCATCATCAGGAGTGGCCCCGGCACAAAGAGCCAGAAATAAGCCCTGAGCACCACCAGGTGGTGAACCCACAAATAAACATTTAAAATATAGGCAGCAAGCAGTTTGAGTACTCAGGGGCACCAGAGGCCGAATTTTGTAAATTTGAGTTGGCTACTTCTGGGTTGTTTAGTCTTAATCCTTATCTCCCTGAGATAAGGTAGCATCCTTTAGAAGCTTGCAAAAATAAACCAAGGAAACACAGATCCAGGCTGTGACCTGAAAGGAGCCCTTATCCCTTGACTGAGAAGGTACCAGGTATAAACCTCTGTGCTCTAGACTTCTCATTTGGGACTGAGGAGATGGCTCAAAGGGGTGACAACATGTTTTGCATTTGGGAGACCAGGGCTTGATATCCGGCATCACATGGTACCTGGACTACCTTGAGGAGTAGAAGCTAAGCTCTGTAGGGTGTTACCCAAAACCAAATAGACAACAACATAAAAACCCCAATATTGGGGCTGGAGCGATAGCACAGCAGGTAGGGCGTTTGCCTTGTACTCGACCGACCCGGCTTCAATTCCCAGCATCCCATATGGTTCCCTGAGCACCGCCAGGGATAATTCCTGAGTGCAGACCCAGGAGTAACCCCTGTGCAGAGCCAGGTGTGATCCAAAAAGAAAAAAAAAAACCAATATTTCTTATCTGTGAAGAAAAGGTTATAGGAGCAGGTCAGAGTGATAGTACAGCACTTAGGGCATTTGCCTTGCACATGGTCAACCCGGGTTCAATTTCCAGTAACTTATATTATGATTTCCCTAGCTATATGATCCCTGAGCACAAAGCCAAGAGTTAGCCTTGAGCATTGCCAGGTGTGGCCAAAAAATCAAATTAAAATAAAAACTAAGCTAACCATTCTTTTTTTTTTCTTTTTGGGTCACACCCGGCAATGCACAGGGGTTACTCCTGGCTCTGCACTCAGGAATTAACCCCTGGCGGTGCTCAGAGGACCATATGGGATGCTGGGAATCGAACCCGGGTCGGCCACGTGTAAGGCAAACGCTCTACCCGCTGTGCTATTGCTCCAGCCCCTAAGCTAACCATTCTAACACTAAAAAAAATTTTTTTGAAAGGCATAGGAGATTTATGCAGTTGGTTGATGCAAGTGCTTAACTCCACAGAGGTTGCTGGGTTGGCAGGTGCAGTAGAGATTGTCCCCAAGTTTGGGGCTATCCTTTTGCCCTTCCAGTTACCTTTGTCAAACATGACTCCTGAATGTTGGCAAAGAAGGCTGGGGGTAGGCAGAAATAACTCAGTGGGTAAGGTGCTCGCCTTGCACAAGGCCAACCCTATTTGACACCTACCCCCATCTCTGCCCTGAGCACCACAAGTTTGGGGCTATCCTTTTGCCCTTCCAGTTACCTTTGTCAAACATGGCTCCTGAATGTTGGCAAAGAAGGCTGGGGGTAGGCAGAAATAACTCAGTGGGTAAGGTGCTCGCCTTGCACAAGGCCAACCCTATTTGACACCTACCCCCATCTCTGCCCTGAGCACCACTGGCTGTGGCTGAAAAAGAGCTGGAGGGAGAGGAGGAGGAAGAGGAGGAAGAGGAGGAGAAGGAAGAGGAAAAGAAGAGGAGGAAAAGGAGAAAGAGGAAGAGGAAAAGGAGGAGGAGGATGAGGAGGAGGAGGAGGAGGAGGTGAAAGAGGAAGTGGAGAGTGGAGGAAGAGTACTCCACATCTTGTTGGACTCAAGGAATCATGTTTTCCTGGCCCACAGGGCCTGAAGTCTTTTCAGTGCCACTCTGGGTCACTTGGAGGAGCGTGAGCTGGCAAAGGCCTGGTGCCAGACAGCCACCCGGGCTGCAGGAAAGCGCGCGGTTGGGGCGAGCAGGCATATAGAACCCTGTCCCCGGGAAAGGGGCACCGGCTCGTGCGCCCGCGGGCGGCCGCGAGTGGTAAAACACGGAGGCGGAAGGGGCGCGAGGAGACTCCCCCCGACCCCTGTCTGGGCGCCGGAAGGGGCGCGCGGGGCGGTTGGCCGCGCCCCGGGCGGCGGCCGTTGACTAGCTGCTGTCTAGGCCGGAGGAGGTCAGGCGCGTCTGGCCACGGCCACGGCCACCATGACCAAGGACTCGCCTTCGGGGGGCGGCCGCGCGTCATCCAAGAAGCCGGGCAGTCCGGTCCCGGCGGCGGCAGTGCTGGAGGAGCAGAGGCGGGAGCTGGAAAAGCTGCGGGCGGACCTGGAGCGGGAGCGGGCACGCGGGAGGGCCGAGCGACGGCACTTCGCGGCCCAGGCGCGCCAGTTGCGGGAGGCGGCGGAGCGGGATCGGCAGCAGCTGGTGGACCATCTGCGCTCCAAGTGGGAGGCGCAGAGCAGTCGAGAGCTGCGGCAGCTGCAGGAGGTCATGCTGCGGGAACGCGAAGCCGAGATCCGGCGGCTGCTGCGCTGGAAGGAGGCCGAGCTGCGGCAGCTGCAGCGGCTGCTGCACCGCGAGCGCGACTGCGTCGTGCGCCAGGCCCGGGAGCTGCAGCGCCAGCTGGCCGAGGAGTTGGTGAACCGCGGCTACTGCGGCCGCACGGGGGCCCCCGAAAGCGGCGCGGCACAGTGCCGCTGTCGCCTGCAAGAAGTGCTGGCCCAACTTCGCTGGGACAAAGACGGCGAGCAGGCCTCACGCATCCGCCACCTGCAGGAGGCGCTGGACGTGGAACGCCAGTTCTTCCTGAAGTACATCCTGGAGCACTTCCGATGGCAGCTGCCTCTGGCCGAGTCCCAGCTCCTCCGGGCCTTGCCTTCCTCGGAAGAGCAGCTCCCCGAGACCGCAGGCGGCTCTTGTGGTCCCGCAGAGTCCGCCTATCATGTGGAGTCTCTCCGCAGCCTGAGCAGCGCCGTCTGCCTGCGCTCCCGCTCCCTAGACTTGGTACCCCTGGCGGGCTCCAGCCCCCCCCATGGCCTACTCCCCACCCGCCCCAGCTCCCTCGATTCCTTGACACCAATGCGTTCCCTCTCGCTTGACAGCACCCTGTGTAGCATCAAGACTCCCGAGTCCAACGAGGGGCCGGACTCCACCTCTCCGATCGCTTCCATCCTCGGATCGCCAAGTCCCTCCCCACCGCCCGCCTCCGGGCGGCCCAGAGACCTGAGGGGCGAAGACGACGACTCCGGCGGCAGCCAATCCTGCGAGACTCTCACGCCCTCGCCGAAGGGACAGGACTACCGCCAATTGGCCAAGCAAAACTCCGAACTGTCGGAGGCGTTGCAGGTGCTGGCCCACCGCTGCTCGGGCCTGCACGCCGAGAACCAGCAACTGCGGCGCGCCGGCCTACCCCGCGAGGCGCACGAGAAGGTGAAGCGGCTCAAGGTGAAGCACGCAGAGCTGACGGGCCTTGCGCGGCGCCTCGAGGACCGGGCCCGCAAGCTCCAAGAGACCAACCTGCGGGCTCTGAGTGCGCCTGGGCTGGGCGAGAACGGCACGGGCCTGGGGCTGTGCCAGGTCTTGGGCAGCCAGCGCGCCCGGCACTTGTCGGAGCAGGCGAGCGCGCTGCTGGCCAAGGACAAGCAAATTGAAGAGCTCCGACGAGAGTGCCACCTGCTGCAGGCGCGCGTCGCCTCGGGCCTCGGCTACAGCCCGCACGCGGACGGGGGCGCTGCCCAGGCCCAGTGGCTCAGCATCAACGACCTGGACCGGCTGCATCGCGAGTCTCAGCGGGAGGTGCTTCGCCTGCAAAAGCAGCTGACACTGCAGCGGAGCACCAGCAGAGCCCGGGCGGGCGACAGCGGCCAGAGCGCCCCTAGCGAGGAGGCGGCGCGGAGCCAAATCGAAGCGCTGGAACGCGAGCTGGGCGCCCTGCGGCGGGAGTGCGCCGACCTGAGTGCCCAGGCGGCCGCTGAACGACTGCGCGGCGAGGAGGCAGAGGCACAGCTGCGGGCCGCCCAGCACAAAGGCGCCTGGCTGGCGAGGGAGAACGCCCGGCTGCAGACCCAGGCCGAGTGGATGAGCAGAGTGGCGGAGGAGAACAGGGACGTCCGCGAGCAGCTGGACCGCGCGTGCCAGGAACGCGACGCCGCCGACCTGCTGGCGCAGCAGCTGCTGCAGCAGGCAACGCGCGAGCAAGACAGGCAGCAACAGCTGCAGGGTGATCTGCAGAAGGCCCTGCGTGATCTCCAGGCGGCCCGCGAGGAGATGCAGGCGCTGCAGCACCAGCCTGCTCTCCAGTCGGGGGATCCTCAGGAGATTCCCCAAGGCCTTGCATCCCAAGGCAAGAAAAACGGAAGTACTGAGTTCCTTCCAGGGCCTGGAGACCCAGCCTCATTAGAACCGGGCAGAAACAGACAGAAGAAAGATCCTTCCCAGATGGAGAACCCAGTTGCCCTTGGGGAGCCAGCCAGTGCTCCCCCAATGCCCAACAGAGTCCCAGCTAATCGTCCTCCAGACTCCAGGCCCCAGACCAAGAAACTCAGCTCCGTGTTCAATGTCTCCTCTGAGGTGGAATCTGCATGGACCAGTGTGCCATCTTTCCTGGATGTGGACATGGCCAATGAGGTAGATGGTCTGGAACTTGATAATGTGTCGTCAACACTGAAAACTGAGAAGTCAGAGGCTTCTGACACCCCAAAGTTCAAGATCTTTCTGGCGAGGTACAGCTACAACCCACTGGAGGGGCCCAATGAGCACCCAGAGTCTGAACTGGCCTTCACAGCAGGGGACTATGTTTATATCTTTGGAGACACGGATGAAGATGGCTTCTATGAAGGGGAGCTGGAGGATGGCCGGCGGGGGCTGGTGCCCTCCAATCTGGTGGAACAAATCACAGATGGTGATGTCCTGGGCGACCTGCCCTCTGAGGTCCTTCACCTCCCCATTGGGCAGGGCAAAGCCTGGAAGGAGGACCCAGATCACAGCTCATTTCTTGGGCATGAGGTACTGAGTTCTTGCCAGGAACCTCAGCTCCTTGATGGGCCTGAGGTCAGGGAACCAGAGGAGCTGGTGAAGGCAGGCTCCGAGATAGAAGTGGCATTATTGGGTGCCAAGGCAGCCACTGACCACCTGGACTTTGTGCATGAGATGGAGGAGCAGGGTTTCTTCAGACCCCTTCTGGGGGCTCCAGGGTCCCTTTGCCTGGGCCCCATGCAGTTACACCTGCAGAACTTGGCAGCCACATCGGCCGAGATCACCTGGGTCTACAGCAGCAGCAGCCACCCCCACATAGTGTACCTCAATGACCAGGAGTACTCCCTGATCCCAGCGGGTGTGAGTCACTGCACCTTCCACCACCTGCATCCTGGCATGAGGTACCAGGTGCGGGTGGAGGTGCAACCACTATGGGACTCACTGCAGGGCCCCTCGGAGTCACTGTCCTCCACCATCACCTTCACCACGCCCTTGGCTGGACCGCCTGATCCCCCACTGGATGTGCTGGTGGAGCCCCATGCCTTCCCAGGCCTCCTGGTGGTCAGTTGGCTCCCCGTCACCATCAATTCAATGGGCTCTTCCAATGGTGTGCAGGTCACTGGCTATGCAGTGTACGCCGACGGGCTCAAGGTGGCCGAGGTGGCAGACGCCACTGCTGGAAGCATCGTGTTGGAACTCTCCCAGCTCCAGAGGCCACTGTTGTGCCAGAAGGTGTCCGTGAGAACCACGTCCCTCTGTGGTGAGTCCCTGGACTCTGTGCCAGCTCTGGTCCCCCTGGATGGCTCTATAAGTGCCCAGTCACTGGACCCCTCTCCTTTTACCTACACTAGTGGTGATCTGTCAGCTGACAGAGTTGCCTTTTCCATCTGCTCTCAGAGACAGGCCCAGACTGCTAAGACCAGCCCCCAGCCCCCAGGAAACTGTGCAGAGTCAGGGGCCAAGGGCCGAGAAGTGCTTCCGGAGGAACCACTCAGGAGGCACTGCCCGAGGTCCACCCTGGGTTCAGAAGGAAAGTGCCCCTGCATTGGAAAAAGCCACCAAACACCAGGGACCACAGAGGCCCATGAGGTCAGCAAAGAGGACAAATCTTGGCAGAAGGGTTTCCAGAACCACAGGCCAACGTGGCCCAGTGGCTGTCTGGGCGGGAAAGAAGGCCACGATGGGATCTCGGCCACCCACACAGAGCCTGCTGCAGGCGTAAAGCAGCCCGTGGAGGATGGGCCCTGCAAACAACCATATCAGGACCAGGCCGCCCTCGAGAAGACCCTTAGACCAAGGCAGGCTGACCCACAGTCCATCCCTCCCCATCACACCTCCTCAGTGTGTGACATCTGGGGTGTTTGGCAGGAGGAGGCTGTGCCCTTAGGTCTACAGGGCACAGAGAGGCAAAAGCTGAGAAAGCGGCGTCGGACCCAGACTCTGGGCTGCAGGAGAGAATGGCAGCTGCGCCAGCCCAGGCCTGCGCCACATTCAGCTCCCTCCAGGAAAGTCCCGGGCAAGTCCGCAGGCAGGAAGCCTCTGCTGGAGACAGGGGCTGACCCTGAAACCAGGGTCTTTGTGGAGCTCATTGATCACGACCCCTTGGTGTCATCTGGTGACCCCAAGGCTGAAGGGAAGGAGGTAGCCTTTCAGAAAGGGCAGTTGCTGAAAGTGTGGGGTTCTCAGGATCCTCATGGCTTCTACTATGGTGAATGCAGTGGGCAAATGGGCAACATCCCAGGCCACCTCCAGACTGAGGAGGAGATCCAGGAGCGGCTGGTCAGCCAGTGGCTTTTGCCATCGTCAGGGCACCAGCCCTCTATGACCACCTTAGATGACTTTGAGCTCCTCCCCAGCTCCCAGGGCTCCTTCCACCTTCCCCCAGGGGACCCCAGGAAGTCTCCGCTGTGGACCCCGAAGACCATGATGGCAGCCTTGGACTATGACCCCAAAGATGGTTCCACCAGAGGCCAGTGGAAGGGCAAGCTGTCGCTCAGGGCGGGGGACATGGTCACAGTGTATGGACCAGTGGATGATGATGGGTTCTATTATGGGGAGTCAGGCAGTCGCAAGGGCCTGGTCCCAGCTTACCTGCTGGATCACGTGTCTCTGCACGGAGAATGAATGAGGCTTCCCCACCGCCAACCCCAGCCAGAGGAAAACCTGGTCCGAGCACCCCTACACCAGTATCCCTCCAGGTGTCTGGAACACTGAGGTGCCACATCAACAGCTGTCCCTGGGATTCTCTCAGGGAGTAGCAGGGCTTCTGCATTTTCCAAAAGAACCAGACCCGAGTCAGCAGCCTCTGCAAGGCTGCCAGGCGGCATCAGACCAGGGCCCGTTCTGCCAGGATTTGAAGGAGCATGTTTTCCCAGTATGCATTTTCTTCTGGAGCTTAGCTCTGTTCAGCAGTCTTGTGTGAGAGTCTTAAGAAAAATCTGTCTCTTAAAAAAAAAAAAAGACTGGAATGTTATTTTTCTCTCTGATGTTCAACCTCTCACTAAAATGTTTGTAGAGGGGCCAGAGTGATAGTACAGCAGTGGGTATGGTGCTTTCCTTGCACACAGCCAACTGTGGCAATGAAGATTTCAGGGTTCAGGGTTCAGGACCATATGGAACAACGGGGATCAAACTAGGGTCAGCCATATCCAATCAAGCCCCTTAACCGCTGTGCTATCTCTCCAGCCCCAACCGGCCTATTTATCCCTATTGTTCATATTCCATCCCTGAAGCATTTCCCAGCTAGAAGGTAAATTCCAGGAAGGAGGGACCTCTTTTACTTATGGACTGCCTGGCATGTACTAGATCCTCCATAAGTACCCAGATGAAGGGACAGGCAGTGTTTGAACTGCGTCCTGTATGTGCCCCCTGCACTGAGCTCTGGGTCCTCACACTCCATTGGTGGGCTGATCCCCAACACTGGATGAACCAAAGTGAGAATGGACCTTGAGGCACAGAGAAGACTGACCAAGCACGCAGGAGCAGGGGAGGAAGAGGGAGAGGAAGAAAGGGGTCTAGAGGGTTCTAACCCATTGGACGGTTAAACAGAGTAAGAGAGGGCACCTGAGACAGCCAAAGCATCAAAAGCTAAAAACAGCAGAAGATTCTGAGAGGTCAGAGAGATAGTTCCGTGGTTAGGGTGCCTCTAGCCTAATTTAATTGCCAGCACTGCTATGGTCCAGAGTCCCACCAGAAATGATCCTGCAGAGCCAGAAGTATCCCTTCCCCTCCCCCCCAAAAAAAATGGGGAAAATAAAGAGAAAAGGAAAGACTCCAGTGTTATAAGGGATTTCGTATCTGGGTAAGCCTGGGAAGCAGTGACCCAGGTAGAGGGAAAGGGCAGGGGATGTGATAATACAGCCAGCAGGGCGCTTACCTTGCACGTGGCTGACCCCAGTTCAATCCCTGACACCCTAGGTCCCCCAAGCACTGTCAGGAGTGATTCCTCAGTGCAGAGCCAGGAGTAAGCCCTGAGCACTGCCAGGTGTGGCCCCCGCAAACCAAACCCAATAAAGAATGGGATATATGGGCAACGTATGTGGGTGTGGGGGGCACCACCGGTCAGTGCCACCAGGGGGCAGCCTGCGTGCAGGGAGACTGTCCCCAGGGCCTTCTGCAGGCAGCCTAGCTTTTTTTTTTTTGCTTTTTGGGTCACACCCAGCGATGCTCAGGGGTTACTCCTGGCTTTGCACTCAGGAATTACTCCTGGCGGTGCTTGGGGGACCATATGGGATGCCGGGGATCGAACCCGGGTCGGCCGCGTGCAAGGCAAACACCCTACCCGCTGTGCTATCGCTCCGGCCCCCAGCCTAGCTTCTGACTTGCTTGTTAGGGTGAATAGAAAAGTTTCAAGCCTGGTACCAGCCTTTCTCTACTCCAGACTGGTTGCTCCAGAGCACTCTGGGGACGTCCCTCAGAACCTACAGGAGGAGTCCTCTCAGAGGACTCACAAATCTGGTATTTAAGCCACAAAACTTTGCTTTTCACTTTTCTTGCAGTCTTGCTCCCCAAATCATAGTTACTTGGAGATCACTAGGGAAAAAAAAACAGAGTGGGGGGTGGGCCACACCCAATTGTAATTCTCAAGGTTTACTTTGACTCCGTGCTCAGGGATCCTTCCTGGCATGCCTCGGGGAACCATGTGCGGGGCTGGGGATGATCAATCCAGACTGGGCCATGTGTAAGGTAAGCGCTGCCCCTGTGCACTGTCTCTCGGCCCAAACACTGGAATTCCTAGTGAATGAAGAAGGACAGAGTCTGACAGGCTGAAGCAGGCAGGCCCAGGGGGTCTCCAAGTGATTGGATTCAGGTTCCTGAGCTCACCTAGACCTGAACCTTGAACTACCAGCCAGTAGGCCAGCTAGGAGGTTTCCTCAAGCTTCAGCTTTGTTTGTGGCCAGATTGGGAAGGGTGGGGACTCAGAGACATCACCTATGCATAGCATTTGGTTCATGCTCAGGACCCCAAGGAAGACCAAGATACTGGGGCCGGAGATTAAGGCACTTGTCTTATGGGCAGCTGACTCAGGTTCCATCCCTATCATGGCATGAGGTTCCCTGAGCACAGAGCTGGGAGCAGCTTCGAAGCTCCCCTGGGTCTGGGCCAACCCTGCCCCCACCAAAGAAAAGGAAAAAGACCAAGAAGCTGGTGAGGGCACAGGGAGCAGAGAAGCAGTAATCAGGGCAAGGGTGCAGATGATCATGGACTCAGCCGGCCTCCCTCAAGGGCCCAGAGAACTGAAGACTTTGACCAGGGACAAGTGAACACACAGGCCTAGCAACTGAGGCTGGCTGAGCGGGACTGGGTGTCTGGTCCCGCCTGTACCCAGTGTCCCACACACATACCTGGAGGCCTAACGCCTGTGCAGGCTTGTCCCAGAGGTGGGAAGGGTAGGGGTAGAGGTGGCCCAGCTGGCCAGAGGGCAGAGAAGCTTACAGAGTGGGCAAAGGGGACGTCGGAGAGATAGTACAGTGGGCAAATGGCCAATCCCAGTTCAATCTCTGGCACAGCTGACAATCTCCCAAAGCTATCAGGAGTAGTAAGCCCTGAGTACTACTGGTCCCAAATACCCAGCTCAAAAGAAGGGGGGGCAACATTGGGAGACTCTGAAGAGTTCTGGGGCAAGGACTGTGAGCCTGACCTTATGTTCTCCTCCTTTTTTTTTTTTTTTGGGAGGGGGGCGGGCAGATGAGGGCACACCCAGCAATGCTCAGGGGGTTACTCTTGGTTCTGTGCTCAGGAATTACTCCTTGCCGTGTTCAGGGACTATATGGAATACTGGGAATCAAACCAGGGTTGACTGCATACAAGGCAAACGTCCTACTGGCCCCTACTCTCCTCTTTTGTTTTTATTTATTACTTTTGGTGCTTTGGGGCCACACCTGGCAATGCTTAGGAATACTCCCAGCTCTGCACTCAAGGATCACTCCCAGCAGTGCTCAGAGGACCATATGGGAACTGTGAGGTGACCAATCCAACCCTGGTCTGTTGTGTGCAAGGCAAGTGCCCTGTCTGCTGTGCTATCTCTCTGGGCCCTACTATCCTCTTCTGCCGAGAGGTCTCTGAGTATGAAGTCTTTGCTCACAAAACCCAGTAACGACATTTTATGTATTTGGGGTTGGCACCCTAGGAGATGTTCAGAAACTATTCCTGGCTCTTTGCTCAGCGGTGACTCCTGGCAGTGATTGGGGTGTGCTATGGTGCCAGAGACAGAACCCAGGCCTCCTACACGCAAAGTTTGCACTCAGCCCAGAGAGCCATTTCTGCAGATCAGAAGATGTAATATGTGGCCTAAGTGATAGAGCAGGGGCTGGAGAGGTAGTATATTGGTAAGGTGGCCTGGCATGTGGCCAACCCATGTTTGATCCCCCAACATCCCATACGGTCGCCCGAACCCTCCAGGAGTCATTCCTGATTGCAGTGCTAGAAGTAACCCCTGAATCTCATCAGGTGTGGCCAAAAAACAAAAAAACAAAAAGTGGTAGAGCATATACCTTGCATGCTTGAGTCTGTGGATTGGATCCCAAGCACCATACACACACCCCCTCCACACGGTGCTGCAAGTGACCTTAGTCCCTCAGCATCACTCTGTATGACCCCAACAAAAAATATCTTAGGGTCTGGAGGAATATCTCAAAGAACTGAAGCACATACTTTGCATGTAGGAATCTTGGGGTGGATCTCAGAACTGCACAGTCCCCTAAGCACTACAGGAAATAGATTCTGAGCACCATGGCAGGAGTAGCCCCTGAGCACCAATGGGTACGGGATGCCTCCCCAAACCAAAACAAAGTCTCAGAGGGTTGGGGATATAGCCCAAGGAGAGAGCACTTACTTTGCATGGATGACACCCCGAGTTCTAGTCCACCCCATCCCGCCTATGCTGAGAATTAGATCTCAGGAGCACCTCCTACGGACTTTTTATTTCTTATATTCGGGGTCACACAGGCAGTGCTCAGAGCTTTCTCCTGTCTGTGTGCTCAGGGATCACTCTTGGCAATGTTTAGGGGGACCATTTGGGGTTCTAGGAATTCAAACTGGGGTTGGCCACATGCAAAGCAAATATCTTAGCCCCTGTACTGTGTCCCTGGTCCCTAGGTCCGTGTTAGCCTCATTTGACCATTTGATCACACCCCCCTGTCCATGTCTAACTCGATGGAGGTCAGATTTGGAGACTGGGTGGGGACCTGTTGGCAGTCAGGGGTTCCACCTATGGTAGAACATGCTGAGCTAACTCCAATCTTGTGCAACCAGGTGGAGCCTGGGCACAGAGGTCTCCTGGAGCCATGGTGGTACCACTGATGTACCATCCAGTCCCACAGGTTCCCCCCCCCAGCCTCGGGCTCAGCCCCATCACTCCCTGTCCCCAGTGGCTGGTGGGGTCCACAGCTGTGCTCTGGGCTAGAATGCCCTGCATTTGGAGGTCCCCCTCTAGCAGAGGCTCTGGCATCTGAGAGCTAAGGCTTACGTGCCCCAGAAGTGAATCTTCCCTCACTCCTTCCTCTCACTGACAATGCTGGGCCTCCCTGGTCATGGCACTCTATGCTCTCTGATCAGAGGTTACCCTCCTAGAGGCTTGAAAGTGGGGTGGTGGGTAAGTCTGAATCTTGAGTCAGGGCACATGTCTCCATGATGGAGCTCATGTCCTCCCCGTCCTCCATGCTGGGTGGTATTGCCAACTGTCACTGTCACTGTCATCCCGTTGCTCATCAATTTGCTTGAGCGGGCACCAGTAATATCTCCATTGTGAGACCTGTTACTGTTTTTGGCATATCGAACACGCCACAGGTAGCTTGCCAGACTCTGCCGTGCGGGCGGGATACTCTGGGTAGCTTGCTGAGCTCTCTGAGAAGGGCAGAGGAATCGAACACTGCTTGGCCCTGTGCAAGGTGAATGCCCTACCGCTGTGCTATATCACTCCAGCCCAACATGGTAATAAATAGAGAAAATCTCTGAGTTGGGCCAGAGTGATAGTACAGCAGTCAGTGCCAGTGACTGACAAGAGTTTGATCCTCGGCACCCCGTACAGTCCTCTGAGCCCTGCTAAGAGTGACCTCTGAGTTCAGAGCCAGGAATCAGCCCTGAGCACCTCTGCGTGTGCCCCCACAAAAAACAAAACAAAAACCAAAAAAGTTCCCTGAATCTTGTCTCCTTTGAGTAAGCAGTTGTGAGACCCAGAGCTTCAATTCCCACTGCCAGAGCAGGGTCTCCCAGCCTACCCCGCCAGGCTTCCCTCCAGACTGTCCACTAGGCCAAGATGTCCTTCAACAACGCCTACATCCCATCCTACCTACGAGGGGCAGCTTTCACATCCTGCCCCTGCCCCTCCCTTGCAGGATTTAGCCGCCCCTCCCTCGTGCCTAGCCATAATCCCTGTGCCCTGGAATTACTCATTGACTCGAAGCCTCCCCAGCAGACCGGGACTGTCTACAAGCCTTGTGCCTGGCGCTGGTGCACGTAGCAGGGGAGCTCGACCTGGCCGGGAGCAGGCACGGGGGCTCAAGGCTGACCTGCTCCCCAGTGAGGAAAGGCACCCACGGCCTGCTGACCCAGCCTTGCCCCAAGAACGTGCTGGGGAGCTGATCTTGGCTGATCCCTTGCCCTGCGTCCCAGCTCACAGAGGTAGGACTCCCGGACAAGCATCACTATTTCCCCATTCTCCCAGGGCCAGCTCCAAGGGCAGAGGGGGCGCAGCAAGGTCGTTCAGTTTAGTTGGGTGGCCTGAGCCAGCCATGGGGGTCCGAAGCCAGGTGTGTCCCTTTGCCCCTTGCCTTATCGGGAAGATTCCTTCCCACTGCCTGGGGGCAGGGCCTGGGTCTAAGGAGGAGGCCCCGGGAGGAGGCCCGGGGAGGAATAGTTAGGAATTCAAATTGGTGGGGGGAGGGCGGGAGGTGCTGGGAGCGGCTGCAGTTTGGGCTTGGGCAACCCGGGCCGCTCGGCGCGGGGGGAGGGGGCGTCTGCAGGTACAGACCTGCTGAGTCACAGATGCCTGGGGATCTGGGGGGGGGGAGGGCCTGGAGGGAGTTTGGGAGCCAGCCAGGGTGCTCCCCAGGGCGTTGGACCCAGGGGTAGATTGGGGTGCTGAGCACACCCCCACCCAGGATCTTCTGGATTTAGGGAGAAAAAGGCCCCCTCAGGGAGGGCAGGGGGCCGCATTTTCCAGAAGGAGGGAGTGGTCAGCCCCACAAGGTCAGGCAAGATAAGGGCCACTGGGCCCAGCCTCCCTCGTGACTGGGACCAGGGGCTGCTGTACCAGCCCAGGGGCTTCCTGGTGTCTCCTAGGCCAGGAGGGAGCTGGTCCCCTCCCCCACTGGGGCCTCGGGAAGCCCCACTGGGCCATGGAGATGGGAGCCTCCTGGGAGAAGCTGGAATTTGGAAATTCCATGGCCTGAGCAACTCCTGGTGTGGCCTCAGTCAGCTCCCCTGCCCCAAGCTGCCCAAGCAGGGCCCCACTGCGGTCTCTGTCTTGCACCTCAACTGGAGTTTGGGGGTTTAGAAGGGAAATGTTTTCTCTACACCTGTCCCCCATCCATGGCAGCTGAAAGGAGCCTGGGGCGGGAAGGGTGGGGGGGAGCAGAGCTGGAGAATCTCCGGGGACTCTTTTTTTTTTTTTTTCTACTTCTCCCTCACTCTTCCGCCCAGACTCTTCTGGGCCTCTCTCTGCCTGCTCTGAGCATTGGGGAAGATACAGCTATCAAGCCCATTTTACAGGTGAGAAAACTAAGGCTGGGAGATTAGTTCTGGAGTAATTGCTTGGGCAGTAGCACAGGCAGGCAGATTCAAATTCAACCTTACCAGGAACTGGGTTACCCCGGAAAAACAAACTGCCACCTTGCCTCTCTCCAAGGGAGGAAGGGTCCCCATGTCATCCAGCCATTCACCTGTGCAGCTGTTGTTCAGAACAGACCCTGCTAATCTAATGGCAGAGGCTGCTCAGGAATCCAAAGGGCGAGCGAGGGAGATATGGTCTGGGGGAGTCACATCTGGGGAAATTTCAGTCAAACAAGAGGTAGCAAAAAGGGGAGTCCTCACTGAGATCTTCCTTAATTTATCGTTTCATGATTTTCTGTTCTGTGTTTGTGTGGGAGCTGCACCCAGCAGTGCTCAGGGTTTATTCCTGGCTCTCTGCTCAGGGATCACTGCTGGTGGGGCTCAGAGGACGGTGTGAAGTGCCTGGGATAAAGCCCAAGTATAAAGCCAAGTGCCTGCCTTAACCCTGTACGGTCTCTCTGGCCCCATTTCATAATGTTTTGGGGGGTAACAGGTTCAGGTAACACATGGCAGTGCTCGTGGGTCCATCTGAACCCGAGAAAGGACCTGAGGCTCCCTCAGGCAAAGCCTGTGCTGGTGTCCATTGAGTCATTCCTGCGCCATTGTTCTTTTACAGATGCCACACCCAGCAGTGCGCTAGGGCCACTGGGGCTACATCTGGCAGTACGTGGGTGGGGGGGTCCATGTGTTGCTAAGAATCGAACTCTCGGTCTTGGTTTTCCTTTTTTGTGTGTGGTGTTCAAGGCTTCTTCCTGGATCTGTGTTCAGAGGTCACTCTGGAGGTGCTCAGGGGACCTTATGTGATACTAGGAATCTAAATGTGTACAAGGCAAATTTCCTTAATCCCTGTACTGGACAGTGACACAGCTTAAAAAATAATCAAAGGTGGGGCTGAAGCTATTGTACAGCAGGTAGGGAGCTTGCATTGCATATGGCTAACGCGTGAGCCTTGTGTGAGCCGCGCCAGAAGTGATTCCTGAGTGCAAAGTCAGGAGTAACCCCTGAGCATTGCCGGGTGTGACCCCAAAATAAGACAAAACAAAAAAATCAAAAGTACACATAACAATTCCAATAATACAGTAGTATTTGGTATTAAATGTGCAGAATGCAGAAAATAAATAAGTAAATTTTTTAGGGGCTAGAGAGTACAGTGGGTAGGATGGCTTCCTTGCAAGCAGCCAAACTTGTTCTGATCCCCAGCACCCTATATGATCCCCCAAGCACTGCCAGGAGAGATACCCGAGTGCAGAGCCAGGAGTAAATCCTGAGCACTGCCAGGTGTGGCGCCCCCAAAACATACAAAAAAAAGCAAATAAAATAAAATTTTCTTTCTTTATTTTTGTCTTTTTGGGTCATACCCAAAGGTATGCTCAGGGGACCATATGGGATGCTGGGGATCGAACCCAGGGTGGCTATGTGCAAAGCAAATGCCCTTCCTGTTCTACAGATCTGGCCCCCTAAAATAAAATTTTCTTAAGACACCGTGATTTATATAGTGGTTCATAATAGAGTTTCAGGCACATAATATTCTAGTGTCAACCCCACTACCATACCCCATTACCACTATCCACTTCCTACCGTTAATGTCCCAGGCCTGCCTCCTTAACAGGTACTTTTTTGTTTGTTTTGTTTTTGGATCACTCCAGCTGGTGCTCAGGCCTTATTCCTGGTTCAGTGCTCAGGGATCACTCCTTTTGGAACTTGGGGGACCATACAAGGAGTTAGGGATTGAACTCAGATTTGGCCATGTGCATGGCAAGAGCCCAACCTGCTGTACTGTCTTTCTACCCACTGTACTCTCTCTCTGACCCCAAAAAAGTGCATTTCACCTTTGACTATTATAGTTTGGGTCTTCTGTTTCCAGTATTACTGCTTGCCCCAGCTTTCTTAGTGATAATGAGCGCGCATAGGAATGGAATCTTGGATATAATGCCTAAGAAGGCAGAAATGTGATTTGGGATCTGGAGTGATAGTACAGCATGAAAGATACTTGCCTGGCATACAGCCAACCAGGGTTTGATACCTATCATCCCCTATGGTCCCCCAAAGCTCTCCGGGAGTGATTCCTGAGTGCAGAGCCAGGAGTAACCCCTGAGCATGGCTGGGTGTGGCCCCCAAACAAACACACACAAGAAAAAAACAATGTGATTGCATGGTACATATTGTTCTGAAGCTTATTTCTTTCACTCAGCCAAATGTCTTGGATGACTTAACAAGAAGCATTTACTTCCCCCTGCCCCTGGCCATCAGGGCTGTCCTGCCATTCTTTGGGTGTCCCCAGGCTACCTGTGGGCTGGGCTTCTCTGCACATCTGCTGGGCAAAATTGCCGAAGACTTTTGACACCAGCTTAGCCCATGAAAGTCTACTCTCTTTGCTCTCATCACACTCCATGGACCTGTGAGGTTGGCACCAGCCCTGCCAGGCTCCTCTATGGGGTTCAGAAGCCCTCCTGGCTTCCCCACGTGGCCTCAATCCTCTGACTTTGGGTCTCACATATTCATTTACTGGGTCACTAAGCTGTCACGGACCCTGTAGGTGTCTGGTTTTGTCTGAATTAGTTCTGACTGCACCAGACAGGAGCGGTGAACCTGTCTCTCATGGAGCTGATGTTCTAGGGAGCACGGCTGACTGTGAGTAAAGTTGTCCTGGATGGCACAGGTAGTGGGCCAGGACAGGGTAAAGGGTTGCTATTTTATTTTATGTATTTTAAATTTGGAGACCTCCCACAAAAGTATTCAGGGGCTCAGGGGCTCAGCTGCCCATCAGCCAGGAGGTTGCTTCTGGCAGTGCTCAGGGGACCTTGCAGTGTTGGAAACCCAGCTTTCAGTCTGCAAGGAGAGATCGCTTTAGAAAGAGCAATCGGATTTAAAATGTATTGGAGCTGTAGAACAGTATGTCATGCAGAGGACCCAACCTGGACAGAGCCCCTTCCTTGACCACTGGGACTGGGACAGTGAGAGGTCTAGCCATACGGGGTGCCCACCTGCACAGGAGGGCCAGCAGTGGTGGACTGAATGACAGCGGAGCACTGAGCATGCTAGGTCTCAGGGTGCCTGGGGCTTTGGGATGGCAAAGTGAGGTGAGGTGATGAGTGAGAGAGGGTCTCCCCTTCACCAGGCACAGCCTCCACTCTAGGGAATGTGCATGTTGGGGGACTTTTCTTCAGTTAATAGTGCTGGGTCTAGGGCCAGAGAGATAATACAGTGGGTAGGGCATTTGCCTTGCACACAGCTGACCTGGGATTGATCCTCGGCACCGCATATGGTCCCCCAATCCCCCCAGGAGTGATCCCTGGCGTGGAGCCTGAACACCTCTAGGTGCAACCCAAAAAAACACAAACCAAAAGATATGACCCCTGAATGTGGAGCTGGGAGCAGCCTTCAAGTATCACTGAGTATGGCCCCCAAATTGAAGTAGAAGGCAGATGGAGTGATAGTGCATCGGGTAGGGTGCTTGCCTTGCACTCAACCAACCTGGGTTTCATCCCCCACCCCTGCACCGATCACCCCATATAGTTCCTCAAGCACCTCCAGGAGTAATCCCTGAGTGCAGAGCAAGGGGTAACCCCTGAGCCTAACTGGGTGTGGCCCCAAAACCAAAATAAAATCAAATGAGAGAAAGAAAATGGAATAGTAACCACACCCTTCTCAGAGACTGCGATAAAACAGGAGTGCTGTGCCAAGCCTATGCCCACACACAGGGTGAGATTTAATCAAGGATGGGAGCCAATATCATAATCAGAACTTGGGTGGGGCTGTTGTCTGGCAAGAGATTCTGCTCCTGGTGGAGTGACCTGAACGCGGAGTTTATGTGCCAGGGTACCACCCACAACGCCTTCCTGAGACAGGGGTGCAGGAATCCTACACGATTGGGGGAGCAGATATCTGGGTGAACTACGGCTGAAGGAAATCTATTTACTCCTTTGACTTTTCTTTTTCTTTCTTGTTCTGGGGATTGAAGCCAGGGTCTTCTATGTGTGAGGCACTTGTATGACTGACAAGTCGCAGCTGGGATCCCTCATTCATTTGACTTTTTTTTTTTTTCCAAGCCCTGGGGTGCTCAGGGAATGTGCCTAGCTCTGTACTCTGGGACTCGTTCCTGATGCTGCTTGGGGTACCCTGCAGAGGCGGGGATGGGTCATGGGCCTCCAAAAACATGTTTTGCAAGCACACATTGACCTATCTCTCTGGGCCCCATTTAACGTTTATTTATTTATTTTTGTCGAGTCACTGTGAGACACACTTCACAAAGTTGTTCGTGATTTGGTTTCAGCCATACAATGTTCCAACACCCACCCCCGTCCCTTCACCAGTGTACATCTACCACCACTGATGTCCCTAGTTTCCTTCCTGCTATGTCCACCCCATCCCCAGCCTGCCTCAATGGCAGACACCTCTCTCTCTCTCTGTGTGTCTCCATCTCTCTCTCTCTCTCTCTCTCTCTCTCTCTCTCTCTCTCTCTCTCTCTCTCTCTCTCTCTTTCTCTTTTTCTCTTTCTCTCTCTCTTTCCTTTTGGGCAGTTTGGTTTGCAATACAGATACTGAAAGGTTATCGTGTACAGCTCTTTACCTCCTTTCAGCTCTCAGTTCTGTACAGCCCATTAAACTTTGTTAACTGAGCTCCATTTTTGGAAGTTGGTGTGAGGGAGATTCTGGGTATACAAGAATGAACAAGGAGAAGTCTCCCCACCACCACCCCCTGCCGCATGACCAATACCCAGTAGCAGTAGGAGGTGAGAAGTGCCCCCAGAGGAGGGTTAAGCTGAAAACAAGTTCTTTAGGCTAAGGTGGGGCTTACTCAAGAAAGAAAATACAAGAACACAGATACTACAAAACAAAGCAAACTCCAGTTATGAGACACTACATCATGCAAAATCAACAGTCTGGTCTCTGGGTCATGAAAACTAGAATTAAAAAGTCACTACACAGTAAAGATCCGAGTTTCCAGCTTCACAAAACTTGGGTTACACGAAAAGTTTTAATTAACTGAATTTCCCCCCAGTGTGTAAGTAAACAAGATGACAAGATGAAATCTGTGCCTGGCAGTTTCAGTCTTACTCTGAAGCCACATGAAGCACAGACACCTTGTCCACGTCACCTGTTCGTCTGACCATGTCTCTCCCTTAGCTAGTAGGAGGAAAGGCAAGGTGCAGAGAATAACGAGGTGGGACGAAGATTGTGGACTAGACATTATAAAGCATGGGATAAAGAAAGTCTCCTTTAGTGCATAGCTATGGCCTTAGAGATGAGCGAAAAGTCTTGATTTTTGTTTGTGCTTTTGTTTTTGGGTGACACCCAATAGTGCTGGGGCCAGTCCTAGAGGTATTTCTTAGGGAACCCCAGCCTGGTTCTGTGAGGGACAGAACACAGCTTCCCGGTGCAAAACATGAGCTCCAGCCCCTGAGCCAACTCTCTTGCCCTGCCATGTATTGTTTTATTTTTTATTTATTTATTTATTTATTTATTTTTTGCTTTTTGGGTCACACCTGGCGATGCACAGGGGTTACTCCTGGCTCTGCACTCAGGAATCACTCCTGGCGGTGCTCAGGGGACCATATGGGATGCTGGGGATCGAACCCGGGTCGGCCGCGTGCAAGGCAAACGCCCTACCCGCTGTGCTATCACTCCAGCCCCCATGTATTGTTTTAACGGTTATGTCTGACTGTTCTGGGCTGGGGAGATGGCCCAAAGGGCTGGTTCTCATGTTTTGATGCTGAAGGTTAGGGTTTTAGCCCTGGCACCCTGGGGTCCCCCAGCACCAGTGGGAGCAGCAACTTCTGGCTCCAGCCTAGGCTCCTGAGCTCCAGCTATGGCCTCAAACCAAATCAAGCCCAAACAAAAAAAGAATGTCTTGGGAAAATGGAGATGGTGGTGGAGGGAAGGTAATGGTGGTGATGGGATTGGTGTTGGGATATTGAATGCCTGCAACCAATGATCATGAACAACTTTGTAAACCAAGGTGTTTATTTTATTTATTTATTTATTTATTTGGTTTTTGGGTCACACCTGGCGATGCACAGAGGTTACTCCTGGTTCTGCACTTAGGAACTACTCCTGGTGGTGCTGAGGGGACCATATGGGATGCTGGGATTTGAACCCGGGTCGACCACGTGCAAGGCAAAAGCCCTACCCGCTGTGCTATCACTCCAGCCCCAACCAAGGTGTTTAAATGAACTGGTGGTGGTGGGAGGGACCCTGACTACTATTTTGTTAGGAAACCATGATTAGCCTTTTCTGATATATTTTTTAAATTACCTTTTTTTTTTTTTTTGGTCTTTCTGGTTTTGTTTTTGTTGTTGTTGAGAAGAGATGATGGAAAAAGTAACAAATCAGTTCTACCATCTTTACCCGATCCAGCCTATAGGACATAGTGACCATAAAATTCCCAGGACTTGCCAGATCCTGATTCTGTACCAGCCCAATCTTATCTCATTTAACGCTCCCATGAGCCCCGTGGGCAGGGGCTGTGATGGCTTCCAAGTGACTAGGAAGGGGATCAGAAAGGCTCTGTCTCAATATTATGTAGACACAGAACCTGGATGGAGTTAGGATGCAGTCGGAACCCAATTCTCTCTCTCTCTTTTTTTTTTCCACTGTCCCCACTGTGTATTTTCAGATTACCGTCAGGGAAAATAGCACTTTGAACTATGCTGTTTCTCTTACTATTCTGTAACTCCCTGCCAATTTCTAGATTGAGGTGCTTATGTCATATGGCACTGGAGCAGGAGAAACTGTACTTGGATTTTTAAAAAAAAATTTTTTGCTATAATCAACAATGCTCAGGGGTTACTCCAGGTTCTGCCCTCAGAAATCACTCCTGGTGGTGCTTGGGGGCACTGTATGGAATTCTGGTGATCGAACCTGGGTCAGTCACATATAAGGCAAGAGCCTTACCTGCTGTACTATTTCTCTGGCCCCAGAACTTTATAGAATGCCTGGTAGGAAACAGGCTTGGATGGAAACTGGGGGCAGGAACTAGATAAATCTACCCAGGTCAGAGATGTGAGGGTCTAATTCATTATGATTCATAAATATTTTTGCCCTCCCCTTGAAATTTCTCCCTGATTTAATGTAAACTTATTTCAATTAATTGAATTTATTTTAATTAATCATTTAAAATTATTAATTAATCATATTTTATTTAAAATACATTTAGCTATATTGTATAATTTTATAATATAGTATTTGAAACATACATATTTTAAACATATTTATAATATATTATATAATAAATATATAATTATATACTATATAATTATAATATACTATATATATTTTGAGTTTTAGGTGGTGCTCAGGGTGACTGATGCTGAGGATTGAACTAAGGTTAGCCATAGGCAAGGCAAGTGCCTTAACCTTTGTACTATTTCTCTGGCTCTAACTTAAAAGAGGAATGACTAGAGTAAGAAGGTATATGATTGGGCTGGAGCAATAGTATAGCAGGTAGTGCATTTGTCTTGCACACGACTGACCTAGGTTCATTCCTCGGCATGTTTTATGGTTTCTGAGTACTGCCAGGAATAATTTCTGAGTGCAGAGCCAGGAGTAACCCCTGAGCATCACTGGATATGGTTCAAAAAGCCAAAAAACCAAAAAACTACCAGTATGCTTGTTTTACTTTTCCATTGTGATGTGGGGTGTAACGCTAACCTCATACATGTGAAGCATGTGATCTGTGCTTACCTATATTTTCAGCCTTGTCTGACTGTTTTTATGGGTTTGTTTTCTGTTTTTTAGAGGGGAGGGTTGGAGCAAACTTGATGGTACTCTGGGCTTGGTATCACTTCTGATAGTGCTCAATAATACTCAAGAGATACTCGGGGGAAGAAACTGCATAGAAGCATGCACTAAGCTTGTTGAGAGATCTCTTTATCCTGAACATCCAGAATATGATTGTTTTAAAAGATTTTTAATCTGTGGGGTGGAGCAATAGTACAGTGGGTAGGATGCTTGCCTTGCGTGCCACTAACTGGGTTTTGATTTCTGGCACTCCATATAATCCCCTGAGCACCACCAGGAGTAATTTTTGAGTGCAGAACCAGGAGTAACCTGAGCATTACCAGATGTGGTCCAAAAACAAAACCCAAGCCAGAGATTTTTAGTTTGGGCTCATATTGTCAGTTTCATATTTGGATGTTTTGAGACAGGGCAAAGATAGAGCTCAATGGGCTGAGTATATACAAAGTGTGTTTTGCCTATATTTGATCCCCACCACATGTTTCTCATGACACTACAGTGAACCTGAACAAAGAGTCAAGAGTACCACCCAGTATAACAGGGTTTGACCCTCCCCCCATAAAACCCTCATTATTATTAAAAAGAAAAGGAAAATTATTATTTTTTTCTTTTTGTGTCAGACCCGGCGTTGCACAGGGGTTACTCCTGGCTCATGCACTCAGGAATTACTCCTGGCGGTGCTTAGGGGACCATATGAGGTGCTGGGGATTGAACCTGGGTCGGCTGCGTGCAAGGCAAACGCCCTACCCGCTATGCTATCACTCTAGCCCCAAGAAAGGGAAAATTATGCAGCAATTTCTTGTTTCCAACAAGTGAGTACCCACCAGGCCTTTGACTATATTTGAAAGTTACCATTTAAAGTTACTTTTTTGGAGGGAGGAGCACACCTGACAGTGCTTAGGGCTTACTCCTGGCTCTGTTCAGGAATCACTTCCGGAAGGTTCAGGGACCATATAGGCTTCCAGATATTAGCATGCAAGGCAAGAGCCCTACCTGCTGTACTGACTCTCTAGTCTCTGAAAGTTATCATCTGGAACTGAGTTCCAGTTTAGGGGAAAACAAAACAAAACAGACCAAAACCAGTAATCCACTACCTATCTTGTAGCTTTCATTTGCTTATCTTTGGTTAGTTCTTTTTTTCTAGCAGTTTATTCAACTAGAGTCCCCTACTGAGCCCTGTTCATGGAATGTTACTTTTCTTCTTCCCTATATTTGACTTCTCTCTCTCTGTCTCTCTCTCTCTCCATCATTCCAGCCCTGCAGTAATTTCATAATTTGTTTTAATATCTTTAATAATAGTTATTATTTATTTTGTATATTTGGTCCACACCAAGTGATGCTCAGGGTTTAACTCCTGGCTCCGCACTCAGGAATTATTCCTGGCAGTATTCAGGGGATCATGTGGGAGGCTGGGGATCCAAATGGGTCCATCCACAGGCAAGGAGGCTAGCATCTTACCCACGTACTATCTCTCCAACATTTGTTTTAATATCTTTAGCTTTTGGGGGGAGGGGAAGGGAACACATCAGTAGTTCTTGGGAGACTATGTGGTGTTTTGGTGGAAATCCAACATGGGCTGTCACATGTAAACAATCACCAGTCCTTTGAGCTGTCTCCTGCTCCCCCCAGCATCATTCTTTATTTGCAATGCATTTGTTTTTTGTTTGTTTTTGGTGCTGGGGTAGAACCCGCAGTGTCCTACATGCTACGCATGTGCTACGTTTTCTCATTCGTTTTTGTTGTTTCAAGGGGGAATGAGAAGTACTTTGGGCTATGTACTCTTCCCTGTGAATTTAGAATTTCGTGAAGCGCAAGAAAGGTCCTGTGAGGACTAATGTCAAATTTACTGATTTGGAAGGGACAGTCACATCATCTGCCTTCCCAGAGGGCTTACTGAGTTCGCTTTCCGTCTTGGCTAGGGCTCAACTTCCCTACAAAGCCAATCTGGGTTTCGCTCAGACTATCACAGCGGTGTGCTCCTTTGTTCGGCGAATAAAGTAGAGAGAGGTCCATTAAGTCACTCCCTAGGGAAGTGGCCACGGTCAGCTGCAGCCCTCGGAGGGCTTCAGAGACTGGGACTGCACGGGTAGCCTAGGCGCGTGGCTCGACCTTAGGGGCCCGGAGGGGCGGCGATCACCGGAAGGGGTTGGCTGACAAGGCGTGTCCGCGACCTCCTTGCTTTGCGAGCAGGTAGGACCAGTCCACGGGGCACTGGGCGCAGGGGCTAAGCGCCTCTGGGTTCACGAGTAGGGGGCTTCCTTCTACCCCGAACCCAAACTGCCCAGAACCCGCCGCACGCACCGCAACCCACAGCACTACGCACCCCGGGGTATGCTTTGACCCTGGGGATGACCCGGAGCAAGGGTGCGAAGGCGCCTGAAGGCGGTGCACAAGCAATTAGGGGTCCTAGATTGGGGGTCCTGGATGGAGTCTTCGAGGGTTCAGGGTCAGGCTCAAAGGGGTCAGCGGCGGGTGGGGGCTGGACATAGGGTGCCAGTGTGCCCTCCCCGTGGGTGGGCGATCTGGGCGTTTGGGGGGGGACCAGGTGGCGGCCCCGTCCTTGCACCACGAAACTGGAGGTAGCCGGGCGCCCTGGAGGGAGGGGGGGTCCCCGGCGACTCTGCGCGCCCCTCCCCCACGACTCCGTCCAGAGGCCGCCCACCCCGCCCAGGGCCCGGACCGCTCGCCGGCTCGGCCCCGCCCCCTCAAGCCCCGCCCCGGTCCAGACCCCGCCCACCAGGCCCCGCCCCTCCGCTCGTCCATTCAGATGTGGGTCAGGGGTGAGCGGGCGGCGCCGACGTCACAAGTTTCCAAGATGGCGCCGGGCGGGCGGCTGTGAGCGGCGCTCGGGCGCGCTGGGCGGGGAGCCGAGCCGAGCCGGGCCGGCGGCGGCGGCGGGGCGGACGGGGCGGGCTCGAGGGCGTCGCGGGCCGGGCGCCGAGGACGAGGGGCCGCGGCCGGGGCCGGACGGCAGGCGGAGCGCCGCCGCCGATGCACACGAGGTGAGGGGCGGCCGGGGCGGGGGGGCGGGCGCGCCCCCGGGGAGAGGGGCGTGGGCGGGCGCGCGCCCCCGCCGACGTGTGGGCTGCGCCGCGCGTCCGCCCGGCCCGGGCGGGGGGGCGCGCGCGGGACCCCCGGCCCGACGCAGCCTGCGAGGCTTTGTGGCCCCGGTGCCCGGCGGGGGCGCGGGCACAAAGCCGGCGGGGCGCGGGCCGGGGGGGCGGGCGGGCGCCGGCTCTTTGTGCCTTTTCAGGAGCGCCCTAATCCCGAGCGCGTCGGGCGAGCGGCGCTGCCTGACAGGCGCGCGGGCTGCCTTTATGCGGGCCGCCCCTCCAGGGCGCCTGGTGCGCCCCGCACCGTCCCGGTGCCCCTTCCCCGGGGCCCCCTCCCCGCGGGAGGCCCGGCCCCGGGCAGGCCCTGCAGCTGGTGGGCTTCTGCCCTGCCCCCCGACCGCTTGTCGTAGGCTGCCGCTTGGCAGGAAGAGAGATGGGCTTGGGGGAGGGGGCCGGCCGGCCGGGGGAGGGGGCCTTTCGGCCCCGGCTTGTCACTTGCTGTCTGTCGGCCAGGAGGGTTTCCATTCGCTCGGGCCCCGCTGGGCTGGGGGGTGGGCATGCCACTCCCGGGGGTGGGGGTGGGTGGGTGGGCAGCGACTTCAGGAGCGGAGGGAGGAGGCCAGATAATGCTGCTGGCGGCCCCGCCCTGAGCCGCGTGGGTCCGCCTGGGTCCGGATGGGTCGGGACGCTTTGGGACTGAGTTGCCCCTGCGCCCTCAACCCGCGCCCCCCACCGCTGCCCCCCCGCGCGAGTTCCCGAGCGCATCTGGAAAGCTGGGCTCGCGGCGCCCCCCGCCCCCCAGCCGCAGGGGTGGGAGCCGGGGAGGCCGCCCCCTCTGACATCTGTGGCTGGGGGAGGGGCAGGGCCTGGCCCCGAGGAATCCCGCGGTGGTGGTGGGTTGGTTGTTGACTGATGTGGCGATCACGGAGCTCCTGCGCCCGCCCGGCCGCCCCGGGGGAGGGAGAAGAGTTGGCAGGTATGGGGAGGGGTCGCCTCCTCAGCTGAACTTGGGACTCTTCTCCCGCGACCCCCCCACAGCTGGAGGGATGAAAGTTGGGTCACCCGGTCGGTCCCAGGGCCTCTCTGGAACGGGCCTGGCTCCTGACTTGACCTCTTCCCCCGCCGTTCCCATCTGCCAGGGCCTGCACTCCCGGGCCTTTGAGCAGACATTCTCCGGAGCTCTGGCCATGTGGCTGGTGTGTAGCCCCGGCTCCCGGAGAGCGCGTTTGCTCAGCGGGGCAGGGCTGCTGGAGTGGTCTGAAAAAAAGCAGATGGGCTGGCCTGGGGCTGGCCTCGGGAGACAAAGCTGTGTGGCGAGATTGCTACTTTAGCGGGCTCTTAGCACCAAGGGGGTGGGGGTGGTAGGCAGGAGAGAGGCTGATTCTTGGGGGCTGAACTGAAGCTTGGGGCCCAGGAGCACGAGAGACCTGCCTGCAAGGGGCTTGCAGTCCTCTGCAGTTGAACTGAAGGATGAAAACCTGGGGGGTTCAAGAACTGAAGGAAGCATAGGAACCTCGGGGTTCAACGCTGAGGCTTGGAAGGGCCACCCACTTGCCTTGCTTTCGGGGGACGGGGCGTGGGGTGGGCTAGAGCTCCCAGGTTGGTTTGCTTTCTTTTGACACCCCCCTTTCTAAATGAAGGCCAGTTTTGGGGTGCTGGTGGGCGCCTGCTACCCAGTTCCTCTGGCATTCTGATTCAAATATTGGTGTGTGCCCAGAGTTTCTCCCTGCAGTGTTTTCCTGCCAGTTGTTGAGACTTGTAGATTAGTCATTTAGCTTTTACAAGCGATTCCTGAAAAGAAAAATCTCCCACTGGTTGCTGGCTCCATGTAGAGGAAGAAACAGCCCGAGGGAGCCAGGCCTTTAATTAAAGCAAAACCGAAATGATTGCTCTAATTGTTGGAAGGAGAGGAGGTGCAGGTGGGGCAGCGGTGAGGCTGTGGTGCCTGCTCTGGGGACAGGTAGACACCATCCCTTCCTCACTCCCTGGTCTTGGCCTGCAGCCCAGCCTTCTCCACAAGGTTCAGCCCTAGACGAATCCCCACATCGTGTTTTTTTTCCATAGATCAGATTTCTCATTTTGCTAATAAGCAGAGTCTCAGATCCACTTGAAGTCAGCTGTTGTGGACTCTGGGCAACAGGGTTTTGCATTATTGAGCTGACAGGCCTGCTGTCTTCCCGGAGTCCTCATTGTCTGCCAGGGTCTGTTTTGGGGGTGGGTGTGCCTTTTAATCAGCAGCTAGCCCCCGGGAAGGGCTGGCCGAGTAGTTCTGAAGAATTGGAGGAGCAAGGAAGGAATAAAGTTCAGTTTGCCCAGGGGATCTGTGGCTCTGTCCTTTTGCTTGGTGTATTGGCCTCAGGCACTTAGCCCCACCCCATAGCTTGCCTTGCCCACTGGGGCCGTGGGCCACTGTCCTTGGGAACCTTCCTCTAAGAGGGCTCTATTTCCTGGCTGCTCTTCGGTAACTTTCTCCTTTTCAAAGAAATGACAAATCAGGTTCTTCCCCTCCTGGTTCTTTGGGTAGTGGCTGAGGAGGGATTGGTGGAGAGCGGAGAGTCGGTTGGGGAACTGGACTGGGTTAGGAATTCTGGAGTGTGACACTGGGTTCACTGTTTACTCTCCATGTGACCTTGGACAGTGATTGAGCCTTAGTGCCCGTTGCTAAAATGGGAACAGGACTTGAGTTTACATTCACGTATCACTCCCCTCCAGAATTCGGCCTGGGGAAGAGAGACAAGCAAACTAATGACTATCTGACGTGGGTGATAAGGACTGGCACTGTTGAGAAGGGTGTGTAGTGGGCATCCTGGGGAAGGTGGCTGTGAGTAGTGAGCTGGCCTGCAGGAGAGTCATGGGTACCATGCTGTGTGCAGGTTGGTGGTGGGAGAGGGGTTTTGATAGTTAACCTGTGTTTAGTTTCAGTGGCATTGTGGAATGTCACCCTGCCAGTGCTGCCTTTGATAAGAAGCTGGTATCATGAACTACTGCATGCCGGGGCATCTGCGATGCTCTTTGACAAGCTTTCACTCAGCAAAGTTTTCTAGAACAGAGGTAGTGCTCAACCCCTGTGGCTAGTCCAAATGGGTTGGTTTCTCTGCCCTCTGGTACTCACAACTGACTAAGATCGTCTTGAGGCTGGGAGAGAGGCCTTTTGCGGTTTTCCAATTCCACAGCAGATAGCTCTCTCATACAGACTGGTAAACAAGACTCAGGTTAAATACCTTTTTGGAGCTGAAAACAAGCCACTGGCCAGTCTTGGGCTGGAGGGTAAATACCTTTGACTACAGAGCCCGTGAGAGCCCAGTGGGAAGAGGTCTGAGATCCCAGCAGGGAGGGATGGGGCGGGGCAGAGCGCTCCCCTCCCCTAGTCAGTCCTGGCTTCTGGTTAGGGGCTTCCGAACTAGCTAGGCCAGTTCGACTTTGCCTGGCACCGCCACGCTGAGCTTCCTGCTGCTGGGAGGGGCCTTGCCCTAAGGGTTAGGGACCTGGGCGGGGGGAGGGCGCCGAGAGGACTGCTGGCTCTTTTGGAGCTTGGTCTTCCCCCAGAGTGGCAAAGCAGGAAAAGCGGGTGGGGGTAGGGGCCGTGTGGAGGCCCCGGTGGGCTCGATAAAGAGAGGAAAGCCAGGCTCAAAGCCAGGCTCGCGAGAGCCCTGCCCCACTTGAGGAGGGAAGGGCCGGGGTGTGGGTGCCTCTGCGGAGCTGGAGGGAGTGCAGCCTGGGCGCCCTCTGGCTGGGCTGAGTGGGGCGCAGGAGCCCTGGACGTGGCTGGGATGCATCAGCCGTGCCCTCCTCCTGACGGTTCAGTTTTCTTCTTGAGTTTTCCAGCAGTGCCCCAGGTGGGTAGAGGGAAGGGTGAGAGTGGCTTTGGGGTTTAGAGCAGCTCCTTCCTGTTGGGTCGCTGCTGGTGAGGAGTTTGGCGCTTCTACACAGGGTGTGCATGGAAGGGTATCGAAAACTTTTCCCATCCCAATAGAATTCTAAGGGCCTCTGAGAAGGTGGGTCTGAGGCCCTGCTAGTTGGTCTGTCCTGAAGATGTGAGAGCTGAGGTCTGTGCCAACTGTGTGGCCACTGTGCAGACTTGTGCCAGGGCCTGGCTGCCACACGGCCTCGGGCACTCAGCAGCGCTTGGGAGTGGATGCTCAGGGTGGCAGGGACGGCTGCTTCTGTTCTTTCAACTGGGGCTTTCCCCCCCTCTCCCTAATGTGGTTGTTGGCTTTTTGTTGTTTTTATTTAGTGTTTTGGGCCATACCTGACAGTGCTCAGGGCTTATTCCTGACTCAGTGCTCGGGGATTATTTCTGACAGTGCTCAGGGGATACTGTGGTGCCCTATGGGGTACTGGGGATCAAACCCAGGTTGTCCACATGCAAGGAAAATGCTTTACCCACTGTACTCTCTCAGGTTTTTATTTATTTTTTGGGCCCAAATCTGGTGAGGAAGGATGGAACCCAGGCCTCCTGCATGCAAGGCACATGCTTAGCCCCTTTCAGCTGTCTCTCTGCAGTCCCCCATCCCCTGTTTCCCCCACCCCCTGTTTCCCCCACCCTCCACCCCTGCCAATATAGTTGGGAGGAAGTGCTGCTCTTGTGGCCAGTGTCTGGGCTGCCTGCATTTCTTTCTTTCTTTTTTTTGGGATGATATATATGGGATGATATATATATATATATATATATATATATGGGATGCCAGGATCGAACCCTGTAAGCCCTGTGCAAGGCCAGCGCCCTCGCTGCCTTACTGTCGCCCATCAGTGTACTCTTGTTTTCATGCTTTCTGACAGAGGCTGCCTGCTTGCTGGGTCTCAGCAGCTGGGAATTGGTGGAGGTGTATGTGTGCATATCAGTTCCTAAAACAGAATTCCACTTAGTTAAGTTTGAGAATCACTGCTTAAAGCAAGTGATCATTCTTTTTTGATCAGAGAATCAGGTGGGTGGTGAACCCAGATTGAACAACAGTGGTTGGGAACTGGTTTACGGTGACATTCTAGTGAGATCCAATTTACAGAATGTTCTTCTGGTTACTAGGGTTTTGGAGAAGGCAGGGCAGAGGGTACTCACCCTTTTGTGGCCCTCCTTAGGTGGGTAGCAATGGGAATGGGTCCCAGTTTTTAAATGACATCTCTTAAAGAGTACCTGCCTGCCCTGGGTTTGGGTTTTGTTCTTGAACTTCATCTGTTCTGGCAGGCCCTGAAACTGGGTTCTCTGCGATTCCTTACAAGCCCACTAAGACCAAAGCCGAGGATCCCAGTACCTATTCACCTCTTTTTCTCTCTCACCTGAAGGTCCCTGGAAGAGATCAGTCACGGAGGTGGTTTTCCTATACTGTTATCTGGGTATAGTGTGTGAGGGAGGGGGCCACCAACAAAGGTGAAAATGGAAGGGGGGTGGTGTGGACAGAACTTCCTGGTGAGGCCCGGCTTGCCTAGTGGTCTGCTCTGTTGGGAGACCCGTAGGTTGTTGGTAAATGTGGGGAGATGAGACAAGACAGTTCTGCCTTATCATGTGAGGTGGAGTGCAAGGCCCCATTGTGTGGTGTGGCCCTTGTTCTGGAAGTGGAGTCGCAGGAGAAGTAGCAGCAGTGGCTCACGAGTGAATGGTCTTGGCCGGGCAGTCAAGCGCGGGGTGCAGAGGCAGGTGTGCTCCCTCCCTGCTCTCTGCTTATGTGGATGCCCCTGGGTAGAGAGTATGTCATATGGGGACTGGCTTCCTGCCTTAGCTCTTAGTAGGGGGACCACACCTAGATGGGCTGGAGGAAGTGGGGCCATTCGCAGCGGTCTGGGGATCAACTCAGGGCCTCACACGGGCTAGACATGTGCTCTCTACCACTTGAGCCTTCTCTTGGCTTCTGCCTCAGCTCCCCTGCTTCTTCCCCTTCACAGGATTTTCCTTTGGGTCGGAGATGGCCACTGCTTCCTGTTTGACAGGTTCTCTAGCACATTTGCTTGAAAACTGGGAAGATGGTTCCAACCAAATATCTGATGGAAAATTAGAGCGGGTAGTAGTGGTAGAAGATCAGGCAGTCATTGTGGGGCTCTTTCCCCAAATGAGGGTTTTAGGAACTACTGTGCAGTCATATTTAATCTTCAGAGCTTCTGAAATCCTGGTCATTGTACTAGTCCTTTGGGTTTTTTTTTTGGTTTTTGGAGCCAACAAGGCTAGGGCTTTACTGGACCTCAAGTGACTGTATAAATGGCTCAGAGAAATCAAATATTATTTGTTTATATTTGGTTTCCAGGCTCATCCATCGATATTTAGGGGTTGTTCTCAGCAAGTTGCTTGGGGATCACTCCAGGTACTGGGGGTTGAACCTGCGCCTCCCTTATGCAAGACAATGTTCATGAGGCCTTTGAGTCATCTCCCAGTTCAAGGTTAAGTATTGTTGGTGGTGAGTGGGGGGCTTCTCCAGCAGTGCTACTGGAGATACTTGGCCAGTAGTTGGTTGTGCTTCTAGGGCTGCACAGTGTTGCTTTGTGGGAGGTGGTCATGTGGTGCTGGGGGCAGAACCTGAGGCTTTGCATGCAACACATGTACTGCAACCTTGTGAGCTATCTCTAGACCTCAGACACACAGCCAGGTAGTGGATAGAGAAGTTGTAAGAGTGATACAAACAATCAGATGTATGCTTGGAAACCTGGCACGTGTATGTGTGGGCCCTTTCCTCTGAGCAACAACTCTTGTGGGCCAGAGGAAAATTGAGGTTTTCCCCTTTTTTTTTTTTTTGTTTATGGTGGGGTGTGGTGGGCACACCCAGTGGTGCTCAGGGCTTAATCCTGACTCTGCACTCAGGCATCACTCCTGGCAGGCCTGGCGACATACGGGGTGCTGGGGATCAAACCCGGATCAGCCGCCTTACCTTCTGTGCTTTGTCTCCCGACCCAAGGTTGTCATTTTAAGTGGAGCAAAGTGCCTTGGACAAAGCCAGCCCGCCGGAGTTCTGTTCCTGGGGCTGGTTTGGGATGCCCTGTGAGCCCGTTGGTCAGGCACCATCGTTGCATTGAACATGGCCAGGCACAGAGAGGACTTGCCACTTGTGTTCTCGGCCCATCTCCTCTCTGGCATGTTGGAAGCCTCCATGCTAAAGAAATCTGTGCTTTTTTTTTTTTCTCACTGTGGTCACATCAGAGGTGCTTGGACACTGTCCTTCGTGGCACAGGAAATAGGGACAGGGTGTCCTCTCGGCAGTATGGGTCTGACTCGTGGATATGGATATATCGACTCCTGGTAAGAAGGGACCAGACTGAGGCACAGTCTGCTGAGGTGCTAGCAGGCAGCACACATGCTGCAGCCCTTTGAGTATTTTTGTCTCGACCTGCCAGGAGACTCCAGGCACAGTGTTGGTGACCAAAGCCTTGGGCTGTGTGGTCTGTGAACCTGAGCCCCAGAGGGGTGCACGCCTAGGGGAGAGGATTGTTTCCAAAGTCCCACATTCCATGCATGTGTTGGTGCTGATAAGGGCAGCAGGGCTGGCTTAGCAGCTTTGGGCAGGAGGGGACTTTGACTTCATGCCCCTAGCAGGCAGCATGCATATCCTCCTTCCTACCCCTCCCCCACTGGCCACCCCTCACCACTTAACTTGTGTGGAGCAGCCTGCCTGATCCGCTGCTGTGTGTCCTGGCCCAGCTCCACTTGTATATTCAGAGCTATTGGTTATGGCTCCTGGCATCACAGAGTCCTTAGCAGGCCTTTGAGATCCCTTTGTCTTTCCCACTGGCGCTGCCCTTAAAAGTGTTTGTGGGTGCTATTTGAAATGGCACCTGCTTTTATTTGAAGTGTGTGACTCAAGTTTGGTCGAAAGCCTTATTACCCTGGTATTTTGGCTTTTGGTGAACAAATGATTTTTTTGTTTGTTTGTTTGGGTCACACCTGGCGCTGCACAGGGGTTACTCCTGGCTCTGTACTGAGGAATAACTCCTGGAAATGCTTGGGGGACCATATGGGATGCTGGGGATCGAACCTGGGTTGGCCGCTACTATTGCTCCAGGCGCATAAATGTTTTGTGGGAAGATGGTGAGTATCAACCTCCCTCCCTCCTACCCTCCCTTCCTTCCTACCTTCCTTCCTCACCTGACAGTGCTCAGTGCTTATTCCTGGCTCTGCTCAGGGGAACATATGGGGTTCCATGGATCGAACCTGGGTCAGCTACATGCAAGGCTAGTGCCCTTCCCATTGTGCTATTGCTCCAGCCCCCCTCAGCTCTTCTGTGTCTTGTTTTCCATTCTTATAGATTGTAATATTTGACATAATCCATCCATGTCAGCTGTTCTTTGGTTTGTAACGCCTAGGAGTACTCGAGTCTTTTCAAAATACTTAAAAGTTTTGGACTTTGTGCCTATGTTGACACTCAGACCAGTGGTACACAGCTGTGGTGGGTGGTGCACACTGTTCAGATTGATATTTTCCATGTCTGGACTCCAGCTCTAAACTGCTTTTTCTAAACTGGGGAGGCAGTAAAGATGATAGAGTAAATCCAAACCATGTTACGTGTCTCTTCTTTACTGTCCTGTGTGCTGTGCTGGGAACACTCATGAGACTATTCTGAAGTAGACCAAAGTAGAACATTGTTTACATGGAAATGGTGAAGGACCATTTCCATGGAACTCCAGGAAATGGTCCTCCACCTAATTGTTCACCTATCCTCTGAATTAGCTGCTTTTTCTCCTGGGACATTGCTTTTACTTGATCAAACTGGCAAGGGCCAGGAAGGCGGCTTAGTGACTCTGAGGGTTTGCCCAGCAAGTGCGTGATATGGATTCACATCTCAATGTTGCCCAAATGCAGTCAGTCCTGATAGCTTGGCTTTTTGGAATCCCCACTGAGAATGGTCCTGGAGACGGCAGCGCAGAGTTTAGGATTTGCCCAGAGTAAGTCCTGAGCATCATCCCTGATGGTATGCTGGGTAGACGTTGGGGCAGTCCAGACCTCACCAGAGTCTGAGCGCCTGTGTGTGCCCCCCTCCTTCCATCCCTTGGGGTCAGGGCAGAGAACTGACAGATATGTTGTGGTTATTCAGTCGTGGAAAGTTTATCAGATATGGTCTAATAACAGCCTTTCAACTTGAAGAAGAACAACTTGAGCTGAAGAGAGGGGTTAACAAAGGTTAAGGCACTTGTCTTACATACAGCTGCAGTCCTGGTTAGGATCCAGCACGTATATTATCCCCAGCCCTGTTAGAAATGGCCCCTGAGCACTGCTGGGTGTGTCCCCCTCTCCTGAAAGAAAAGAAAAACAGTTTTGAGGCTTGGTGGTTGAGTATACATCCCTCATGCCCTCTATAGGTAAGGCTCTGGGTTTGATCCCCAGCAAAAATGAAAAACAAGAAACAGAAATATCTAGAAAAACAATTGGTAGTATTTGTTGCTAGTGATAGTAATAGAGCCCTTAAGGGAAAAGGAGAGTTTTGGAGAATTGTATTTATCATTATGAGTCTGACTCAGACTTCTGATAAGATCAGTGGTGATATTGGCACTGATTCTTTTTTTTTTTTTTTTGGTGTTGTATAACCAAATAAGACAACATTTGGAAGATCTGATCAGTGCAGTTAACCAATATTTTTCATGTTCTTAATGGCACAGAATCCTAAGTATGAGTGCATGCTATGCCAATATGTATGTCTAGTAGACTGCCATTTGCCAGGTGCCAGGGCTTGAACCTAACTACATGCAAGGCCAGTGCAGACCCACATTTTTGTGTGTGGGGGTTAGGGGGTTGGGGAATAGGGGGCACAGTGACAACACTCCCAGCTTGGTGCTGTGGATTGTTCCTGGTGATGCTCTTAGGACCATGGGATGCCAGGAATCAAACCTAGATCACTTGTATACAGAGCATGTACATTAGTGCATTGAATTATCTCTCAGGTCCTCACTATTATTTTTTTTTTCCTTTTGAAAGAAGTTCTTTTTTTTCTCCTTAAAATTGTCAATTTAGGGGGCTGAAGGTATAGAAGAGCAGCTGGGGTGCTTATTTAGTATGTGGCCTACCTGGGCTTGATCCCTGGCATCCCATATGGTTCCCTGAGCACCTCCAGGAATAATTTCTGAGTGCAGAGCTAGGAGTACCGCTGAGCACTGCCGGGTATGACAGCAAAAATTAAAATAAAATTGTTAATTTAGGGCAGAGGAGATAACTCAAAAGTAGACCCTGAGTTCAGTCTCCCAGTTATATTCCTGGTCTGTATTGTCCCCAAAGTGCTGCCAAATATAGCTCGAGTGACCCCTGAAACACTGTTGGGAGGCCCCTAAAAATACTGTTAATTTATGTCAACATGAGATTGATGATACTGATTTTAAATTAATCAAATATTTTATTTTTTAAAAAATTTTATTTATTTGTTTATTTATTTATTTTTTTGCTTTTTGGGTCACACCCAGCGATGCTCAGGGGTTACTCCTGGCTTTGCACTCAGGAATTACTCCTGGCAGTGCTTGGGGGACCATATGGGATGCCGGGGATCGAACCCGGGTCAGCTGCGTGCAAGGCAAACGCCCTACCCGCTGTGCTATCGCTCCGGCCCCATTAATCAAATATTTTAAAGTGCGATTTTTTTTCAGGCTAGAGTACAGGGGTAAGACTCTTACTTTGCCTATTATTGATGCTTGTTCAATCTTTGGTACCACGGTTGGTCCTCTGAGTAGAATGAGGAGTAGCCCTTTAGTACTGTTGGATATGACTCAAACTATGCCCCCCCCCATAAAAATATAATTACCAGTTTTCCTAACATAGCAAGTTAAGCAGTACCAGTAAATATAAACCACATAACTTAAAAGCCACATTAACTTAAAATGCTCTGGTTCCCCTTTTTTAGAGGGGGTGTGCAATGCTGGTCATTGGCGTGTAAGGCACTGTGAACTCCACCACTGAACCACAACCTGGCCCCTTTGTACTTGTTTTCAGGAATGTAAATAATAGTTTGGAAACTGTTGACAAGTGGGGTGCTGGGTAATGTTCTCTTTATCATTTCCCTCTTCACCACCACCTTATCATCCTATGTATTATTTCCTCTATCTCTTCTCAGCACTGATTCTTCCTGACTGCCATTTGCTCCATCTAATAAACATTTATGAGGACTTGCATCTTGTCTAGTGCAGTGCCAGGCTGATTGTTGTTTGACACAGGTCCCTAACCTTGATAGCCCTGTTTGGAGGCGCGCCCCCCCCCCCAGGCAGAATGGGAGGTATCCCCTGGGAAGCAGCTGGGCAGCTAGTGCTGATGATGTTGTGTGTGGGGAGGGGGAGCACATAGATACGCTGGACTGGCTTTGCAGGAGGAAGACTGGGGAAAGTGGACTGGGGAAAGTGCCCCTGAGCTAAGGAGCCAAGTCAGGGCCTCTCCGGGAAGTACGCTGCACATGGACCCATTTAGTTGGGGACTTGATCCCGGGATGGAGATTCTGTTGACATCTTTAGGTGGGCATTGACTCAAAAAAGCTGGGTTTGAGTGGACTCTGATACGAAGGGGCGGGGCCGCATGGGGGGGGTCTGTGTTCTAGACTTCCATGTGTTCACTTAGAATGGTCTTAACTCTTGTTTTCTCCTGCCCTAGGGAAGATTTCCTGGGGTTCCCCTTCTGTCTGGTCAGGCATGCATATCCTCCCAGGAACAGGGACTTGAACGTCTGTTCCTTTTTTGTTACTTTGTGGGGTACACCTCAGGGCTGCTCAGGGATTACTCTAGCAGGGATCAGAGGACCATATGAGGTCCTGGAAATCAATGTTGGGTCTGCGGTGTGCAAGGCAGGTGCACTTGCCTACTGTATTCTCTCTGGCCTCCTCACTTGTTATTTTTTTAGGATGTAATATTTTCTAGGACTCTCCTGTGGGACTAAACTAATAGCCTTTGATCATGTGATGTCACCATGCTTACCAGTTGTGGGGCCCTGCTGTTTGTCAAGGTCTCCAGGGTTCCCATGCCATGCAGGCTGCTTAGGGAATTGCCTGCATCTTTTTGTTGTTACTGGGTCATGCTTGGGGATCGAACCTTACCCGAGCACCTTACTATCGGTCTGGCCTCTGCAGGCAGCTTTTAGCCCTTAAGATCTCTCCCCTTTCTCTTAGGACATGTGCTTCGAAAGCACACTGGTATCCGTGGTAGACTTGGAAGTTGTGTTCTGGATTATGGCAGAAGTGATAACTAGAATGTGAATTGTAGGTGCATACATCCAGGCATCAGGGCTGGGAGACACTAACTTTGCTCCCTCTGTCTGCCCACCTCAGCTGTCCCGGAATTTCAGATGGACCCTTCCCTACTGGCATTTGTCTGAATACTTGAACAGCAAGTGGCTTAATTTGGCTGGGTGGCTCGGCCCTGGGTGTTAGGAGATAGGTGCTAAATCACTTTCGAGGCATACCAAGTGCTGTGTAACTATGGTTCTGGTGTTTCTTTCTCTTCCTTGGAATGTCTCAAGGTGGTGCTGTCCTGTATTTCACACTGCCTTTAGATTGTTTCCTGGTTTTTGTTTTCATTGTTTCCTAAGTTAAGCCTGGTTTCCTTACCCTACCTGGCCTGGCCTCCCTAACGTAATTTTTTTTAAAGACTAGTATCTGTTTGGCTGGAGCGAGTTACAGGGGTTAAGGTGCTTATTGTATATGTGACCAATTCCGGTTCAATCCTTGGCACCACATTTGGTCCTTGAGCATTGCCAGTGGTCACCCCAGAGCACAAAACCAAGAGTAACCCCTGAACACTGCTGGGTATGCCCTCCCAAATCAAAACACCTGATGTTTGCTGAAAGTTCCCATACTTGTTTTTTTTCTTTCGCCTTTTTTGGATTAAAACAGACTGATCCTTGCTTCTTTTATTTTTTTGGGTCACACCCGGCAATGCTCAGGGGTCATTCCTGGCTCTGCACTCAGGAATTATCCCTGGCCATGCTCAGGGGACCATATGGGATGCTGGGAATCGAACCCGGGTTGGCCGCATGCAAGGCAAACGCCCTACCCACTGTGCTATCACTCCAGCCCCAATCTTTGCTTCTTAAGCCATTTGTTTAAGATTCTATTTTTTTTTTTTTTTGCTTTTTGGGTCACACCCAGCGATGCTCAGGGGTTACTCCTGGCTTTGCACTCAGGAATTACTCCTGGCGGTGCTTGGGGGACCATATGGGATGCCGGGGATCGAACCTGGTCGGCCGCGTGCAAGGCAAACGCCCTACCCGCTGTGCTATCGCTCCGGCCCCATTGTTTAAGATTCTATAGTTAGGGGGTTGACTGTTCTTGAAGGAACATGAGCTTTCCTTCACCACCCCAACAGCTCCCTTTGACTCTCCATTCCTAAGAGCCTTGTCATTTTCTTCTTGGCCTTGTGGTTGTCTTGGCCTGTTGCACTCGATTTCCTCTTCTTTTCTGGGCGTGCCTTTTGGAATTTGCTGAAGCCTCTGCCTCTGCAAGTGTTGATAAAAAGCTGTTCCCTTTGGGAGACTGACCTGCCCCTCTAAGAGACCCGGCAGAGGTCATATCAGGGTCCTTGTTGATCTCTGACGGGTCCGTGTAAGTTCCCTTGTTTGAGATGGACTTTCCTGTCCTGTCCATGTCCACAACCAGTTGTCTGTGGTTATTGGTATTTGTTGGAGGTTCTGGAGGTTATTGATGGGTTGGGGTCCACCTGATACCCAGAACTGAGTCTAGGCTCTTCTTTCTGCTCCTGTATCAAGGTCAGGGGCACCAGGTATGTGTGCACAGTCCTGTGTGACTGTGCCAAGGTTTCCTCACAGATTGCGCCCGAAATGAGAAAAACAACCCCAGCCCCTCTCCCCCAGGTACATGCTCGTCTTCTTTCCCAGCTCTTGGAATTTTGCTCACTTGCTTTCCAGCTCAAACTTAAAACAAACAGAATGGCACTGCATTCGGTCTGGCTTCTTTGGTAACGATATATATATTGTTACCCCTGGCTCTGTGCTCAGGAATTACTCCTGGCGGTACTTGAGGGACCATATGGGATGCTGGGGATTGAACCCTGGTCGGCCGCGTGCAGGGCAAATGCCCTATGCGCTGTATTATCACTCTGGCCCCGGTAACAATATGTTTGAGAGATTTAGCTATACGTATGTGAGTTACACTGTATGACGTTGTCATTAGTCAACTAGTTTTGATCTGTAAAAGGCAGAATCATGAGATTCAGCCCAAACATTCAGTCTGACTCACTGCTGGGTGATGATAGTTTTGATGCTTTCAGACCTTTTTTGGGCCACACCTGGCGGTGCTCAGGGCTTACTCCTGACAGTACTTGGGGAACCATAGGGCATGTCAGGAATGGAACCCAGATCAGCTGCGAACCTGGATTAGCTGTATGTAAGGCAAGTTCCCTCCCCGCTGCACTCTCTCTCATTCCTCCATTGGCCAGCCGCTTTTTCTACAGGTGGGGCTGTTATGAGCAGGCAGCCTGACCTAAGTTTGTGGGAATTGGTAAGCAATTACTATGTCTCCTATGTCTCTCCTGGTTTGGTCTTTGAGTGTGTCATCTGGGCCATGGGGTTTTCAAGTATTTTTGTCCTGGTTGTGTTTTTTTTTTTTTTTTTTTTGCTTTTTTGGGGTCTCACCTGGCGATGCACAGGGGTTACTCCTGGCTTTGCACTCAGGAGTTACTCCTGGCGGTGCTCAGGGGACCATACGGGATGCTGGGGATCGAGCCTGGGTCGGCTGCGTGCAAGGCAAATGCCCTACCCGCTGAACTATCACTCCAGCCCCTTTTTGTCCTGGTTTTAATAGAATTAGTTTCTGTTTGTTCTGGGGCTATTTCAAGCAGTGCTCATGAGCAATGCATTACTGGGAATCAGCCCCTGCCTCCCACATGCAAAACATGTGTTCAGCCTCTTAATTTGCTGTCCAGCTCATTATTATATTTTTTGGGGGATATTTGGGTTAGAGAGTTGAGAGTTGGGGGGTACTCTGGACTATGCTCAGGGATCAATCCTAGGGGCTAAAGAGATAGTACAGAGGGTAGGGCATTTGCATCAACCCAGTTTTGATCCCAGGCACTCCATATGGTTCCCAAGCCCTGCCAGGAGATCCCTGAGCATAGAGCCAGGAGTAACCCCTGAACCGGATGTGGCCCCCAAACAAACAAGTCCTGGTGTGGTTGGGGTACTGTTCGTGGTGCTGAGATTTAACCAGTATGTAAGACTGCGTGTGTTTTAACCCTGCACTGTCTCTCTGGCCCCTGCCCCTTTATTTGTTTTGGGGATACTCAGCAGTACTAGGGACCACTCCCGGCTCAGTGCTCAGAGATCCATGTGGTGCTGGGGATCCAGCCCTTTGAACTGTCTTCCTCATTCTCGAGCTTATTTTAAAAATTTTTCTCTTTCCTCTCTGGGAGAAACTCTTTTGGTTGTTTTTCAGCTAACTAAATTGTAATATCACTGTGTGGCAGCAATGTCTGTTTTTGGTTTAGTTTTTCTAATACCCCTGTAGCATGCCGTATTAGTCTTAACCAGTCCAGGAGGGTGCCTCTGTCACAGGGCAGGAAGAAGGCCCTAATGCCAGGTGGCTTTTGTGTTTCAGCATCCGTATCAGGGCTGTTGGTGCTTTTCTTGGGAAGGAGTCCTCTGCTTTCAGTGGTGGTTCTTTCTGCTTTTCCTGTCTCGGAGACACATTTTTTTTTTTTTTTTATGAAGCGATAAAGGTAGAAGAGGATTATGGTTTTGTTGTTTTAATTCTTTGAGAGTTCTTCCTTGCCATAAGAAATTGTTAGATAGGTTTGAAATTGTAAAGGTGAGGATTCTTTCTCCTGCAGCCTGAGGCTGAGCAGCTGCCTCTGTGACTCAGCGGTGACTCCCTCTGGGCTCAGTTATCTGGAAGGGTAGATGTGCGAAGGTGAGCGCACATCTCCCTTCCAGTGTGGCAGCCCATGTGGCCCTTTGCCCTTTTGGCGCTATACGTGTGGAATTCCCACCTGTTCACTTCTGTGCCGTTGCTGCTGAAGTTTCCTCCCTTCAGGTGTCTATATCCAGAATCCTTGCTAGTGGCCGCCACTTCCAAGATGCCCATGGTAACCAGGCTTGCCCTTGAATTGAATTCTAGGTTCATATTGGTTGTTCTTAGGATGTTTTTACATAGAAAATATGTCTTCTCTTTTGGGGTTAGCTCCTTAATTATCCCCAGGTTGAACATTTGCTTCTTTTTTTTGTTTGTTTTTTGTTTTTTGTTTTTTGGGTCACACCTGGCGATGCACAGGGGTTACTCCTGGTTCTGCACTCAGGAATTACTCCTAGCGGTGCTCAGGGGACCATATGGGATGCTGGGATTTGAACCCAGGTCGGCCGCGTGCAAGGCAAACGCCCTACCCGCTGTGCTATCACTCCAGCCCCGAACATTTGCTTCTTGTGGACTGTCAGGCTTTTCTGGAAGTAGAAAGTTTATAATCTATCCAGTACTTCCAGATTCAGAGGTGTAAATCACTGGGATTAAAATGAGGCCTTGGGGGGCAGGGATGTTGCCTATGGTAGAGCACCTGCCTAATAAGTGGAAGACCCAGGATTTGATTTCTGGAACTGCCTGAAGTAAAGAAACAAGGGTTCTGGATCTGAGGCCTAGACCGAGGATTCGTATTTCTCCTGAGACCCTGAGAGGTGCAGCTACTGGTCCACCCAGCAGAAGAGCAGATGAGATGGGGGTGCAGTGCAGGCGAGCCTGCCCCTCCCGAAGGAGCCCCTGGACTAGCAGTGTTTCCTTGCTGTGATAGGGATGGGACAGTTGCTTTGCCAGCTCTGCTCTCCTGTTAACTATCCTCCTGTCAGCATCTTGCAGGACTCTTGTCTCCAGGCTCCTGTTACATTGCTGCTAGTGGGCTTTTTTTTTGGGGGGGGGGTCGACACCCGACGATTGTCAAGGTTATTCCTGACTGCCATTTAGGAATCACTTCTGGCAGTGCTCAGGGACCATATGGGATGCCAGGGATTGAGCATGGGTCTGCTGCGTGCAAGGCAAATACCCTGCTGTACTTCACTATTGGCCCTGCCAGTGGGCCTTTTCCCACCTGCTCAGGCCCCTCCCAGGGGTTGTGCATTGTGTGGGAAGCTTGGGATGAGCATAGTTCTGTAATAATAATCTTAACTTGGTGTTCTCTTTCTTTGAACTGTGTTTACCTCAGTAACACTAATGGGGCTTGGACTCAGCATTCTTGACCAGACTGTGCTACATTTGAACCCTCACTTACCCTTGGCTGGTTCCGATCAGATAGTCCTTCCTGTAGGGGACTCTAGCCGCAAATGCCTGGACTCATGGTGGCCTCCCTTTACCTCTCTGGCTCATTGTGGGCCAGTTGGAGGAGAGGCCCCAAGGGATCCTTGTCTAGGACTCTTGCTCTGAGGAAGCATGAGGAGTGGCTGCAGGCCTGGAGCCTCTTCAGCCAGCCCTACCTCAGAGAGGCTTTTCCAGGCCTTCCCCCCAGTTGTTGGCCATCTCTCCTTAGATGGGAATGGCACAGGGCCAGGTGATCAGAGCCAGGTGAGGCCTGGCTAGTGGGGCTTTCACACGGACTCAGGGAAGAGGGGCTGGAGGCTGCCATGTCCCACCTATGGTGAGTCAGTGGGTCGGCAGTGGGGCTCAGCACATCACCAGTCTGCCAAGTGCGCTCAAGTGTGGATTTCTCAGAAGCCGCATTGGCGGGAGGGCTGGGTTCTGGCATTTGCTGTGCCTGTTGCTTTCCAGGAGGATGGTCTGGGAGAGGAGCCAGAAGCTTGCTGGCTGCCGTCCATTTCGGCACTGGAATACAGGGCTGGGCTTGCCCAGAGTGCTCAGTCCCACCCACCACCAGTCCCTGCCTGGAGGGACAGACCGGAAAGGTCACAGAGGTCAGGAGTGCTTCCAGAGGAGCTGCAGGCATGGTCACGCAGAGCGGCTACATGACACCCCTATTTGCCTTCTTCCAGCCAGAAGCTTGTCCACATTGTAGGGGCTGGGCAGACCCTCTACACACAGGGGGTTCAGGAGAGGGTGACCCCATGAGGCAAGCATGGTGGTCCTCCTGACACGCCTCCTCCCACCCCAGCGCCCCCCCCTCCCCAAGAGGTACTGGGCTTTCTTTCAGGGGGAGGGAAGTCTCATTAATTAGCTTTGAGTCCTCACTTTGACTTTTGGCAAGTTGCTTAAAGCCCCCAAAACCACCCCTGCCATGGAGGTGGAAATGATGGGTGAGTTTCCTCATGGGCGGCCTTGGATGAGACAGCAGGGCACAGAGCCCTTCGGAGGATTCAACCAAGCCCAGAGCTTTAGGCCTCAGGGACAGGACTGAACAGTCCTGGGGCTCTCCTGGGTCCTGGGCTTTGTGTATGTGTGTCAGGGCCTGTTTCAGGCACTCTTCACTCTGCTTTCCTGTCATTTGGAACAGACCTTTTGGGAAGGAGGCTGGGCTTGTTTGGGTCCTGGAAGGTGACCCCCTTGGGGGTCAGCTAGAATAAGATCCTGCATGGGGGAGGGACAGCATGTGTGGGTCTCTTCCTGGGGAGATAGTAAGCCCCTGGGGATGGGACCTGTCTTCTGGCTGTGCTTTGCCCAGTGCCCATCATCCATCTCTGCCCGGCATGTCTGCCTCTCACATGGTGGTAGAGCTTGTGTTGTGTGACGCCTCCTCTCACCACAGCTGGATGCTTCCTGTTTGGGAGGTGTGGAGGTGGGCACACCTGGCTATGTGCTCAGGGAACCTTGTATTCCTGGCATCAAGCCAAGCTCCCTGGTTTAAGGAGCTTTGAACCAGTTTCTTGGTCCCCAGCAGGTAGGTTTCTGTGTTACTGCAACCACCAACCAGGTGTTCCTTGCAGGATTAGGGTGAAGGGACAGTCATCTTCTCTCTGACCATCCTGGGACCAGGGAAGAAGGTGTGACAGGTTCCCAGGAGATGGGAGTGGCCTTCTCAGAGAGCAAGACTTTGTCCTTAGCAGTCTCCCCCAGGGAGAATTGTGTCCTGGCTAGGCTGGGGCTGGGCAGTCTCCCTAGTGGTAGACCTTCTTGCCAAGGGTTGCTGAGGTGGGCCCTGCCTGCAGGGGCCAGGCTCGGAACTGAAGCAGTTCCGTTCTTCTTGCGACCTGTTTACGGGGGTCTGAGTACCAGCTGTGAGACAACATCCTGGGTTTGGCACCACCTCTGGGCCAGGAAGGAGGGTTTGAGGTGCTCTACTGCTTCTGGGAGGCTGGCACACTCTCTGCCTGGCCCTGGGGCTTGGGGGCAGAGTTGTCATGCTCCAGAGGCCCTCTTGGGAGGTTAGAGAGCAGGTCTGGGTCTCTTGTGGTCAGTGCTCTGTTCAGCCTGGGTGTCCAGGATTAGGCGGGGCAGCTCTTGTCCAGCAGAAGACTGGAGCAGCTTTTCTTGATACTTCGTCAGGAATCACTTTGACCTCAGCCTCTCACGGGGGCAGGAGAGATAGGAAAGGGTTAAGTAAGGCATTTGCCTCTTGCATGGAGTTGACCCTGCTTTAGGCCCCTCTGCCACATGTCTCCCAAACATTGCTGGGAGTGACCCTTCCCAGCATATCCAGGAGTAAGCCCTGAGTACTGCTGGGTGTGGCTCAGTCCCCCTTCACCTTCCACCGTCCCCTCTCTGAAAGGTGTTGGGCCAGAGCACAGTTGGGTAGAGTACCTGTAAGGAAGAGGCCTCCTGGTGGCCTCTAGCTCTCCCGAGAGCCCGAGCAGGGTCTTTGCTGGGTGCTGCTTCATGGCCTCTCAGTGACTCTGGGCCCCCGCCTGCTGCTGTTGGCAGTGGTCTTTTGGCTGCCGTGTGCCCAGGGACAAGGAAGGGACTTGAGTGTTTGTGTTCTTGGTCTGGAGAGTGCCCTATAGGACAGGGGTCACTCCCTGTGGCTACTCTGCCCTCGAGCTGCTGGAATGTCAGACTCAGGGCATCAGGACAGAAGGTTGAATGTGCCCTGGTGGGCTGTAGGTCAGCCTGCAGGGAGGGGCGGACACGCCCATGGCCACTGGGCCCACCTCTAAGCTGCTGACCTTGGGCCTTCTGCCTCTTGGGGAGGTGAGAGGTTGGGGGTAGGGCCTGGGGCAGAGCCTCACCTACGTGTAAAGATGGGAGGGGCTCCACTGGGCCCCCAGCAAGCCCAGCGCACACGCACACGGGCTGGGTGCTGGGAGTGCCGAGGCAGCCATATGCCAGAAGTTTTCTGAGATGGCTCTGCCCTGTGAAAGCCTCTTCGATTTCTCGTTTGTGTGGAGTTTTTCCCCTCCCCTCACTTGGGGTGAAAATGTGTAGAATCCCCAGCGACGCCCTGAGTTCTGGCTGGTGAGTGCACCCACGCTGAGGAGTCCCTTTCAGGAACCTGCGCTCGCTGGCCCGCTAAGGCCTCTGCTTGGTCTCCGCCGTCTGAAACTCCCTGTTGGTGGAGTCACTTGCCTGCTCCGGGTAGGCTTCCTGCTCAGCAGAACGACTTCTCATTGTGATGCCAGAGGTCACGCACACTGGGTGCGGAGCTTGTCGGGGCCATAAGGATTTTGAGATTTTTTTTCATATTTGTGTCTGTTCTGCATATGTCCTTACTGTAAAATTTGAATAGTACAGAACTTATCATAGAGAAACAATTGTTTGTAATGCCTCCTCCTGATATAACCTTACTTAGTAATCGAGTTCTTTGTGCGTTTTTTTGGTTTGTTTGTTTGTTTTGGTTTTTGCCATAGCTAACTATACTGAGTGCGTACTCCTGGGTCTATGCTCAGAGATCACTCCTGGTGGGCTCAGGGGACCATGTGGGGTCTGAGGGATCAAACCTGGCTCAACTGTGTGCAAGGCAAGTACCTTATTAACTGCCCTACCACCCCCTACCCCCTGTACTATCCCTTCAGTCCCCTCTGCACATATTTTTGGGTTGGGAGTGCATACCTGGTGGTGCCAGGGGTCAAACTCTAGGTTCCTGAGATTTTCTTTCCTCAGCGTGGCAGTGCTGTTGGACCCTTCCTTGCTGCTCGTTGAGGCGGCTGGAAGGAAAGGACAGCGGGAGTGGGCTGATAGCTCCCCAAGCTCCCTGGGCCCGGCCTACCTTCGGTGTGTTGTGGAGGGATGTTCTGTGGTCGGGGCCTGGCGTGAGATGCCATAGCTCTTTGGCACTAGGAAGCCAACCCAGGTCTTTTAGTCTGCTCCATCCTCTCCCCCTGCTGTGTCCACAGCGGCTTGTACTCCTGGCCGTCCAGTCCTGGCCTCAGTCTCCACCTGGATCCTGATTTCCTGAAGCCAGTGCTTCCGCTCGGCAGCGGGCCTGAGCGGGGCGTGGTATCCTTAGGGCTGATAGGCACACCGCCTGGGCCTGCTGCCAAGGGACTATTTGGTGCCAGGAACTGGTGCCAGGTTCTGTTCTCATTCCAGCTGGAGGGTTCTAGTCGGGACTAGGTATGTGTTCCCTGCTTGTTGGGGCGCCCCTTCAGGCTGAGGCTTCAGCAGAGCAGTCGTTTGCTGGTTCCTGCACTCAGACCTGTGACAGGTGTCACTTAGGCTGGGAGGGGATGGACAGTGCATTGGTGGGGGGGTTCCCATGTTAGCTCTCACATAGATTAGGGATGTGTTGCAAGCGTGGCGAGCACACACTTACGGTCCAACCTGGTTTGGATGGTTGGTCAGTGGACTGGCCGCTGGTGGCAGCTCCACAGTTCAGCTAGAGGCCTGCTCTGCCCAGCGTGTCCCCCTGAGGTTAGGCTGTGGAAGAGTGACACAACCCACTCTGTAGGTCCCTCGCCCTAACCTGGGTCAAAGTTCTGGGCAGAGCTTGGCAAGGGGCACCCCACAGAGCTTTCCTGTGTGATGGGTGCCTATGACCGCTATAGGACCGCTCACTCCTTGTACTGTAGCCAGCGGCTGCTGAAGTCTCGGATGTGGTGGGTAGACAGTCACTCCTAGTCACAGTGACTGGAACAGGCTGAGGTGGAGGCCTGGAGGCACATGCTGGGAGGAGGGACGGGTCGGGTGACACGGGGCTGTGTCCCAGGCCTCTGGCCGGCTGTTCTCGACCTCTCTTACCCCCTCACAGGGCTGGGCTTGTTCACAGAGGCCCTGGCCACCATCAGTAAACGTGGATGCTTAGACATCAGACCCCCAGGGCTGGTACTGCCTCCCTGTGAGCTGGGAGACAGCTGGAGGCTGGAGCCGCCCTGCACCCCGGGTCTGGTCACATTCCTGAGGGACCTGCTGAGCCTCCCTGACCCTGAAGCGGGGGAAGGGCAAGCAGGGAGGGGCTCAGGGCTGCTGCCCTCCTCCTCCCTCAGCCCTGGCGCCATTCCAGGGGCTCCCAGGCCTGCGAGGGGGGTACAGAGAGCCTGGACCTTAGGACCCCCCAGCCCCCATGGGGCCTGAAGCTCTGGAGGGTGGGGGGAAGCCCATCTGCATCTGGTGGCAGCTGCCAGCACGTTTGGTGGGCTGGGATTGAAGGCCTGAGCCATGTGGTCTGGCTGGGCTGGGCCCTGTGGGCAGGCAGGGAGGCTGAGAACCAGTGCTGAGAGCCCCCATTCGATCTTTTGTTATGGAAATGTGGCCAGCCTGGAAGGGGCCTTGCCCAGGCCTCCTCCAACTAAGCTTGCCCCATTTGTGCATCTGCCACTGGCTCCCCCAAGTCTGCGAGGCCCTTGGAGAATCCTAAATCTTCTTGATGGAGGAGAACCCTGGCCTGCCACTGTCCTGCCCCCGTTGCCAACCAGAGAGAGAGACCCCGCTGTCCTTTTTTGACCCTCCCTTGCTGAATGCAAGGGTGACCTCTTGTGTCTCTTCTGCTTCAGGTGACCAGGCATTGATGCACCCCCAGGGAGGCCACGAACTCCAGGAGGCCGCCCCGGCTGGCTGCTGCTCACATGGTTTCTGGGCCCCTGGCACTCCGGTAGGTCGGGGAGGGACTGGTGGGACTAGGGATGTTGCCTACTTCTACTGGGGGGCTTTCTGGGTGGCCTGCACAGCCCTGATGCTCTGGGCCTTCATCCTGATCTGTGGTCCTCCTGGGGAGAAGCAGCTACTGTGGGCCCACAGGTTGTGCGGGACGGAGCCTGCTGTCTGACCCCCAACCCCATTCCAGGCTCAGAACACGTGGCTCCATGTCTTTCTGGGACCTGTTATTTGGCCGGTGTGGAAGTCAGGCCATGGGGTCTTTGTCCCTACCTGCTAGTTGGGGGGTGGCGGGGGGAGGGTCTGTTCCCTCAGACCCAGGCCATGCTAGGGGCTTGACCAGGCTTTTCAGCTGAGTACCTGGAGACTTGGGTCAGGCAGTGCTTTGAGGCTCAGGCTCTCCTGGTAGGGAGGCCCTCGTGGGTGAAGGCAGCATTGAAGGGGCGGTAGGGGGCTCCAGTGTCTCTCCAGTGGCACAAGCATGTCTGGAAATGTGGGAGCAAGCCTCTTGGTTGGTGAGCGACTCCCAGTGTGGGGCAGAGGGCACAGAGGGCACGAAGCTGCATGCTTGGTTTGGCCCACACGGTATTTAAGGGAGAGTCGTGAGCTTTCGCATGGAGATTTGGCTCACCAGCTGCATGCCATGTGGGCAGTAAGCCCTCCCAGGAGACGCCCCTGCTTTCTCAGTGTCTGCCCCTTCCAAGCTCCTGCTGCTGGTTGTCTGCATATGTGCTGGCCCTCTGCACCCCGAGTATGGAACCCTGAACTGTTCAGCCAGATTCACAGCCCACTTTCTCTGCTTGGCACCATGTGACCTTTGCTGCCCTTGGTTTTGTTCTTTCTTTTGGATTTTGGACCTCACTTAGTGGTGCTGGGGGGTTGTACATTGCCAGCAATCAGTCCTGGTGTTGCATTGCAAAGCCATCTAACCCCAGCCCTCCAGTGTCCTCTTCCTCCTCCTCTTCTTCCCCTCCTCCACTCCTCTACTCCCTCCCTCCCCGCCTTTTTTTGCTTTATGGGTCACACCAAGCGATGCTTAGAGTTACTTCTGGCTCTGCACTGAGGAATTACTCCTGGCGATGCTTGGGAGATCATATGGGGTGCTGGGAATTGAACCCGGGTTGGTCATGTGCAAGGCAAACGCTCAACCCTCTGTACTATGCTCTGGTTCTCCCTTTCTTTTTTTGGGGGGTAGGGTGGGCTAGGGTCTGAACTCAGGGCCTTACAATGTGCAGAGCAAGTGCTCTACCTCTGACTCTGTCACCTTTTTATTTAGTTTTTATAAAGTTTTCACAGTAATTTATTAAATTCAGTTCCAACACCAATCCCATCACAGTTATTCCTTCTACCATCATTATTTCGAATTTTTCCCGACCACAACCCAAACTTGTCTCCTTTTTAAATGAGCATGGACAGGGCTGCCTGCAGGATCCCCTCTATTTTGTGCTCCAGGAGCTAACCAGCACTCAGGCTAGTGCTGCTGCAGCCCCTTTTGCCCCAGGCCTTGCACTCGATCCTGGTTCTCTAACAGGTACGCCTGTTCTTCCTGCAGGTGGTGCGCGTGGGCAGGGCGTGGGGACATGGGGCCCGACATGGAGCTGCCCAGCCACTCAAAACAACTCCTGCTACAGCTGAACCAGCAGAGGACGAAAGGGTTCCTGTGTGACGTCATCATCATGGTGGAGAACTCTATCTTCCGGGCCCACAAGAACGTCCTGGCTGCCAGCAGCATTTATTTCAAGTCCCTAGTGCTACATGACAACCTCATCAATCTGGACACCGACATGGTCAGCTCCACAGTGTTCCAGCAGATCCTGGACTTCATCTACACGGGCAAGCTGCTGCCCAGTGACCAGCCGGCTGAGCCCAACTTCAGCACTCTCCTCACTGCCGCCAGCTACCTCCAGCTGCCCGAGTTGGCAGCCCTCTGCCGCCGCAAACTCAAGCGAGCTGGCAAACCCTTTGGTTCTGGACGAGTGGGGGCTGCTGGTATGGGGCGGCCTCCTCGTAGCCAGCGGCTGTCCACAGCCTCTGTTATCCAGGCTCGCTATCCGGGGATGGCGGATGGGCGCAAGGGGGCCCACACTCCCCAGGAGCTGTCCCAGGCCAAAGGCTCTGATGACGAGCTCTTCCTTGGCAGCTCCAACCACGAGAGCGTGCACAGCCTGAGCCGGGCCGTCTGTCCGGCTGCGGGGGAAGCTGGCCTGGGCAGCTGCAGTACCAATGGGAGCAGTGGTGGCTGTGAACAGGAACTGGGCCTGGACTTGTCCAAGAAGAGCCCCCCACTCCCCCCTGCCACCCCTGGTCCCCCGCTCACGCCTGAAGACCCAGCCCAGCTCAGCGACAGTCAGCAAGGTTCCCCCCTGTCAGTTTCTGCCCCACCCGTTGCCAATAGTGCCTCTTATCCCGAGCTGGGGGGCGCCCCCCCTGAGCCCATGGATCTGGAGGGGGCTGAGGACAACCACCTGAGCCTGCTGGAAAGTTCTGGAGGGCCGCCTCGAAAGAGCCTGCGACACTCAGCCCGAAAGAAGGAATGGAGCAAGAAGGAGTCCATGGCAGGCTCCCCCTTTGAGCTGAGGGAAGGAGGGCCCAAAGGCCCCTGCCCCGCGGAGGAAGGCGAGGGGCTCGGAGACAGAGTCCCCAACGGCATCCTGGGCAGCAGTGTTGGAGGGGCAGGTCCCAGCGGGCCCTACGGGGAGCCCCCATACTCCTGCAAGGAAGAGGAGGAGAATGGCAAGGACGGGAGCGAGGATAGTGGGCAGAGTGGGAGTGAGGGGGGCAGCGGCCATGTCGGGGCCCACTACATGTACCGACAGGAAGGCTACGAGACCGTCTCATATGGGGACAACCTGTACGTGTGCATCCCCTGCGCCAAAGGCTTCCCCAGCTCGGAGCAGCTGAACGCGCATGTGGAGACCCACACGGAGGAGGAGCTGTTCATCAAGGAGGAGGGGGCCTACGAGACCGGCAGCGGCGGCGCGGACGAGGAGGCCGAGGATCTGTCGGCTCCCAGCGCAGCCTACGCGGCCGAGCCCCGGCCCTTCAAGTGCTCGGTGTGTGAGAAGACCTACAAGGACCCGGCCACACTGCGGCAGCATGAGAAGACGCACTGGCTCACACGGCCCTTCCCCTGCAACATCTGCGGCAAGATGTTCACGCAGCGCGGCACCATGACGCGCCACATGCGCAGCCACCTGGGCCTGAAGCCCTTCGCCTGTGACGAGTGCGGCATGCGCTTCACCCGCCAGTACCGCCTCACCGAGCACATGCGCGTGCACTCCGGGGAGAAGCCCTACGAGTGCCAGCTCTGCGGGGGCAAGTTCACGCAGCAGCGCAACCTCATCAGCCACCTGCGCATGCACACCTCTCCCTCCTAGAAGCCAAAGACCCTTCTCCCGGCCCGGGCGCCTCTGCAGACTCGCCCTCGGAAGCCACGGAAGGAAGGAAGAAGCAAGGAGGCCGGGCAGGCAGGGCCGGGGCGCCGCGGCCCCGCAGGGGTGGCTTCTGGCAGCACCTCCGGCCAGCCACACCCCTAGAGCTTTAATCAACAGTCTGTACCAAGGGAAGAGAGGAGGGAAGTGGGGGCACGAGGCCCCTGGCTGTGTTGCAGGTGTCCCGTCTACCTCCCCCTCCCACCCGGCCCCTGCTTCCTGTGTGGGCAGCTGGGAGGCCAGTGGGAGTGGGTCCTGGGGATCTGGCCGGGCCCTAGCCCCTCTCTTGAAGAGGAGCGGAGCTCCCTGCGTGCCAGGCGTGGGGTAGTGTGCGCGTACGAGTGCTTGTCTACGTTCCCGCCACCCTGGCTCTGCCGGGCCGGGTGCTGGCAGGGGGCGGGGGACAGAGCCCACCCTCCTCAAGCCAGGGCCCCCCACCCGCCGCTGCCTACCTCTCCACAACTAAAGAGCCCTCTCTGGGCCTCTGTTGGTGTTTTTCTACTGATCTGCTCCTTTTTTCCCCTTTGCATTTTGTTTTTAAACCAAAACCAAGAGTTGATTGGTCCGCCCAGCCCCTTGGGGCTGAGCTTGAGTCTGCGGACTGAATGTACAGGGCAGCTGCCCCGTCCTGCTCCTGCCCTGCCTGCCGGGTGGGGACCCCCTCCAGGCCCCAGAAGCCCTTCTTGCCCAAAGGCTTCCCTGGGCCCCGAGCTTTGTCTCGCTGCCTCAGGAGAAAGAGTGCTTTTCCTATAGTTTCTGAGGAATGTTCTTTGTTTAGAGGTACTTGTTTTTTATGAAGAGAAAACCAGTGTAACATTTATGTGAATGTTTGAATTGGAAGGTCTGGGGTTCATGGGGGGCGGGGGGAGGCTGGACTTGATGCCAGGGCTGTCGGTACTCTTGTTTTTTCATTTTCTGTGTGTGTGCGCGCGTGCGTGCGTGCGTGGTGCCTGTGGACAGATGTTGCGCTTTCCTTCCTTCCTTACTGATCAAGGTGGAGAGACTTCTGACCTTTTGCTACCTCTTGAATTCATGAGAACAGTTTGTTGGTGACTGGCAGTTGAGCCCATGACCCTTTTGTTTTTCCTCCCATCATAGGCCCAGGAAGATACATGTTCAGATGTCCCGGGCTCGGGCAGGCCTGTGTGGCCCAGATAGGACTGCCCTGGGGCTCCAGTACCCTAGTGGGGGTTTCCTGCAGCCATGGAGTCTCTTGGTGTGTCTGTGCGTGAGTGTGCTTGTGTGTGTGCTTTCCCCGTGTCTCCTGAGGGGTTCTGGATGCTGCTGTCCTGGGCCAGTATCCCAGCGCAGTGAGGCCAGCTCGAGAACTTGGAGCACAGAGCGAGCTCAGGGGCACTCCCTGCTGGTGCTAGGTTGGGGTGGAAGTGAGCCCCCCCCATCCTGTGCCTGGGCCTGCAGCCCCCTCCCTCTGGCCAGTGAGATGCCCAGGGAGGGCTTACCAAAGGAGCAATTAACTGTTGGGGCACAGGGAGGGGCCCTGCCCTGCTTTGGTCACTCTCTGGCCTGGCCCCGGGCTGCTCCAGAGAGAGGCTGATGGCCACCGCCCTCCGTCCTCAGGCTCGTCTGGGCCCCAGTGCCTCGGGTACTGTCCGCTGGAGTCAGCTTCCCTGGACTGGACCCCTGTCCTTGGCCAGCACAGCCCAGCAGCTGGATCTGACTTGTTTTGCTTTGTGCTTGTCTCTTTTTCTTCTTTAAGTTCAGACCAAAAAATTCTGGATCATCCCCTTTCCCTACCCCTCCAGAGACCCTCCAGCTGAAAACAAAGTTCAGGGACCCAAGAGGCGAGCAGTGTGCTTCGGGAGTGAGGGCGCTAGGACTGAGCCCCCGTGGTGTTCCCAGCCTCCAGCTGCCGCCTCTGCCCTTTGGGTGGGAAGTGGAGAACTGAGCCTGCAACTCAGGCTGAGGATCTGGGGGCCGGGGACCCCCCCCCCCCTGTTTCCAGGCCCTCCTGCTCTCCCCACCCCACCCTGTCAGCACTTAAGCTACATGACACAAAGTCTGTACTGCACGGGAATTGTCCCCCACGCCAGTGTGTGCTGTGCTGTGGTGCCACCTCTGTGTGGTGACTCGCAAGAGCAGGCAATTCACATGCGGAGTTTCAGGGACTGGGCGCAAAGCCCCTCACTCCACAGCATTTGTGCGACATAGTATTGTACCCACCCGAGTATTGTATCGAGCTTTTTCTGTATTTTAACCAGAAAGCAAAACACTAGTTTCCTATTTAAGATTTTAAGGGTTTGCGGGGTGGGGTGGGAGTAACACAACATTTGGTTTTGTTTTCATTTTCCTTTGATTTCATGTTGAGTGTGTTGTACTTCTGAGTGTGTGTGTGGAGATGTATTAAGAGCCCCACGAGAAATCAGGCCTTTGGAGGCCGGGTGGCTTACAGTTCTCTGCTTTAGTCACTTAATTCTGAATGTTTCGGAAAAAAACAGGAAACAGAAAATAGCATCTATCAGGTAGGAGAGGAGAAAGGAACAAAAAGAAAAAAAAAAAGCTCATACCCAAATTCACAAAAGCTATTTTTTAAACCAAAGCACATTTTGAATGAGTATGGAACCTCATCAGGCTCAGAAAAAATACTAATATATTTATCTCATTGTTTACATAAACTTTTACAGTTTCCAACCTCAGCAGCTGAAAGGCCAGTCCCAGTGAACCCCACCTTCCCCCAGAGACCCCACCGAGCCAGCGCTGGCCTGCAGAGGGCAGCCATGGGCTGGGGCAGGGGCCGAGGCCGCTAATTCACCTGGGCCTCTCTAAGCCCAGCTGGCACCAAAGAGCATGGGCCTGTGCTGACCAGACCCCGGTGGTCAAGGTCAGCTGACCTCACAGCAGGCAGCTGTTTTGGCCACAACCTCCTCCCCCCACCCCCCCAGGTCTCAGGCCGTGAATGAAGAGGACATTCCTCTGGTGTTCTGCTCAAGACAATGGGGGGCGTTATTGTGAGGGTTTCTCTCAAGCCAAAAAACTGGGTGGGTTCCAGTGTTCCCAGCCATGGAGGGCCCTTGTTCCCGCTGGTCCCCACATCCCCCTGCTTCCGGCCGGCTGTGGGAAGGGCTAAGCGGGCTGGGCCTTACCAACACAGATGGTGCAGACACTCTGAACAGTGTTGTTTTTGTATCAATATGTTTGTGCAGTGATGAATGTATTTATTTCTCAGACTTGGGGTGAGCACGTGGCAGGCCCAGCGCCACCACCGCAGCTCCCGCCATTCAGAGCCACGGCAAAGGCTCCTCCAGAGTTGCAAAACAAAACAAAAAAGTTAAAGACAAACGTCGAAACAAATGAGAATCTCAGAGACTTGCAGCATAGCCATACACCTCAGCCTGTGAAAAGAACAATGAACAATCCGGATCCGGACCTACCGACCGGCCGACCTCCAGAACCTCATGCAGCTTTGTATGCAGCCTTGTGTGTGTGTGTTGTGTGTGTGTTGTGTGTTTCCCGTTGTCACCACTTGGGGGTGCTGGGCTGTCCCGCCCGCTCCCGCCCCGTCAGTATTCACTGGACTCAGCTGTGCAGGAGTGCGATCTGGGCTGGGCTGGCTGGGCACACGGACCCCAGCTGCCCGCCCTATGGCTGTCCTAAGTTGGGGCAAAGCCTGAGCAGCCGGGACAACCAGGCTCAGGGAAGAGGCAGCTGCAGCCGTCCTAGCTCCTTGGCAAGGGGGCAAAGCAGAGGTGCCAGGCCTTAGGAGACAGACAAGTGACTGTGTGCCCCTAAAGGGACCAAGGTCCTAGCTTTTTCCGGAGTCATGTCATGGAACCTATGACTCATGCCAGGAGTGAAGGGATGGAGGGTGGCCTGGCCAGAGCCTCAGTCTGACATTCCAAATTGGGGTGGGTGTGAGCTGTGGGAATTGAGGCTGCCCAGGACTCCTTTCCGAGGACCCCCCGGCTTCAGTCACCTCACGTTAAGTTCCTACCAGAGCCCCTCCCCCTACCTCACCTTGCTATTTATTGCTGTAATTTATTGACCTCAGAAATGCTGCCTAACAGACCTCATTCGGGACAGAGAGGATCCCCAGGGCTCCCCCCCCTCCACTTGGTAGGGCCCTGTGGGGCCAGGTGCTGAGGGGAGCCTCTCTGTACCCAAACCGTAACTTGCTTTTCCCCTCCCCCCTTGGGGGACCCCAGGTGGGCAGTAGCCCATTCAAAAATACCTCGAAGGGGAGGGCTGGGTAGTGACTGTTTTGATAAATTGGAACTGGAAGAGGGATCATGTCCCACTTTATATCCTTCCCAGGAAGGGGGAGGGACACCGTGATCGCACTCCTGTACTGGCCACCGCCGCTGTCTGTCATTACATCGAGTTCACCTCCCCGAGAGTTTGGGTAAATTCAGGTCAGAGCTGCAGGTACGCAGCCTCAAGTGTCATAGAAAAGCAATTCACCGACAACTGATCTCTCCATTCAGAAGCGTGCAGTCTTAATGTACAGTGATGAGAAACTGTTATTTTATGATCTTTTCATTAAAAGCTTGACTGAAAATTTATTTCTGTGTGGCTCAGTGTTCTTACCATTTTCCTGGCAAAGGACGGACTGCTTGCTTTTGCCCAGTGCTTCTGAGACCTTGGAAAGGGGATTGGGAAGGGTCCCTGCCTGCCACTGCCCTACTGTCAGGTGGATGAGTGCACCCCAGGCTCGGACACCCATCTGTGGACCTGGCTTTCTGGGGTCAGCGTCGTCTTAGCAACGCTGGCCTGAGTTGGCCAAGGCAGTGTAGGGTGAAGAGTGTTGAAGCGGCTACTACCCAATTTAGGACTACTGAGGAGGAAGGGGCACACTTGCTCCGGTCCAGTGTGTCTACTTGTTGCTTAGTTTTCGGTCTGATGGGGAGAAGGAAGAAAAGAATCTGTTTTTGAAGGGCAAGGATGAAAGTCTGGTGCCTTTGAGAACTCTCCTGGCCCGTAGAGTGGGCATCCCAGACTGAAAGCCAAGGAGGAAAAGTCAATTGGACCATCTTGGTGGGCAGCCATTCTCGATGTCAGTTTGCAGACTGCAGGTGTCCAAGTGGCACCAGGCAGCAGTGAGGAGTGGTGACCCCGATGTCCAGGGGCGCTGGGTGTTAGCCCAGATCTCAGCACCCTCCCCTTTTTTTGGGCAACATAGGTGCTCTTCAGCTTACTCCTATCTCTGCTCAGGGTCATGCCCCCAGGACCGTATGTGGTGCGAAGGGTCAACTGAGCAAGGCAAGTGCATTGACCTGTACAGTCTCCCCAAGCCCTCCTCAATTGTTACAAATCTTTATATTTCATCAAACCGATATTTGATTCACTTGAATAATCACGGCTGGTCTGAGAGAAAGGGGTTAAGGCACTGTATCTCTCTGGGTTCTCAAACATTGCCAGGTGTGGCTCAGAAAAGAATAATCAGGACTGGGGGTAGCACAGTGGGTAGGCCTCCCCTGGTTCAGGCCCTGGCCCTGCATGGCAGCCTGAGCATCGCTGAGCACAGCTCTGGAGGCCCCTGGCACTGCAGTTTAAGAAGTACCACCTCCTCAGGCTGTTGTAGTTCATACACTTCTGATACGCACCGGCCCCAGCGCCGATCCTAGGGCCTCCTGAAAAAATGAAATACTGTTCTCTAAAGTGCTTTAAAAGGGTTGGGGGAGCGTGGGCGCAGAGCACGGTACTCTCCTATGTGGTGGGTTCTATCCTCGTCATCCCACTTGGTCCCCTGAGCCTACCAGGTGTGATCTCTGAGCACAGACGAACTTTTTTTTGAAGGGTGGGGAATGGGAGGCTCACACGACTGTTCTCGGGTTACTCCTGACTGCCCTCAGAAATCATTCCTGGTGGGCCTAAGGGGACCATATGGATTACCAGGGATCAAACTCTGGTCATTTATGTACAAGACAAGTGCCCTACCTGCTGTACTATGTCTCCAGCCCCATTTCTCAGAGCTTGTATTTATTTCCTGTTTTCAGTGATTTAGTTTGATACTGTTGCTGGTGATGTCCGGTCAACAGCTGGGCTGCTGGGGCAGCTGCTGCAAAAAAGCAGAACTACATTTTGCGGGGACTGGGTGGATCTTCCCATGGTGTTGAGGGGACTAGACAGTGCTAGGGATCAAACCCAGTTCTCCAGGGGGATTCGGTGCAGTGAGGAGTTTGGGCCACATTTGGTGGTGCTGGGGGCTGATGCTGGGGATCAAACCCATTCAGCTGCATTCAGGATAAGTGCACTGCCCATTGTAGACGCTCCAGCCGATTTTATTATTTTTTAATTTTTAATTTAAATTTAATTTTATTTTTTGCTTGTTGGGTCATACCTGGCGATGTACAGGGGTTATTCCTGGCTCTGCACTCAGAAATTACTGCTGGCGGTGCTCAGGGGGCCATACGGGATGCTGGAAATTGAACCTGGGTCGGCCGCATGTAAGGCAAATGTGCTACCCGCTGTGCTATTGCTCCAGCCCCAGTTATTACTATTTTTTTAAAAATAGGCAGCCCTTCCAGAAATCCCGTCAACTTCACCTTGACTTTCACAGGCAGTACAAGTATAAAGCCAGGAAGGCATAGGCCTGAGGCTCCAGAAGGGACCCTTCTGTCTTGGGGAGGATCGGTCATCTAGGCATACCTGGCAGTGCTCAGGGGTCACTCTTGGCATCACTTGGAGCATATGGGGTGCCTCCTGTACTCTCTTCAGCCCCATATATCAATGTCTTCTCGCAGCTTTTTCTTGTTTTTGCAGTCTGGGGATCGAACCCAGGGCCATACACACAGGGTAAACTGCTGCTGCTGCACTGCATCCCAACCTCTCTTTAACTCTGGACACTTCCCTGCTCTTCCCCGCTGACCTAGGCCTTTTGCCTTTTGTCCTACAGTATTTTTTTGTTTTTGTTTTTGTTTTTGCTTTTTGGGTCACACCCGGCAACGCTCAGGGCTGACTCCTGGCTCTGCACTCAGGAATCACTCCTGGCACTGCTCCGGAGACCATATGGGGTGCTGGGAATCAAACCCGGGTCGGCCGCATGCAAGGCAAACACCCTACCCGCTGTACTATCGCTCCAGCCCCTTGTCCCACAGTATTTGGCCACAGTATTTGGTCCTGCAGATGCAATGGTGCTGATGGCCTTGTCGTCTCTCTTGGCTCACATACTTCTTTTGATCATGTGTTTTCTGCACTGACACGTGAGGGAAAAAAAAACACCTTGTGAATCAGATGGAGACTTGCATGTTGAAACTGCTTTGAATTGTTATGATTGCGGGTGGGGGGAATACACTGTGCCATTGCAGTTGGGGACAGTTCCCCGTGCAGGGCTCTGTGGGGACTGTACAGTGCTGAAGATTGAAATTGGGGCTCCCTTTTACAAAGCACATGCTCCAGCCCTTTGTTCATTTCTCCAGCCCTCGAAGTGATTTTCAAAGGACTCAGAATCCAGAGAGCCTCTGCCTTGACGTGTGAGGCCCTGCAGAGAAGCGCCTTTGGGGGCCCCTGCTCCTGGAGCACTGCTGCAGAGGTCCCTATGAAAAAATAAAACAGGGCTGGGGCTGGAGCAATAGTAAACCAGGTAGGGCTCTTGCCTTGCACACGGCCATCCTGGGCTTGAACCTGGGCATCCCATATGGTACCCTGAGCACTGCCAGGAGTGGGATTCCTGAATGCAGGGCCAGGAGTAAGCCCTGAGTATTGCTGAGTGTGGCCCCAAACCCAAAACCAAACAAAACAGGGCTGACGAGTGCATGCAGGGGACCCCATTCAATCCCAACCCCAGAGCCAGCAGTAGTCTCTGCTGTTGATTTGATCCCCATGGATTGAATATGGGGAAGGCATATTCACCCCCTCCCACCCCCATCCGTACCCCAGTGCAAGGTGTCTGAGCAGCCAACCACTAAGGAAATATTTCAGCCCTGGGTTTGATCCCTGGCTTCTATTGATAAGGAATGTGATGGGACCGGAGTGATAGCACAGCAGGTTAAGTGCTTTCCTCGAATGTGGCTGACCCAGGTTCAGTTCAATCCCTGGCATCTCATATGGTCCTCTTAACCTGCCAGGAGGAAGCCCTGAGCACTGCTGGGTATGCCTCCATCCCCACCTCACCCCCCAAAAAAGGAATGTGAGAGGGAAGCATTAGGGGAGGGAACTAACTTCATATCCTTCCAACTTTCCTTTTTTTCTTGCTTTGTGGAAGGCTTGTTAGACCTTAGCAGGATCATCATTGTTCTTGCCTCTTTTTAAAAACTTACCTTCAGCTACATATAGAATAGGATCACTCCCTCCTCACTAAACTGTACATTGTGACTAACAGCCTTTATCAGGTTAGAGTTCTTATCATTCCCTTTGGAAAGAACTTCAGAAATCATGTAGTTATTCAATTTTATCATGCTTTCTGTGGCTATTGAAAAACATGATTGAAATGATGCCGTACTCTTTAATAAGTGACTTTTTCTGGATCTTGAACAACCTCCAAAGAAACTGCTCCCCCCCCGCCCCCCGCCGTGGGGCAGAGCAGGTGGTGCTCAGGGGTTACTCTGGGCCCTGCATTAAGGGGTCATTCCTGCCAGGCTTGGGGTCATATGGCGTGTCAGGGAATTGAACCCAGATTGACCACGTGTAAAGCAAACAACCTACCCGCTGTACTATTACTCTGCCCCCCAGAAACCACTTAGTTTCTAGTGTACCTCTTTTAACTTGGTTATCCAGTTATTTAGGTTTTTTTTTTTTTTTTGCTTTTTGGGTCACACCTGGCGATGCACAGGGGTTACTCCTGGCTCTGCACTCAGGAATTACTCCTGGAGGTGCTCAGGGGACCATATGGGATACTGGGAATCAAACCCGGGTCGGCCGCGTGCAAGGCAAACGCCCTACCCGCTGTGCTATCGCTCCAGCCCCCGAGTTATTTTTGTATCAAGTTCCTAATTGATTTAAAGACAGGTTTAAAAGCACTAACATGCCTATAGCCTTTCCAAACAAAATAGCTGCCTTTGTTTCCTTTAAAGATATTGCCACCTTATAATTATTAATCTTATTATCAGTGCTAGATCAAACTTCCCAGTAGACATTATATCTTTATTTTTGCTAAAATACTTATTTCCTTTTTGCGAATGCGGTATCCATTTCAATGAACTATTGAATGCTTAGCAATTCACTTTTCCCCTCCTTCCCTTTGATAAATTCCCAGGAGTGGAATAATTGAGCCAAAAGATAGGATCATATTTATGGATTCTGATAGAGATTTCCAAGTCTTCCCCACAAGAGAGATCGATCATTTTGCAAGTGCCATCTGCTGTATAGGGAAACCAGTCTTCGATTTTTCTGAATTAGTTATTAGTATTTTATTAACCTTTCACTGATCCCTTGATGGTCCATCAATAACTTGTAAACGACGGAATGAGCGCGGTCCTCGGTGACCCGCGCTGGGCTGGGCTCGCGGGTCGAGCTCGCGAGCTGGCTGCGGCACATTGTGACGTGCCCGCGGGTGCCGGCGGCGAGACCAGGACAGTGGTGCGGCAGAGCCCTGGGAGCTATGGCCGAGACGCAGGAGGAGCTGCTGCTGCAGCTGCAGAAGGACAACCGCGACGGGCGCCAGCGGAACCAGGAGCTGGAGGAGCTGGTGCGCGGGCTCCAGGCGGAGAGCGAGAGCCTCACGGGGCGCCTGCAGGGCCTGCGGGAGCGCGAGCGCAGGTGCGCGGGGACCGCGGTGGTTGGACGCCTCCCGGGTCTCCGCTCCAGGCCGTCGGATCCGCCCCCGAGTCCCACGGAGGGGAGGGCACGGCTGCTTGAGCCTCGGTCCCCCCTCTGTAGCCTCCAGCGAAGGAGAAATCAGGTGGCGCGGACCGCGAGGGGGGAGGCGCGCGAGGCGGCCCGGAAGCGCGCGGAGCGGGTGTGCGAACTGCTGGATGCGGAGCAGCACCGCCAACAGAAGCTGGTGCGTTCCCCGGAGGGAGGGGCTCGGGCGGGGACCCCCAGCCCGCGTGACCGCCCTCTCCGCCTTGCCCGAAGGAGCGTCACAACCGGCAGCTGCAGGAGCAGTGGGAGGAGCTGTCAAGTCAGGTAGTGGGTTCCGCCCGGGCTCCTCCCGAGTCTCCGCCTCGTTCCGCACCCCCTCGGCCCCCTCCCCGCCTCTCGAGGCCCCGCACGCCCTCCCTCACCGCTCGCACCCTTAGCTCTTCTACTACGGAGGAGATAAGCGGAGCCGGCAATCCGAGGGCCAGCAGTTCGAAACCCAACTAGTGGCATTGCAGGTACTTCCGGGGGGGGTGGTCCACAGGGTCCCCGGAAAGGACCGCGTGGGCGGGGCCGCCAGGGCGGGGCGTGGCCTGCGGGCAGCGCTGTGGGTGGAGCCGCGCCTTCTCGGCTCCTGACGTCGCTGGGACCCCTGGGGAAGAAACAGCTGGAGGAGATGGAGGCCAGGCACAGCGAGCTGGTGGAGGGCCTGCGGCAGGTGCGGGCGGAACCGGGTGTGTGTGGGGGGTGGGGGGGGAGAGTGGGGGTGGGAGGGGTGGAGCCCAGGCAGGTGCGGGAGGGTGGAGAGGGGCGTGCCCCTCCAGTTGAATCAGGGTTCTCTTCACCCCCAGGGCACGCAGCGGATTCAGGAGACCTGGGCCAACTTCCAGGAGCAGAGTCAAGTGCTACAGGTGCGGCCCCCCGCCCCTTGGATCCCGCTGAGGCCTCCACCCTGCCCAGGGCGGCCCGGCCCGCCCCCAGCCAGCCCACAGGGCTCGCTCCCGCCCCTCCAGGAGCTGCAGGGGAAGGTGATGAAGGCGGCGGCTGCGCTGGACGCCTCTCGCGGTGGCGCCGAGCTGTAAGGGCCTGGGGGCTGCGGGGCGTGCCGGGAGGGCGGCCGCAGGGCTAGGGCAGCGCGCGCACGTCGATGGCTGTCCCCGCAGGGGCAACTCTCAGCCTCGCCGGCTGCAGGACTGCGCGGGCTCGCTCATGGAGGAAGTGGCCAAGGCGGACTATGTGAGCTCCCTGTCCCGCCCCGCCACGAGGGCCATCACCCCGACAGCCCGGCTCCCCCTCCCGGCGTGACTTCCCCACGACGGGCCGCCGGGCCCTCGGTGCCCGCTCCCCTCCGACGGGACAGCCCCTGCAAGAAGCTGCGCCCGAGCCCCGCGCCCGCCCCGACGCGGAGCTGGACGCCTTGCCCCCTCTCTCCGCAGGAGAAGCGGTGGTTTCGCCGCGCGGGCGCGGCGGGCATCGGGTGAGCCCGGCGGCGGGTGCGGGGCTGCGGGGCTGCGGGTGTGGTCCAGCTCCCCGAGCCCTGCAAGTCACCGCGCTCTTCGGCCCCGCAGGCTCTGGGCCCTGGGCGCGCTGCAGTCTCTGCTCCTGCTCCCGCTCGGCGTCCTGGTTTTGCCGCTGCTGCACCTGGTGCTGATGAGCCCCGACGCTTTGCGCCGGGGCTTCCCGCAACTGTGCTCGGAAACCACCCTGCGCCGCCTGCGCTACACGCTGTCCCGGCTGCTTGAGCTGCGCACGCGCGGGCTCCTGCCCGCCTAGGGCGCATCACGCGGGCCCTGCCATGTGCACTCTGTCTCGCGTGTGGTTTCTGGGTGCCCCCGGGGTAAAGGTGCGGGGGCGGATGACGACCAGGGCAGCGCTTAGGGGTCCGTCTCCGCCTCTGCGTGCGCGCGCCGAGTCTTAGCGGCTGAGCGCAATAGGCCGCCCGCATCTGCGACCCCCACCGGCGACGCGCCTGCTGCGGCCAAGTCGGAGGGGTCGACTTCTTAGAACTCAACCTGCTCGGGACTCGGCGCGGCGCCCGCAGGCCAGGCAGAGCAGCGTTGGGGGGACTCGGCCCGAATGTCGCGGGCCTCTCTGGGTGTCGTCCTGGAGTGTGTGCCCCTGAGCACTGCGCGGGGGAGTCGTCCTTTTTATGTAAGATATTCCAATTTCCAATTCGTGGGAACAATGAACCTTCAGTTGTGTTCTTTCTGCAAATGGATTGTGTGTGTATTTTCTTTGTTTTGGGGCTACACCCTGCTGTGTTCTGGGGTGTAACTCCTGGCTCTTTGCTCAGGGATCACATTTGGCAGTGCTCAGGGGACCCTATGGGATGCCAGTGATCAAACCCAGGTCCCCTACGTGCAAGGCAAGGTGGGCCACATTCATTAGTGCTCAGAAGCTCTTGTTGACTCTGTGCTCATTGGTAGTTCCTGTTGGGGCATGGCAGACCGTATGCAGTGCTGGGGATCAACTTCTAACTGGCCCCTGACAGGCATTTAAAACCCTGCAGTAGTAGACAATACGCTTGAGAGCTTAATTTGGTAACTAATGAGAATAGTAGCCAAGGATTGAAAAATTCCCTGGGGCACGTTCCCAGAAGCCAAGATTTAATCATATAAACAAAATGGGATTTAATTTTTTAAAAATTAGATCATTTGTTTTCCAAAAGGGCCTCCTAAGATGCCGCCTACCGAGGTGCCAAGAGGAAGCAGCCACTAGCTGGGGGAGGGAGGGTGGATGCTTTAGACCAGGTGGGGCTCATTTTTGCTTTCAAAGCATGTCTTGTTAGCAAACAGTGTTCTTGTTTTTGTGGGGCCACACCTGGCAGTGCTCAGGGATCACTTCTGGCACTGGGGGGTGGGGGTGGGAGTGATCTGCTGGAGGGACCATATGCGGTGCTGGGATGAATCCGGTAGGGCAAGGCAGGTGCCCTACTTACTGTACTAGCTCTAGCCCAATGGGGGGTTCTTTTCTTCAGCAACTGTTCAAGGATTGTCCAAGCCTAGGAAGGGTGCCTGCTCAGAGGGACAAAGTTTTTTTTTGTTTTTGTTTTTGCTTTCTGGGTCACACCCGGCAATGCACAGGGGTTACCTCCTGGCTTTGCACTCAGGAATTACTCCTGATGGTGTTCAGGGGACCATATGGGATGCTGGGAATTGAACCTGGGTCTGTCGTGTGCAAGGCAAACACCCTACCCGCTGTTCTATTGCTCCAGCCCCAGAGGGACAAAGTTTTTACTAAGTAATTATTTGAATGCTCTAAGAGCTCTACTAAAGCTGTTTTCGGAATTATCTAGTCTTGAAACTTCTGCAGACAAATAATGCATCCTACTGAGAAGTCTGAGTGCCTCTTAAGGTGGACATGAGTTCAAGTTCCCCCAGAGGGAGTGGTGGGGAGCATGTGTGCAGCCCACCCTGGTGCCCACACATGGCCCCTGAGCACCACTGGCTGCATACCTGGAGTTCCCAGCGCCATGAGGACGCCTGGTAATCCCAGCGCCGCAGGTCCTGACAGCACTGCATTGTTGCGTTGAACCGCCACGATGGTTGGTTGAGAACTGCCTAGAGGGACGCTTGGGAGCTCCCTTCCCCCAAAATAACTTTTCAGAGGGGCTACTCAATTCCAAATATCTCAAACTTGTATTTTCCAAAAGTCCCTAAGATGCAGGCTAGAGGGGCACCCAGGGGAAGCTGCGGTTGGTGGAGGCCCCAAATCTCAACCATGGAATGGGGTGGGGTAGAGGGTTTAGGCCACACGTGGGTGTTCAGGCCTAACCAGGTGGTGGTTATCTTTGCCTTTAACTGCCACTTGACCTCAACTATGTTTTTCTTTGCGGGGTTGGGGTGGAGGATTTGCCTCCCTAAGGGACTGTTCCTTGCTCTGTTCAGGAGTGACCCCTGGTGGTGCTGGGGGAACCATACATGTTGTGGGGATTCAAACCAGGGTCCCAGGCCTGTGCAGCCACATGCCTCACCTCCTGCACGGTTTCTCTGGCCCATCAAACATGCTGTTTCCCAGGAACAGTTCAACTAACACAGGGGAAACCTCCCCCATTCCCAAACAGAATCTGGTCACCGACCAAGTTCAGGGAGGCACCAGGAAATCTTCAAACACCAGGAACAGCAGAGCTTGGCTTCTAGAGACAAGAATCACAGGGAGCCCCAGCATGAGAGATCACCAGCTCAGGGGCTGGAGCGATAGCACAGCGGGTAGGGCGTTTGCCTTGCACGCGGCCGACCCGGGTTTGAATCCCAGCATCCCATATGGTCCCCTGAGCACCGCCAGGGGTAATTCCTGAGTGAAGAGCCAGGAGTAACCCCTGTGCATCGCCGGGTGTGACCCAAAAAAAAAAAAAAAAATCACCAGCCTGGCCTGGAAATTAACTGTCGGGGGCGGGTATTTTCTTTGGATTTGGATCTGCAGCCAGCGAGACTGCACTGTAATTAGTGAAAGCTGGTTGCGCACACATCAGAACACAGGACTTATGGCTCTTGCACGAGGGTCACCCTGGTTGAATCCCCTGAACCATATATGGTTTCCCAAGCCCTGCTGGGAGTGATTCCTGAGTGCAGGGCAGGAGTCAGCCCTGAAAACTGAAAGTTTGTGTACTGGGAAGACTCAAGCCCAGACAGTCTGAGGCTGAGCTATCAGGGATGGTGGATTCTCTCTCCTGGGAGGAGCTGCCACCGAGAGCCGGCCTCAGTGCTAGGTCAGGGGTTACTTCATACCTGCCCTGGAAATAGTTTTGTTTGTGATTTCCAGAGGCTTGAACAAGAAGTGACGCAGATCAAGTTAATCTTGTTAAAAAAAAAAGTAAATTGAGTTCTGCATACCTGACCAAACTGGTTTTGTCTGCTCAGGGATCTTCGGGATGGCTTCTTGTATTTTTCTTTTGGGGGGGGTTTTGATCACTCCCATCGATTCTTAGGGCTTACTCCTCACTCTGAGCTCAGGGATCACTCCTGGTAGGACTTGGGGACCATACACGGTGCTGGGGATCAAACCATATTTTGCTATGTGCAAGGCAAGCAGGCATCTTAACCCTTGTACTCCTTCCAGTCCTCATTTTGATTTTAATTATTTTTGGTCCACCTATTTTGTCATGCTCAAACCCAGGGCCCACATATGCAAGGCAAGTGCTTTATTGATGCATTATTACATCCCTATTTTTATTTGCTATTTAGCCAATTTTGTGCTGTTAAATGATTCCAGGTTGGCCCCCCCTACCCTCCACTTTTCGGACCCTTATTTTTTTTTTACTTTTTGGGTCACACCTGGCAATGCACAGGGTTACTCCTGGCTCATGCACTCAGGAATTACTCCTGGTGGTGCTCTGGGGACCATATGGGATGCTGGGAATCGAACCCGGGTTGGCTGCATGCAAGGCAAACGACCTACCCGCTGTGCTATCACTCCAGCCCCTTTTTGGACCTTTATATTCTACTTCAAACAGGTTCTACAGGCTGTGACAAATGACTGCTCGGGCTTATGGCATGAGTACTGGAAAGTTCTGGCGAGCAGTGGTTGAGTGGACAAGGGGAGACAGGAGGGGGTGGTGCAGAGGTGGGCACAGAGCAATGCTAAGACGTGTACAGGTGGCCCGGTAACCTCTGGGGAAGCCAAGAGCAGACAGCTGTGTTGTGGAAGGAACAGAGGCACGAGGCTGCTTTGGTGCACCCAACTGTGCTGAGTTTGTCTTTTTAGCTTTTGTGCCATACCAGGCTCTGCTCAGGGATCACTCCTGGCTGTGTTTATGGATCATAGCGGGTGCTGGGCCCAGGTTCACTGCATGCAAGGCAAGCGTCCCCCAACACCCATGCCCCCAGTTTCTCTCAGAAAAGTGCAGCCAGCCCTTGAGACACACATTGTCTGGTCTGTCCCTACAGGCCAGGGCGCTGTGGGGGAGACCCCCTACTCCCGGGAGTCACTTCTTGGCTGGAAGTGCACTCAGGACGCCACTCACAAGCTGCTGTCCAGTTCCAACATGGTGCATTATTTTGGCTTTTATTTGTTCACGATGGTTACAATCTTAAGTTGAATATAATTATTTTTTTATACACAAGAAAATACTTTATGTACCTATGCATAAGACAGGTAGGGAATGTGTCCAGTGCAAACAGTATTCACACCCGTGCAGACAGTGTCACTGTGTGATTGTCCCGTCAGTCTCCCACGCCACACGTGGGCCACCCCTGAGGAAGGAGCTGCCGCAGGGCTCCGGGGGGCGTCGCTCTCTCCTGTGGATGAAGGACAGGGCTGCCCGCAGTCCCCGCTCGGGCGGCGCAGCTGGTGAGGGCCGGCTCCGGCCCTGATTGCAGCCACGGGCTCAGTAGGGGATGTCGTTCTGATAGTACTGGATCATGTCGTAGGTCCGGCTCCTGTGGGGTGGAGTGAAGGTGTCAGGGCCCAAGACCACCTGTGCTCACTGTCCTGTGGCAGGTGAGTGACCTCCAGGCCTCTGTCCTGGCCCCCGACCTCCTCCCTGTCTCGACACTGGCCACAGACTTGTGTGGGCCCTGCAGGTTGGGGCTTGTTCTCCCACCTTTCCTGCAGCCACCCTGTGTGTGCACCCCACCTCCTCCCGAGGCCCTCTGCACTGTGACACCTGTCCTCGTGCGCCTGGCTGCAGCGGGGGGCAGGGCTGGGGGCTGACTTGCCTGTTGCTGAGGAAGCAGTTCTGAATGACCTTCATGATGAAGTTGGCAGCCTCCCGCTCAGTCATGTTCGGGCTGAACCTGTGTCTGGAGTGGGGAGTGTGTCAGGGTGGCCATCACAGACCACCCCTGCCCCGGGCCACCTTCCGCACGGCGTGAGGCTCAGGACGGTGATGCAGCCTCCTGAGGGCTCAGGGCCAGGTCAAGAGTGGGACGCTGTTCCCGTATCCCTGTCCCGGTGGCAGCCTCACGGCCCGGGGCAACCCTTGGCTTCCAGAGTGAGTGGCCCCAGGGCACAGTTGACCCCAAATGGTCTGGGCGTGTGCCAGGGACCTACTTCAAGAGCTTGATTGTCTGACCGCGGAAGCAGGGCAGGCCTGTGTCCAGCATGAGGGTGACCAGAGAGACGACCGCGTCCATGTAGGGCCTGGGGAGAGGCGGGGAGAGGCTGGGCTGAGTGGGGCCTGCCCAGTTTTGTGCTCCACAGCTCACAGGACTGACCTCAGACACTGGCAACCCGCTCCAGGGCTGGTCACTTCCCGAACGGCCAGGGTCCTCCCTGGCCTCCAGCCTGAGCTCTGGCCCTAGGACACCCTGAGGAAGGTATGATGCGGTGGAGGCTGGGGGGACTGGTCCTCCCATGCAGAGGGGCCCAGCCGACCTCCAGCTTTGCAGGCTGTTTGGTGCCAAGTCTGTGCTAGCCATCCCCCCCGCCTCCGGCCACCCCTTCCCGGGGCTCACCGCACGGCCAGGTAGCCACGGACACACATCTCCATGAACCACTTGAAGGGTGTGGCCTCCATCTTGCCCCCCATGATCATCACCATCTCATCTGTCAGCTTGATGTCCGGTTCCCAGCCAAGGTTGCCGCCCGGAGAGCTTTCGAACATGAAGCCGAAGTCTGCAAGGCCCCAGAAAGCACGTGGGCTGTGACCAGACGCCAGAGCAGAGGTGCAGGCAGGCTCAGGGTGGGGACAGAGCCCCTGCTCCCCACCCCAGTAGGTGGTGGGCTCTGGTGGATGGCCTGGGAGCAGGGGCAGGAGGAGGTGGAGGCTGGGGCTCGGCCCGAGGAGCTCCCTCCCTGTGCTGCCCTTAGCACCCTCCCAGGGGCCAACAGCTTGGGGTGCAGAGCTGGACTGAACCCTGGCCCTGTGGGGTGCGGCTGACCAATGTGGATGATGTGGCCCTTCTTGTCCAGCATGATGTTGCCGTTGTGCCGGTCCTTGATCTGCAGCAGGAACAGCAGGAGGCTGTAGGCTGCCATGCTCCGGATGAAGTTGTAGCGCGCCTGGTGGAGAGAGGGCGCTATGGGCTGGGGCCTGCCCTGGGCAGGGGTGCCAGTGGGCAGCGGTCCTCACCCGCACACCATGTTTTAGTTCTTTCTTTTTTGGTTTTTGGGCCATACCGGCCAGTGCTCAGGGATCACTCCTGGAGGTGCTCAGGGGACCCTATGGGATGCCTGGGATCGAACATGAGCGGGCCACATGCAAGGCAAGTGCCCTGCCTGCTGTACTGTTGCTCCAGCCTGGTTAGCTTTCTTACGGGGAGCCTATTTTGGGGTATCTTTGAATCCTAAGAAAGTCATTGGGAGGCATGTGGGGGCATAGTTTTATTCCCAAACGTGTGACAGGTCAGAAAAGCAGAGAGGTCAAAGAGATAGCACAGTGGGGAGGATATTTGCCTTGCATGTGGCAGACCTGGGTTTGATCTAGGTACCCCATATGGTCCCCTATGAGGAATAAGGCCTGAGCACTGCTGGGTGTGTCCAGCCCCGCCCCCAACACACGCACCCAGAAAGTCTGGGACCCACAGGCAGTGCCGTGGTGGGGGAGCACAGGGCCCTGGGGTGTGGTCACCTGCTGGAATGCCAAGGTGGACTCATCCCCGTACTGGCGCGTGAAGTAGTCATACATGCCGAAGTCCGTCTGGCGGCCGAGCTGGTCCCGGGAGGTGCAGTCGGGGATGCACTCTATCACCCCACACTGGGGAGGAGACAAATGCTGGGGACCCGGGGCACAGCCAGCCCGAGTGCAGGGCCAGTGCTGCGCTCCTGCTGGACACTTACCCCAGGGGCAGTGGCCACCACCCGGTAGGGGAAGACAAAGAGGTCCAGGCCGACCAGCTGGAAGATGTTTTTGAAGAGGTCGATGATCTGCAGGGCCAGCATGTCCTGGGAGCCAGGGAGACCAGGGCGTCAGCTGGTGGCCCCCACCCTGCCTGCGTCTGAGTGCTCTGCTTTGCTACGTGCAAGGCTGTGCTGTGTGCCGGACACCCCCTCCCCGGGAAGACTGGGTGACAGTGGGTGAGGCCCAGGTGGGGGCCGCTACCTGCCGGCAGTCATCTCCCACTTTGAAGATGGCCGCCTGCCAGGAGATCTTCTGGCCATCGGCCTCCTGGGCCCTGCACTCGTCCTCTGCGTCGGAGTGGCACCGCAGGCCTGTGTGCAGTGGGCGGGTGAGGGGCTGCCGTCAGCAGGGTTGGCGGGAGGTGCTCCCTACTGCAGTGCTCAGACGGAACCCCAGGCACAGTCTCTGCCGAGTCCCAGGGGCTGGGGCCCAACAGCTGCTATCACAGGACTGGACTCTCCTGCCACCCTCAGGACGTGGAGGCGGGCACAGAGCAGCCCCTCCTCCTCACCGGATGTGTGCATGGAGGTGCATGGCGGGGGGGGGGGGGGAGAATGTGCCCCACAGGGTGAGCCGTATCCTTAGCTCCCAAGGATGGGGCAAGGATGTGACTGTAGACGTGAGGACCCAGCTGTGAGCACCGAAGTGAGTCCCATCACTGGAAATAAGGATCCTGGTGTATAGGGCACCATGAGGTGGAGGGGCCTGGGGCAGGGCAGTGTGTGTCTGCACCCTGAGGTGCCTGCAAGGGCAGAAAGTCAGAGTGGTTAAGTCTGGGAGAGCGCCGTGTCTTTGCTTTGTTTTGGGGCTACACCCAGCGGTGCTCAGGGCTTGCACCTGGCTCCACACACACTCAGGAATTACACCTGGTGGTGTTCAGAGGCCCACCTGGAGTGCCAGGGATCAAACCCCGGCAGGCCTCATGGAAGGCCAAGTGCTCTGCCTGCTGTACTATTGCTCCGGCCCTGGGCCCCACATCTTGCAATGGGTTGATCAGCGTGCCCCTGTACCCCCAATCCCGCCCACCCAAAATAGTAAAAAGCGACACAATACTAGCAGACTACCCAGGCCTGCTGGTCGTTGTGCTGCAGCGGGAAGAAGCAAGGAGCCAGCCTCTGGGGAGGGAGCAAGGCCCCGGGGCACCCTGGTTGGCACTGTCTCTCCCCAAATGAGGCTAATGTGGAAACTGCTGGGTTCCCAGTGGTCTGGGGGCAGCCCCAAGCCTGCCAGTGCAGGCCCTAGACCAAGGGTCTATGGTCTGCATGGCCATCCCTTTTCAGGGGCAGCTGATCTGAACCAAATGTGGAAAAGAAAGTGGCATTAGCTAGGGAGGACACTGCTATCCCAAACACTCGGCACTTCTTAACTGACCTTCTTTCTCAAGCTCACTGACTCCACATCGCTTCACTTTAAACTTTGCCAGATACGGAGCTTTGGCGGCACTGAAAGACAACCAGAGTGTGAGTGTGCAGGCCGGCAAGGAAGCAGGCAAGGCCCTGGGGTGGGCGGGCAGGCCCACCACTCACCTCTGCATGGGTGTCCCGGACTTGTAGTCGATGTCAAGCACGATGGCTTCAGGGTTGCTGGGCAGGTAGCAGCCTGCATGGGAAGCAGACAGGGAGTCACGGGGACCCAGGTGTGGGCACAGACTTCCCTGCAGGAGCCGCACCTGGGAGCCTCCCCGTTCTGGGGGGGGTCCCGGGCCGCCCTCCCTGGTACTGAGCTTCCACTGACCAGATCCTTCCCGATGCCAAGCCAAGGAGCCACCATCCCTTGAGGGTTGGTTCTCCAGGAGGACGCACTGAGCTGGCAGCTTCTAGACCCAGGATGCTGTCGCTGGGTCCCCACCAGCGGTGCGGGGCCACTGTTCTCAGGGGATGCAAGCAGGTCTGTTCTGCCCTGCTCTGCAACCTGGCAAACTGTCAGCGCTGGCAGGAGGCTGGGGGGCTGAAACTCTCACTATCAAGACACCGGGTGCTCAGGGCTCAAGCTCGGCCTCGCTCAGGCAAGCTAAGTGCTTCCCTGCCCGAGCACCTCCCTGGGCCCAGCCAGAGTACACCCAGCCTACTGAACAGCTGGGGTTTTCTGGGGCAGTCCCGGGGACTCCACCCCAGCCCGTCTGTGGCCTGCACTGTTCTTGTTACAGCTGAGCTTAGGAACCATGGAGAAAAAATAACTCTGAACCTTCCGAAAAAACGAGCACAAGGTGGAAAAAGGATCTGTTAAGAAGTGGCTGGACGCCCAGGGCAGGGTCTGGCACAAACCTGGTACCCCCGGGCACCAGTATATGTGTACCTTGCCCTGCTCGGCCTAGGGGTGCCCACTGGAAAAGCCCATCCCACTGGCCTCCTGGGGCTGCCATTGCTCACCAGGCTGCACCTTCACTTCTGACAGCGCGGACAGGCACGCCTTCTTCCTCTCATCGCCTTTGGGGAAGGGCCTGAGGGACAAGAGGAGAAAGTCTGCTGGCTCCTGTGGGCTGTGGCCTCTGGCAATGCTGCCTCAGGCTCTGTCTGTGCTCTCTGCTCCTCCTTCCTAGTTAGCCCTGAAGGCCCTGCCACGCCTGATACTTCAGTGTTTCCCAAAGCGGGGAGATGATCCCCTAGAGGGATGCTGGCAGTCCCAGGGACAACTGCAGGACACTTTATTTAAAGAAAGTGGATTTCTAGGGGGGTGGAGGTGGCACTGGGTGATTTTTTCCTGCAAAGAGGACAGTGGGCCAGGAAAGTTTGGGAAGCTCTGCCCTTGGCGATCACGCAGTGACCTCTGCTGCACACTCCTCATGGAGAAGCCCTGATGGCTCCTGGCGGGGAGGCAGAGCGGGCTCCCTGGCCGGTCTGCTCCTCCTGCTCACACCAAACGCCATCTCCTGCCTCCCTTAGTACCCAGGCAGGAGAGGGCGCCGGAGTCCCGGGCTGGGGTCGTGGGACCAAGTCCAGAGAAGCCCGAGCTCTGAGGAGACCCAGTCTGTGGCCGCTGTGTGCTTCCTGCTGCTGTCAGGACCCTCAGAGCTGCACCGAGGGTCACTTCCCGGCAGCCGGCTCCCCTATGAAGTCTGAGCTGCCGGAGCAGATTCACTACTGTGGGCCCTGGAAGATCCCGCCGGGCCGCGGGAGCTGGCACAGGCGCTGCTCACTTGATGATGGCTGACACGTTGGTGATCTTGTTAAAGAAATCGAACTCCCGCTGGTAGAAGTCCTTGGCCGGGCCTGACAAGGAGCCTGTGATCTCCTCCACCAGTTGCTCCAGGAGGTCGCCAATGTCAGCTGTGAGGGGAACAACGGGGAGCTCTGCAGTCGGGTCCTGGGGAAGCCCGCACGGGTGCTCAGCTTCCCAGCACCGGGAGGGGCGTGGTCCATGGGGTCCCTCTCAGCAGACCCCAGGCTCAGCACCGCTGGCCTCTTCCTGTATATTCACTGGGCGGCCACAGAAACTGTCTGAGATGGGGCGGGGGAAGCTCTGAGGAGGACAACCAGTACTCACGGTCCTTCTGGTGCCCCTCCTCATCCAGATAGATGTTTGTTTTCATGTTCCAGATGAACTGGTGCGCCAGAAGCTGGGATTTGGATGCGGCCCACAGAATGTACTCCCGCACGTAGCCCATCTGCAGGAGAGCAAGGTCACCATGGGTGTGGGCCGAGGTCCCTCCCCACCAAGAGGAACCAATGACTCCCAGCACAGGGCAGACCCGGCAGAAGGGAGGCCAATGGCTTCCTGTTGTCTGACCAGCCCTCTTGCGTCTGTGCTGAGTCCTGGCTGATCCTGGGTCAAGAACCAGCTTGCTGAGGGTTCAGACTGGAAGTGTAGGGGTAGGGGGCTTGCCTTGCATGCAGCCAAACCAGGTTTGATCCCCAGTACCCCATATGGTCCCACAAACACCGGGCATGCACAGTCATCAGTAACCCCTGATCATAATCAGGTGTGGCCCAAAAACAAAACACAAATAAGCAAAAGAACCAGCCTGCCATTAAGGCTTTTCTGATTGACTCAGCTTCTGATCTCTCTTGTTACTTTAGCAGTTCCTGAGATTCTAAGGGTCAGGGCGCTCTCACCAGTACACTGCTACAGGTGTGAGATAAAAGGAAGTGAGATACTGAAACTCCTCTGAAGTTAAGAACAATCCCACAAGGATGAATGAGTTCCAGATTGCCACTGAGTGCCCAGAAACTTCATGAGCTGGTACACCATGCCACCAACCCAAGTCCTTTCCTTCTTTGTCTTTTTCTGCTGCTCATTACCATGTCCAAGATGAAGAAGGGAGTGAGAAGGGCCCAGAGAGATAGCTCAGAGGGTTGAGTGCATGCTCTGCATGCTGGAGACCTGGGCTGGCATCATGTGGTCCCCCAAGCACTGCCAGGAACAACGGCTGAGCTGAAGTAGCCCCTAAGCACTCTCAGGTACGGCCCCAGCCCAGATAATATGGTAATGCTATTAGGAATTACATACATTTTGGGGGGCACACACCCAGCAATGCTCAGGGGTTACTCCTGGCTCTGCTTTCAGGGACCCTTCCTGGTGGAGCTCAGGAGACCATATAGGATGCCAGAGAATTGAATCCATGTTGACTGTGTGTGAGGCAAATGCCCTCCCTGCTGCATTACTGCTCAGGGCCCTAAGGCACCTCCTGTCTTTTAAATGCAGCCAGGGCGATGGTACAGCTCATACGGTCCCCCAAGCACCACTGCGTGTGGCCCCAAAGCAAAACAACAAACCCCCAAGCCCTCATTGTTACATCTAATTTCAAATGCATGTGTCTGTGTGTGCTCAAGTGCAGACCCCAGGCGTTTCAGCAGAGCACATGCTCTGTGCTGCACTGCTGAGCGACATTCCTGGCTCTGTCACATCCGAATAATGCTACAGAATTACTCGAAAGTTTAGATTTTGGGTATGAAGTCCTACGGTTAATCTCCAGTACTGCAAAGTAAATAGACAAATAACAGGAGTCTAGGGAGAGAGCTGGAAGGGCTAATGTCGCACTTTGCATGGAGGAGGCCCAGGTGCAATCCTCAGTATGGGCTGGTCTCTGAGAACTACTGTAGGACCCAAATGTCTTACCCAAACAAAGCAGAAAAAAAAAAAAATCCCAGAGAAAATAAAGGGACATCACAAAGAGATTTCTAGAGAAGCTGCTTATATGTAAACTATAAAGTATAAACCACAAACTATATGTAATCCTATATGGTCCCCTGAGCTCCACCAAAGGATCCCTGGGCACTTCTGGGTGTGAGCCCCCCCCCACAAACTGGGCTGTCAAACCACAGCCCAGCCGCATCTCCTGGGCTCGCCTTACACACTGCCCACAGTCCAGCCGCATCTCCTGGGCTTGCCCAACACACTGCCCATAGCCTAGTGGGGTTTGCTCTGCAGGTGACCTCCCCCACACCCTGGAGACCTTGGGTGCCGCCTCTGCTGTTCTCTTCCTCCTGTGAGAGGGTCCAGGTAGAGGCAAAGGGACTGAACGTCCCTGCCCACGCACTAAGGTAAGCAGAGCCGTGTGGGCAAACCTTACCTTGTCATACCTGAGGGCCTGCACAATCTGGGGGATGTAGAACAGGATGGCGTCCTGCAAAGGAGAAGACAGGACCGTGATCTCTGGGGAGGGGGTCAATTTCTTACCTCCAGGACCCACAGGAATAACTCAATGTGGATTGAATGGAAACTGGCCCTGCTGGCACTCAGCAGATGGACACGGTCCTCCCTGGAGAGGACAATGGGACTGGGAACCGGGAAAGCCAGGGGACAGCAAGGAAAGCGGCCACAGCTCTAAGACCGTGTGAGTGAGCAAAAGCGAAGCTCCAAGGCCCCTGAGCCTCCAGGGAGGGTCTGTCTGTGCGCATGGGGCTGAGGTCACAGCAAGCCTGTGTGCTGGGACCGAGACAGACTACTGACCCTCCTGCCACACAGGGTCCCCGGGCTTCCTGGGGCCCAGGGCAGCATGGTCACAGGGCCACAACTGGAACCAAACTCAAACGTCCTTTTCTAGTGTGAATCCTTATCCAAAAAAAAAAAGTGAACATCCCAACTGGAAGGGGAGGGGGGCTTGGTCTCGGAGGCACATGCAGGTGTGTGAGCAGGTCCCCCTTTCCTCACCGGCGGGAAGGAGCGCAGCACTTTCACCCCATACTGTGCCGTGAGTGGATGCGGCGGGTACATGCTGGAGAAGTAGGAGAGGCCTGTGGGCGGGTCGGCGGGCGCCCAGCACAGCACGTGGCTGAGCTCCGGTGCGTCGGCGTCAATGGTGTGCCAGGTGACTAGGAACTGGAAGGAGGGGATGCTCAGGTCAGGCACCCTCGGAACCCCTCTGGAAATATCCGCCTTGCCCCACATCACACGGACTGACCCCTGAAGTGCGCCTTACACAGCTGGACAGTGTGACAGACTTAATTCCAGTAAGGGGCAAGCACACCAAATACGTCTCTACCACAGACACACGATGCCTCTGCAATCCCCTCGTCTCCAGGCCCTGCTGGGCTCGCACCTTGGCACCTGCTACACTACCTTAATCGCTTCTGGAACATCGCTGACAGCCCCTGGATCCAGCCGAACCAGACGCGTCACTTCGTTGCCGATGGCTTCTGTGTTCTTAAACCTAGAGATCAGGCAGTGGGAAGGACACGAATATGAGGTCTCTGGGAGGCAAGGCCAGCCTGCTGTTTTCACGTGGGATGAACCCCGCCCCCCTGGTGGGATCTAACACACGGGGGCTGGGAAGGCCCTTCCTGCCACTATCAGGCTGTGACTTCTGTCCTTGTAAGGCTACCCTGGGAGTTGCCAGGATGTTCAGCTGTAGGCCAACTGAGCAGCTGCTGGGGAGAGACAGCAGAACCAACGCCCAGTCCCAGGCCTGCCGCCCGAAGTGACAGCCTCCAGCAACCTCTTTTCCTCTTCCAGCGCTGGCCCTGGACGTGCCCAACATTGTCTCTCTAAGTGCCAGGCTGCTGGGCACTTGGGGAAGAGCCGTGCAGTCACTGTGCTGTGGGACCAGGTGTCTGGGGCAGAGGACAACCTAAGATTACTTCCCCTTGGGGCCTCAGAGGTGACCTTGACACACTCCTTCCCACTCGGGCTCCCCATCACTCTCCCCACCTGGCAGGAAGCTGCACGGCTAGATAAGGAGAAATGCTCCAGGCAAGGTTCACGTTGTCCTTCCACTGCTTCTCACTCAGACTGATGTACTTGGACCTCCAGTTGGCCACGCTGTTTTCTCCAGCCTGGTCCAGCTCCAGCTCGGGGGCTGACAGTGGGTTGTACCACGTGATGAGACGCTCTATCTCGGTGGCCTGGCAAGATGAGGCAGAGGCCGGTGTGCCTTGTGCAGGTGCCCCCACCACCCCCCCAGCCGCTTCCTGGCTGCCGGTGTCCAGGTCGTACCAGCAAGGAGAGGAGCAGCGTCCTGCGTTTCATGTAGTACTTGTGCAGCTGGGAGCCTCGGTTGGTTTTCTTGGACATGCCTGGGAGGGAGGGCGGAAGGCACAGGAGTGTTTCACAGTGGCCCTCACAGCCCACGCTTTGTCCTCAGGACCCCACGAGAGCTGTTTGCGTGCTGTCGGCTGACCCCCGGCCAACCTGACTTCTTGGAGATGGTTGACATGCCACTGGACAGTGGGTAGGTGTTGATCCAGCCTTGTGTGGCCTGCTGGCGGGAGCCGACTGCTATGTCCAGGTTGCTTCGGGTGTCTTGGTTATCTGTGGACAGGCACATTGTTCTAAAACAGAGGTTCCCATACTTATTTGGCCTACAGTCCTCACCCAGGCCAACCTGGGTTCAATTCCCAGCATCCCATATAGTCCCTCAAGCACCGCCAGGAGTAATTTCTGAGTGCAGAGCCAGGAGTAACCCCATGAGCATTGCTGGGTGTGACCCAAAAAGAAAAAAACAAAAAACAAACACTCGGAACTTTTGTTGAACAGAGCTGACAGCTCTGCAGATGGGACCCAAACACCTGAGTAGCTCATGGCTTAACCATTCGATATGGAAAAGTTTTTAAGTTTCCACTCTGCTGAACGTTTAGAATGGAATCAAGCAGATGCGAATGGTTATTGCATCAAGTGAAGGCCACAATCTTGTCCCCAGCACGGTGCTGCCCCTTCTCACATGGAAGACCTGAGGTTCCACAACAGCAGAGAAGGGACCTGCCCTGTTCTAAGTGTGGCCAGGAGCTGACAGAATCACCGTGCCAGCCTTTCCTGGGAGTGAGTAGTCAGCTGGGGGCCTCCTGCAGAATCTGTCTGCTTGAGCCTGCAACCAGCATGTGCTGACTGACACAGAAGCCGGCTCCATTTTGGAAACAGGCCACTTGTTAGACTTCACTACTGCCTTTTCCTCCTCCTCGCTCACCCTGTGTACTTTTGTTTTTGGTTTGGGACACACCTGGCAGTGCTTGGGGGCTATCTGAGGTGTCCAGGGCTGCTCCCAATGGTGCTCAGGCAACTGTGCAGTATGAGAATCAAACTCTGGCCGTCCAGCAGACCATATGTGCCAGGCATATGAGTGAGCTATCTCCCAGCAACCCCAGGAAACTTTATTATGGTTTGTTTTTGTGCTATATCCTATAGTGCTCAGGGGTTACTCCTGGCTCAGGAATTCCAGTTGTGCTCAGGGTACGGTGGGGGATGCTAGGGATTGAAACCTGTCAGCTGTGTGCAAGGCAAGCGCCATACCTGCCGCTCTAACTCTTGGCTCAATCCTGGGAAACTCATTCATCCTCAGAAATGGGCTCATATGTCAGCTTTTTCTAGAAAACTGCAAGTGGCCCCCAACTGTGGTGAGCAAGTGCTTGGCCGTGAGGGTGCACACAATGCTCTCAAGATGGAGCTGCCTGCTCATATGATTGTCTCCTGCCAGCTGCCAGCTGACGGCCTCATTCACCCTGCTGCCCCTGCCCAGCCTAGCCGGCAGCGTTGAGCACAGTGCTGAAGGGTGCAGGGGGGCCTGTGACCTGGGTCAGTGCCAGCGAAAATCAGGCTGTCTGCTCAGGCCTTCCTGCTCCTGCTCTGGCCAGGCTTCCCTGGGGCTCCCAGGCCTGTGTAGCATGGCTGTGTCAGGACTTGGTGGGGTCCTGCCTGCTCCTTGCAGCTGCCCCCTGCCTGACCTCAGCCCCACTCACCTGGGGGCACAAGCTGACTGGCAGTCAGGTACTTCTTATCGGAGAACATGGCAGTCCAGAATTTAATCATTATGCTGATGTCTTCACGTAGCCTCTTTTCTCCTTGAGTGGGGAACCTCGGGGGACAGCTTCAAATAACCACAGAGAACAAGAGTTGAGTGTGAACTCAAAGTGAGAGGAGAGGGGTGAGGAGTGGCGTCTTCGTAACAAGAGGCGAGCTGGTGCTGTGGCATGGGAGAGTGTGGCTCTCAAAGCCGGTGCTGACCCCCTCCCACTGTCCTCAGGACTGCCGACAGCACCTCGCTGAACGATGTGTGTGTGGGGGGGCAGGTCAGGAACTATAGTGCTCCAATCAATGACAGAGCTGCAGGGGCTAAGCGTCAGGCAGCGAGGAACTGCAATTCTGCGCGCAATAACCATTCACGTGAGCAGGAAGCACTGATCTCTCTGGTCAGATGGACCCAGGGAAGGCACAGCACTCAGGGTGACCAGGTCTGAGTTCACACACAGGAACGAAGAGGGTCGAGACTGCCAGCACGAACCAGGTAAACCCTTTCCTCTCCCTGCGGGCGGTGCTAGGCTGTCATGGCAGCCCTGGGTGTACGTACCTGAAGTAGTCAAAGGCGGTCGAGTAGATCTTCTCCCGAAGCACATTGCGGATGGTCGCGTTGGGAACCACGTCGGCGTGCAGAAGGGAGAGCCCCAGGGTCAGCAGTCTGCACGACACCCCCCAGGCCCAGTCAGGATCGTTGCCCTGGACCTGCTGAGGGGGGCCGGCCGGGGGCAGAATTCTGAACTCCCAGAAACTACATGGCCTGAGCTTGGGGTGTCTCCAGCTGACAGTTCTGGGGACCCAGGGCAGGGGCACCAGGGAAGATTTTGGGATGCAGGGTGGTGGTGGGGTGTTACACCCAGAGGTGTTTCAGGGCTACTCCTGGTAGGAATCAAATTAAGGTGAGTTGCATGCAAGGCAAGCACCTTAACCCTTACACTATCTCTCCTATTTTGGGGCGGGGGGAACCTCCAAATTTGGTGGGAGAAAAAAAATCCATGTGTATGCTGATCTGCCTGACTGAAGCTTCAGTATAAGCAACTGTTGGCAAATTGCTCCAAGTTCCCTAAGGGCACAACAAAAGGAGACACTGAACCAAATTTCAGCCAAAGTTAAAACAGCATCGGGCTTCTGCTGGGCCAGGCTTTCTCAAGGTACTCTAGGCAGTGCGGTAGGAGATGGTCAGTAAGGGCCTGAGGGCCACTCCTTCCCCAGCATCCACTCTCGTCAGGACTCTGAAGATGGGAAATGAATGTGAAGGGACCCAAAGACAGCGTGGCCTTGGGTACCCTGTGGCAGCAGGAACTCCAGTCTGGATCTCGGGTCGGGGAGGAGCAAGAAGAGGCACAAGCAAAAAGGGGCAGTATCCACGGGCCAGGGCTCCTCGGACCCCTCCACTGGACATCCAGCACTCCACCTCAGCTCAGACCCCTTCCCACTGCCCGGCCAGCCCCACTGGGCCTCGTGCGCCCCAAAGACAGGGGAACAGGGGCCCCTGATGTGCAGCTGACATCCTGCCACAGGCATGACCAGAAGTCTCTTAAACATCTCAGGAAAGTGACCAGCCCACAGTCGCTGCTGGTCACCTGAGCTGAACTCGGTCACTCACCACTCTGCCCCCACCTACGTCAAGGCCTGTCAGTGAACTGCCTTCCCGGCCTCATCCCGAGGCGCAGGGCATACTGTCCCACGGCCCCAGCCCCAAGCGCACGGTGGACAGGTCACTCACGCCACCTCTGCATCCCGCCCATTCCTGGGGCAGGGGCAGTTTCCGTGGTTAATGACCAACCAGGGCCCCCCGCCCCCGGCCCAAGTGCTGAGCTCCTCACTTGAAACGCGGCCCGATGGCTGCCACGTGCCGGTTCATGCTGCCCTTGGCCCCGCCAATGTTGAGCGACATGGAGCGCTGCAGCAGGCTGGAGAAGATCTCCACCTGGTCCGAGCTGCAGTACTTGGCGATCTCAAACCGCTGCACCAGGAACTGAGGGGAAGAACCGCAGCTGTGCACCCCGTGGCCAGGGGCCCTGGCTCCACAGAGGGCTGGGGGGGGGCAGGAGCAGAGGCCAGCGAGGACTGGGGAAGAAGGCCCAGGTAGCCGCCATGACCCAGGGTAGTCCCATGGCTCGCCGGGCCACTCCTCAGGGGTGGGGGGGTCAGGAGGGGGGGTTTGAGCAACCCATGCAGCCAGCAAAGGGGAGCCGCTGAGGCCGGGCACCTACGTCAATCCAAATGTAGTGGGGCGTCACTTCAGGGGCACAGGGTCTGGGCTGACTCGCTTCTGATGCCGCCAGGGGGTCGGCTTCTTTGATCTCCGCAGAAAACAACCCAAACTTCTGCTCCACCGTCATCTGCCAGGCCCCGGCCATTTCCCGCATGAACTGCAAGGACACAGATGTGTGTTGGAACACTGTACGACTGAAACTCAATCACGAACAACTCTGATTTATTTTTGGATGGGGGAAGTCTCACACCCAGCGGTGCTCGGGGGCTACTCCTGGCTCTGCACTCAGGAATGACTCCTGGCAGGGCTCAGGGGACTATATGGGATGCAGAGGATGGAACCCAGGTCGGCCGCACACAAGGCAAACAAACGCCCTCCCTGCTGTGCTATGGCATTGGCCTCTCATGAACTACTCTGTAATTATAAACCTCACTGGTGATTCAATTAAAACCAAACCAAATCTGCAAGTACACAGCAACTTCAGTTCCGCCCTGAAGCACATTTGAAATTACAGATAAGATATGTTCATTGAATAATAGAGAAATGAGATATACTGTGGGACCCCAGATGGTAAGAGGAGCAAGTTGCAGCCACAGGCCACTGATTACCACTCAGGGAGAAGGCAGAGCAGTGGATGGGCTTGAAGCAGGAGTCGAATCAGGAGGGGATGAGTGACATCTAGGCAGGCGGCCAGGGAAGCTGGGGAGGGGTGGGCAGTAGACAGCTAAGACAAGCCCAGAGGATAAGCCGGTACCATCCGGGCAGTGTAGCGCAGGGAGGAGCCTGGACAGAGGCAGGGCAGCGGGGACCCCTGTGCCTGCATGGGCAACTAAGGAAAGCAGGGGGCAGAAGAGGTAGTGAGGGGCATAAAGCCGAGGTCCTTGAAAGGAAACCGTCTGGCCTCTACCCCAAGGGGCAGGGAAGACCCTGATGTGACCTGTGCTCTGTGGGTGGGAAGATAGAAGCAGGGCATGGGAGGAAGCTGGGTCAGGAGCAGCACTCAGGGGGCTGGGCAGAGGGCGGGAGAGGGCCATGCTTTAAAGGCTTTGCTGAGGATGGTCTGTGGGAGGTGCACAAAGGGGAGGCGGGGTGGGGGGTGGGGGTGGTCTGTCCTTCAGGGCTGGGAGACAGGTGGAGGTGCCGGGAGCTGCTCGCCTCTCCGTCAACACAGAACAGCAGGATGCCTCAAGCTATGGGTGACTTCTCTTCATCCCTATCTCCTGTCTCCCAACTTCTTTTACAAGGAGAACACATTGCCTTATTCATAAGGAAACAAGAGTCCAGCAATACGGAAAGCTCAGAAACAGACTGAGGCCTCGTAGGCACTGCTGGGCCGGAGCCGCAGGCCTCTGTGAGGCAGAGACGGGAGCGAGAGAACAGCCTCAGTCTTGAGCTACGAGAGGCCTTGGGCAGCGTGTTGAGGGCAGGCAGAGGAAGGCCCCGAGGAGCTGGCTCCCAGAGAGAGGAGGCCTCCCTGGAAACAGCGCGTCTGGGCAGCGTGGGGGCCAGTGCAAGGTCTGGGCTAATTTGGTGGGTCAGCCTGAGACCTGAGGCCAGCCGAGCTCCCTAGGGGTGCTGGCAGCATAGGGGACACACCAGAACTGACAGGGCCGAAACCAGTTTTCCTGGCATAAGCATGCTACAGTGCCTCTTCTGTTTTAACTGAATTACGGTGAAGGATTCTCACGTTATTACAAAGCCGCACCCAGACATACAATTGCCGAACTGCTGGGCCGGAGAGGCTCTCTGAGGAACGTGCACCTCGGCGCCACACAGGATGGACCTAGGAGCGCTGGCGACCCAGGTCCCAGCCACTTCCCCTTCTGAGGCAGGACCAAGGGCCTCTCCCTGACGACTCAGATCTACCTCAGAAGTCAACCAGTTCAAAATAATTTCAAACTCTGAATGCTGGACTTGATACAAACCCTAAGCAATTATAAAACACCAAACAACTGGGAAGTTTTAATAATTACTGCACCTGCCTGGGACAGTCTAACTTTTGAAATATTCCAATTTCCTTCAAGAGGCTACAAAAACAAAACACTTCTTTTGATCACTTACCTCAGTTGATAGGGGAAATGTGTGTGTGTGGCGGGGAAGGATTAAAATTCTTGGGGCTGGAGCGATAGCACAGTGGGTAGGGCATTTGCTTTGCACGCGGCCAACCCAGGTTTGAATCCCAGCATCCCATAGGGTCCCCTGAGCACTGCCAGGAGTAACCCCTGTGCATTGCCGGATGTGACCCAAAAAAGCAAAATAAGTAAATAAATAAATTAAATTCTTGTTAACATGAAAACTAAATCTCTGTGGGTTTTAAGTAAAAATATATTTTATTTGGAGGCATTTAGGAAGGTGAAGGAGGAGAAAAAGAGAAAACACATTCAAGAGAGAATATGGTCTTCTGCAAAGTCAGAGAGCCCCTATACACATCCCAGAATTAGACAGGAAAGCATGAAAGTACACATCTCAAGAGGGGAGATGCAGGTGCCACATAAGCTTAGCCATGTGGGCACAAGTGGCACATGGGCTTGGGCAGCGTTAACGCCAAAAATTAAATCTTTGGAAAACAGAATTATTCATATTTATAAACCTTGGGCCGGATCCAGTAGAAATTTCAGAAATATGAACACAAGGAAAGGCAGACTGTCCTGATGCAGACCAAGAGAGAGGTCCTTCTGCACAGCAGAGCTGCTCCCAGAGGGCACACATCACAACAGGTGCCCAAGGAGCAGCTCTCCTGCTTGGAGAAATGGCTCCCCCTACTGCATTCTTGAAGAGTCGCAGCATCCAGGCTTGACTGGGAAACTTTTTGGGGACAGAAGATTAGAGGGGCTGGGCCACACACAGTGCTCAGGGGTTACTCCTGGCAGTGCATGGGGACCATCTGGAATGTTACGGATCAAACCTGGGTCAGCCGCGGGTCAAATGCCCTACCCACTGTACTATCACCCTGGACCACCACCGGGAAACTTTTGACATACATTCACTCTCCTAGGCCCCGTTCCAGTACTGAGGTCAGTTGTCAGCATCATGCCTGTGTGAGGACTGAGGCCCCAGAGAGTGGGGGCCTACCAGGATCTCCGACCCCAGAGCAGGCTCTCTCCCTCTCACCCTGCCCAGACCCCAAACTGACTTCCGCTGTTTCCTACCGGCACTTCCACTCCGTTCTTGCCAGCCAGGAGCCACTCCCAGCAGGCGAGGGCAGTCTCCATGCCATGCTCGTTGAACATTCGGAGGGGGCCCCAGCACAGGTGATGGAGGAGCTGCGGGTCACAATCTGGAATCAAACACAGGCTGTTCAGAGCTAGAAGCCGAGCTGAGCCCAGAGCCTCCTCAGGCCAGCAAGGCAGTCAGCAGCAGCCAGGCCAACAAGGACCTTTTACTTGCTACCAAACACCCAAGATGCCAAGGAGCTCTCTATTAGGGAAGAATTTGATTTGGTGGTCCAGGAGACTGAACCCAGGGCCTTATACATGCGAGGCAAGTGCTGGATTGCTTAAGCAAACTCCCTGGCTTCTCTTTCTTGATCTGGAACGCCAGTGTCCTCAGATAACCAAGACCAACACTCATTTACCAGTGACCCCAGGGCCCTGGCACCCTCCCTTTTACCTTTGCTACTGATGAGCATTGCCGTCAGTTTGAACATGGCCTGTGTGTAGTTCTGAGCATTGTTGAGGTCTAACGCTCTACACAGCTCCTGGACCATCATTTTGTTTAGGTCAGACATCTGACCAGTGGCATCTGAGAACCGAATCATTCCATATACCTGCGAAAAAGGACACTTGTCAGGAGAGTCACCTGTAGTCCAGGCTTGTAGGGTGAGGCCCTGGCAGACCGTGACTGCTCCTGAAACAGAACCAGCAGGTGCTTTACTGTCCCAAGCTACAGTTTACATGAAAGGTGACAGGCTTGTTCAACAATTCTGCCACAAAATCACTTCTGTTCTTACAGAGAGAAGTTAGAAAACAGCGCTGGTTCCCCACCACCAGAAACTGAAGGCAGACAGGTCTGTCATCTTTGCAGTCTAGCATTAAGCCCCGAGCCTGTATGACTGGGGGCTAATTAAAGTTCCTTCAGAATCAATGACTCAAACTAGTTGATCAGTCTTTTTTTTTTTTTTAAGTGGGGACACACCCTGTGGTGCTCAGGGCTCACTCCTGGTGGTGCTTGCAGAACCACACGTAGTGCTGGGTGATCTGTGAGCAATCAAGCACCTTATGCCTGTGTATCTCTCTGGCCCCCATCTGTCTCACTAATTTTAAAGACACACAACCATTTCTCTCCCTATGAAGGTCATTTGACTACCAACCAAAGCCAAGTCAACTCACAAGGACAGACTTCCCTGCACCATGATAGTACTCATACGTGTGGAATAAGCCCCCAGCAAAATCCTGGACACTGAGAACAGCAGGGCGGTGAGGGCTGAGTAGAACAAAGTCTGTCCCCTCTGCTAAGGTCACAGGAGGAGCAACTATTGGAGTAAAATAAGGCTACACACTCGGGACTGTTACCCCCCCAACTCAAAGAGGGCACTGATGGACTTCTAGGGGCCTCTGGACAGTGTAGACTAGCTATCATGTTTAACAGAGAGGGAAACTGAGGTCCATAGAGGCAAGAGACTTGTTAGGCTGGGATCAACTGTGGTGACAGGCAAAAACTATTAGGATGGAGACGGTTGTGGCCCCTGAGTGATTCTGGAAAGCTAATATTGTATGCCTCAATCTTTATTTTAAACACTGGAATAATAGTATGTCCACCTCATGGACCTCCCTGAATAATGCATGTGTGGCACTCAGTGGCTATCCGTCAGTCCTTGAGAAAAACAGACTGCAGCCCAAGTGGGGATGCCTTGAGTCAGCAGAGGGGTGTGCTGATGGACCCCAGCCCAGGCCTTACATCCCTGCCAAAGGAGTGAGCTCCACATTCACCCCGGCCCCACACTCAGATGAGAGGATGCTCAGAAGGGTTTCAGACGAAAGGGCAGCATTACCTCGCCTGCATAGCGGTTGCGCAGATTCAGGGATGCCATGAAGTTGGAGTAATCTTTCTTCACACAGGCTGGGCGCTCAGTTAGTTGAGTTGCCTACAGACAAATACTGATCATCAGTTTAGACCGCCCAACATGTTTTCCTCATGTTTACCATGTCTGATCTAAATCTAATTAAGGAGCCAAGTTTTAGGGGGCTGGAGTGACAGCACAGCAGGGAGGGCGCTTGTCTTGCACATGGATGACTGTGGTTCAATCCCCTGCACCCCATATGGTTCTCTGAGCCCGCCAGGAGTAATTCCTGGATGCAGAGCCAGGAGCAAACCTAAATAGTGCTGGGTGTGGCCCCCACACAAACAACAATGACAAGGACAAAAAAGAAGTCAAGTTCTGATCCAGGGGTTAATTAAAACCTGTCAGTGCTGTCAAATTAAAAAAAGGGGAACATTTTATTCATTACAAAAAGTCTTGTGGGGCTATACTCAATACTGCTCAGAGTCACGGTGGTGGCGCTGTGTGTGGGCATGAGTGCTGGGGACCAAACCCTGGACCTCACACATGCGAAATATGTGCTCTAGCATTTGAATCACTTCATGCTCCCAAATACTTTCTAGCAGTGGTTTTTCAACCAGTCCATGAAAAAGTTATTGCTTCCTAAGATATTAGTGGTACTGCTACAAATACCGATATAGAAGCATTCTTATTATAATATAAATATTACTATAAATGCATTTTGGGAGGTCGGAGAGATAGTTCAATGGGCTAAGCACATGCTCTGTACGTGGGAGGCCTGGCTTTGCTCCTCAGCACTGCACGCTCCCCTGAGTACTCCTGACTTCCTGGTCCAGAGTTCCTCTGCATCTGTCTCAGCCTCCAGAGTGACTCCTGCAGGATAGGGGTGTGGGTGAATGCCTCTCCTGACCCCTGGCTGCTCACTGCTGCCTCACTCTTCAGTGATGGTCCAGCCCAGCATTGCTGAAGACCACCAGACACTTTTGTACAGGAGCAGACACTGTAAATGCCATCTTGTTCTGCTTATAACTCTCACCCCTTGGCCTTTGTCCTGTCTCTTTATACAAAGGAATGTCTTCATCATTGTGTGTTTAATGTTAAACCAGGAGTCGGTCACGGATGGGTGGGAGGGAACAATACCCAGGACCTCTGGAGTGAGGTCGCTGATGGCTGTCGGCGGGTTCCCGGAGACAGGGACTGTTTGCCAGGAACAGACCATTGTCACCACGCCCCTGAACACTAGCCCCCAGCTGAGTCACTAGAACTCTCCTTACCTGCTATGCCACTACCTTCTTCTCTAGAGAAACCCACCCCCCACCTGGGACTAAGGGGTCTTCTTGGACAAGCCTAGGTTGGGTTCTGAGGTTCCCGCCTGTCAGATGACCCACTGCCAACCACCTACTCTGAGCCAAAGCACCAGTTTAACTCAGCAAGTCTTACTTGGTGTGGACTTGCGACCCTCCAAATTAATCTTCAGAGAAGCAGATTTGTGTGCACGGCTCATGATCCTGAAAACAGGACTACTAGGATATCCAAAGAAAGTTTCAGATCCCTGTGACTATAAAATGAGGTTGTGTCTCACAGAAACCAGTTTTCTGTGGGTCTAGGCAGATAAACACCTAAACCTCAACTCATTAATGAATCAAACCGAGATCTCTGTCAGTTAATTCGAAACAGAAGCACAGGGCTGGCGAGAGGGAGCAAAGGGCTGAGTGCATGCTGTGTAGGCAGGAAGCCCGGGTTTGATCCCTGGCCTTACACGGCCCCCTGAGCACTGTGGGGAGTGAACCCGAGCTCCTTCTGCACGTGGCCGCTGGTGGCCCAGAGCTGCCCCCTCTACTCTGCTGCAGGGGAGCACCGTACCCCAGAGGGGCACTTACCCCGAGAGTCGTGTTCTGCTTGTTGTAGCCGGCAAAGTGCAGGATGCTCTCAGTGGCCATGGCCAGTCCTGTGTGCTGGGACAGTCCCGACACCCAGTTCTGGTGTTTGTTCAGATACTCCTGAAACAGGATAGGGGGAAATGCTGTGATGTAACAGTACAAATATGAGCTTTATAAAATGAGTCGGGGGTGGGAGATGGAAATCCTGTTTTTGGGACAGGAGTGCCCCCGACCCTGTCTGTCTGGCTGCTGGTGGAGAGAGGATAGTGCAGACTCCAGAGCGGCTAGTGCTGCCCGTGGGAGAGCCCACGAGCCTTCAGCACATCCCTGCCAAGCTGCTGCCCTCTGCCAGGGGGTTTGCCTGCCACTGGGGCAAAGAGCTGTGGGGACCCACTTGGCAGTCAGCACACAGGCCCTTCTGCTACAGCTTCCCTGCTGGGCAGAGGCAGCTAGATGGACACAAGGAAGGCAGAGAAAGCACCTGAGTCTGCCTGGCCAACTGGTGGAAGAGGGAAAAGGACAAAGGCACACTTGGCTCGGAGGTGTGAAGAGAATCCTGGGGTTAAGAGCACTGAGGGAGGACTAGAGATAGTACAGCAGGGAGGGCATTTGCCTTGCAATGGCTGACTTGGGTTCGATTCCCAGCATCTCATATGGTTCCCTGAGCATTGCCAGGAGTAATTCCTGAGTAGAGAGCCAGGAGTAACCCCTGAGCATCATGGGGTGTGACCCAAAAAGTGAAAAAAAAAAAAAGAAAAAAGAAAAAAAAATCACTGCAGGAACAGCAGGTATAAAGGGCATGGGCCATGTTTGGGCCAGTGACAGGCCAGGTTCAAAAAGTCCCATCCCAGGTGGAGGTGTTTAGGGAGAAGTGCATGTGAGCATGTCTCACACCCCCCCCCACACCCACTTCTAAAGAGACATATAAAAGTGTCTCTCTCTCTCTCTCTCTCTCTCTCTCTCTCTCTCTCTCTCTCTCTCTCTCTCACACACACACACCCTTTTAAAGAGACATATAAGAGCATTTGCTCACAAAATGTGGCACTCATAGTTTTGGAAGTTACCTGGAGCCACAAAGGCTCACAGTTATGGGAAGTGACTGATAGATGCATGTCGCAGAGCGGTTCACTCAGCAGAGTATAGGACTGATGGACGCATGTTACAGGGCGGTTCACCCAGCAGAGTACAGGACTGATGGATGCATGTGGGAGGGTGGTCCACCCAGCACAGTGGCTTAGTTGAGCTGGGGGCACTGTGGAGGCCAGGGACAGATGGAGACTGCATGCTGGCGACTATGTAGTGAGGGATGTGGTAAGAGGGGGTCAGATGGACGGGATGTGCAGCATAAGGAAAAAGGAAGGCTGGGCAATACCAGCAGGGATGCTTGCTTGGGATTTTAGGACTTCCTGAGGCTTCTTCATTTTTCTATCTTGAAAATAATTGAGTGTTATGGCCAGGGAGATAGTATAGCAGGGTCAGGAACCCGCCTTGCACAAGGCAGACCAAGGTTTGATCCTGGTACACCATTTGGTCCCTCAAGCCCTGTCAGGAGTGATCCCTGAGCAGAGCCAGGAGTAAGCCCTGAGCACGCACCAAGAAAAAAAAACAAACACCACCACTACCTTACTTTTGGATTCTCAATTCTATTTTTTTTTTTCTGTGATTACTTCTGTGTGGGTAGATTTTGGGGTTTGGCCCGCACTCGGTCATACTCAGGGACTATTCCTAAGGAGTGACCCCTGGCAGCGTTCAGGAGCCTATCATATGGGGTGCTGGGGATTTGAACCAGGGTCCACTGCATGCAAGGCAAGTGCCTCACCCCCAGTCCGATCTCTCTGGCCCAGAAGTTTGATGTTTCTTTGGGAGTCAATGGTGTGGCTCAGTGGGAGAACATGTGCCCAAGTGTATGAGGCCCTGGGCTGGATCCCAGGCTCTGTCCAAATAAGAACAAACAAAATTATCAATTTTTTTATAATTTCATGAAGTACCTGTAGGTGGGACTTGGTGACTGTAGGTGCCCACTTCATTGCCTCCTGCAGGATCATTCCACAGCGTGCAGCAAAGTCCTTCACGATGCTCTGAAAGAGTATGATTGACCTGAGGTCAGGGCATGTGTCTGGTGTGTTTGATTTTGGTTGATAGCCAGCAGTGCTCAAGGAACCCAAGCCTTCTGCATGCAAAGCACGTTCTAGTCCTTTGAGTTATCTCCCCAGCCCAAGGTCAGGCATCTGTCTGGACTGTTAGAGGTCAGCCAGTTATGTCCCTTCATCACCGCGGCACCAGACTCAACACAGCTCAGGTTAGCAAAGCTGGTCTAAGAGTCAAGCTTGCCCAGTGCAGTTCTGAGTGGCTATAGAGAGAGCTGGAAACCCCTTTGGGAGCTGGACTACGAAGAGAACCTCAAGTGAGCATGGTCAGGGGGTGAGAGCAGGCCTGGCAGACAGACCGACCTGGGAGGACATCAGCACCTCCTTACGCTGTGTGACCCCCGCAGACTCCAGGATGGCTGTAAAGGGACCCACAGTAAGGGGAGCGCTTCGGCCTACCTCGCGGGCTTCGTAGGTGTCGGGAACAGTGATACGGTAGGGGGCGTCTGGGATGTCATAGTAAGGCTGGTCCTTGTGGATGTCCTGGAAGCACAACGGGGCCCCTCTCGCTGCTGCCTCTCGAGAGAGAGCAGGGATACACCCCACCTCCCAGCCACGCCAGCCACCCCCACCCCCATCCACTTCAGCTTACTGGGAAGGTCAAGGTGACGTTCCCCCCCCCCCACTGTGGCCACTTCTGATATCAGTTCTGTTCAGGAGCAAGAGGGGAGACAGGGACACTCACCGCACTCAGTGACAGGGACAGGGTCTGAAGAATATCCAACATGGTCTTCAGCACTGTCCCGCTCCAGAGCAGGTGGGGGAACCTGCACCAAGATTACCTCTCAGGGTGGGGGAACCAAAACGCCTACAACCTGTGTTACTTTTGTATTTGTGCTTTTGTCATTTTTTTGGCTACACTTGGCAGTGCTCAGGGCTCATTTCCGGGTCAGTGTTCAGGGATCATTCTTGGTAAACTCAGGGGACCATATGAGATGTATAGCCCCCAAATGCTGCTTCTTAGAGCAGGAGCCCTCCGCCTGCTGCCCAGCTGAAGGTCAGGGGAGGTCAGGTGCTCCAGGCCCTGGCCAGTCCCAGCCCCTACTGTAGTCAGACTCTGAACAAGCACCATTCTACACTCCCCCAGAGAATCCTCCTGCTTTCCACCAAGGCTCTCTAGAATATCCACATCATGGCATGAACTGAAAAAGCCAGTAACTGAACATGGCAGAATGTGGTCTGGGGAGTGTAGTGGGGGGCTATTTCTGCACAACTGTGACTCACTGGGCCAGTTCAGACAGACACGGGAGTATTTATGGGCCTTGACCCTGGCCGCTAGGCCCAGGCAGGCTGATGTGTGGAGCGCCTGCATATAGCAGGGCACTGCATGCCGACCAACGGGTCCTTCACACTGCAGAGGCTGGTTCTTACCCAGGAGACCGGGCATGTCCCACAGTCTGTCTGGCTCCCACCACAGAGCCTTGAGTGGGAAAGGGCCAATGTGGGCTTTTCCTTCATGCTGAGGGGCCCCATTCTACCCAAGCCCTCTAGTAGGACCCTGGGCTAGAAGGTGGCCCTTCGCATGACACTGAATGTCCCAGAACAAGCCCAGGAAGGCTCTGGGACAGTCTGGCCAAGTCTGGTGGGATTCAGACACTTCACCCTGGCCATGGTATGTATTGTAGGTAGTATTAATAGTCAGAACAGCGGCCAGAGTGGGTTGCTTGCCTTGCCAGGTTCAATCCCTGGCATCCCATATAGTCCCCTGTGCAAGTGCCAGGAATGATTCCCTGAGTTCAGAGCTCTGAGTAAGTCCTGAGCACTGTGGGATGTGATTCAAAATCAAATACACACACACTCTCTCTCTCTCTCTCTCTCTCTCTCTCTCTCTCTCTCTCTCTCTCTCTCTCACACACACACACACACACACACACACACACACACACACACACACACACAGTAGTTCAGACTTAGTGGAAGTTTCAGGATTAAAATTCTAACTGTGATTCCATGGGAAGCCACACTGCCCTTTGGGAGTTTTAGTTCTGTTGCCACTATTTTCAAGACTTGCAACATAAAGATGATTCTTCCTTGTGTCCCCTATCGAGGTGTGCCCACCCTCCTCCCCACACCATTAGAAAGAAAATGAGCTTTACTTATCCACCAGTCCAGACAGATACTTGTCTGCCACCCTCCGTATCCTTTTGTGAATGTGGTTGAAGTTCACCAGGAGAAACTGTGCGTGCCGCTCTAGCTCCTCTTCATTCTCCTTGGTCTTAGCCTACAGATTCAGGAGAGGCGTGAAACAGGCACCCTCAGTGCCTCCGCCACTCCACCCCCGAAAATCCACATTTGCATTCTGACAAGCGAGGCTTACTTTATCGGCCATCATGTTCAGGAAAGCATCAAACACTTTGTCTGCGACGGCAATCACACACTGCATCATCCCTGACACGAGAAGAGATTTCTGAGGGTTAGAAGCATCAACTGAAAGGGACCCATCCTAGCCACTTTAAAACTTTGTTTGGAAATGCCTGGAACTTTCCAAGGAGTTTCAGAGAGCACAGAGAACTCTCACAGACCCAGTCTACATACGTATAGTATATACATATATATATTTGGGGGTCACACCAGGCAGTGCTCAGGGTTTACTCCTGGCTCGTCTGTGCCTCATAGATCACTCTTGGTGGGTTTTGGGGACCATAAGGGTCAGCCTTGTGCATGCCTATGTCTCTGGACAGCCTCCTAGTATTAACATCTCATTTGGCAGAAGTCACAAGGAGACAGTGATTCATACTGAAAACAGGTTTGATTCGAATTTCCCCATTTTCTCACTCATATCTCTTCTCTGTTCCAGGAGACACTCAGGACGCCAGGTTTTATTCATCAAACCTCTTTGATCTGTGCTGATTCCTCAGTCTGTGCTTGTCTTTCACGAGCCTGACACTTGAAATGCACATGCATTTCGGAGGCTGCCCTCTGCTTAGGTCTCTGTGTTTGCTGATGATTAGATTCAGGTTCAGGACTTCGGGGAAAACACTACGACGGTGAAGAATCCCCACACTGCAACTACCGCAGGTGCATGAAAGTCCATCTCCTGTCCCCGGGGGAGGTTGACTTTGACAGTTTGGTGGCTGTGGTGTCTGCAAGGTGCCTCCCAGTTGTCTTTCCTCTCTAGGCTAGACTCCTCAGAAGAGAGTCACCCATGGTCAGGAGAGGTATTCAAAAGCAGCCCCTGGGGCAGGGAGAAGGTTCAATGGGCTGGAGCATGTGGTCAGGCCTGGGTTTGATCCCTGCACTGTAACATACTCCAAGTAACAGTGGTGTGACCCAAAACAAAATGAACTATATATATATATCCATACACAAATATCCATGTACATGTACACACTTACCTATATAAGCAACTCATGGGAAAGATACTTAGGTTACGAAGTATTCCATTTCTTTTTTTTTTTTTTGGTTTTTGGGTCACACCTGGAGATGCACAGGGGTTACTCCTGGCTCTGCACTCAGGAATTACTCCTGGCGGTGCTCAGGAGACCATATGGGATGCTGGGATTTGAACCCGGGCCGGCCGCGTGCAAGGCAAATGCCCTACCCGCTATGCTATCACTCCAGCCCCAGTATTCCATTTCTTTTTAAACCCTTGTCCACTAATTTCAGAGTCCACCGGTGGGTTCTTATTGAAATAGCTACTGTGCTTCTCATGGGGATTTTCTATTTTCCTCATTTAAATTATATATATATATATGTGTGTGTGTGTGTGTACATATATATACACATCCACACATGCACATCTGTGTTTATATATATGCACATATATGCATAGTGTTTTTTTTTTTTTGGGGGGGGGGGTTCCTGGACCAGACCTGGTGGTTCTCAGGGACTACTCGTGGCTCTGTGCTTGAGAGATCATATGTTGTGCTGGGGATCAAACAGAGCCTCCTGCCAGCAAAACATGTGCTCAGTCTGCTAAGCTGCCATTCTGAGATCCTTTCTTTTTGTTTTGTTTTTGAGTCACATGTGGTAGTGCTTGGGGGGTCACTCCTGACAGGACTCACAGCTGTGTCATGTTAGAAATCACATTTGGGGCTTCAGCAAGCAAAGTATGTGCCCCAGCCCTTTGAACCCTCTACCCAGCCTTATTTTCCACATTTAAAAATTAATGTGCTGTTACAGAGCCCGTAACCAAACCCAGGGCCTCACATATGCACGGCATGTGCTCTGCTAGTGAGCCCAGCCCTGCTTCCTCATTCTTTTCACTCTGAGTAACTGGAAGGTTTGGGTAAGAAAGGTTTGTCTCTCCTGCCCATATGTTATTTATTTAACCACCTTATCAGTATGGACTCATGGGTGATTACTCAATTCCGTTTTGCCTCTCCCTGTGCATGTATGTGTGTGTGGGACGGTAGGGGTAGAGGGGTATAGGGCCCTCATACATGCAAAGTAGGTGTTCCACTAAGTCACATTCCTGGCCCCTCAGCCACTTTTTTTTTTAATTAAAATGGTTTTAAGAAATATGAGGGAAGAGAGAAAATGGCTAATATTTCCAAAAGAAAATGCAGACTGTCCCAGTGAAGAGAGTGAGCTTTTAAAAAATCTGGGGCCAGAGAGATAGTATGGCAGGTCTGGCACTTGCCTGCCACACAGCTTACCCAGGTTTGCGCCCTGCCCCCCTAGATGGCCCCCAAGACCCATCAGGAGTAACTCCTGAGTGAAGAGCCAGGCGTCACATTGCAGGGTATGGCCCAAAAACCAGAAGGAAAAAAAAAGTATCATAGTTTTATTCCAAATGGTCCAGATTTGGGTCTTTCTGTGTAGACAAGAGTCCGTTGCTAGTTTGTTGTCATGGGAAAAGAAATCTGGACCAAGGGCAGCCTTCTTTTCTGCTCTTATTATGGCTTCCTGTTCCTGCCGAGGTCTGTCCTCTCCTGAGGGGTCCCTGCTTCCTCCTTGCCATGCTGGCACCCATCCCAGAATCAGCAGGTCTCAGTTCCTGCACAGGCAAGGAGGCTGCAACCTTCCTGCTCTGGGACTGGGACATTGTAACTTCTATAAGTAACATACCAGGGGGAGGCTGGAGTGACAGGATAGTGGTATGGTAAGGTGCTTGCCCTGAACACAGCCAACCCAGGTTCGATTCTCCAGCATCACAAATGGTCCCATCGAGCACTGCCAAGAATAATCCCTGAGTGCTAGGAGTACTCCCTGGGCATCACTGGGTGGGTGTGCCCCTCAGTCACTCTGGTGTTTTATTTATTTATTTTTGGGGGCCTACATATGGTGATGCTCAGTGGTTATTCTTGGCTCTGCACTCAGGAATTACTCTTGCTCTTGGCAGTGCTTGGGGGACCGTATGGGATGCTGGGATTGAACCTGGGTTGGCTGCATGCAAGGCAAGTGCTCTACCCATCGTACTATCTCTCTGGCCCCAAGAGCCACTGTTTTAATTAAACACTCTCATTCTTTTCTTTTTCAGACAGGGGTGAGGTGGGGTGGGGTACACTGTCAGAGCACTTCAGACAGTGGTGAATGATGACCCTACTACACCGATAAGTAGTCCTAGGGTGTTGGCGAGAACCGCCTACTGAGTGATTCCCTTCTGAAGGGGAAGCTTCCATCGTAGAAACTGCTGGGCCCACTTTCCACCCTGTCTCTCCTCACTACAAGCGCCACCCCCAGCTGCCAGCAGAGGGCGCTAACAGACTCTCACCGCCTGACCTTCCCTGGTCCATTCCACTGGCTTCCAGTCACAAAAACAAATTCACACACCTATTTCCTGATTTTGTATAGGAGTGCAAAGGACTACTGGTCAAAGGTCTAACATGAAACAGTTTCTTAGAGTCCTTTATGTAATTAAAAAAATTTTTTTTTCAAGAATCGACCTGTCAACAAAAGGGGAAAAAAATGGGACCAGAGTGTCTTGGAGATTCAATCTCTACTGGCAAGAACAAGCTGGTAGCTTCTTCACTGCACCAATAGCTTCTGGCATGGAAAGGACTCCTTACTACTAACTGCACTTCACTGGTACCAAATTTATTTCGTATTTATTGGGGGGTGGGGTTGGGACACACCTTATGGTGCTCAGGGCTTACTCCTGGCTTTGCGCTCAGGGAACATTCCTGGAGAGGCTCTGGGGATCACAGGAGGTCTTGGGGATCAAATCCAGACTGGCCATGGGCAAGGCAAGTACCTTACCCTCTGTACTACCTTTCTGGCTCTGACAGAAGCTTATTAATCTTAGAAATTATAAATTATCAATTTTCAAGATACTCTACATCACTGTCACTGCAACTGTCATTCCACTGCTCATCGATTTGCTCGAGCGGGCATCAGTAACGTCTCCATTCTGAGAATTGTTACTGTTTTTGGCATATCGAATATGCCACGGGTAGCTTGACAGGCTCTGCCATGCGGGCGGGATACTCTCGGTAGCTTGCTGGGCTCTATGAGAGGGAGGGATGAATTGAACCTGGGTCAGCTGCGTGCAAGGCAAATGCCCAACCGCTGTGCTATGGCTCCAAGTCCAAGATACTCTAAATAGTAGATAAAAATCTGTGGATATAGTCTATTAAATACCTTAAGTATTTACTAATTGGGCTTCTGGGTCATTGCCCTCAATTTTTTTTTTCTGTCTTTTTGAGCTACATCCAGTGTGCAGAGGCTATAAACTGACTCTGTTCAGGTGTCACTCATGGCAGTGCATGGGGTTCATTTGCACCAGGTACTCAACCCGAGGCTCTTGCACGCAAAGTATGATCTCTCTTGTTCCTTATTATTATTCTTAGGTTTTCAAAAATAGTTCTGGTAATTTATATTTTCATACCACCCTGGAATTTCTTTTTTTTTTTTTTTTTTGGGTCACACCCGGCAATGCACAGGGGTTACTCCTGGCTCTTCACTCAGGAATTACCCCTGGCGGTGCTCAGGGGACCATATGGGATGCTGGGATTAGAACCCGGGTCGGCCGCGTGCAAGGCAAACGCCCTACCCGCTGTGCTATCGCTCCAGCCCCACCATCCTGGAATTTCAACATTATGTTTTTATCTTCCCAGTAACTTGGTTCTGGTACTGGTTACATTCAAGACCCTTTGTGCATACAGAATCTGAGGACATTTGCATGATGGAGCTTCTTTCATTCACTTTTGTGTTCTGCAACTTTCCCAGGCATAATCTGGCCCTAAAGTTGGATGTGCTCCACAGGTCCTGACATTCTGCCTTGGGCCAGTGGAGATGTTGAGGGACCTAAGTAAGGTCTTATAATGGGCAAGACTTTCTGAGGTATGGAGCCCTTCACAGTGAAGGAGTAGGGCTGTGTTCCTTGTCTCAGACTAACTGGCTACTCTTTGGGACATCTGTGCTCATCACCTGCTGGACACCATCAGTGTTCACTCTGAGTCCAAGTGAGAGCCTGTTATTGGGGGCGTGGTCTCTTTTCTGACTCTACAAGATATACTTACATGCCTCCACTTCACAAACTCTTTTTGATGCAAGAATAAATATAATATTTAAATATATAAGTATATATTAGTATATTTCTCTTCTTGTATAATTACATATATATATATTTTTTTGCTTTTTGGGTCACACCCAGCAATGCACAGGGGTCACTCCTGGCTCATCACTCAGGAATCACCCCTGGCAGTGCTTAGGGGACCATATGGGATGCTGGGATTTGAACCCGGGTCGGCCGCGTGCAAGGCAAACGCCCTACCCGCTGTGCTATCACTCCAGCCCCAATTACATATCTTCAAGACCATTTTATATGAACTTCACTCTTTTGTAGTATCATTATGAACTTACATCTTTCATAATCTAAACTTGTATTAAGCCAACAGTAAAAATATTATATTCAAAGTATGATCATTTGTTCGTTGGGAGTCCCTTCACATTGATTCTTGATCCTCTAGGCATAGTCCAGAAAATTATTTGTTTATTTTTGGCTTTTGGGCCATACCCGGCTGTGCTCAGGGTCTACTCCTGGCTCTGCACTTGGGAACAATCTTGGTGGTGCTCAGGGGACCATACTGGATGCTGGGACTCTTGAACTCGGTTGCCATGTACAAGGCCCACTCACTGTGTTATCTCTCCAGCTTCGCTCCAAACATTTCAGAAAAATGATAGCTTTCTCCAGGTCAATCAGAGACCACTTGAGAGCTAAGGGTCCTTTTAGCAGAGGACAATATTAGAGTCTGAAATCTGGGGTGAGAGCGAACTCACTGATGGTAGGCAAGAGTGATTCTCCTTCTGAGAAAGAGCAAAAGGGAATGCCCTGCCTCTGTGGGGTGGGGTGGGGGTAGGATGAAGTGGGGGTGGTGGGAGGGATACCGGGACCTTTGGTGGTGGAAAATGGGCACTGGTGGAGAGATGGGTACTTGATCACTGTATGAATGAAACGTAAGCACCAAAGTTTTTAAGTCTGTAACTGTACCTCATGGTGATTCACTAATAAAAAATTAAAAAAAAAAAAAGAGCGATTCTTCTTCTGCTCTTAACAATCCTCATAGCACAAGAGCTATACACATTTTGGGGCTAGAGCGATAGCACAGCGGGTAGGGCTTTTTTTGCCTTGCACGCGGTTGACCCAGGTTCGAGTCCCAGCATCTCATATGGTCCCCTGAGCACCTCCAGGGGTAATTCCTGAGTGCAGAGCCAGGAGTGACCCCTGTGCATCACCGGGTGTGACCCAAAAAGAAAAAAAAAAGAAAAAAAGAGGGCTATACACGTTTTAAGGTTATGTGTTTAAACCAATCTTTGTATCATATAACTATGTTCTCAGGAAGAAAATAGGGAGCAGTATTATTTTCTATACAATTAAAACCCACCTTATCATGGAGTCAGAGAGTACAGGTCAACCCCAGTTCAGACCCAGTACTGCATATGGTCTCCTAAGTGCCACCAGCTGATCCCTAAGCAGAGAGCAAGCCCTGAGAAACACTGGGTGTGGCCCCCAAACCAAAAATCAACTAAACCAAAAAACAAAACAAAAACTCCCGAAAATACCCCTCATAAAAAATAAAAACTAAAAAACACCCAACCCAACTCATTATGAGAGTGCCACATCAGTAAGCTTACCAGACTTGTCTTTCTGAATAGCTTTATCCTCAAAGTAGCAGAACATGACCTGGAAGCGATCAGGATCTGTCGAACGCAGAACTCTAACGAGAAGAAAATTTGAGTCCAGTGTGAAAACTCAAGCCCTCCTTGTCACAGATTCATTACTGCCCAGACCTGTGGGCTGCCAGGAACAGACCCATGAAGTGGTAGTTGCTATTACATTTTTGGAAGACAGTGCCACTGTCTATCGTTAACATTCCCACATGGCTCCTCTTGGCAGCCCACTAGTAAGATCTCTGAAGGACTAGGGGAGGAGAGACAGCTCAATGGATGAGTCTGCAGAGAGCATGCAGGAGGCCCAGGTTCATCCTGGGATGTGGGCATGTTGTTCCCAAGCACTATCAGGAAGGACCCCCAAGCTCAGTGTCAGGAATAGACCCTGAGGAATTCCAGGTGTGTCTTCCCCGTCCCCCGAAAACGCCCCCCCAAAAAGGGGTTATTACAAAGAGCTCTCCTAACAGTATGGATGAATGTCTGACAGAAAGTTGGCTGGCTAAACCTAAGTAAATCCATTCAAATGTACAACATGCCACCATCTAAGTGTGCTGCTATACAGCTCTACACGTGCCGCTCTAGAGAAACAGCAAGATGCACTGCTGGGGTGAAAGGGAGGTGCAGGAAAAACAGGAATAATGTGACCCCAGTGAGGAGCTTCTGAAAGGCTTCCATGTGCCCTGTGCATTTTCAGGCAGATGTGTTTATAAATGCACAGAAAATGTTTAGAAGGGAAAATGAGAGACTACACACATCAGACATCTCTAGATTCAGGGCATTTCTCACCTTTAGTGTCTTCTGTACCATCTCAATGACATTTTACTTTTGTTTCTGGGATTGAACCTGGGCAGCCAGCTATGTGCAAGGTAAGTTCTCTACCCATTTTACTATTGCTCCGGCCCCAAATATTTAGTTTTAAATATTTATTATTTATTTTTGGATTTGGGGGCCATGTCAGTGGCGCCTGGGAGCTCTCCTGGTTCTGGCTGAGGAGTCACTCCCAGTGGTTCCTGGAAGACCTTGTGTCCAGGCTGACCCTGGTTCTGGGCTGAGGGGATTAAGGCTGGCTAGGCTCAGACACAAGGGAAGGTCTTCATCCCTGTATCATCTCTATAGCTGCTATAACTTTTAAAAATATTTTTAATTTGGGGGCTGGGTATGTGGCTCAGGTGCTTTGCATGTATGAACTCTGGCACGGCATTGTCCCCCGAATACTGCTGGGTGTGGCCTTGATGGCTCCTGAGCACTGTGGAAGTAGCTGTAGTTCCATGAGTATGACTGAGTGTAGCCCCCACAACAATAAAATAACAGTTAACTATAGTAACACGCTACAGAGGATGGTAACGGAATCAGTGGCTTTTCTCCTTTATTTCCAAGGCTCTTAATACATTCTCATATTGTTTTTGTTTTGTTTTGGGGCCACACCTGGTGATGCTCAGGGCTTATTCCTGGCTCTGCCCTCAGGAATCACTCCTAGCAATGCTCAGAAGACCATATGGGAAGCTGGGGCTCGGACCCAGGTCGACTGTGTGCAAGGCAAACGCCCTACCTGCTGTACTCTGGCCCTGGCTCTTTATATTATTTTTAGAGATGAAAAATCATAATGAAAAGTAGAAAAGAAAAACTCCCTTGGCTCTGTGGGATTATGGGGAGGATAGGTCAGTATCTCGGTCTCCTCCACTGTGAATGAGAATGGAACAGAGCCTGTACCTCACAGGCTTGACGGGCAGTGTGCCGGTCGCTACAGATGACAGGGCAGTGCCTGAATAGCACACACGCCCAGTCTATGTTGCTGCTGGTACCGTCCTGATGACAGCAACAGATTACAGCAAATACTAATGCTGTGAGGTCCACTAAGAGTTACAGATCCACTGTGAGCACTGGGCCACCTTGAGGGTGGATTTGGAGCAGTTCATTTCCAATCTGCTTCTATGCTAGGCATGAGCTCAACTACTTGGACCCTATTCCCAGTCCTGGTCCTGTTTTTGATCCATACCCAGTGGTGTTCAGGGGCCACGATTGGTTTGGTGCTTGGGGGAGCATTCAGTGCTGGGGACTGAACCCAGGGTTCCTGTATGCAAAGCATGTTTTGGCCCCTGAGCCTTCGCCCCAACTCACCCATCCCCAACTTCTTAAACAAACAGAAGAAGAAAGCTTACATGTTGCAGGAGGAACTGAACCATGCTGAGAAGGTATAAAAAGTTAAAAAGTAGGTCAAATGTGGATGTGCAGGGAGGCAAAGGCTTAGCTACCTCATATACTCCAGCCGATAAACAGACAGGAGGTAGGTGGACATGGCGAAGTCCAGCTTGTTGATGAGGGCGGACACTTCAGGGGCAGGGTCTAGCAGGTTGATGATGGTGCTGCGGAGCTCGCTCAGTTCAGCCTGGAAGGAAAGAATGCAGGAATGCCTGAGGTTTCATCTGAATCCTCAGGACCTCAAACCCCCGGAGCTAACCCATGTCAATCAGGACAACGAAAGAATTAGCACCAGTTGTTCTTTTTTTTTTTTTTTTTTTCCTTTTTGGGTCATACCTGGTGATGCACAGGGGTCACTCCTGGCTCATGCACTCAGGAATCACCCCTGGCGATGCTCAGGGGACCATATGGGATGCTGGGATTTGAACCTGGGTCGGCCGCATACAAGGCAAACGCCCTACCCGCTGTGCTATCACTCCAGCCCCCTGCACCAGTTGTTCTTAAAAGCTTAGCAAGGGGCCAGACAGTACAGAGGTTAAAGTGCCCGCCTTGCATGTGGCTGACCCTGGTTGGATCACTGGCACCCCACATGGTCCCCTGAGCCCTGCCGGGAGTGATCCCTGAGTGCAGAGCCAGGGGTAAACCCTGAGCACTTCTGGGTATGGCCCCCCAAAACAAAATAGGAAGGAAGGAAGGAAGGAAGGAAGGAAGGAAGGAAGGAAGGAAGGAAGGAAGGAAGGAAGGGAGGGAGGGAGGGAGGGAGGGAGGGAGGGAGGGAGGGAGGGAGGGAGGGAGGGAGGGAGGGGAAGGAGAGGAAGGGAGGCAGGGAAGATGGGAGAGAGGGAGGGAGAGAGAAAAAGCTTAGTGAAACCACTGTCCTGTTGTTTTTTTCCTCTGGCATGCTGAGAAGCCTTACTGGAGTGACTGTATCATTTTTCATGGCCGAGTTGTACTGGAGGACAGACCGCAGCGGCTCTTTGCTGGGAAAGGTGAGCAGCGGGGACTTGGTGGCTATTTCACAGACTCCTTCATACCACTCCTCTGGCCAGAGTCCTGCGAGAAAGCAAATGACACACTGCCATCATGCTTGCGAAGGGCCGCTGTGGGGTTGACTCAATCTCCAGGGCTGTGCTGAGCCAATTAGCTCAAATCATAGCATGGAAGCTCACGTCACCTGACCCGGGAAACACTTTTTCCCAAGACATGTGGTGTTTAGAACCCTACACGACATCTGGGAAGCCCAACACCCGCAAATACTGGAAGGAAGCAGCCACTGCTCGGGGACAACACCAACCTGCCCGTGCACAGAATCAGTGGAGTCCCACAGCATCTTTGCATCCACGCTGCACTGTCCTCCCTAGGAGAGGAGAGACCACCTACCTGACCCCTCCACAGCGAAGCCCATCAGTACAGAATAGAGCCAGAAGTCCCGGAAGAGCTTCTGCAGTCGAGGCTTAGCTTCCTTGATGGGCGGCAACCGTCGGGTGAGCTGGGATGCCAAGGAAAGAGGGAGAAAGCAAGATTATTTGCTCATGAACTCTTAGAGACAAAATCTAACACAGACTCATTTTTCTAAGAAAATTTCCTGGGAATACATCAGTCAAGTTGGGAAAGAAAAGGGGCTGGATGATAGCACAGCGGGTAGGGCGTTTGCCTTGCACACGGCCGACCCGGGTTCGATTCCCAGCATCCCATATGGTCCCCTGAGCACCACCAGGGGTAATTCCTGAGTGCAGAGCCAGGAGTGACCCCTGTGATTCACTGGGTGTGACCCAAAAAGCAAAAAAAAAAAAAAAAGATGGGAAAGAAAAGGCACACCAAGCAGTGGCCAACACTTCTCAGGTGAGTTCACCCTGTCTGACACATTTACTGAGGACGTAATTTTCTGCTTTATACCTGTACTGGGTGAAGAGAGAGCTCACTGGGCTGAGTCCAGGCTTAACATGCTGGAGACCTGGGTTCAACCCCTGGCACCCTTAGGCTCCCTGAGCACCACTGGGTGCGATCCCTGAGCACAGAGCCAGGAGTAAGCCTTGAGCACTACAGGCTGTGGAGCAAACCCCACCTCCCCCAAATTATACATTTACATAAAGGACGCATAGATAAAGGAGGATAAAGAGGCAACAACCGAAACAGACTGTGTGAACCCTGACAGGGTCCTGGACTGTGCTGGAAGCTCTCAGAGGAGCCCTGGAGAAATCTGACTCGGTCTGGGTGGCGATTTGAGAGGGCTGGGATGGTCCAGTGGAACGGCGGCATCGAGTACAGCACTGACCCTTCCACTGAATGTTGTGGGAGAGATGCGCAGTATATTCACAATCTCATGCGACTGTCAGCTCTGCCAGTGTGATTGCCATGCCCACTGGAGACAGGAGAACATGGACCGGGGAGTCTCTGGGGCAACCAGTAGTGAGAGGGCAACAGCCCCAGGTCAGTCTGGTGGAAGGCAGCCTTCCGTCCCCTGACAGAATAGCAAGGACTGGGGCTCTCAGGGGCCGGCTCCTATGGCATTGCGTTCTGTTTTTTTTGGACCACATTGGCTGTACTCGGGATTCACTCCTGGCAGTGCTCAGGGGACCATCTGTGCTACCAGGGACCAAACCAGGGTCTGTCATGTGTGAGGCAAGTACCTCAACCTTTGAACTACCTCTTCGATCCATATCAATACTTTAGACTATTAAGTAAACATAAATTTTTGTTTCTGTTTTGGGGCTACACCTGGTAGAACTCAGGGGTTACTCCTGGCTTTGTGTTCGGGAATCACCCCTGGCAGTGCTCAGAGAACCATGCAGTACCAAGGATCAAACCTAACCCTCTGGCATGCAAAGCACACACTCAGCCCACAGAAAGGGAAAAAAAGTCACAGCCCCACTGACTGGTGTGAGTGCTTCGGTGAATGAGCATTTGAGCAGCAACATCCAATCTGCCCTAAAATGGAGAGTTAGAAAACAAATTCTGGCAGAGAACACAGAGACCCCTAAAGGAAGAAAGGGTACTGCCAAAATTTTCTCACACTAATCCCTCTTTCTCTCCCATCCCTTTCTCATGGGAGAACAAGCTCACAGAAGGATGGGACACCTGCCTCCTGGTTGAACCAGCACTGGCAGCTCTGGCTGAGGGTCCCAGGTTGAGGCCAGATGCTACGACCAGCTGAGAGGGAGAGAGAAAAGCTGGAGGGCAGATGAATGGCCTCAACTTTCAGGGGAACAGGATGCTCCTCATTGAGCAGCCTTGCCCCCCAAGCGACAATGCACACATCTGGGTACCAGGACGGTGTCCATTCCGTGCAGGCTGTCCCTTGAAGCACATCCACACAGCAACAGGCACACATTCAGAACACACCAGCTACAGCAGGACTAGAGCGAGAAGTCACAGGTTACCTGCAGTGATCAAAGACACTTGAGGGGGTTTGTGCTGACCAAGCGAGTTGAGCAGTGTTTGATTTGGAACATATTTACCTTGGAAAATACACAACAGCCCAGCACCAAAGTTCACATTGAAACCCCACTGGTGACCTTGGCTGATTTCATTTCTGTAGCCACTTCTCCGAAGCACAGAGGTGAGTTCTTAACATTTCTGCCAATTGTAAATTCTTATTTGTAATGGTCAGAGATGGATAATTGGTACACTTCTCTACCAAATGATGAATTAGAAAGCTCTCTATACTATCCTAGAAGTGGAAAATACCTTCGAATCTGTCTACGATGCTATCAGATACAGCTGACAAATTGAAATGGGAAAGAATTGTACCAATGTTAGAGCATTTGGATTAAATAACAGTATTGTGATTACATAGAATATCTTAATTTTATTCTTAGGCCTTTCTCTGAAATACATATATGTATTTCTCTCTCTCTCTATTTTTTTTTTTTCTGGTGGTCACACTGTCTTACTCCTGGCTCTGTACTTGGGGATCACTGCTATCAGGACTCTGGGACTACACATTATGTCAGGGATCAAACTCAGACTTGCCGCAAGCAAGGAAAGCACCCTACCTGCTGTATTATCACTCTGGTTCTTCCTCTGAAATATTAAGAGTAACATAAATGGTTCAAGAATAAAAAGCATATGAAGTATATGTGTGGGTGAATACACCCACACACAGATAGAGATATCTGCACAGACATGGAGAGTGAGAGTGATAAAGCAACTATTCCACAATGTGAAACCTGGTGAATCTGGGGAGAGGCAGACAGGAATCGTTCTCTAAGCTATTTTTTATTTCAAATGAAGTAATGCAGTTTTATTTACAGATATAGAGGAGAGAGAAAGGGAGAGAGTGGGAGTAAACACTTCAGGCTGAGAAGCAGTCAAATCTCTAGGATAGAGAAATGCACCTTTCCATGCAACTCTCTCACTTTTCATTAAGTCCGAGGTCATTTTAAAGTATGCTTAAAACTCTCGACATTAGTTCTCTCCAGTACATCTGCCCTTTTCTGGGCCCGGAGACAACAGCCCGAAGGCACACAGGTGTTCAGCTGTTATATTCTGCTGTGAGGGAAGCACCACTGAATACTCCGAGACTTATTTTTCAAAAATATTACCTTTCAACAGACAGTAATCTGAAATTAAATACAGATGGTAACTGGGAATTAAATACAACCTAAAATGTCTTACATAACTTTTGTTATATTAACTACAAGGCCATCAGAAGATTAAACATTTAAATCTTTCATTTCAGTTCACAGAAAATACAGAGCTCTTTTCTTCTTTCTCTGAGAAGGGAATAATGAATTCTGGTTTTGGCTTTTCATCCTGTAATATAGGAATAGGGTATAAGAAGCTTAAAATATACTATCTGGATATAAATACACTCTTTTTGGGGGGTTGGGGGTCATACCAAGGCTTGCAACCACTCCACATTCAAGTATAAACTCTCCTCTGAATTATAACCCAGCCCCTAAGCATACTGTCTTGTTTGCTTTTTTTCGTGGGGAGAGGGGCACGCCCAGTGTTGCTTAGGGGCTACTCCCAGCTCAAGAGTTCAGGGGTTGTTGCTATTGCTGGTGATGAGAGAACCATGTGGGACCGGGCACTGAATCTGGGCATGATTCCAGTCCACTGAGATATCTCTCCCACCTGAGCAGATTATCATGATGATGTCTTCATATTTGCCTCCAGATTTATATAAAATTTGTTTTCCTGAACTCTCATTTACTCAACTTCCTTTTTATAAACAACTTAACTTTATCTGAGGATACTTCCAAGTACTGATGAGCAAGGAGTCTCCACCCAATTGCTGACTTTGTGCTTTGCAGACTTCTCAAAATGCACTGCCGTCAGTAGCCACACTTAATTCTATGTACTATCAGGACCCAATTCCATTTGTAGCCACACACACCCTAGAAATCGTTTCATATATATACTGGCTATATGCATAGGAAAAAACAGCTGACACTTTCAAAATCAGAAGTGATGTGGCTTTTTCTCTACAAGTCATGACATGCAGGAGACACAGCTCACTGGCATGCACACAGGCTTTGCATGCAGGCCAGGATTCGATCCTTAAATGATCACCAAGTACTGAGCCAGAAATAGCACCCCAAACCGCCACCAGGTGAGGAACCCAAACAAACAAAAAAGTGCAATTCAAAAGCTCCTTGGTTGTAAGAAGAATATTTGTAAAGTGATTATTTTAACTGTACTGTAAGAACAATATTTGTAAAGTGATTATTTTAACTGTACTGTAATGGGCTAAAGCGATAGCATAGCGGGTAAGGCACTTGCCTTGCATGCAGTCGACCCGGGTTCGATTCCTCTGCCCCTCTTGGAGAGCCTGGCAAGCTAGCTAGAGTATCCCGCCCGCATGCCAGAGCCTGGCAAACTACCTGTGGTGTATTCGATATACCAAAACCAGTAACAAGTCTCACAATGGTGCCTGCTCGAGCAAATCGATGAGCAATGAGATGACAGTGACAGTGACAGTAATGGAATACCCACAGAGGGAGGCCGGGCACAGGAAAACAGACCTGATACTTAGGAAATAAAAAAATAAAAGTAGAATGTTCAACAAGAAGGATTTGATGGCACTCAAAAAACTTGTACCCAATCTAGTTACTGTTACTCATCCATTAACAATATAAGGCAGAGTCCTGATAGAGAAAATGCTTGATGGGTTAGAGAGAAGCACACCAGCTAAGGCATTTTGCTTGCACCGCAGTCAACCTGGGTTTGATCCCCGGCACTGCATATGTTCCCCCAAGCATCTCCAAGGGTCACATCTGAGTACTGCTGAGTATGGTCCAATACCCACTCCTACCCCTCCCCACCCAAGAGCAAATGCTTGAGCAGATGAGGTTAAGTCACAGAGACAAAGTGCTTTGATAACACCTGGCAGCTGTAAGAGTCACTGCCACCGTGAACATCAGCAGAGCGTTTCAAGTAGGCTGTACAAGTGGCCCCACCTTTAATACTAACAAATTCAAGTGTCTGCTTAACAGGTGTCAGTGCCTCTTATCTGGCTGTGGGTGGAAGCAGATATTTTGGTCCACAAATTATCTATCTAATAAGAGATGATCACACAGATACATGAACTTAACACAGTCTTCTTTTTGGCATGGTCAGAAATAACACTGACCATGTTATCCAATCAGGAACTGTCAGGCATTATACACATCTGCCACTGTCCTGCTGAAAAGCAGAAGTACCAAGTTAGCTCATCAACCCAAGGCGCAATTCACAATCAGGAAGTGAGCAAAAGGAAGACAAAGGCACTTGGCATCCAACACCGATCTGACAAGCCAAGTCAAATCCTCCCTTGGAGCAAGGCAGAGAATGAGTAGATGAAAGACAGGCTTATCATGGGTATTAAAAACTTACCTGGCTTACAAAGGGAATGTTCCTCAGGTATTTAGCAAGAGTTTTCTGACCTCACCCTCACACAGACCTTTAATGCCTGGAGAGATGATTTCAACCCCAGATGAGCAGCAATTAAGTAGAAAAATTCAGCTTCTCCTCATAGCAATGGTACCAACAGATACAAAAGAGGAAAAAAAATGACAGCAGGGAGAGTGCTCAAATGGTAGAGAACATGCCGAGCATGTGCAAGCTCTGAGTCTGATCCTGAGCATCGGGTGTCTCCAGCAAGTACCACTGGGTGTGGCCCTGGTGGTCCTAAAGTGCCATAAGGTATGACCTAAGTGGCTCTCAAGCATCTTAGCTCTGAGCTCTGTGGGGAGTTACCTCACCCCCAGCAAACCAATAACCTCATGGGGAAAGAGATGACCAGCCTCATTTCACAAGTCTGGGGGCTGGGGGGAGTCTCTAGATTCTAGACAGGTTCCAAATCATATGCAAATTAAACAATCCTAAAAGACTAAACAAATTTTCATCATCATCATTCTGTTAATCGTCAATTTTCTTGAGCAGTCTCAGTAATGTCTCCATTTGTCCTAGCCCTGAGATTTTAGAAGCCTCTCTTTACTCGTCCTTTCCAATAGTGCCACATTGGAGGCTCTTTCAGGGTCAGGGGAATGAGACCCACCATTGTTACTACAATAGTTTTGGCATGTGAATACGCCATGGGGAGCTTTCCAGGCTCTCCCAGGTGGGCAGGAAACTCTCAGTAGCTTCCAGGTTCTTCAAGAGGGAGAACTAGGCTATTAAAAAGATAATTTTACATATCTTCAAGAATACTCTTTTCAGAAAAGTGTGGTTATGGTCATCTGTTTTAGTTTGTTTTGGTTTTAGGGTCACATCTGGCAGTGGTAGCTATGCTACTCCTAGTTCTGTGCTCAGGGGACCATCTGGTGCTGGGATCAAACTGTGGCCTGTAGTCTGCAGAGCATGTACCCAGCCTAGTGAGATCTCTTTCGAGCCCAGCTTCTTTTAATATCTGCACTGAAGCCCCAGTGCTTGGTGAGTTTTCCCTGACTCCCGAGCACCTGCTTTACTTCTTGTCTGTCTCCCCTACAACTGGAGAGTCCTTTGGTACGGGAGACATTTGTGCTTCCGGTACTGCCAATCATATGTTGTTTGGATATAGGAGAGGAGACAAAGTTCATTGAATAAATGAAAAGGAAATTCCCTTCTTCTCCAGGAACCCCTGAATCTCCAGCATTCTAGATGTTAACAGTTTTGCAAATATCTAAGGAAAGAATTTTCATGGGGCCGGGGTTTTAGGACAGCGGGTAGTAGCTCTGGCCTTGCATGCAGCCAACCAGGGTATGATACCTGGCATCCCATATGATACCCTGAGCACTGTCAGTAGTAATCCCTGAGTGCAGAGCCAGGAGCACTGCCAGGTGTGGCCAAAAAAAGCAAAAATAAAGAATTAAAAAAAGAGAGAGAGAAAGAAAGAAAGAGAAATCTCATTTAGGTTATTTAGGGACACAAAGGTCCTTAAGAAAAAGTTATGAAACCCATAAAATGTTAGGTATTTTCTATTTTATGCTGAGGGCATCTTCCTGGGACAAAGCCACAAGGGAACTTGCCACTAGAGCACCAGGCAGAGGGTGTGGGGAAACCTATAAAATGCTTCTCACCCTATTTTATCTTCTTTCCCAGCGTGGCCAAAATGAAACGGCCATTCCAACCCCTCATTTTTTCTCTCATCCTAACATCTGTGTGTGGGAACAAGGGTCTGGTGGATCAGCATGAGGAAGGCAGAAAAGATTCTACATCTGTGGATCCTCAGTGGGGAGAGTTCACTAACAAAAACCACAGCATGCCCCTTCTCCCAGCGGACTTCCACAGGGAAAACACAGTCACCAATGACTGGATCCCAGAGGGCGAGGAAGAGGAGGATTATCTGGATCTGGAGAAGCTATTCGGCGAGGATGATGATTACAGTGACATCATCGACGCCGTTCTGCCCACAGACTCAGAAGCCAGTGCTGGGAACATCCTGCAGCTCTTCCAGGGCAAGAGCCGGATCCAGAGACTCAACATCCTCAACGCAAAGTTTGCTTTCAGCCTCTACCGAGCGCTGAAGGAGCAGACCAATGCTCTCGACAACATCTTCATCGCCCCGGTGGGCATTTCTACTGCCATGGGGATGATCTCTTTGGGTCTGCAGGGGGAGACGCATGAACAAGTACACTCGGTCCTGCACTTTAAAGACTTTGTCAACGCAAGCAGCAAGTATGAGATAATGACCATTCACAATCTCTTCCGAAAGCTGACTCATAGACTCTTCCGGAGGAATTTTGGGTACACGCTAAGGTCAGTCAATGACCTTTACGTCCAGAAGCAATTTCCAATCCTGGATGACTTCAAAACTAAAGTAAGAGAGTATTACTTTGCTGAGGCCCAGGAGGCTGACTTTTCAGACCCTGCCTTCATCTCAAAAGCCAACAACCACATTCTGAAGCTCACCAAGGGTCTCATAAAAGATGCTCTGGAAAATATAGACCCCACTACTCAAATGATGATTTTAAACTGTATCTACTTTAAGGGTAAGAAATTGCTTCATGGGGACAAAGGGCTAACTGGCACAGTGGGTAGGATGCTTGCCTTGCACGCAGCCAGACTGGGTTCAATCCCTGATGCCTCATACAGTCCCCCAAGACTGCTTGGAGCGATCCTTGAGCACAGAGTCAGGAGTAAGCTCTGAGCACTGAGCACTGCTGGCCACTCCCCCCGCCCCCAGAAAAAAAATAAGAAATTGCTTCATATTTCTCAAAGAATAGTCTTTTAAATTTTTTATTACAGTTTAAATCACATGTTTACAGGAGCACTTATGATTTTGGATATATAGTAACTTTATCTGCCATCATAATGCCCCATACCCTCCACCAATACCCTAATGTTACTTTCAGTCTACTCATCATTCATTCTCTTGTGCTCGGCCCCTCCACATACTCTTTCAGTATATAAACTGAAGGCCAAGAACTGCATTCTAGCTCTGAGATACCCAGAAAACCAGACACAGGTAAGCTCACAGACAGGAGAGAGCATGAAGAGGCAACAGGCGTCAGGAACGAGTATCACTTGGCCCAAGCTCGTTCTTTACACTCAGGGAATCACCACAATCTGTGAGGCACTGGTGCTGACAGCACCCGCACAGGGCAAAAGAAGTAAAATAAAAAAAAAAAATAGGAAAAAAAGAAAAAGAAGTAAAATGAAGCTTGAGGCCCCTAGCAAGTAGGGAGCAGAATTGAGGTTTGCCGAGGGAGGCCCACCTGTAGTGCTTTGTTTTAACTAAATGAGACCAGTTGAGGCCAGAGTAACAGTACAGTGGGAAGGACACTTGCTTTGCTGGTGGCCAACCCAGGTTTGATCCCCAGCATAGCATATGGTCCCCCAAATCCCACCAGGTGTGACCTCTAAATTCTAAGTACTGCTGGGTGTGGGCCAAAAACCAAAACCAAAGTGTACTTATCTAAAACAGAAACAATCCTCCACTCCATGAGCTACAGAGCCAGAGGGCAGAATCAGAGGACGCCGTATTTGCCATCATACATGGACCATTCTCCACTGCCACTAAGAACTGGGGGGTTTCAGCTAGAGTCGGCCCCTGAGGCCTGGGAGGACACACTTTTTTTTTAAATTTTATTGATTCACCATGAGATATAGTTACAGGATTTCATGTCTGAGTTACAATCACACAATGATCAAACACCCATCCCTCCACCAGTGCACATTCCCTACCACTAATATCCCGGTATACCCCTCCTTTCCCACCCTCCCCCTGCCTCCATAGCAGACAATATTCCCCATACTCTCTACTTTTGGGCATTATGGTTTGCGATGCAGATACTGAGAAGATATCAGGGAGGCCACACTTTGACTGGTCGGCTCCAGCAGCCTACAGAAGCCCAGGGCAGTTAGGAGTGATGGCCTTTTCTCTTTGCTACAGGCTGGTAGGCTCTGTACCTGAACTCTGTCTGGTAATGTGGCTACTCTGTGCCTCAGAGAAGGCCTCCTAACGGCTGTGCCAGGAAAAGGTTAAGCTGGGTGGGCAAAGCATGACTGGAGAAGTCTAAGCACAGGAATGGCCTGGATGCTGGCCATTCTAACAACAGACACAACTCTGAAGCTCAATCCATGTGATACAGTGAATGGTCACACCCTTTTTGTTATTATCAGTACAAATTTTGCAAGGGAACACACCACAGACTAAGCCCTGGCCTTCCAACTCTTTATTTATGTGGACTTGGGCAAGCCAATCTCTGGCCACTCACCATCCTCATGGAAATGGCAGCACTGATCTAACATGTGCAGCCTCATGAACTCAAATGAGCAAAACAGTGGATCCTAATAATATATACTTGGGTCAAGAGAAAGCTCAATGGGCAGAGAGCATACTGCACATGTAGGAGGCCTGGGTCTGATGCCCGGCTTGGCAAGGTCCCTCCAGCACAGCCAGGAATACATCCTGAGCACTGTACCAGGACTACCCTCTGCACTGCCAGCTATGGCCTAAAAACAAACACAACCCTCCAATAACAACCATTTCAGTAGGTACATGATTGCTAAAGACACGAGTTTACGGGCAACTAGCTTCTTCTGAGTGACGTCAGAAAAGCCAGAAGACATGTGGCAGCTCTCAGGCCTCAGTCCTTCAAGTCTGTGGAACAGTCACAGACACTGAAAGCCACAAGAGCACAGGCTGCCAGATGTTTAGCAGCAGGCAGAGAAGCACAGTGTCAGCCCTTGGGACAGAGAAGCAAACAGGACTGATTTATAATCTCCTGGCACAGAGGAACCAATGTCACCTGCAACAGCAGCAGAGGTGAATGCATGTGCTTTCTCTTACCAAGTTATTGGAATGATCCCTCAATTTAGAGCTGGCAATCAGAGGAATGAAGTGCTAGTTGTCCCGTGGGTGCTTTTTTTTTTTTTAAGCATAATTTCCATTATATTACCCTCTAGATGTGTTTGTCTTTAATCCTTAAGATCCTTGGCGGCTGTATATGGGTTGTGGTGCAGTCTAGGGGCAGCACCTGCAAGTCTGAACCTCGGTGGGGGGTGTGGTCCTTGTGGGCCTCACAAGAATGGTTCCTTACTACTCTGTGGATGGGTAGACTCACACAGGAGTGTAACTTCACATACAGCTTGGAAGCATGGAAGCATCCTAGACACTAGCTTCAAAAATGTCCCTCACAGCTGCAGCCTCAACGGTGTTTCTAATGACAAACTTCTTAATAGCTTCGTCCATGGGCACACAGCAGGCAAAGCTGGGGCAGTGAACAGGCTGCATCTGGCCTGTGTGTGTCTGTAGCCCCCCCTTGTCTTCCCCATTGTTCCTTCTACACTGTTCATCTTGGAAGTGAAAAGAGCTCAGGGGTGCTTTTAAAAAGAGAATCTAGAAGCAGAATTTTAATCTCTAGCTCCCAAATTGTTACTAACTTAGCTTCTGATGCTGGAGCCAATTTGTAAGGCACCATAGAAACAAGGGTGGGCGTGCAGAGCAAAGGGCCTCGCCATGTCTCAGAGCTGGTGCTACCACTCCATGGGGAAGGGGAGTGACCAGGGAAGTGGAGGGACTTGCCTGAGTCCACATTCTGGTATTTCCAGAAAGAAAAAAAAATCCCAGGAGACATGTGATAGCTTGAGCAGGACCCTAAAAAGCAGCTAGTGGGAAAGTCTGCAAAGGTCGGGAGACTTCAGTGCTTGTTGTAGTCTGGGTTGTTTAAACCTCCCAAGGAAGGACAAGGGAAGAGTTCAACAGGCTGGAGCACATGCTCTGTGTGCAGGAGGCCTGGCCTTGAGCCACAGCCCTGCATGGCCCCCCAGGAGAGCACTGCCAGGAGTGGCTGGAACACTGCTGGGGCTGGCCCCCAAATCCGCACAGAACCTCCTGTTTATCTCACCCCATCTGTTCTGCCCACTAGTTGTAAAACCTGAATAAGTACCTTTGTATCTTCGTGCCTTTCCTTTGCAACCTCACCTGTAAGGGGGGGGGGGGCGATGGTAAAAGAAGAGGGGTGTAAGGAAACTGGGAGCCTCCTGTACTACCAGTTCTCAACTGCTGATGATCCATCATGACACTAGCACCTGAGAGCTTATTCCTGACACACAATGCTGCGTCCAAATCTAAAGTAGAGGCCTTGGTGGTAGCATGGCATCACCAATCTGATCTGTTATACAAAAGGGCTGAGAGGAGCTCAGAGATTTACAGATGATCAAGAAGAAGCTGGGGTAAATTCAGTGTCTCAGCAAGGCGAACAGAGTGTTAGAATCTAACTAAAATCCGCCCCATTCCTCTGACCTCTATACCACCATCACCCTTCTGGTGAGTGTGCTGGCACTCTCTGAATCATCCCTCTCAGGGTGCAGTTCCTGGAGCAGGTGCATCATCTTACTCCATGCCCAGGAGAGGGGATTTCTGACACACATTCACGAATGAGGGCTACTTTCTACTACATTCCCTTTTTAGTTTTGGGGCCACACCTGGTGGTGCTTAGGGATCACTCCTGGTGGTGCTCAAGGGACCATAGGGGGAATTGGGATCGAACCAAGGTCGGCTGCATGCAAAGGAAGCTCCTTGTCAACACCCTCCTATCACTTCAGCCCCTGTAACATTTTAATACAGTTCTTATTCTTGTTACTTTGCAGGGTCTTGGGTGAATAAATTCCCGGTAGAAATGACACATAACCACAACTTCCGGCTGAACGAACGAGAGGTGGTTAAGGTCTCTATGATGCAAACCAAGGGGAACTTCCTGGCGGCAAACGACCACGAGCTGGACTGTGATGTCCTGCAGCTGGAGTATGTTGGGGGCATTAGCATGCTCATCGTGGTCCCGCACAAGCTGTCTGGCATGAAAACCCTTGAGTCACAGCTGACACCCCAGGTGGTGGAGAGATGGCAGAAAAGCATGACAAATAGGTACTGTGTTTGTTCTTTCCATTTTGGCAAAGGGTGAGCTGGGGGAGACTAGAGTATTAGTACACTAGTCATTTTAAGAAAAAGGGATAGAGTCACAGAGATAATACTTGGGGAAGACACTTGCCTTGCATGAACTGACCCGAATTCAATTCCCAGCATCCCATATAGTCCCCCATGCACTGCTTGGAGTGATCCCTAAGCACAGAACCAGGAGCAATCACTGAGTACCACTGGGTGAGGTCCAAAAACAAAACAAACAAACAAGCAAAAGACCATAAAAAAAAACAAACAAACAAACCTGAAAACAATTTCCAGCATCTTTGTGGCAACTGGAACATGGAAGAACTTTCCCACCCTAACCAAAAAATCCAACATCCCTCTTTTTTTTTTTTTTTTTTTTTTTTTTTTACTTTTTGGGTCATACCTGACGATGCACAGGGGTTACTCCTGGCTCTGCACTCAGGAATTACCCCTGGCGGTGCTCAGGGGACCATATGGGATGCTGGGATTCGAACCCGGGTTGGCCGCGTGCAAGGCAAACGCCCTACCCGCTGTGCTATCACTCCAGCCCCAACATCCCTCTTCTTAACCCATTAAATACAAGTCACTCCCAGCTTCTTCTGTTACTGTTTATCACTGTATAGTCAAAATGAGAGGCCATAAATATTACTAAGGTCATTACTACACCACAGCTGAATGTGGAGAAACCAGGGGTAATCGCTAGGCTCACATTAAGAAGTGTTTAGTTTCCTTGTAAGAATATAAAGTGTTTCGGGCTAAAGCGATAGCACAGCGGGTAGGGCATTTGCCTTGCACGCGGCCGACCCGGGTTCAAATCCTAGCATCCCATATGGTCCCCTGAGCACCACCAGGAGTAATTCCTGAGTGAAGAGCCAGGAGTAACCCCTGTGCATCGCTGAGTGTGACCCAAAAAGCAAAAAAAAAAAAAAAAAAAAAAAAAGAATACAAAGAGTTTCAACAAACGAAGCAGTCTAAGGGGGAGATGTTCATCCAGGCAGCCCACTGATCATTGCCCTGTCAGATTTTCTCTTCTGTACCTGTTTTCTCCTGCCTAATTACAAGGCCCACGATCTGCTACTGAGCTAATGGAGGCCTGAGTGGCCTGGCCATTCCATTCCTCAGTCCACGTGGCCTGACTCTCACACCAGCATTCCTGAAACATCACCCCACCCACCTCTTCTCAGAAAGTCTTTGAGGACACACCCACAGGACGTAGTCCAGTTTCTTGGCCAGCTTCACAGGCACCGCCCCAGCTGGCTTCTCTGCTCTTCTGCCTCCCCTCTCCCCTCTCCTCATCTTCAGCTAGCCCACTCCTCTTCCAACTCTCTTACTCCCCCCAGCCCTTGCTCAGAGCCCCACGCAGGCTTCTACTCACACAGTGAGGCCCCCTTTGAAGCTGTGGGCAAGCAACGAGGCTACACAAATTCCCTCTTCTCCACACATTCATGCCTGAATGGCCTGTTCTCTATATTTAGACACTAACCTGCCATCTTCTACTTTTACTTGCTTTATAACTGTGAGCCTGACATTACCCAAAGGCAAGCAAAGCTGTGTTTGACAATGCTTTACTCGCTAGAGTGCCAAACTTCATCCCATTTAAGGACCAAGTGAGTTGAGGGTAAGAAGATAGGTCAAAGGGCTGGAGTACCTGTTGTGCTCGCACGAGACCGGGTTTGACTCCTGGAACTGTATAGTTTGCCATTCCCACCTAGAGTATTCCCCACCCCAGGGAGGGGGGGGGCGGGGAGATGAGAAAGCACTGAGAATGCTTAATATTGTCTGATACTGTTTATTTATTTTTGGGTTTTGGGCCATCCCTGGGTGCCCCCAGCTTATTCCTGGCTTTATACTCAGGGATCACTTCTGAAAGTGCTTGGGGAACCATACGGCATGCTGGAGTGGCCTGCATGTAAAACAAGGACCTTACCCACTGTACTCTCTCTGGCCCTGAGGAGGGTACTTTTTTAAAAAACAGTGATCAAATCTTTAACTTCTTAGTGAACAATATAGTGCTAAGAATTAAGAAACCATTGGCACAGGAACCTGAATAAAATGATGTTAGCTACCTTTCCAAACCAGTAACAGCTCTACTGTAGACAGGAGACCACAGGAACCATGCTGACCAAGGAATTGGCTGCAGAGTAGTGGTCAGGCCTCGATTCTTTTTTTCTTTCTTCCTTTTTGGGTCATACCCGGAGATGCACCGGGGTTACTCCTGGCTCTGCACTCAGGAATTACTCCTGGCGGTGCTGATAGGACCATATGGGATGCTGGGAATTGAACCCAGGTCAGCTGAATGCAAAGCAAATGCACTACCCACTGTGCTATCACTCCAGACCCTTGATTTTAAGTAACCAGAATCACAAGAGGATGGCCTTCCCCAGTCCTCAAGTGACAGTATTGGGACATAATAGGAGGGGGAGATGTTGGGCCACACCTGGTGGTCTTCAGGGCTTCTTCTGGACTCTATGCTCAAGGACCACTCCTGGTGAGGTTTGAGGGAATCATATGCAGTAGAGCGATTAAACTGGTGTAGGTCATGTGCAAGGCCTTAACCCCTTTACTATCTCTCTGGCCTCTGGAACATATTTAACAATGCCATATCCATTCTGTGGTAAATGCAACGTACGTGTGTGTGTGTGTGTGTGTGTGTGTGTGTGTGTGTGTGTTAGGTGGGGAAAACAGCCAAAGGGAAAACATGATTCTTTCGTAGCTTACTGTTCAATAAAGCTGGGCCCCCTTCTCTGCTCTGATCAGAACTCGAGAGGTCCTCCTGCCTAAGTTCAAGCTGGAGAAGAACTATAACCTGGTGAAGGCCCTGAAGTTAATGGGGATCACGTCCCTGTTTGACGGCAGCAGCAACATGGCGGGAATTTCAGACCAGAGGATCATCATTGACCTGGTAACCTCTCCCTGTGTCCACTCCCAGGCTCCTCCCCCTCCTGGCTGGCCTGACTTCACAGGCAGGGTTGTTGAGTCTCTTCTCCCTGTGTCCACTGACTACTCAGGGGAGGGCAGTCTCAGGGAGCAATCAGGGAGAGCAAGCCTCATTCCTCCTCACACAGTGGACAGTCACACTTGAGCTGTGCTAGGAAATAGCTCTTCCTGCTGCACAGTGACAGACCTCTTAAGTGTGGAAGGCGGGGCTGGAGAGAACTCAAAGGCTAGAGTACGTGCTCAGGATGCAGGAGGCCTCAATATGGACGGCACAATCCCTTGAGCACCACCAGGAGTGACTTACGATCACTGAAAGGAGGGGCCAGAGGAAAGTAAAGCAGGTAGAGCTCTTGCTTTGTATGTGGCTGACTCAAGTTTGATCCCTGACACATCCCCTACGGTCCCCTGAGCACTGGTCAGGAGTGATCCTGAGCACAGAGCCAGGAGTAAGCTCGGAGCACTGCTGGGTATAACCTCAAACCCCCAAAGGAATAAATAAATATACACATAAAATAAGCGACATGAAAGGAGACACTGTCTGTAGGCTGACACCAAGGACGGGCACTTCCTGAGGAGAGCAGAAGTATACAGAGCTAACCTTTCCATCAGTCCTCCCCCGAGCACAAGGAGACAGGACTGGAGCCTGGGTTCTGAGAGCACGCTATGGGCACTGCAGTGTCAATGCGATGCTACAGAACACTGCTCATATGACACATGCCATGCACACAATTACAGCAGATGACAGGTTAACTAAAACTTCAAGGGCTATTTTGACCAGCTGTGATGTGATTTTTGTCCTCAGCAGCAGCACTCAGGGGCCTGGGGAACTCTCCCAGTGACACACAGGGAGCCATCTGGGCCTATCTGGCAGTGCTGGGCAGTGGCATGAGGCTGGAACTCGGGGCCTCTCACATAAGGCATGCCTCTGCACTGCCTCCCTGCCCGGTCTGTTTTCCATGTGATCCTCTGACCCTTCCCCTGAAGGTTACAGCCCCCGTCCCTCTGTGTGCCAGCTGATGGAATCTGGCAATTTTATTTAGATGCTAAGGCAGACCTGGTGGTGCTCAGAGCTTACTCCTGGCAGTGTGCTGGGAACCATTGGTACCAGGGATCAAACTAGGGCTGGTCACTGCAACACAAGCACCTTAACCTCTGTGCTTTCTCTCTGACTGATGGGATCTGACAACTTTTCTTTCTATTCTGAACAGTTCAAGCATCAGGGTACCATCACTGTGAATGAAGAGGGCACTCAAGCTGCTGCAGTGACCACGGTGGGATTCATGCCGCTGTCCACCCAGGTCCGGTTTGCTGCTGACCGCCCTTTCCTGTTCCTCATCTATGAGCACCGTACCAGCTGCCTGCTCTTCATGGGGAGAGTTGCCAACCCCACCAAGTCCTAAAAGCAGTGGTCTGGGCATCTAAAGTGTTTGGGGGGCACTCTGTAATTCTGTTTCCAGTCTAACAATGAGAAACAGATGTTTAGACACCATGACTTGTAGTCTATGCTACCATTCTGAAACCGAGGCCCACAGCAGAAAGTTACATATGCCTGTTAAGTGGCTAGGATCTAGCCTGCATAGTGAGCGATGCTGTCAGTTCACAGAAGTGAAGGTCCCAGGAGGGTGTCAGCTGTCACCTTGAAGCTCTAGGGAAGAGCGACTTACTTCCTACCTCCTCAGAACAAGTCTGCGAGAGTAGGGTCTCCTTGGGCATGCCCCTCGGACTCCTGCAGTCACCACCTGCACATCTGGCTCCATTCCTCAAAGCCTTTCTCAACCAAGGCTCCTCAGAGGGGAACTCAGAACACAGAAATGGGATGCACCGGAAGCAACAGCGCAGCGGGTAGGGCATTTGCCTTGCACACGACCGACCCGGGTTCCCAGCATCCCATATGGTCCCCGAGCACCGTCTGGAGTAATTCTTGAGTGCATGAGCCAGGAGTAACCCCTGTGCATTGCCGGGTATGACCCAAAAAAGAAAAAAAAAAAAAGAAATGGGCTGCACCTCTCTTCAGGGTGGATGCAGCTAGTGCAATTGCTAATGCCCAGGAGAGAAGTGGCCTTGGGGAATCCTAGGATACTTGTCAGGGTTTAGTGCTAGCAGGGCACAATCTTCCAAACTGGTGTGAAATGTCACTGGGACTCCTGCTGCCATCTCACTGCCGCCTAGGGAGCAGAGTGTACACGTGGCCATGCCTTCCCCCATCCCGCTGCCCAGGGATAAATGTGTATCAGACTTTGACTCCTGTCTTTGTTATAATTGTATTTTTTGAAGGTCCAATAACTAAGAAAGGCAAAATTGAAAACAGCTGAAATTCTTATGAATGACAGTTTAAAAACAGGAATTTGAGGGCCAGAGAGATAGCACAAGGTATAAAGTGCTCGCCTAGCACACAGTGCGCCCTGGTTCAGTATATGGTCCCCTAAGTTCCTCCAGAATTAACCCCAGAGCACCACTGGGTGTGACTCAGGAACTGGGTGTGACTGAGTTCTAGAGTGGCTTGGATGCTGCAGTGGGCACGTTCTCATGACAAGGACATGGTGAGTGGTGGCTGTCTGGGGAGCGAGAGGTGGGGCGGTGTAGACAGCAGCTTCCAGGAATTCCTGAGATTGCAGCCTAGAGGTGGGGCGTGAGCTTCGTCTTTCCCTCTTGGGTGCAAGGAGACCCTCAAAGGTGTTCCAGCAGCAGGTGCAGCTCAGGAAAACAGGCACGACCCGAGGAATGTGTTCTGGAATCCAGAAGGGCTACTGGGAGGTTACGAGAGCTAATGGGCACCTCTGCAGTGCTAGGACAAGGGTCAGTGACGGGAAGGGCAGTCAGGGACTGTGTGTCCAGGCGGATACCTGTGACATCGGGGCCCTCAGGAGGGTTTCTCTTCCTCCTCTGCACAGTGGACACAGCACTGTGACGAGGTCTAGGGGCAGGGTTCAGGTGGAGGCTCCAGACTCCAGGGATATGTGCGCAGTCCTGACAAAGGCTGACCAGTGACACCAATCCAAGCTGCAGGGGCAGCGGAAAGAGCTCCCCATTCCAGGGAATACTGTAAAGGTACGTCTACAGAATAGCACGAGTCCCCATCAACCCTGCACACTCTGCAGTCATTTCCCCTCCTCTCCTTTCAGAGGCTAATCCAGTCCTCTTTGCCAGCTCCCGTCCCAGTTCCGCATGGCCCGGGCTCTGCCTCTAGGGTCTCCTGACAGGAACAGAACCATGTGGCTTGTGGTGAAGCCTGAGGTCACTGATGACCAACTCCAAGTCCCTTCTCTACTCATTTCACCATTGCTCTTTCAGGCACCCATCCCCTACTCGCTCTCTGCTGGCTCTTGCTCTCCTAACTCCCAAAGTTAGATCTTTCCTCTTAGCCAGGCAGGAAGGCAGCAATCCCGCTTCTAGCTCAGCCAGTCCTCCTGTGGGTACCAGCCCAGGCGCCTCCCAGACCCCTGCACAGATCACAGCCCTGGCTGGCCACGCCTTGCATTCAAGCAGAACACCTCCAGATCCTCTTTCAGAGGCAGCAGAGTATTAATTCAGATCACAGGTTTGGGGCCAGGCTGCCAGGGTGTGAAAGCTGACTCCAGCATTTAGGATCTGTGGGATGTTGAGGTTTAAGGTCTACGACTCAGTTTTCCCATCTATAAAGGAGAGATAACAACAATATCTATCTTGTAGAGTTATTGAGGATAGAGTTAATGTCTTGAAAGGGTTTAATTCAAATGTGTGTGTGTGTGTGTGTGTGTGTGTGAGAGAGAGAGAGAGAGAGAGAGAGAGAGAGAGAGAGAGAGAGAGAGAGGGAGAGAGAGAGAGAGAGAGAGAGAGAGAGAGAGAGAGTGTGTGTGTGTGTGTGTGTGTATGTGTGTGGTGGGGGGGTGTTCTTTAGACTAGTGGTGCTCAGAACTTATTCCTGCCCTGTGCTCAGGGATCACTCCTGGTGGGTCTCAGGGGACCATATGGGATGCCAGGGACTGAACCCAGCTCTAGCACATGCAAAGCAAGTGCTCTACCTACCATATTACCACTCCAGCCCTTAGGTCAATTCTTGGTGCTTAACAACAATGAGGTAAGAACTTATTACTTTAAAAATCATAATCTGAGAGAGTACTTGCAGGTAACTAACTGGGGAGTGAAGGTGTTTCTGGATGGGCTTCTACTGCTTAGCTTTCTTTAAGCGCAAACCTGAGTATAAATCCATTTATCCAGAGGGAGAGAGCAGAGCTTTGAAGGTTCTTGACCTAGAGAATATTAGCCTTCTAGCTCTTTTTACAGGCACCGAGAGAATAAATAACCTGTTCAAGGCCACAAAGCTGCAGGCGCTCTAAGTGAAGTCCACATGTTCTTCAGCAGGAGGCACATCTTACCAAACCCCTACGACAGTGTAGTAACCAAGTCTCGAAGTGTCAGATACCTCTAAAAACATCTCATTAAATAGTAGGCTGGATACAAATAGAAGACATTTGATAAGTGATACTTCTGAAAATATATTATTGACAAAACAGCAGGACAGAAAACACCAAAGCCAAGCATGAAGGAGCCTTAGCAAGCCTAAGACCCAGACCGAAGGCGCTCCCTCTCCTGCTCCCAGGCTCACAAGGCCACAGACTAGTGAAACACGGTATTGAAAACCACAGCCCAAGAGAATTCACTGAAGTGAACACATATTTTACACCCAGAAGGTCCAAGTCTGATTATGGTTGCATAGTAGCCTGAGTACCACTGGGAGTAACCCTCAAACAATGCACCAGACGTAACTCTAGAGCAAGACTGGGTGTAGTCCAAAAGTTAAAGAATTAACCCTCACCACCAACAAAAATACAAAGAAGTATAAATGACACTTCTTAACTTACGAACACTAGCAATTCTTTTCAACAAATATTTTTCCCTACTCAATAAATTTGAGATACTGGGGCCAGCAAGAGGTAGTAAGGCACTTGCATCATATGTGGCTAACCCTGGTTTGATCCCCAGGACTAGTAACGGTCCCCTGAGGGCCACCAGGAATGATCCCCGAGTACAGAGTTAAGAGTAAACCCTAAGATCATCAGGTGTGGCCCCCATATCAAAAGGAATAAATCTGTCATCAAAGGAGCCCAAACACGTTACTTTTCCTTTCAAAAAAATGGTGAGGTCCAAGAGCAGCTCAGCAGGCCTGGGTCTGATCCCTGGAATCACATGGTCCCTCAAGCACAAAGTTGGAAGTAACCCCTGAACACAGCTGGGTAAGTCTCCCACTCCCTCCTCCCCGAAAAATAAAGTACATAACATGTGAAATAGAAAAAACCCAAGCCCAAACTTTGGAAATATGTTTCTCCTAGAGGGTCCAAGGGTAACCGGAAAGCAAAATAAACACGAGAACCCATGATCTCTGTGCTCTCTGTTGAGTAAGAGAATCAAATATTTGCTTACTCCTCCAGAACATAACCATTAACTTCTGTTAAAATTACATTTGGATTGGGAATGTGACTCCGGGGTAGAGCACATTCTTCCTCTGCATGAAGCCCTGGTCTCACTCTCTGACACTGAGAGGAGAAAAAGGTAAAAAAAAAATAAGTAAGTAAAAGTTATATATGGGCTGGAGCAATAGCACAGCGGTAGGGCGTTCGCCTTTCACGCAGTCAACCCATGTTCGATTCCTCCGCCCCTCTCAGAGAGCCCGGCAAGCTACCGAGAGTATTGCGCCCATACAGCAGAGCCTGGCAAGCTACCCATGACGTATTCGGTATGACAAAAACAGTAACAACCAGTCTCACAATGAGACAATGAGAGACATTACTGGTGCCCGCTTGAGCAAATCGATGAGCAATGGGATGACAGTGACAGTGGAAAGTGTATATATATATATGCGCACATATATACATATATATATGTGTATATATATATAAATATATGAATGTTTTTTCTATCATATAAGAGACCACACAATAGACGAAGACTAAGTATTCAAAGTGGGCATGGTTCAATCACTGACTGGCCCAGGCACTTTAGAAGGTCACACAACTATAGGAGCTGGAGAGATAATACAGCAAGGAGGGCGCCTGCCTTGCAAATGGCCGACCTGGGTTCAATCCCAAGCATCCCATATGGCTCCCTGAGCACTGCCAGGTGGGATTCCTGGATGTACAACCAGGAGTAAGCCCTGGCACCACTGGGCATGGCCCCAAAACCAAATAAACAAATACACAACTATGCACTAATCAGTGTAAAGACAGACCTATAAAAATTAACAATGTGTGGATGTACAAGACCAGCCAAATGTTCGGGAAATCAATTCTTCAAGGAGAGAACATCTATTATCACTCTGGGGGTGGGAACAGGGTTTGGGGACCAAATTCAAAAACAGGCCACTCAGGGAGCTGCAAGCAGGCCCAGCCTCTGTCTCCTCAAGCATAATGAGGAAGAAGAAATGTGTGGACAGAGAGGCAGCAGGAAATAAACAACGCTGCTCCCCTCCTGAGTCAGGCACTTATGGGGGAAAGAGCAAAGGAAGAAGGAATAGCAGAAGTGAGGTGAAATGCTCCACAAAATGCACTGTGTGACATGGAACTAAGAGAGACAAATAATAAGTCATTTTCCATCCATCGTGGCCAGCTAAGACTGGACTCCCTTAGAGTTCTTAGATGCAGGATGATGATCAACCACACTGGTGAAGGGACACACATGGCTTTACAGACACTAGGCCTCACCTGGCAGGAAGGGAAAAGGGTGGGGAGGAGAACAGATGCTGGCTGGGCCCTCATTAGGGTCAGATGTTCATTACGGGAGACCCAGCACGAACCCAGAATCTGACCAAGAATCTGGGAGCCATGCCAGCAGAAGTGAGTGGATTCCCTGGCTGTGGGTGGGGGCCCATACCTATGCGACCATCATGAAAGAATCTCCGCTAGGAAATCAGAGGGCCTCAACCAACTTTTCCTGAAGAGCCTGCTGGGCTCACACCTGAACACAGAACCTGAGTTTGAAACCACTGAATTAATACATACTTACCACAGCTATTACGGGAATGAGTACACCCAAGTTCCCAGCACTGCTAGAAGCCTAGAAAAAAACAGAATTGTGTCACTCAAATAAATGAAAGACATCACATTTATATTCAACTCAAATATTGTTTCTCTTTTTTTTAGTTTTTAGCATGGGGTGGGGGCAGTGCTGGCAGTACTGAGGTGCTCCACACCACTACAGATGGTGTTTGGCATGCAAGTATCGCCAGGTTACACCAGGGATCAAGCGGCAAACCCAGGGCTTCACACAGTCAAGGTATGTGCTCTACTACCTGAGCCACATTTCCAGTCCTCAAATTTTGTTTTTAATTGATTTGTTTTCTGTGCTTATACAAAGTGCAGCAGCGGAGGCCGCAGAGCAAACCCTACTTGCCAGACACAGCTTGAACTGAGGAATCTGAGTAGTCTGCCGGGTCCAAGGTGCTCAGGGCTGAGAACAGAATCCTAAGCCAAGCTGAATCAGAATTTCCAGGCTGGTGTCCACCCTCAATGTTCTGTCTGCTCTATGCTAAACACTAAAATGTGTGTGTACCATGACTGGAGGAGCCCATGTTTCTTAAAATCACAGCTCTGTCTTCTGTAGGGTGGCATGTGACCAGTCCCCTTCCCTGGCTCCTCCAACACCCCAGTACCCTGCAAGGGCCCATCGAAGTGCTGCCCCTGCTTGGGAACAGGATGACTGGTAAAGAGGAATTAACCTGCAAAGAACAAAATCAGAGCCTGGTCCCAAATGGTAGAAAATGGAGCCCCTACATTGCCCAAGGCACACCCAGACCTTGAAGAAAGCCTTAACTCCCAAGTGAGAGACTGTACCCATGCAGAGAAGTCAGGCATTGGGGGGGCAGCCCAAGGGCCACCCTTCCAGGAGGTCCTCTCATCTCAGAACAGAAGGCCCACAGGACACGAGGGACAGGCTCTCACAATGGGCTGGGACCTCGCTGGGCACCATCCTGGAAGACTCAAATTGTCACCAAGATCGCTGTTGGAAGACCAGGTGCAGGAAGGAAAAAAATCACAGCAAAGGGGTCTAGGGGTTCCTTTTGCTACTCCATCTCTTAAGTCAAGATATTCATGGTCCAGAGGGAGAGTAGAGTGGGCAAGGTGACTGCCTTTCATGCAGTCAATCCAGGTTCAATTCCCAGCACCCTGAGGTCACCAGGAGTGATCCCTGAGTGCAGAGCCCAGAGTAAGACTGAAGCATACTTAGGGTGTGGCCCTCAAAACAAAACAAAGATTTTCACAGGAGGTTTCCTCATTCAGTTTCTGACAGGACTGTCTCCTCAGAGAGGCCTTCCTGACCAGCCAACGTGAGCAGCTGGCCAGACACATCGCTCCGCTTGGTTCTCGTCATCACCCCTCACCAAGCCCTGAGCAGGCACCTCTGTTGGCCAAACATGAGCCACTGCCTGCTCTTGGAAATGATGCTCCATGTCCACTGACTTCTACGGCGGCTTCGCGGTTGTCATGGCAGAGCTGAGTGAGAGCAACTGAGACTGCACATCCCAGTAAGCCTGAGACAGGCACCATCTGCCTCTTCACAGGGCGAGTGCGCTGACCCATGAACTCAGGACAGGACAGTTCCTGTCCAGTGCGGCAGGTAGGAACTCTGGCTTAGAAGGCAGAAGTGTGGATAGGAAAGACAGAGGACAAAGGTAGAGACTCGGTGAGGAGACGGGCAGCCACATGACATGTCAGAGGAGACAGGCTGGGGGAAGTTCAGTCTGCCTCAGGCTGGTCATTGAGTCCCCCAGGGTCTGCGACAGAGAGTTTGTGTTTGTCCACGGGCCTGTCACCTTGGAATGACTCAAGATGAGGCTGGGTCTGGCTCTTCTGTAGCTGATGAAGAGCCTCTATCCCAGGCTTCCCACTGGGAGAGAAGGGCCGGGCGGAGTCCAGCCCCGGTTGTGTCTTCTCACCAAGGGTGCAGGTGTGACCTCCCTCGCCCAGACCCTCAGAGACAGAACCAGCCTCCTTGGTTCCTGTATTGTCCCAGACGGGTCTGACTCGTTTGCCATCTGGCAGCGTAGTCCTGGCCAGCGGGGCAGCCACAGCCCCTCCTCCCCTACCTTCAGCGCGGGCCCCTTCTCGCTGGCCCGCTCACTGGCGCGCTTGCCCTCCAGTCCCAACTGCACGAACAGCTCCAGCAGGTTCATGAGCAGCTCGTCCACCAGGTGCTCGTCCTGGATATTCGCTGCGATATTAGCCAGGGCATTGATGACTGCCAAGGAGCAGTGCCTGCAGGGAGAAATGACAGCTGCACCATGCGGGCCCCATGCCGTGGGCGCCCAGCCCGCCTCCACCCCCTCAGCACCGCAAACACAGAGGTCTGCCAGAGTGGACAAGCCACCACTGCGAACAAGCACCCCTAAACAAAAAGAGTTCATGCAGAAACTTTCCTCCTGAACCCAACAGAGATCCCCTGGGTTCTGCTTAGGTTCCAGGAGCCTGCACTGCCGGGGCACTTCGGAACTGCTCAGAATGAAAGGGCGATGACCAGGCATCTCCTCCATGGACTGTGCATCTCCCCTCAGATGACACCAACTTTAATTCATCATGTCACTGGTGAAATGTCCACCTGATGATCAGATTCTTCCCAGTATCACCCCTACTATGGAACTGATGGTGGGTGTTTTGTTGTTTGCTTTCTGGCCACAATCAGTGGTGCTCAAAGATCACTCCTGACAGTGCTCAAGGGAACCGTGCAGAGGCAGGGTTCAAACTTGGGGCCCCTGCATGCAAAGCCTATGCTCCAGCCCTTTGGGTTACTTTCCTGGCAGTGCCTGATGTTAGTTTTTAGCTCACAGCTGACACCTAGGAAACACTCAGTGAAATAATCTCAGACTGTGTCAGTCTCAGGTCAACCCCTGCAAGAAGTGGGCACCACTCCCTCAGCCAGAGGCTCTGAATCCTCAAAGCTGGCCCAGCACCTAGAAGTCACACAGGTGCATGACCGGAGCCGAGCAGCCAAGAACTTTCTGCTTTTGAAACAGGCCCCTCCCTAGCAGTGCTGGGGCCTAGAGGCCACTCACTAGAGGCCCCAGCAACATAGGCCAAGGGTTCAACTCTCAGGCCCGGTGATGCAGGAGCAGCTCATCAGTGTGGCAGGACATCAGGACCACCAAGGCAACAAGACTGTTCACTGGATGTAGGAACAAGTGAAAGGTCTCTGTAAAACACTGGTTATCACGGAGAAAATGGCAGCTGTGATAAAGGTACCTCTTCTCAGGAGGTGAAATTCCTGATAGGTACAGGCAAACAGATAAGAGTAAGTGCTTAGGGGCCAGAGAGTACAGAGGGTAGGGTGCTTCCTTGCACAATAGCTGACCAGAGTTTGGCACTGCATGTGGTCCCCCAAAGCACCTCCAGGAGTAAGCCCTGAGTACCGCTGGGTGAGGTCCCAAGCCAAAAAATATACAATAACAACAACAACAACAACAATAATGCTTCTACTCCTTAAGAAGTGAACAAACCACTTTTTGTAGCAATAACAGGTTTGTGGGCTTTTAAAATTTTTTTGTTTTGGGGCCATACCCAGCGGTGCTCAGAAGACCATATGGGGTGCCAGGTCAACCATGTGCAAAGGCAAGCAGTTTACCCACTGTATTATTTCTCTAGTCCCATCAATAACACATTTTAAGACAGAAAAGAACACCTGGGACTGGAGAGACAGCACAGCGAGTAGGGTGCTTGCTTTGCACTTGGCTAACCTGCGTTCAATCCCCAGCATCCTATATAGTTACCAGGCATGATCCCTGAGTCCAGAGCCAGAAGTAAGCCCTGAGCATCACTGGTGTGGCCCTCACCCCCTGCCAAAAAATGAAAAAGAAAAGAACACCTGAGTGAGAAGCCAAGGAACTGTGAAGCAGAGCGAGCATCAAGCAGACAGCAGGAGCCAGGAGCAGCAGGAGAGATGCAAAGGTCAGCAGGAAAAATGGAGGGTGAGGGAGGAGGCAGGGGGCAGGTGGTTGCAAGGTGCAGGATTCGTTTTGGAACAAGCAGGTAACACGGGAAAGAGGTGCCCTGGTCTCTGCATCTTATCTGGTCTGTGCAAAGACCAAGGGAGATGGAGCGATGGATGGAGAGAGGGCGAGGTGAGCTGACCCAGCCAGTTTCACTATGGAAAAGCCTGGACTCTCGATGGTGGCAGAAAGGCAGGAAATAGTGACAATGCTGAGTGCTGTCACTATTCTCATCTCAGGTATTTGAAAAAGAGAAACTGGCTCGGAGTAGCTGAGTGTTTTATTACGTGTCATAGTCCAGCTCCCAGTGACTGACCTGCCTTTGTGGTGAGGAGAGGGACACAGAAATGCCAAAGAGGGACAATAGCTTCTTCCCTTCCTACTGCTCTGTCCTCCCGATGTCACTCCCTCCCTTCCCTCTCTTCCTGAGAACAGAAAAATTCTTATGAGAAGCTCAGAACATGGACCAACATGTCCCTGTCCCCAAGACATTCCCAGGTGAGAGCAAAGAACAAACTGGTTCACAAAAAAAATGCCAACTATCATTCAGGTATCAACCAGGGGAGAGAGAGAGAGAGAGAGAGAGAGAGAGAGAGAGAGAGAGAGAGAGAGAGAGAGAGAGAGGGAGGAAGGGAGGGAGGGGGAGGGAGGGAGGGAAGGAGGGAGGGAGGGGGAGGGAGGGAGGGAAGGAGGGAAGGAGAGAGAGAAAGAGGGAGGGAGGGAGAGGGAGAGAGAGAGAGAGAGTGTCAAGGAGGTAAGGGGCTGGCTTGGCTTGCAGCAGACCACCATTCAATCCCCACTACCACAAACCCAAGGACCACCAGGGGCCAAGTCTCTCCTGAGCACAGAGCCAGGAATAGTCCCTGAGTACCTATAGGTGTGATCCCCAAACACAAATAAGCAAAAATAACATGAAGATGGGAGGATGCTGAAAGCAGATTCCCTTCGACCCTCTCTGAATCTACCTGAAGGAATCATCAGAGGGACTCACAGGATGTGGCTGTTAGGATGTCTGACGAAGCACGAAAAGCAAGAGAGTTACCTAACACCAAGTCAGTGTCCCTGGGTCAATACACAAAGGGTGGTAACACAGCCAGCCACAGGTGACATGTGAAGGAGGAGCATGCACAGCCCGGCTGATGTGCTGATTAGAAAAAAGCTCCAGGTGTGCGTGTGAGTCGACACGAAGCAGGGGCGAGTCTGAGCACTGAAATGCTCCTTTCCATGGGCAGGAGAGACAGCGGCACACATGCTCTGCATGCAGGAGGCCCAGGTTCGACCCCAAGCACCACAGGGAATAGTTTGACGCCAGTGTGGTCAAAACCCAAAATCAGAAAACCAACAACAACAATATCAAATCATACAGAATAAAACTACCAGGTGGCAGTTGTGCTGGTATTTAATTTTCCATCATGTATGCACTGATAAATGCATTTAAATGCTCTTTTTTTTTTTTTTGGCCACACTTGGCGGTTCTCAGGCTTTCTCCTGGCTCTGTGCTCAGGGATCACTCCTGGCAGTGCTCAAGGGACCATATGCAGTGTCGGCACTGGATGTGTGCAAGGCAAGTGCCCTAACCCTATACTATCGCTTCACCCCTACCCCATAACTTCTTTTATTTATTTTTACTCTTTTTTTAAACAATTTTATTCAGGGATTTCTACGTAGACAAATACTATAAATAAATATAAAAATTCGATTCTTTACTGGGTTGGCAAAATAATAGAGAGATTAAAGTAGCTTGCTTTGCAAACAAATGACCCCAGTTAATTCCCCTGCACCACATATGGTTCCAGAGCATGACCAAGTGTTGGATAGCACTGGTTTGTCCTTTCTCCTTCACTGCAGGGAGTTTAGGTTTATTGAGCTACACCCATCACAGTGCTCCTGAGGCACTCCTGTTCCTCTATGTTTATCTTTAACTTCCCCTCTGTGCTCTGCTTTCCCTATCTGTTAATCACTTATATACCCAAACCAGACCCTGTGATTTTTAAAGTCAAGATTCTTTAGAGGTCTCTGGATTTTGTATTTATAAGTGACATATTGCTTTTCTCTTTCCTTTACGTCCCTTGCATAGTTCACTTTAGAGCAATGTTCTCTTTGTATAGACACAGGAAGACATTTAATGCTTGGGAGTTAATTGACTCCAAACAATATTTACTCCTGGGAATATGTCATATTTACTCAACTTAAACCTCAGTTGCCCTTAGTTCTGACGAGGGACTGGATGGCCCAGGGCAAGCTGTAAGCTACCCAAGCATCGAAAAGGGACAGGACAAGCACCTCTCAAACATATAAGTTAAGAGCATGGTCATGGATAAACTCTCTCATGACCCAAAGAGAAGTAACTGGATAAGGACCCTGTGAGGTTAGGAAGGATTAACCTGGCCTGAGGATTGTAGTCTGAAGTATACAGTGAGATGTCCCCAGGAGAGTTAGTTTTTAAACTTAATGTATCTCTTACTGTGTCCATAAAAAATATCTAGAAATATTATTAAGAAGTAAATTTAAGGGGCTGGAGAGACAGCACAGCGGGTAGGGCATTTGCCTTGCACGCGGCTGACCTGGGTTCAGATCCCAGCGTCCCATATGGTCCCCTGAGCACGGCCAGGGGTAATTCCTGAGTGCAGAGCCAGGAGTAGCCCCTGTGCATCGCCGGGTGTGACCCAAAAAGCAAAAAAAAAAAAAAAAAAAAAGAAGTAAATTTAAGATGAACGTTTAAATGGATCTGGACTAAGGAAAGGGGAAAGTAATACACCTTAGATGGAATTCCACCCTTGGCGGATCTCCTTGCAGGATGAGAGTTTGTCCTAGAAGAAGCTTCCCCTTAAAGAAGGGATTTACATATATTGATTGTGCTACCACATCTCTGTTTAATTGCTATTCCCAACCCTTCATGATTTCTCTGTAACTAAGGCCTTGAGACTTCGTGTGAGAGAATGGAAAACAGAGTGCACAGGGAGACTGGAATGAGGGGCACAGTGAGACTAGAATAGGATAGAGTTCAGAATAAGCGGCGACTGATCACCAACCAGCCTGGCCTCCATCTCCTCCTTGTGCACCCATTACCACCAGCTGGCTGGGATGAAGAAGTGGCTCATGACTACCAAAAGTGGGCATCAAGCTTTTGAACTCACAACCAGGAGTGATCACTGAGCATAGAGCCAAGAGTAAGCCCCTGCCCAAGTAGTGGGTTCACCCCTTCGAAAAATTGGTCATTTGATAATTAAAATGCAAATTATTAAAGATAATGAAATGATTTAATAAGCATATGTATTTTGTTATCAATATTTAGTATGTACTTTCTATAAGGATTTCATTTATAGATTATATAGAAAACCTGTAAGTGCTTTTTAAAATTTTTTTTAACTTTTTAATTAAATCACTGAGACAGACCTTTACAAAGCTGTTCATGATTGGATTTCAGTCATACAGTGTTTCAACACCCATCCCTCTACCAGTGTACATTTCTCAGCACCAGGGTCCCCAGGTTCCCTCCCATCACTCCCACTATTTCTGCCTCTATGGTAGGTGCTTCTCTTCTCTCTCTCTCTCTCTCTCTCTCTCTCTCTGTGTCTCTCTGTGTCTGTCTCTCTCACATAAGTGCTTTTAAAGAATTTTTTTAAAAAGACAAATCTCCAATCCTCACATTTTCTTTTTTTTTCTTTCTTTTTTTTTTCTTTTTGAGTCACACCCGGCGATGCACAGGGGTTACTCCTGGCTCTGCACTCAGGAATTACCCCTGGCGGTGCTCAGGGGACCATATGGGATGCTGGGAATCGAACCCGGGTCGGCCGCGTGCAAGGCAAACGCCCTACCCGCTGTGCTATTGCTCCAGCCCCTCCAATCCTCACATTTTTCAAAGGGAGTTAAATATTGTTATGACCTAGAGTAGAGGTTCCCAACTTATTTATTCTACCAACCCTTTTCAGGAGGGGACAAAAACAAACCACTCTGAACCTCCCTGAAAATCCACTCTTTCAAAGGGAACGAACAGAACACACCCTCAAACCTGAAGAGCACCTGAGGCTGTCACTCTCCAGCCCCCAGGGGGCAGTACTGCTCAGGGTGGAAATGAGGCAGGGAAGAATCTTACCTATAGCCATGGTCCTTGTAATCTTTAGTAGCTGAATACACCACAGAGCTGGCCTTCACACTGATCTGCTGGAAGAGATTCCACACTTCCTGATAAATGTATTGCTGGAAGAGAGCAGAGACACCGTGAGTGGGCCACAATTTCTCCACGAAAGCCCCTCCTCAGAGGGGGCCCCTCCATCACAGTGCAGCAACACATGGATCCTCCTAGGCAGAGGCCACACAGAGGGCTGGGAGGGGTGGAGTGCATGCTTCACCGCTGGGAGCCCCCAGGTTCAGCTGGGAACGACCCCTAAGCAACCAAACAGGCGTAGCTCCCACCATCTCCAGGGCAGCACAGAACAGAACCAAACTTCAGTATTTAGTGAGAAGACAGCTGTGAGGACTTAAATCAAGTTCAGGGTAAATGAATTTTTTGTTGAGTCGGGGCTCACACCTGGCTCTGCAGTCAGGAATTACTCCTGGCTGTGCTCAGGGGACCATATGGGACGCCAGGGACTGAACCTGGGTCAGCCATGTGCAAAGCAATCATCGTACCTGCTGTACAGTGACTCCGGCCCCAATAAAATCAGTATTTCGCTATTTCTGATAGTCAAAGCTATTTGAGGAGGCTCACAAGAGGCCAGGCATGAGCAGGTCTTGTGGCAGGGAATTTCCTTACATTTCCGGTGATAACCAGGCAGCCCAGCTGGTCGATGATGAGCACATCAAGAGGAGATGGAGGCTGGCAAAATTTCTGCTGCAGGATTTGTAGAATTGGTTCCATGACCTTTGGGGTGTCCCTCAGGGCCACTGCAATGTGTCCCAAGGCTCGGATGGTATGGTCAGGAATCAAGTGAGCGTCCCTAAGGATGAGAAGAACAGAAGGGCCCTGGGAACAGTCCACTGGGAGGCAGCAATAAAATGAAATCCAGAAGAGAGCCCTGAGCTTCAATGCCATCATCACCTTCTGGGTGAAGCATTCATCCAAGAGTGGCAGATGGGATCCTAACTCACCAGCAGAAACACAAAGGCCTGGGCAACAGACTGAGAGACAGATCTCTCCCGCATATAACTTCTCACATTTGAAGGTCCAGACATTCTAAAGGCGGAGGGGAGAGGACCTACCTCTGAAATCGTGCAGCAAACCCCTGCTATGCAAGAAAGAAGCACAGCGTGCACAGCCCCAAGAACCCCCTCCACTCCCTCCGCCCCAGGCTGCAGAGGGCAAATGCTGCTGCTCAGGGCTGGGACTTACTTATCACTCTCCTGGGAGATGTAGAGGCGGTTGGAGAGGCTGGCCAGGAAGGCCTCCACGATGACTGCGTCCACAGTCAAGCCAGCTTTCAGACACCTAAGTGATGAGGAAACCCACATGGCGTAAGGCATCACAATCAACTGCTAAGGGTTCTGTGTTTGTGTTTTGTTTTGCTTTATTTTTTGGTGTCTCAGTTCTAGGAAGTTGAAGAATTGCACTGTGCAATCTTTCCCCAGAAATATCACTAGAAGCCTGAATTCAAAGAACTGCTATAGACTTTATTTGCTTGACAATGATCTCTGCTGAAAACAATCAGTTCATTATTTTGCCCAGAACAGGCTCCTTTAGAACGTCACACTCACCCTATTTCGAATTAAAAATTTCCTGTAAGTTCCTTGAATTGGCAACTAATTCAACTGACAGGTGGTTTCAAAATAGTTAAGGGAATGCTAATATTGTATTTCAGATTTTTTTTTTTTATTTTTGGGTCATACCCGGCGATGCACAGGAGTTACTCCTGGCTCTGCACTCAGGAATTACTCCTGGTGGTGCTCAGGGTACCATATGGGATAACCAACAGTATTTATAATTTTTCAAACTGTAATAATCCTATTTTTTCCAACCAAGCATACACAGATTTAGAATAGACAGAAAATAAACTGCTTTTTCAAATGCCTAGTGTTGAGGCCGAAATGATAGTACAGCAGGTAGGGAGCTTGCTTTGCATATGGCTGACCTGAGTTCGATCTCTGCCATCCCATATGGACCCACAGCACCGCCAGGAGTAATTCCTGAGAGTAGAGTCAGGAATAACTACTGAGCATTGTCAGGTCTGACCCAAAAAGCAATAATAATAATAATAATAATAAAATAAATTTACTAATGTTTTCTGTCTGGTAATGAGCCTCTTTTTGTTATGGGGCTACACCTGGCTAGATCGGGGGGTGGGGGTCACCATTCGAGGTGCCAGGAATAGAATCAGGGTTGGCTACAAGCAAGGCAAACACTGTAAACCCTGTATTATCTCTTGAGCCCATGAGCCTCTACTTGATCTGAAACTCCTTCCTTCGGACTTCTGATTATGCTCTCACCTGCAAATGTTGTCAATGGCGATGTCCCGGAGCTGCTCATACATGGAGGGCTGGCTCTTCTTGCCTGACATGACATTCAGGGTCGACTCGGAATGCTCATTGGTCACACTGATTTTTATATCATTGCCAGCAACTGAATATAAAATTCAAATACGCATCTGGTTAAGCCTATCACTTTCCATCCCCTTGCCTGTAATTCAAAACCAAAATTATGTGCTAATCATTTTTTGCTTATAATGCAATCCCCCTAAAATAATTTTGACAATACATTTCAGAAACAAAAGTGTCTGAGAAAACACTCAACTTTCTTTCTTTCTTTCTTTCTTTCTTTCTTTCTTTCTTTCTTTCTTTCTTTCTTTCTTTCTTTCCTTCTTTCTTTCTTCCTTTTTAACTTTTAATTTTTTTTGTTTTTGGGTCACACCCGGCAATGCACAGGGGTTACTCCTGGCTTTGCACTCAGGAATTACTCCTGGTGGTGCTCAGGGGACCATATGAGATGCTGGGAATTGAACCCAGGTTGGCCGCCGAGTGCAAAGCAAACGCCCTACCCGCTGTACTGTCACTCCAGCCTCTCAATTTTTTTTAAATCAAAATGAAAAATACTTTTGTTACAAAATGACAAATAGATAAGTAGCAGTTTCTTAAGAAATGGCACCGAAGTGGGGCTAGTAGACAGGACAGCATCTAAGGCACATGCCTACTCTGCCCAACCTGGGTTTGATTCCAAGCACCACAGTCCCTTGAGCACTGCAGCCCTGGAGGCCCCCCGTACCACAGGGCCCTTGCTGCTTGGTACTAAGAAACTCCTGAACCACTGTCCAGCTGGATGAAAATCAGCAGTGGAGCCCTAGGTATCTGGAAGCACCTCTTGGGAGGCCCCACTTTACTTCAACCCGCCACAAAGAAATGGTACCAAAGTCTGGAGGTGTACTGGTAGGTACCAAGTCCCGAGGATGAAGCACAGTCCTGTCCCCAAGGGTGATCGAGCTGACATCCACAAGGACAGGGAAGATGGGGACAAGTGGGAGAGGAGGAGGGTCTTTAGAACAAGAGAGATTCCTCTTCACTCCAGTATCTACGGGAAATCTCTCAAGATGCCCAAATCTGGGTTTCTTCATCTGAAGGGAGAGGGGAAAACACCACCTTCACAGAACCAGGGATGGGAAGGGCAGCAACACCACAGTGAGGAATTACTATTCCTCACTGTGGAATAATAATCCCCTTGGGATTAGAGATGACGATGAGGCGCCGCACTCACTTCAGGCTCCTGATCTCTACTAGCATTGCAAGGGTGAGTCCCTGGGTTCAATCCTGGCACTGGGGGAAGGGAAAAAAGCAGCTCCTGCCCTAGTGACTGACGATCAGAACTCAAGTCAGACAATGTCGAGAAGGTGCCACTGCAGGCCTTCGGTGGTGGAGATGGGCCTGACAGGACGAGGGAGAGGAAGAAGAAGGCCCGGCTGGGAGGGAAACCTGAGGGAAGCCACAGCTCTCAGTCACATAACCGTGCCGGGTACACACGCGACATCACGTGGTCCTGGCACCCCGTGGGCACACAAGGGCTGGGCTGTTACCTGTGTGGAACTGACTGTGGCACTTGTAGAGCTTCACGAGCACAGGGGATGGGACAACCAGGAAGTCCCGCAGAGACGGCGTCACGGAGTGCACCACCACCGGGAACCTCTCGCACAGGCGGCCCAGGCCCTGCAACACAGAGTGCTGACATGTGGCTCAGGAGGACGGCGACGTGCTCGACGCCTCACACACCAAGGATGACCAAAAACTCCTCCGGGGACAGTGCCAGGGCCACCTGGCCCTGGGGCAACATGACAGAAGGAGGGAGGGTCTCGGCTCTCTTTCTAAGGAGAAAATGCCTTGTTCAAGCCTGTTTCCTTTGGAAGCAAACTAGGAAGTAATGGTAAAAACCACGACTTTTTAAAGTAATGGCAGTCCTGGGCATTTGTGTCACAGCCAAGGTGGGGAGCAGAGCTGGTCCTGAAGACGTCAGGATCGACCTCACTCAGCCCTGCACAACGGCCCGCTGCCTGGAGCTGTGCAAAGGGCTGGAAGAGACGAGGGAGCCTGTGTACCAAGGAGCCACACTGTGCCCAGGCACCTCGAAGACACGCCAGCACATGACTGCCCTCGCTCTTGCTCAGTGGTGAACCACAACCCCAGCGGTATTAAGCGGGTGGACCTGCTGCTAATGAACAAGACGTGGCCTGAACGACAGAACCAGGGTGCCCTGGAGATGAATCAAAGCCTCTCTCGATGGCCGGGAGACTGACCTGAAGGCAGCAGATAAGCAAGGGCAGGTGAGCAATGATGACTTTGCTGGACGTCTTGGACTGCAGCTTCTCAGACAGCTTGATGCAAAGATTTTCTGCTCCTAAAACCAAAAATCATAGTATAGGTGATTAGCCAAGGCTGACAGGACCAAAATGCTTGGTCACCCACTAATGACCTAAGTTAACGAGGGGTTACATCAGTTCAGGACAGGAATCCATAAGCAAAATTTAGCCTCTGCTCCCTGTCACTGTCTCGCTCTTCTCTGACACTCCTGGTGCCCAGTGTCCTGTGTACAGACCTGCTGTGCACTTGACCGCATTGCTTAGCCTAGACAAGCGCTCCTCCTACACAACTGAACGCTTGCTTCTCCACATCAAAGCCTGAAGTGCCAGCAGGAAGGGGTGGAGGAGACACGCAGGGATTTCATTTCCTCAGTGCAAGAACCCGCTGCTCACCCTGCTCGTCCTTTACTGCCCACACCATGAGGTCCACACAGGCAGCATTTGCCTGGCAGCGCAGCTTGAGGGGGCTCAGCTCGTTGTGGATTCGGTCAGCATCGTGCAGAATCTTCTGAAGCTCCCCCTGGCTTGTGTTGAATTGCTCCAGCACAAAATCATGGATCTCCTTCACAAAGGAGTTGGGGAGGTCTATGGGAAAGGGAACAGAAATGTCATCTAGAAACAGAACTACACCAAAACTCTGGCAGCAACAAGGAATGTTGAAACCCTTCCCTCTCTAACAAAAACCCAAGAGGAGATTTTAGGGCCACATCTGGCTGTGCTCAGGGGTTACTGCTCACTCTGTGCTTGTAAGTCCTTCCTGGCGGTGCTCAGGGGATCACATAGGATGCCATGGATCAAATCTGGGTTGGCAACCCAAGTGCCCTACCTGCTTAACTATGTCTCTGACCCCAGAGAAGAGTATTAAAAACCAAAATAAACAAACAAAAAAAACCTCATGGACTAAGAGTACCTGCCTTGCAAGCACAAGGTCTAAAGTTCTCTCCCCAATGCCACCACGTGCACTAAGCAAGATCCTAACATCTTTGCCATCTGTGATTTCTGGTCTCTAAAGTGCTTTCTCCTAACACTTGTGTCAGTGACCATACAACTAAACACTGTGACCCCTCGCAAACACTGCAGTCAGGAGCACAAGCTCTGCTGAGCACCACTATCAAAGTGTATGAGTCTGGGTGAGCCGTGTGTACAAGCACAGAAACAAATGGAGTATGACCCCAAGGGCCTGCTTTGCATGCAACTGACCCAACTTCGATCCCTGGCATCCCTTAGCCCACTGGGAGTGCAGGGCCTTCCTGAGGGCAGGGCCAGAAACAATCCCTGAGCACTGCTGGGTATGTCTCAAAAACAAAAACAAAACCTCTAACAAATCAGATCAGAAATGGAGGAGAGAAGTTATAATAGGTACCACAAAGTACTAAACTACGGAATGACTATGAACAATTAGAATCACTAAGTTGGAGAAACTAAAAGAAATGGATCAACTTTTTAAAATCATATGATTTCTGGGGCTGGAGCAATAGCACAGCGGGTAGGGCCTTGCACGTGGCCGACCCGGGTTCTAATCCCAGCATCCCATATGGTCCCCTGAGCACCGCCAGGGGTAATTCCTGAGTGAAGAGCCAGGAGTAACCCCTGTGCATTGCCAGGTGTGACCCAAAAAAATAAAAAATAAAAAAAATAAATAAAATCATATGATTTCAATGACTCTATCAGAAGAAAAGAGAAAACCCGAAGAGACCAACGACTGGTATGGAAATTTAAACAGTCACCAAAAGTCTCCCCCAGAACAAAAATCCAGGTCCTGACAGATTGGTCAGTGTGTTGTTCTGAACCTTCAAAAAGGAATGATCTTTCTGAAGCTCTTCCATCAAGTTAAACAGGAATTCTGGGGTTGGAACAATAGAACAGCAGGTACGGCATTTGCCTTGCATGTGGCCAACCCAGGTTTGATCCCTGGCACCCCATATGATCCCCTGAGCCCCACCAGGAATGATCCCTGAGTGCACAGCCAGGAGTAAGCCTTGAGTACTATCAGGTATAGCCCAAAAAACAAAAAAAGGAAAAAAAAATAAATAAGGGATAGAATGAAAAGACACACTAATGATTGGGAGAAAATATTTGTACAGAGAATACAGAGGATTAATATCTGAGATAAATAAAGCACTCTCAAAGCTCAACGGCAAAAAACAAACCCCATCAAAAAACAGGGATGAAGAGATGAACAGATACTTCCACAGAGATAACATATGAATGATCAACAGGAACATGGAAAAGTTTCCATCCCTGCTGAGTATCAGGGAAATGCACATCAAAATGACAATCACGTATCATCTCACACCAAAAACAATTGTTTAGATCAAAAAGTCTGGAAATGGGGCAAGTACAATGGGTAGGGTGTTTGCCTTGCACAGGACCAAGCCAGGTTTGATCCCTGGCATCCCATATTATCCCTTCAGCTTAATGGGAATGATCCCTGAGCGTAGAGCCAGGAGTAAGCCCTGAGTACCAGCAGGTGTAGCCCCAAAATAAACAAACAAAAAAGTCTGGAAATATTATTTGCTGGCTGGGACATGGTGAAAAGGGAACTCTTTTGTTAATGGTACTGGTTTTGCCTGGTTTTGCCTCTTAGGAAAATGGCGTGGTGACACCTCAGAAATTAAGAACTGAGCTTTCATATGACTCTGCAGTTTCACTCCTGAGCATCTACCCTAAGAACACAAAAACATTCTTTCAAAAAAACATATGCACACCTATATTCATTGTAGACTTATTTGCAATAGCCAATATCTGGAAACAAATCAACAAGAGATGAATGAATAAAGAAATTGTGATTGAGGAAGTAGGGAAACTTAGAAGACTGGAAAGCTAGTACAGTGGATAAGGTGCTTGCCTTGCACATGACTGACCAAAGTTCAATCTCAAGTCCCACATATGGTTCCCCAAGCACTACCAGGAGTAATTCCTGAGTTGAGTATAGAGCCAGGGGTAAGACTTGAGCATCTCCAGATGTGGCCCAAAAACAGAAACAAAAAATAAGGGACCTGGACAGTGGTAGAGGGATACTGGCACCTTGGTGGCGGGTGTGGTGCAGTAACACTGCCAGCCTAAATCATGAATCAAACACTGCTATAAAGCACATCACCTCAATAAAAAAATTCTATGAGTGCCTGTTTTATTTTTTTCATTTTATAAAATGTCTAAAGTAGACATGTTAAAGTGTGCAAGATCATGATAACACAACAAGTCGGTATCAGACAGATCCCTGAGAAACCATCCCATTAAGGAAGGTGTCACTGAAGGTACCAGGTGCATAGTAACATGACTGTATTACCTGTGTGTGTGCTTAATGGACTGGCCGAAAAGAATACACCAACAGATCAAAAGACAGTTCCACCTACTCAAAAATGAGCACATATAGACTGTCCTCACCCTTCATGTGGTACAGAGTGTCTCGAAGCATCTTGAACATGGCCACGTAGAGGGGATCACTGAACGTGGTATAGTAGAGGTCAGCAGTAGGGTTGGCCTGTGGGGGGGTGGGAGAGATGAACATGACCACAGCACAGAAACTCCTCTGGACCTTTCATGCCAAGGTAGAGTTAATTAATTACTATACTTCTGACAGCAATATAAATGAGCAACTGTTTACTGTCATTTACCACTTAGAGTACTTTCAATTCTCTTTACCCTTTTACACATCAGACAGAAGGTTCCTACAGTCACCTGATTCCCTGAAGAAATATTCTCCTCTCACTAATGCTATCTTTGAACAAAGGGGACATGGACGAAAAAGAACAGCCAAGGGGCCACAGACAAGGGGATTCAACCATGATCACCATATAGGTGACATATACCACAATCACTTTCAGATTCAACTTATGCTCTGTAATCAAAACTCACTTAAAAATTATTCTTTAGCAATCTAATGTAAAATGCAGCACTCTTAATTCTTGGGAAGGTGAGGGGGACTCAAACAAGGTCTCGTGAGAGGAGTAAGATCAGTTCTTAATTTGTAGAAATTTTCAGTTTAGAGGAATGGAAAGGCATTATTTATATAACTCCTGGAAGCATGTAAAAATGATCAGAAAAATACACAGAGATGCAAAGATAAACCTATAGCAGGGTCAGAGACTGGGAGGGGAAGAGGCTGCAGGTTGGTGGAGAGTGGGGAGGAAAACAGAATGACGCTGGGTATTAATACAAGCCTATAGGTAACACAGTGCTGGGGAAGGTCACTGAGTCAGTTGCTTTATCCTGCATAGCCCTCAGCATTGCTTGGGGACAGAGGTAAAGAGTTGCAAAGATCAGGGTGGCACAGGGCTCTGACTCCCAAATGCAAGCAGGAAGTTAGCGCATTTAAGACAGTTTACTTCTATCATCCCTGACTGTGTAACTCAAGTCCCTTAACCCCATGTGCCTCAGTTTCCTTCGTCTATAAACAAAGGATTGTTGTGAGATTTGTGGAATGAGTGGGTTAATTGTTTTTAAATCACAGGGGCTGGCACAAAATCAGCACAGTAATTGCTAGTTATATTCAGTAAAAATCAATATATTGTAATAATTCTAGATCATAATTTCAAGCTTTTCTGGCTTTTTTTTGTAAGCCACAAAAATCATTTATTTAAATAAACATATATATATTAAAGTCCAAATTGAAAACAAAACTACCAGACACAGCTCTTGTTCAATGGGTACGACCATATCAGAATCCTCTCTCTCAGCCTTTCTCCTTCACTGAGGAGACAAATCCTGACGGGGATGTCCACTGAGCTTCAATGCTCCCCTCAGGTCCCGGAAGATGGACCCTTCCCTGGAGATGGAGTGCAGGCCCAACAAGCAGCTGGTCAGACTGGCTCTCCCAGCACCCAGTCCTGGCTCTCTTGGTCTGTGCTGGGTGACAGCCACTCAATGACAATAGCAACAAAGAAGCCCTTGGGACTGTAAGTGCAGTGAGAGAGCTAAAGGCTGACCACATCTTGTAAGAGGGTTGGAGACAACACAGAAAATGTCAGTTTGCAATGGGGTGAGCTACAGAACCGTGCTATGTAGATAAGCGCCTACAGCCCAGAGCAAACATTAGGCACGTAATGAATGTCTGCAGTTAGCCACAGTGAGTTGTCTGCAGAACTGCTGAGAGCAGGGGCAGGGCAGAAAGAGCCTACCGCACAGCAAAGCCCTCGTAACACCTGAGCCCCAGAGGGTAGCAGGACTTGTGCATCAATGAGAAAAACATCCCCAGGGGTAGGATGGAGTCTGGATCCAACACAGTCATGACAATCATCTGCCTGGGAAACAACAATCTCTCGGAATCCTAACTCTCAAAAAAGGCTGGATCTAAGTGTTCCCCAAGATTCTGAGACCCCAACAATGTTTAATGATTTTATGAACAATATCTAATATATTTAAGGACAAAAATTTCCTAGGTTTATGACCCTCACATGTAAAACTCAGACTTGGATGTGCCTAGAGAGCACGAGGAGCATGTCCTGAGTCAGAGGAGCAGCTTTGGCAGCACAAAAGAAGGAGCAAGGAAGGTAAGAACGCTCAAGAGTCAGAGGACCTCAGCAGGAATCCACAGTAACCAGGTGCTGTGGGAACACTGGTTAGTCTCCCTGAACCCCGATCCTTTATCTGTGAAATAGAGACGCTGCTACTCAGAGGTAATGCGTTTCAGGGAACCCCATGGAGCAAGCCCGCAGGTAGCAGGGGAGCTGTCATTACTGGTGCTGGAGAAATTTAGTTGAAAACTCACTGTCTAGCCTTTTCACCTTCACACATATCCCCCCTGCTTTCTCTGGGTAGATGCTCAAACCAGACTGCTCTCGCTGTAGCACGCTTAGGAAAGACATACCTCTACTACACTGGCTACCACCGCATCCAAGGATTTGAGAACAGGCTCCTCAACAATCTTCTTTACCTACCAGAGAGAAAAAGGGTCATGAGCACCTGACAAACACAGTGAGATGGGGATACCAGTTCCCTCTATTAAAGACCAAACTATGGCAGATGAACCACAAATAGGTTCAGGTGGTGAATATGATGAAAGTAACAGGCCAACAACATACCCATTATGACTTTGTATAATCTGTGCCCACAAAATACATTTCAAACTGGGGCTTCTACACACAAAACATGAGTTCCAGTCCTTTGAGCTATCTCTCTGGCTGGTAATTAGCACCTGAGTTTCTTGTTTGGTTTTGGTTTGGGAGCTGTACACAGCAGTGCACAGGGTACTTTACAGTCCTGAGGACTGAACCTAGGCCTCCCACACCAAAGTATGCACTCTGGACCTTTGAGTTCTCCCCAACCCCACTACATATGTGGTTTTTTAGTTTTTTTTTTTTTTTTTGCTTTTTGGGTCACACCTGGCAATGCACAGGGGTTACTCCTGGCTCTGCACTCAGGAAGCACCCCTGGCCATGCTCAGGGGACCATATGGGATGCTGGGATTTGAACCCGGGTCGGCCGCGTGCAAGGCAAACGCCCTACCCGCTGTGCTATCTCTCCAGCCCCATGTTTTTTTAGTTTTTGGGCCACAACCAGTCATGATCCTGGCTCACTCCTGGCTGTGTGCTCAGAAGTCACTCTTGGTGGTTTTTCTTTTTCTTTTTTAGGTCACACCCAGCAATACTCAGAGGTTACTCCTGGCTCTGCATTCAGAAATAACTCCTGGTGGGGGCTGGAGAGATAGCACAGTAGATAGGGAGTTTGCCTTGCACGCGGCCGACCCGTGTTCGATCCCCGGCATCCCATATGGTCCGCCAAGCACCGCCAGGAGTAATTCCTGAGCATTGCTGGGTGTGACCCAAAAAGCACAAACAAAACAAAACAAAACAAAAAAACAACTCCTGGTGGTGCTCAGGTTACCACATGGGATGCAGCGCAAATGCCCTCCCTGCTGTACTATTGCCCTGACCGCTCCTGATGGTTTTTTTGTTTTGTTTTTTTATAAATTTATTTATTGAATCACCGTGAGAGCAGTTACAAAGCTTTTGAGTTTAAGTCTCGGTCATACAATGATGAAACACCCGTCCCTTCACCAGTGCACATTTTCCACCACCAAAAATCCCAGTATACCCCCCAACCCACACCCTCCCCCTACCTGTGTGGCAGATGGTTTACACATTACTCTCTCTCTACTTTGAGTATATTCAATATTTTGACACCAGACCCACCATTATTATTTGAGATTTTACCTCAACACTCAGATCTGCTGAAATGGTAAAATTAGACAAGTTGTTTTCTATTGCTGATTATGAATAGCATATGCCGCGTGATTTTAAAACTCTGAAATTCTAACAATTAAATCTGGAGGGATTTCTGCCAAAAGCCACTGGGTTTCGAGATTTGTTTTAGAGTTTCTGGGATCATGGCTGTTAAGCAGCCTGATCAGGAGCCAGAGAGGCAGTTCATGGGCGGCGACTTGGGGTCTCGTTGAGGCAGTGGAGGAAAGTCCTGATGGTTTTTTTTTTTCCGCTTTTTGGGTCACACCCAGCAATGCACAGGGGTCACTCTTGGCTCATGCACTCAGGAATCAACCCTGGCCATGCTCAGGGGACCATATGGGATGCTGGGACTTGAACCCGGGTCGGCCGCGTGCAAGGCAAACGCCCTACCCACTGTGCTATCACTCCAGCCCCAAGTCCTGATGGTTTTTAAGGGGACAAAATGGGTTGCTGGGGATTGAATCCATGTTGGCCGCATGGAAGGCAAGTGCCCTACCTGCTGTACTATTGTCAGGCCTTTATGTATGTTTTACATTTTATATGTTCAACCCAAAGCTGAATAAATCATTCTGAGTGATTTCTGTTCATTCCAGAGAGGAGAGGGGGTACTCTCCACAACATGTTTCATGATGTCAGAAGTTTACTTCTTTCCTCATATTATTTTCCAAACAGGAAGTCGGGTACTTATTATTTTTAGTTTTTAGGCCATACCTAAAAATTATCCTAGAGAAATTTAGGTGAAAATGCACTATCTAGCCTAGGTTACAGTTAACAATGATTTCCTTACCTCTAAAATGTGGATGCATGCCTGTCTTCTCTACATGATAGCTGCAATGATTAAGTTTCCCAATTTTTATTGAGAAAGCATTTCACAATAACTCCATGAATGTTATCTTTTATGCCACTTTATGACAGTCACACTTTACAAATGTCATTTCTTCACCTGATTACCAAATTCTGATTTGAAATACTGAAAAATTCCTAATTTTACTTTTTAAAAACTACAAGGTCGTCAGCACTGGCAATTGTGATGACTGATATATTCATGATCTGTTTATCCATAGTGTTGTACTTACCAAGTTTAAGAGTTCCCGAAGCATTTCCAGTGGAATATCGAATTCTTTATAGGTAATGCCATTGAAAAGAGGAGAGACAGAGAAGCTGGAACTGATGGTCGAGAAGTAGTAATCAGGATCAAGGGCACTCCCATCATGCAAGCAAGAAACTTCCAAAAAGAAAACAAAAAGGTCAGTCCTAAAAACACATAAAATACGGCCTGAAGCTGATTCTCAAAAACCAACCAAGATGTACATTCAGCAGCTAAGAACAGTGGTGGCCCCAAGCCAAAAACAACCGACCAACCCAAACACAACGGACCAAACCAAACAGGTAAATCTGTGGTAGAGCACGTGCCTTATAGGGATGAACCCGTTGTACTACTGCTCTGGCCTGGCCCTCTCTTTTTAAAAAAATCGTTGTTGTGATTGGGATACAACGTTACTCCTGGTGTTATGAGGACAAACAATATAATGCTGGGTATTAAAATCATAGCCCTGCACATATACAAGGCATTTGCTCTGCCGCTTGAGGCACATCCCAAGCCCCAATTCATTTGGTGGGGAAGGGTGGGCCACAGCAAGTGGTCCTCTGGGATCATTCCTGGGTTTGTGCTTAGGAGTGCACCCTGGCAGTGCTCTGAGTGAGATATGGAGTGCCAGGAATTCAAACAAAGATCTATGGGATGCATTTTTCTATCACTTAATTTGAATCTTCCCTCAAGGATAAAGTGGAGGTGATTTTAACAAGGATCTGACACTGCATAAGTTGTCATATGAATCAAATACCATCGGGTAAAAATTCTTCCTAGAGTAAAGCTCCACTTGGGGCATCATCACTACATCCTATTTTAATGTCTAAAAAGACCATCAAAGGCCAGGAGAGAGTTCACAGAGTAGCACACATGCTGTGCACGCTCCAGGCTCTATGTTCTGTCCGCGCATTCTCAGTCCCAGTACCAAAGGGTACAATCTCTAGCACCACTGCACCTGAGCATCAATCTCTCAGGCTGGGCCCAGCATCACTGGCAGTGGTCCTAGGTACCTGAGCACTGCTGGGGAGACACCCCAAATTAAAACTAAATTGAAAAAGAGAAAAAAAAAAAGGACTCACTTTTAGTAGTCTACCTAATATCAATGTTCTCACAGGTTAATGTACTAGTTTTCTTTTCTTCTCTGCGTAGATTTTGGGCCACACCTGGCTATGCTCAGGGCTTACTGATAGCTGTTTGATCCCTATCACCACAGGATCACTTGAGCACTACTGGAGTAACCATGAGCACAGAGCTAGAAGAACCCCTGGAGCACCGCTAGATGTGGCCCAAAAAGCAGAAACTAAACAAACAGAATACAGAGGATAAAAAGTACACAAGATAGGCCCAGAATGATAGTACAGTGGGGAAAGTGCTTGCCCTGCAAGCCGCCAACCCAAGTTTGATCCCTGGCACCTCATATGGTCCTCTGAGTCCCAGAATGATCCCTCGGCCAGAGCCAGGAATAAGCCCTAGCATTGACGGGTGTGGTATCAAAACAAAATAAACCAAACAAAGTGCACAAAATAATATGGAGGCCCTCATGTGCCTGCCACTAGAAATTTAGTACATTTGGGCTGTAAAGACAGTACAGGAGGTAAGGCTCGAACCAACTGACCCCAGCAACAAATATGGTCCTTTGAGGTCTGCCAGGAGTAATCCCTGAACAAGAGCGAAGAGTACGCCCCAAGCTCTGCCAGATGTGGCCCAACCTCCCCTGCAAACAGAAAATAAATGGTTTCTAAAAGCAGTGACACTCTAGATGCATGAGAGCAGAGCCACAGAACCAGCATCCCCATGTAAGAAGCATCTGTGTGCTGCCGCTCAGGTGAAGGTCAATGTTCTTGCCCACCTTCAAAGTAGTGAAAGGCAGATCCTCCAGGGGAACTGGGAGGAGGCATCCCACGCTCGGGGCTGACCTGAAACACAAACACACTGCACATCAGAAAAGGCAAAGCTCCAAATCAAATTCACCGCACACAAAGTTTCTCTACCAACCCAAAGTTGTACTCTAAGTCCTGGGTCTAGCCTCACCTCTTCCCTGCAGCCCACCAGGGCTTCTATGTTCTCCACTATATACTAAGTTAGCTAAGACAAGATAGCTAAGTTCTTGTCTAGTCATGTATTTAGTACTATATTATTGAGTAGAATTATGCCTTTTCCCATGATTCAATTATGCCTAAAAAAAAAAGCTTTTTTTTTTTTTTGTCATACCAATCAGTATTTCAGGGATCACAATTGGCTGGGCTAGGGGGATCATATGGGATGCCAGGGATCAAATCTGGGTTTACCGTGTTTAAGGCAAACACCCTTCCCACTGTACTATCACTTCAGCCCCTCAATTATACACTTTTTATGGGCATCAACTATCTCCCATTCAGAATAGACTGGCACCCAACTGCTATGCAACAAATATTCTAGTACTCCAGGAGGTGAAATCATTTGTAAATATTAAAAAAGGAATACTCAATGCTTTGCATTATAGAAATTTCTAAGGACAGTCTTTCACGTTTCATACATTTCCTTAAACAATACAAGCTCACTCTTTATGTGAGCACTGAACAAGAGTGCTCCCCTGCCCGCCCCCAGGATGAGCCCCACCTGGGCAATGCTGGACACACTGCTAGTCTTCCTCTTCAAGGGGCCCTCCTGGCACACACTCAGCAAATTGCTGGGCAGGATGGAGCGGAAGTCATTGAAGGAGCGCCTTCGAACACCTTCCAGCTCCTCTGGAACCCGCAGGGAATGAGGAGGGACTTTGGGAAAGAGTTTTGAGAGGAGAGACTCTTCGGTGTTGCTGTAACGCCCAAATGCTCGTGAGATTCCTATCAGGCATGGGATCGAGTATTTGCAAAGGTATTCTAGAAGACAAAGTGAGAATGTTACCAGAGCATAAAGTTACCTGTGAGAGAGCCATACCATAACACCATGAGACACTGGTACAATCTCAGAGCCAAACCACCAACAGTTGGGAAGTCAGGACAAGAGACAGCACCTGTCAAAATGGTGATGAGTTTCCCATCTGTCACTAACAACTCTGAACTGGATCTGCCTCACAAACAGTTTCTCTCTTTGGTCCTGATCTATTTCTGTCACATTAAAATCAATAATACAACTAAGCTACACTTTCAGGTATCTTAACTAAATTTTATATATTTATTTCTCCTGAAATGGTAGCCTTAAACTAAAGAGGGAAATTACTTTTTTTTTTCTTTTTAGGTCACACCCAGCGATGCTCAGGGGTCACTCCTGGCTCATGCACCCAGGAATCACTCCTGGCGGTGCTCAGGGGACCATATGGGATGCTGGGAATCGAATCCAAGTTGGCTGCATGCAGAGTAAACGCCCAACCCGCTGTGCTATTGCTCCAGCCCCAGGAAATTACTTTTATATTCATTCAGACATTATAGGGCAGGAGACAGGTGAAGAACTAAGGTCCCAGAAGCTAACCCAATTTGTCCAAGGTGACCCAGCAATCAAGTATGTAGGTGCACATGAATCCCAAGTCGTTTCCTAGCTAACATGCAGCAAAGGCACCCTTCGAGGAAGGTTTTCATCCTTTAGGTACCCAGGGAAAAGAACAGAGGACTGGAGAGAAGCCAGAGAAATAATCACAAAATTACATTATTGGATCTATGATCATACCTTTGTCTTGAATCTCCAAGGCCTGACACATTCCCAAAAGGACATGCAAAACCTGTAAAACTGCTTCTAAAATCTGCAAGTGGCAAGAAAATAGAAAAACAAGGTTACAAGTAAAATCAATGTAGTCATCACAAAATCCATAATTAGAAGGTGCTTTGGACATCTTGTCCAGTTCCACATCTGACACATAATTCCCAACATGAAAGCTCTGCTGAGGGGCCAATGAGCTGATGTTGCAGGGACAGGAAGTTTCTGGGACTCTCCCAACATCCAGGTCAACCTTGTCTTCCTAAGCCTTATGGCCCACTGGCTCTTGGGGTTGTTCTTTCCATTCTGGAAACATGACAGCATGACAGACTCTCCAATTTCTTTTTGTTTTTCTAGGCCACACCTTGTGGTACTCAGGGCTATTCCTGGCTCTGATTCAGAGATACTCTTATTGGGGCTCAGCGGATCAAACCTGAGTTGGCCACATGCAAGGTAAGCACCTTAGACCACTGGACTATCTCTCTGGCCCCTATCTAAAATTTTTTTTTATGGCTCAATACCACTAATTTTCTTCAACCACTCTTAATAAATGCTTGAAGATACTGATTATTGCCTTGGTTTTACTGTCCAGGGTAACCTAATGACTCAAAACTGTGGCACTCAGGACAAAATTTCAGGGATGTTGGACTCACTAAGTAGCCACCAACTCAACACAGATTCTATGTACAAGATCTGAACTTTTCAGTAATTACATCACATTGCTGGTCTAAACAGCTTATAAATACTTAAATCCTTTCTAGACATGTTGCTCTTGCTCTCTGCCACCTCTATGTAAATATTCAGGGTTTTTTTTTTTTCTTTTTGATTTTTTGGTTTTTGCCTTTTGTGTCTTCTACAAGCACTCATGAAACTCGCTTCATTTTATTGATTTTTAAAATTGCTGTTATTGTCAGGGGTCACACTTGGTAGTGCATGAGGTCTCCAGAGCCATCCCTGGTGTTACGGAGGTAGGCATGAGTACTAGGAATCAAACCCAGGTTCCCCACGTGCAAGGCATGTGCTCGCTCACTGGGCCACATGCTCAGGCTCCCATTTTAATTCTTTTCACTCTTTTCATCAATTTGGGACTCTGAGAAATATGGACTAATTCACTATACTTTTGGGGCCAGACATAGAGTTCAATGTTAGAGGACTCGTTTTGCCTTACCCCTGGCACCATGAATAAAAATACATGACCTTCTTACCTCATTCCTAAGACCAGGGTCCCTATAAGCCACATCAGACAGCAAAGTTACCAAGCAGAAGCTAAAGCTTTCTGCAACTGGGAGGGCACCTAAAAGACATACAGACAAAATCAGATCATCACAAATGAGACATTTGACCACATTCAAAGGCACCCAATTCAGTATGTTCCCTCTCTTATTTGATTTGCCCGGGATCAGTTTAAAGTATCAGTTGTCCTTGATGATTACCAAAGAACAGACAAGGGCCTAACATGTTTGCTAAGAAATAGAGCCCTACTTTAATTTCATAAAATGTGGCTCACTCTACCTGTTTCCTAGCCTAATTTTTAAAGGCCATAAAGCCCTCTTGTGATATTCCTTTTCTGTTTGTGGGTCACACCTGGCTCTGTGTTAGGAGGTCACGCCTGGTAGGACTCAGGGTACCATAACCAGTGCCAAGGATCAAACATGGGTTTGGCCAGTGCCCTACCTGCTGTACTATCTCTCCAACCCAATAGTCCATTTTATTCCCTACTTAAATGAAGTGAGAAATCAATCAATAGAGTGTAAGAGATAGTATATGGTGGCTAATTGTTAAATATCAATTACTACTCCTTTATAAAAAGAATTTAATATTTTTAATTTTAATACATGAGCAAAGTTCGAATCAGAGCTTCCACAGACCTGCTGTACACCTTCTAAGTTTTTCAGCCCCCCATGACTAGGCCTCCTGTAGGGAGGCTCTCAGGAGCCTTGACGGCGGGAAGGAAGCAGTGCAACAAGCATACTGGGAAAGAAGCAGTGCCTCTGCAGATGGGGCTGCTGCACAGGGTCAGCCACTAGGACACGGAGAATCGATTCTGGATGCTGAGTAAAAGGCACAGAATACAGGAGCCACTGTTTTAAGGACATGCTCCTGGTACATGGTTGGAGACTGTAAACTTCTTCTGCATTTATGGTTCTCAGAGGCAGCTCCAGGCCATTCTCAAACCAGAGTGTATCACAGAATCACCAGGAAGGTTTGTTAAAATGCAGTCTGCTTGCTTCCCAGGCCCAGAGAATGCTACAAATCTGCATTTCTGACAAGTTCCTAATTGCTGCTGATGTTGCAATGGTTCTGTAAGAACTCCTGCTCCAGAGTTTAAAAGTCACACTGCCTAGATGGATAAAAAATTTTTAAAAAGGAGAGCAACAGGGGCTGGAGCGATAGCACAGCGGGTAGGGCGTTTGCCTTGCACGCAGCCAACCCAGGTTCGATTCCCAGCATCCCATATGGTCCCCTGAGCACCGCCAGGAGTAATTCCTGAGTGCAGAGCCAGGAGTAGCCCCTGTGCATCACCAGGTGTGACCCAAAAAGCAAAATAAATAAATAAATAAATAAATAAATAAAATACAAGATAAAGAGAAATATAAATCAGGGGCCTGAGCAGGTAGGGCATTTGCCTTGAACATAGCCAATCTGGGTTTGATCCCCGGCATCCCTTATATGGTCCCCTGAGCGCCACCAGGAGTAATTCCTGAGTTCAGAGCCAGGAGTAACCCCTGAGCATTGCCAGGTGTTACCCAAAAAGACCAAAAAAAAAAAAAGAAAGAAAGACAGGAAGAAAGACAAAAGATTTTTCTCCATTTCTAAAGGGGCAAAGTTTAACTTGGCCATGCCAAGTTATACATAATTATAGCTATATATATATATATATATATATATATATATATATATATATATATATATATTTTGCTTTTTGGGTCACACCCAGCGATGCTCAGGGATCACTCCTGGCTTTGCACTCAGGAATTACTCCTGGCAGTGCTTGGGAGACCATATGGGATGCCGGGGATCGAACCCGGGTCGGCTGCGTGCAAGGCAAACGCCCTACCCGCTGTGCTATCGCTCTGGCCCCCAATTATAGCTATTTCTACTGGTGCCTAATCATCCATTTCACCCCTCCTTTTTGAGTAGCAGCAGTGTAATTTGGAAAACTGACTTCACACTTGAAGAGTCAGCCTATTAATCCTGCCTTAGGGGCAATAAAAAAACTCATTTACAGATGGGCAGGTGACCCAATTCTGGCTAATGAGACATAAGAAAAAGTTCACAAAGGTCTCTGAGTTTCTATTCTCAGAGTGCAATGAAAGGAGAGCTTGATCTAGTCCCTGTTCAAGCTGACCCAAAGTCTCTAGACAACAGTAACTTAGTGAACCCCATGTTGCCTCAGGTAGGAAATGGTCCTCCTGTCAAAAGTGGAACCACCAGAAGCAACCTTATGGATGTGAAAGCACAAATACTTGATCTCGACATACTTAAAACATAAAACATACAAGTTTTTCCTTATATTCATGAAAAACATCTTGAAAAATTACCTCTGCCTTTTCTAGCTGTGCTTTCTTCTACCCAATACACTTTTGGAAGACCTTTAAGAAGTCGAAGAAGGTAAGGAACCACAGAGTCTTTGTGCTAAAAAAAAAAAAAAAAAAATTAGTAAGATATGTGATCAAAAACTTCTTAGCATATAATAAGTCCAGAACAAATCATACCCACAGCCTAATCATCTGAAAGATGGACGTTCACATCCTTTCTTCACACTAACATTTTTTTAGTGGATCCACTCCTGACAGTGCTCAAGGACCAAATCAAGAGTCTCACAGATGAAAGGCATGTGCTCTAATCTCTGAACCTCAGGTCCTTCTGGTCTGCTCACTATCTTTTAATTCAAAATACTGCTCTAAAATGAAAATTCTTGGAGCCAGAGAGATAGTATAGCAGGTAGTGTGCTTGCCTTGCAAGCAACCAATCTGGGTTCGATCCTTGGCATATCATATGGTCCCTGGCATATCATACAGTCTCCCAAGCACTGTCATGAGTGATTCCTGAATGCAGAGTCAGAAGTACCCCTGAGGGGCTGGAGTGATAGCACAGCGGGTAGGGCGTTTGCTTTGCATGCGGCCAACCCAGGTTCGGTTCCCAGCATCCCATATGGTCCCCCAGCACTGCCAGGAGTAATTCCTGAGTGCAGAACCAGGAGTAACCCCTGTGCATCGCTTGGTGTGATCCGAAAGCAAAATAAATAAATAAATAAATAAATAAATAAATAAATAAATAAATTAAGTAACCCCTGAGCATCTCTGGGTGTGGCCACCAAAATAAAATTAAATAAATAAAAACATAAAATTAAAATGCTTATATTTTCTTCAAATGAAAAATACCTTTAAAATAAATCTGGGGCTGGAGTGAGAGTACAATGGGTAGAATGTTTGTCTCACACATGGCCAACCTGGATTAAATCCCTGGCACAGTACATGGTCCTCCAAGCACCGCCAGGAGTGTTCCTGAGTGCAGGACCAGGAATAAGCCCTGAGCACTGCCAGGTGTGGCCCCAAAACAAAAACAATGGTCAACCACTTACTTCAACTAGCTTGGTAATATTAAGAAACAGTTTGACATTTTCTTTTAGAGCTATACTACTATTCTATTTTCTTTTTCTTTTTCTTTTTTTTTTTTTTTTGCTTTTTGGGTCACACCCGGCAATGCACAGAGGTTACTCCTGGCTCTGCACTCAGGAATCACCCCTGGCAGTGCTCAGGAGACCATACGGGATGCTGGGAATCGAACCTGGGTCGGCCGCGTGCAAGGCAAACGCCTTACCCACTGTGCTATTGCTCCAGCCCCTCTATTTCCTTTTTTCCACCATACCCTGGTGTTGGGAGTTTCCCCAGGCATACTACTCTAGAATGACTCCTGGCAGTGCTCTGGGACCATGCAGTGCCAAGGATCAAACCCAGGGCTCACATGCAAAGCAAGTACTCCAGTCACAGGAGCCACCTCCTTGCCCTAAAAATTTGTTTTTTAATTCATCTTTTTATTTTGTTTCGATTTGGGGGTCATAACCAACAATCCTCCTCCTGGCTCTATGCTCAGGAGCAATTCCTGGTGGTACTTGAGGGGTCACACAGTGCTAGAGATTGAATCAGAGCCTCCTGCATGCAGAGCATGCGCACCAGCCCATTAAGCTGTATCTCTAGCCCTGAAATCATCTTTAGAAGGGGGCCAGAGCAATAGCACAGCAGGTAAGGCACTGGTCTTGCACACAGTCAACCCGGATTCAATGCTACCCTGAGGCCATGAGGAGTCATCCCTGAGCACAGAGCCAGGAGTAAGCACTAAACACATCCAGGCATGGCCCCAAAACAAAAACAAAACAAACAAAAAGACATAGTAAGGTATTCAAAAACTAAATCTCTACCTAGCACTTTCTGGTTTTTGGTTGTTTTGTTTCGTTTTGTTTTGTTTTTGTACATAGGAGTCACTCCTGGTGGGCTAGGGGGACCACATAAGGTGCCAAGGATCAACTCTGGGTCTGTCATGTGCAAGAAAAGCACCTACCTATTATACTATCTCTCCAATATCTAAGTCTAGCACATTCTTTGAAAAGCACTGTAGCACTGTCGTCCAGTTTTTCATTGATTTGTTCGAACGGGCACCAGTAACGTCTCCATTGTGAGACTTGTTGTTACTGTTTTGGCATACCGAATACGCCATGGGGAGCTTGCTAGGCTCTGCTGTGCAGGCGAGATACTCTCGGTAGCTTGCCGGGCTCTCCGAGAGGGAGAGGAAATATCGAACCTGGGTCGGCCACGTGCAAGGCAAAGACCCTACCCGCTGTGCTACCACTCCAGTCCATGATATTATATTAAAATATTTTTTTAAAATACTGTCTTTGTAGGGCAGAGAGATAGCTCAGTTAACTGAAGCATATGTGCTAACTATAAGCAGGGGAGTCAGGTTCAATTCCCGGCACCTCTAGGTGCCCCCAGACCAAGCTAGGCGTAGTTTCTGAGTATTTCTGGATTTGACCCAAAAATTAACAAACAAACAAGAAAAAAATACCATCCTTTTTTCAGAAACAAAATTGCTGAGTATGACCAATGAGCATTTTACTGAGGATGAATACAAGTCTACTCTAAAGGGCATACAATTACTTTTGCAAGGTAATTTAACTGATTTTCTGTCAAAAAACAAGAACAAATTTTCAAACAACATAATATATTCACATAGTTCAAAACCCAAAATTCCTTAAGAAGTCTTATTTCCCAGAGGCAAAAGGACAAATGCCGGATTTCTTTTATATGCAGCACATAAACAAAGAAAGGGAACAGAATGGTGACTGAAAACCAATCCTGGGACTCTGATAACAGAACTGAGTGGGAAGGGCAATGAGAAACGAGGTTGGGGAGGGATGGGGCTCTCAACATTAACAATACTGCAATAAATAAATAAATTCTGGGGCCTGAAAAATAGTACAGTGGTTAAGGCTCTTGCCTTGCACGCAGCTGACCCTAATTCAGTCCTGAACGCTGCATATGGTCTCCTGAGCACTGTCAGGAGTGACCCCTAAACAAAACCAGGAGTAAGCCCAGAACAGAAGTGAGCGTAAACCAAAATCAAATAAACAATAACAAAAATTTTTAAAGAAGTCTTATTCCCACCTGTGTCACAGTTCCACCCTATCCTGGGCTGTTTACTAACCATTTTTATTAGGGTCATAAAGTCACAAGGTGATTCTTCTAGCATCACACCTTAGGGAAATACAAGCATATCCAAATTTAAACTATAATTGGTTTCCTTTACTCTGCAGAAACATTTTTTATTTAGTAAAATCTTACCTGAAGATCAGATTCAATGAGAAAAATGCCCAGCGCAATCACTGCATCTCTCCGTCTTTCATCTAATTGGAAGATCCCATGAAAATCTACCGGGCACATACAAAGCAGCTTTTGAACCTAAAGCATAAGACAAGAAAACAAAAATTAGGGCTGGAGTGATAGCATAGCGGGTAGGGCATTTGCCTTGCACGCGGTTGAACTGAGTTCGATTCCCAGCATCCCATATGGTCCCCTGAGCACCGCCAGGGGCGATTCCTGAGTGCAGACCTAGGAGTAACCCTTGTGCACCGCCAGGTGTGACCCAAAAAGAAAAAAAAATTAGATTCATAAAAACATCAATGAGCACTTCAAATTAACCAGTACCAGTCATGGATGTGGCTTGGCCAATAAGAGACCTGGGCTGGATCTCCAGCACCACTAACTAAACAGCCACCACCACAAAAGGCCAATGACTGAGCATTGCCCAGTGTGACCGAAAAAAGTAAAAAAAAAATAATAATAACAAAAAAAAGCTCAGTGAGTAGTTATATATCTTTCTGGTAGTGAAGCACATTTGCCATATGGAGGAATCCTGAAGAAAAGGTGGGAATTTAACATTTCCATTCCTTTCTTGCATAAGCATTTAATCATGAAAGCACAAATTTCCCCTACATGTATATATTTCCTATTTCTTTGGTGAGGGAGTGGGGTAGAGGTTGAGCCATGCTCCAGCAGTGCCTAGGGGTTACTCATGGTTCTCTGTTTAGGGTTCACTCTTGGTGATGCTCAGGGACCATACGCACATGGCAGCCCCTGGCTTGAACCGGGCACCCCATATGGTCCCCTGAGCACTGTCAGGAATGACCACTGAGTGAAGAGCCAGGAGTATGTCTTTTTTTTTTTTAATGTATCACCGTGAGGTACAGTTATAGACTTACAAACTTTCACACTTACATTTCAGTCATACAATGATCAAGTACCCATCCCTCCACCAGTGTCCATTCTCCACACAAATGTTCCCAGTATCCCAACCACCACCCTCCCGCCTCTGTGGCAGGCGCATTCCCTTTTGCTCTCTCTCCTTTGGGGTGTTGTGGTTTGCAATACAGGTATTAAGTGGCCATCATGTTCGGTCTACTTTCAGCACACATCTCCCACCACAAGCGAACTCTCCAAGTATCCTTTACTTGGTGGTCCCTTCTCTAGCTGAGCTGCCTTTTCTCCCAGCATGTGATGCCAGCTTCCAAGCCACGGAGCAATCCTCCTGGTCCTTATCTCTCTTATCCTTGGGTGTTAGTCTCCCATTCTGTTACTTTATATTCCACAAATGAGTGCAACAGGAGTAGGTTTTGAGCACTACTGGATGTGTCCCTAAAACAAAAAAAAATAAATTCACAAGAGAAATCATCTGAATTATTATGTACAGAAAAAAATTTTTTTTCAGGAAAGTGATTCAAGTGCTAGAATACAAGACTACATGTGAGAGGCCCTGGGTTTAATCTGTGACCACAAGGAACCTCAGAGCACCAGGGAGTGTGGCTCCTACTACATTATAAAGAAAGGGTCAGAAAAGACTACAAAAACAAATACAAGTTGAAAATAAAAGGCTGAGCACAGAGATAGCACGATGGGCTGAGCACACACATGCTCTGAGGGCTGGAGGAACATATTCAATCCTCAGTATAGCATTGCAAGGTCTCTTGAGCACTCCACCAGGATGTGGCACTGTGGTCCAGTTATTCATTGATTTACTCGAGCAGGCACCAGTAACATCTCCATTGTGAGACTTGTTACTGTTTTTGGCATATCAAATACGCCATGGGTAGCTTGCCAGGCTCCGCTCTCCGGGCAAGATACTCTCAGTAGCTTGCCGGGCTCTCTGAGAGGGACGGGAGGAATCAAACCCAGGTCGGCAAATGCCCTACCTGCTGTGCTATTGCTCCAGTCCCGGAAGCTCCAGTCCACACACACACACACACACACACACACACACATACACAGAGAGAGAGAGAGAGAGAGAGCGCGCGCTTGCCAGGAGTAATTCCTGAGTGGACTATGGCCCCAAAACAAAAACAAAAGAAGGAAAAGATTTTCCTCTTTTACATTTGCACATGTGTAAGTTTTTCACTTTCTCCTTCCTTTGAAATGTATATAAATCCTTTTGAGGGCATTTCAACTTTATTACCAGGGATGGTCTTTCTCAAGAAGCCAGGGCCATCTCTTTGGAATATAAACATCATTTACATTGCTAACACCTCTATCTCTTAGTTTCTGAGTGAAGGTAGGAGCCTAAACACAGCTGGCTCCCAGCTCCAAATTGCAAACCCACCTCCTGTCATAAAGATAGGAGTTGGTTTTTGCCTTTGGAGAAAGTCCACTGGCTAACACCACAGCCCCGCCAAATGACCAGGTAAAGTTAGGATGAGCTTTGTGTGAAAAATTTTTCCTTAACTGAGGGCTAGTTATAAAGAAAGCAGGTATTTGATGGTTGAATCTGCTTGGTTCTATGAAAGAAAAGAGATATTTGACTGGAGTGTGTGTCATATTAGTTTATTTTTTTAATTTTTATTTACTTATTCTTTTTAAAAAAAATTTTAAGTTTTATTGAATCACCGTGAGACGGTTACAAGCTTTCATGTTTGGGTTACAATCTCAACAATGATCAAACACCAATCCCTCCACGTGCACATTCCCCAACACCAATATCCCGGGTATACCCCCACTTCCGCACTCTAGTTTAATACTTATTCAATAATATAAATGTATGTCTCTACTACTTTCATGGAGTTGGTGTCTAGTTGGAAGATTCTGTTTTTGCCTCAAAGGTTATACTTTGTATGTGGTAACCAGGGAAGACCTCACAAAGAAAGTGTGCATTAATTAAAGTGGGATCTTAGAAGGAATAAGCCCTGTCAAATCAGGAAAGGGATTTCAAGCAGAGACCCTGGGACAGCAGGACAGAGGGGAGGGGAGAGCTGCCCAGAAGTCCAAGTGCAGACAGCCCCCACATTCCTGAAGAGCAGACCAGGCTGGTGGCATGAACTGTACTGTGCTACTTACAGGGCAGCAGAGCAGCTAGGAGGCAGGTACAGGGTCTTCATTACTCTTACAATTAAGAGAAGAACCTTTCTGGCCACTGGATCAATGATGGACTGAGTGGGGAGGCAGAGGAGATGACTCAAAGGGTTGAAATGCAACCCTGGCATGCAAAGGGTCCCGGGTTCAATCCCAGACAGCCCTGCATGGCTTCCCTAACACCTCCATGGAGACTTAATGGCGCCCGGCACCACTGGGGAAGCCCTCCCTGCAAGGAAAAAAAAAAGACTACTGAAGAATAAGAAGGAAGGCAGGGAGATGGGTCAAAGGACACCATCACAGCAATCAAGTCAAGAAAGTAGTGACCAGAACAAGCAGGGACAGAAAGTGACCAACTCAGGATACAATCTGGAGGAAAACTTTATAGCACCTAATGGGTGGCACAAGGGCACAGTGAAAGAAAGATACTTCAGTTGCCTCTGTGCCACTAAAATGTACTTAGAGAAACACCCAGGATGAGTTGAGTTCTAGAACATTCCATAGAGAAGTTGTTGAAGGAACATTTACCCTTGAGAAAATAAGGTAAAAGGTAAACGTCTACCTGTGTCTTCATGTAGACAGACGAAGGGTTCCAATACAGCTACCCTGTAGTGCTCCCGTTACTACTTATTTGTCTGTCTCCTCACCAATGCAAGTTTCTAAAGAGCAAAAGTCATCTTTTGGAGAGAGAATTCAATGGACTGAGAGTAAGCTTTGCATATTTGAGGCTTGGATTTGCCATCACAAAGTCCCCACAATAAGGAAGTCCAAGTGCAGACAGCCCCCACATTTATGATCACCAGAAGTGATCATCAGCACAGAGCCAGAAGTAGACCCTAAGTACCATGGGTGCGGTCCAAATGCTCCTTGCCAATAGCACTGGGACAAAATGCGGCGGGTAAGGCACTTGCCTTCCATGTGGCTGACCTCAGTTTGATTTCCCAGCCTTTCATATGGTCTCCCAAGGCTACCAGGTGTGATTTCTGAATGAAGAGCCAGGACTAATCCCTGAGCACTACTAGGTTTGGTCCCAAACAAAACAAAACACACACACTCCCCACCAAAAAAAAACCAAAATCCCCCCTAACCCGACCAATAACCTTTTATCTTTATCTTTGTTTCCCATCCCTTACAATGTAGACACAGATGACAAAAGATCCTTCTCCCCATGACTTTTGACCCTGCCCTTTGTTCCTACAATTTTTGCCCAGGCTCCTTTTTCTTGGCTTGGCACAGAACCTGAGACCTCATACATGCAATGTAGGCACTCTTATCAATGAGTCACATCCCCAACCTCATAAAAGGTATATTATTTAAATCTCATGAGACTTTCAAGGGCTGGAGCAATAGCACAGCGGCAGGGCATTTGCCTTGCACGGGGTTGACCCGGGTTTGATTCCTCTGCCCTTCTCTGAGAGCCCGGCAAGCTACCGAGAGTATCTCGGCCCCATGGCAGAGCCTGGCAAGCTACCTGCTGTATTGGATATGCCAAAAATAGTAACAGCAAGTCTCACGATGGAGACGTTACTGGTGCCCGCTTGAGCAAATCGATGAGCAACGGAGTGACAGTGACAGTGAGACTTTCAAAATATCTTATGGAGGGGTGTTGGATTACATCTACTCCTGGCTCTACTTGCTAATCACTCCTTGTAGTATTAGGGGACCCTGTGGTGCTGGGTATCAAACCAGGACTGGCTGCGTACAAGGCATCTCAACCTCTGTGCTATCTCTCCAGCCCTTGCCTAGACTACTGATCTGTGTACCAGGTTCTCCTTTCAATCCATACCCTTTCTTACTGGGGGAGGAAAGGCTGCCAGCCACGTTGGCCCTTATCCCAGAGGTCAAAGGCCAACCCAAGGTCTCCTTTATGTCAAGCGAAAGAACTGATTTCTCCTCGCAGGGCAGCTGCTCTAGGCTGGGTTGGGTTGGTTTGGTTTTTGGTTTTTGGGCCAGACCCAACTGCTCAAGGATCATTCCTGGAGGTACTCAGGGGACCATATGCAGTGCTGGGGTTTAAACTAGGGTCAGTTACATGCAATGCAATGACCTTAATCTGTACTGTCTCTTTGGCCCACAAATCTTATTCTTGAAATTCTAAGGTATATACCCTTAGAACTCAGAGAAATAGGGAAGCATATATTATCTGGATAATGAAAGCTGGGTCAAATAAGTGGATAATTCTATATACAATGATCCAACATTTTTCTTATTTCCAACATCTCAGTAGCAGTCAAACAACATTCTTGTTTAGTTTTATTTTTTAGTGTGCTCAGGGCTTACTCCTGGCTCTGTACTCAGGGATTACTGCTGGCAGGGATCAAATCCCACGTCACTGTGTGCAAGGCAAGTGCCCTGCCTGCTGTACTATCCCTCCAGCCACTCAAATCACGCTCTTCTTAAACATAACTTCCCCAAAATCTCAACCTAAGTAGTTTTTTCTTTTTCTTTTTATAATAGTGTAAGAGACACAGCAATTCCACCTGAACAAAGGTCCTTGGAGGGAAAGGTATGGCTGAAACGAAAAGAGGTGCCCACTTGGAACAAGAAAGGTGCCCACTTGGAACGGGCTCTAAACACTCAGTCTCTTGGAAATAATTCATGAAGGGGGTGGGGAGGTGTGAAAAAATACTTCACGATCGGGGCTGGAGTGATAGTACAGCGGGTAGGGCATTTGCCTTGCATGAAATTGACCTGGGTTCGAATCCCAGCATACCATATGGTTCCCTGAGCATCGCCAGGAGTAATTTCTGAGTGCACGAGGCAGGAGTAACCCCTGTGTATCACCGGGTGTGACCCAAAAAGTCCCCCCCCAAAAACCTTCACGATTTTGTGCAAATAAATTTACATTAGCTTAATTTATTAAATTTGCTTAGTTAATAAAATATAACAAAAAACTGGAATGTGGACACTGAGGTTTTTCTTGGAAAAATGTCTCTCAAACAAATGAATTTGACAGTTGGTCAAAACCTTGGTTCTTATATTGGGTAACCCATGCAGCTGGGTTACACAAATATTTGCTACAGCAGTGAATGAATAAATGAAAAATAATCAAACATGTAATACCAGCACCAGCCACACCCAGTGGTGCTCAGGGGTTACTCTTGGCTGTGTATTCAAGAATTACTCTTGGCAGGAGGGTCGGTAAACCATATTGAATGTCGGGGATCAAATCCATGTTGGCTGCTTGCAAAGCAAGTGCACTAGCCACTGTACTATCTCTATAGCCCCAAGAACCTCAGTTCCAAAGATGACTACTAACCTCACCCCCGCCCCCCCACACACACAGTTGGAGAGCTGGAAGAGGTCACACAGACTCAACTGCCCCTACTTTCAGAAAGGCCAAATGTAATTTTATCCTTGTCTTACAGGTTAGGCAAGTAGATCCACACAGACTAAGTCCAGTATTAGGCAACAGGTTCTTAACTAGACCCCTCTAGCAACTTTGGTCTCTGTCTGCTCTAACATTACCACTTTCTTGTTCATACACTACACCATCCACAGCTCCTCACCCCAAAGAACAATCAATAAACACTGCGAGCATGGCCACAAAGGTCCTCCCCAACTCCCCTTTCATTCAGGACCTAAACACAACACTCACTTCTCCCAGACTTGGCCTCTTCCACGGTCTTCAGCCATCTGCTTTTCATCCAACTAGCCTTTTCTTCCCTAACTACCTGGTGTGCAAATGGACAACTTAGTGGCTGCAGGCCTGAGGCATGAGGTTCGATCCCTAGCATGTACATGCATGAAGTTCCACCCCTGTGACTCTGCTCTCGAGGACCCTCCAGTGCTGCAACTGAAATGTGTGACCCCAGCAATATGCCCCAACTAGAGATGTTCAAGCACGAAAGTCAAGATCTCAATGCCAATGAACACATGTGTGTGTATCACTACAACCGCTGGCAAGCACTATACTCAGGATGTGTGTGAGCACAGAACAAAATGAGTGTCATCCCTGGGAAGTACCACCAACATGCCTGTATCCCCAGGTCTAAACACAACAGCAACAAAGAAGGGGGATAGATTCATGATTCTACTCATCCTCCAAGACCCATGTGACTTAGCTCCTGGCTCTCAAAATTTTTCCAGATACTAGAAGAGTAATATGATCTCTCCCACCGTACCCTGCCACCAAAATTAAAACAATTACCTCCACTTCTTATGTTGGAGTTGCATAGAGTTCGTTCTCTGGCACCAGATGGCCCCCACGAATATTGTGAGGTGCTCCCCAGAATAAACCAAAGAGACAGAACCACTAGAACTAAGGGTTCCTTTGCTAGGCTGTCACGCCTGTCATATGATCAGGGTTGGGTATGGTGCTGCCCTGCAGCTGGGTTACACAAATATTTGCAACATCAGTGAGTGAAAAATAACCAAACATGTAATACCATCACTCACACAAATCGTACAGTTCAGCTTGAGTTACAAATTCTATAAGATGACACAAGAGTTCGGGGCTGCTCCAGACAGAGCATGCCTCAAATGTATGAGGGGCTTCATTTGATTCTTAGTATGTGGGGAGGAAGAGGAGGGAAGGGGAATGAAAGGGGGCAGAGGAGGAGGAGGGAGAAGAGAAAGAGGAGGAGGAGGAAGAGGAGGAGGAAGCGGAAGAGGGACGGAGCAAAAGTACAACAGGTACAGTGCTTGTCTTGTTCATGGCCAAACTACATTCAATCTGGCAACCTATATGGTCCCTCAAGCCCCACCAGGAGAGAAGAAAAACAAACAATGAAGGACTCCAAAATCTGGCATAAGATACAGTGCTGACACAAAATGCCCTCAGGAATTCAAAATCTTGTGAGGAAAACATCAAAAGACTTGACTCTGCAGAAATCATCACAAACCAGGTAAAAAGAGAAACAGTTCTATGGATAACAGTCTTCAAAATATTAAAGCCATGGGGTCAGAGTAATAGTGTAGTGGGTACAGTGCTTGCCTTGCATGCAGTCAACCTAAATTTCCAGCATCCCCTGTGGTCCCCTAAGCCCAGTCAGGAGTGAAGCCTGAGCATAGAGCCAGAAACAAGCCCGGAGCACTATTGTGGCCCCAAACCAAAACCAAATCAACAATAACAAAAAAAAAAAAAAACCCAAAAAAAAAAACAGATAAAGAAACTGATATACATGGGGCCAGAGAGAAAGTGAGTGGGCATTTGCCTTGCACCCAGTGGACAGGGGTTTGATCCCAGCAGCCTGTATGGTCCCAACCCTGCCAGGAGAGATCCCTGGGTGCAGAGCCAGAAGCAAGCCCTGGGCACAGCTAGGTGTAACCTAAAAACTTATCACTATACTGCCTTCTGACCTCTAATTTTTGTTTTGTTTGGAGGCCATATCCAGCATGATCAGGACCGACTCCTGGTTCTGTGGTCATTCAAGGATCATTTCTGGTGGGCCTTAGGGGACCATATATGGTACCAGGGATTGAACCTGGCCCTACCTGCTGTACTTTGATTCTGGCCTCCCAGCCCCTAATTTTAAGAATGAAAACAATACTTCCCAAAGTATTAAGCCTAGTTCAGGGCAGTTTCTCTGTTCTGATTATTACAATCTGGGGTACAGAGACATGAGCCAAGAGAGAGAATTGGATAGAAAGTTTTGGGTATCTTTTTTGGGTGGGGGGAACATGAGGAGTTTATGTGTGTGTGTGTGTGTGTGTGTGTGTGTGTGTGTGTGTGTTTCACACCCAGCGATGCTCAGGGGTCACTCCCAGCTCTGCTCAGAAATTACTCAGGAATTACTCCTGATGGGCTTAGAGGATCATATGGGATGCCAGGGAATGACTCCCAATCAGCCATGTGCAAACCAAATGCCCTACCTGCTGTACTATAACTCAACCCCTGGATAAAAATTATTTCTTAGGGGCGGAGAGGCAGTATAGTGAGTAAAGCACCTGCCTTACTCAACACAGATTTGATCCCCAGAATCCTATACGGTCCCCTGAGCACTATCAAGAATAAGAGCAAGGAGTAACCCCTGAGCATGCCAGGTGTGGTGCCCCACTCCCCTACACAAAAAAAGTATTGCTTTATACATTTTCTTCCAATCCTGCAAAGAAACACATAAAACCACAAAATTTAAATAGCCCCTTTTCAGGATTTTACAACAACAACAACAAAAAAGATTTGCTGAGAGAGAAAAGAGCTTTGAGACTCACTATAAAAGGTTTTCAAGCTCAAAATCTGAGAGATAGCCAGAAGGGCTCCTTAGGGAAGGAAGGAACTCTAGGCATTACTTGGAGGAGGTCAATGAGTCAGGGACCACGGGGAGGCAACACAGGTATTTCACTTAGACTTTGACAGTCCTCTGGACAGTACTTTAGCCCAAAGTTATTAAGAGAGAGATATCAGCAATACTACACCATGAATTGTTGCTACTATCTGGGCAGGAGCCACACCCAGCAGTGCATCGGGGGAGGCCTGCGTATAGCTATTGAACCCAGGATCTCACTATTGTGAGATATAGATTTTCACATTCTCTTTGAGAGTAGGGGGACTCCTGGGGATGCTCAGGGACCATGCAGTGCTAGGGATCAAAGTTGGGGCTCCTGCATGCAAAGCTTGTGCTCCAGCACCGTGAGCTATCTCCCCAGTCCACATTCTGCTACCTGAGCCATATCCCCAGCCCCCATTAAAGTGAATGAATCTAGACAACCAAAGTAAGAAACCAGCAAACCCAGGTGAAAATAAAATGCCCTCCTAAGTCTGTATGACTAAACAGAAAAACACAGATGAGACACAACTATAACAGTGGGTGTAGGTATGGCACTTAGATTAAAATAAAGCTACAATAATAGCATTACAAACTGGCTAGTTAGATTTTTTTTCCACAGGTACAACTTTTGTTATCTGAAACCTCTGGGAATAGCCTTTCTGAAGAAACAAAATTCTCTGAGAACTAAAGATGAATAAGCGTTAAGTAATACGGACGGGTTTTATTTGTCACTCTCAAGTACGCCACCCTCTCTAAGCACCATTTGCTGATGGCTCAGAGCTGGCATGGTACACAACAGTGGCTGTGGCAGGATGCATGAGCTGGAGATGCTGGAGGAACAGCACCTGCTCCAATGGCTGCCCTAGATGGGGATTTCTTCCACGGTGCTCTTCTGTCAAATGCAGACACCGCATGACTATGCGCTGGCATAGTTTTCTGCTTCGTGCCATGCAAGCAGCACTACCCAAGCCTTCACACACAGTGGATGAATCACCGCTTCTTGAGCTCCACTCTTGTGTCTGGCAAGGTCTATAGCACTCAGATTTCTGGCACGTTGTTTCAAGTGATAAGAGACCCAAAAAAAAAAAAAAAAACCCAATGCTGTGAGATCCTAGAACTTCCACCTGCCATCATGAGGGATTTCTCTTCCTGCCAGAAACAACAAGAAAAATAGTGTTTTATATGCTGAACAAGCACAGAATTTTATTACCAGAGAGAAGTGGCAAAGTGAGTCCTATGTCTTTTATTTTTGTTTTGTTTGGGGCCACACCAGGCAGTGCTTAGGGGATATTTCTGGCTCTGTGCTTACAAGTGAACATTTATGGTACTGGGGATTCAAACTGGTGTCAACTGTATGCAAGGCAAGTGCCTTACCTCCAATACTATCTCTCCAGCCCAAAGTAGAGTCCTGTTTCTGCCCTGGTTTTCTACCTTCTTACACAACAGGAATGCGCATCCCCAGAACATCATGCTAGTGATGCTGAGTTCAGGAAACCAAAAGCTCTTACTACAGCTTGTAATTCTAAATAGAGAGGTAACAAGAAAAAGACAACCCACTAGAAATCTGCAATAGAGTACCTGAAGTCTATGAAAAACACTAAAACACACCAGTAAAGGGTGGTATTCTATGATGCTGGACAAAGAACAGAGAACTTGAATTGAATGGTTCCCTAGGTCCCAGTCAGAAAACACTCAAAGCATCCAGCAAAGTCCACAGAAGAACCACACCTTAGAAAGTAGAACAGCGGGTAGGGCATTTGCCTTGCATGCGGTCGACCCAAGTTCGATTTCCAGCATCCCATATGGTCCCCCGAGCACCACCAGGAGTAATTCCTGAGTGCAGATCCAGGAGTAACCCCTGAGCATCACTGGATGTGACCCAAAAAGAAGGAAAAAAAGAAAAAAGAAAGTATAAGTAAACTATTACTGAAGTAAAATTCTGACTGTGTTTTGCTTTTCTCCTGTGCCAGTGATTGAATGTAAAGCCTCACATATGTAAAGCGAGTTATACCCCAACCTGTTTATTTTTTAATAAAATAGGGGGGCCTCCATAGCAGTGCTGGCGGCTACCAGAGCTATACCCTTTGGTGCTAGGAAGATTGTGTGATGTCAGGGATCAAACCCCAAGGCCCACCAGGACTTATTCCTGAGTGCAGAGCCAAGAATAAATCCTGAGCACTGCTGGGTGTGGGGGAAAAAACAACCACCACCACCTAGCTGTGCAGAGGCTGACTGGCGAGAGCTCAAAGCCTGGAGAACATGCTTAGGCACGCAGTAGGCAGGGGTTCCATCCCTGTACTATATCCCCCACGTCCCAAGCACAGAGTTTGTATGCTCAATCATGAGTCCATAAACTCAATCTTCAGGAGCTGGAGAGACAGTGCAGCAAGAAGGACACTTGTCTTACATACAGCTAACCCAGGATCAATCCCCACCACCACATACGGTCCCCAAGCCTGGCCAGGAATGATTCCTAAGTGCAGAGTTAGGAATAAACCCTGAACAAAGGAAGGCGTGGCTCAAAAACAAAGACATTTTAAATTCAATCCTAGCACTACCTAACACAACAAGTGTGATCCTGAAGATACTGTCATCTGTGATCCCTGGTGCCACAACAGAATTCAATCGCTGGGACGCATAACCAAATATATGTGTCACAACTAAAATAACAAAACCCCAGTAAGCACTGTAACTAAGTGTTAACAATTCTCTTTGACTGAAATGCCAACTCCCCTCTTTAAAAATAAACATTCAGTAATCAAAGTAAAGTGAAAGTAAAGTGAAATTTACCAGTTACACATGCGGGGTGGGGGGCTGGGGAGGTGGGGAGGAGTGGGGGAGGTATACCATGATTCTTGGGGGTGGAATATGTGTACTGGTGAAGGGATGGGTGTTTTAGCATTGTATAACTGAGACTTAAACCTGAAAGCTTTGTGACTTTCCACATGGTGATTTACTAAAAGAATAAAATTTAAAAAATAAATAAATAAAAATAAAAATAAACACTCAATGAATGTCTGAATGGCTTCTGAAGGACTCCTGAAAAAAAAAAACCAGGTACAGACATGACATAAATAATAGAATTGGTGAGCAAGGACATTAAAATAACCATTATAACTATGTTAAAATGTTTTAATACTATCAACAATTATGAGAAAAAAATTAAAGGGAAACAGGGGCTGGAGCGATAGCAGAGCTGGTAGGGCATTTGCCTTGTAAGCAACCAACCCGAGTTTAATTCCCAGCATCCTATAAGGTCCCCTGAGCACTGCCAGGAGTAATTCCTGAGTGCAGAGCCAGGCATAACCCCTGAGCATTGCTGGGTGTGACCCAAAAAGAAAAAGAAAAAAAGAAAACAATTTAAAAAAAAGAAAATTAAAGGGATAGAGTCCAGAAAGGTAGTACAGCAGGGAAGGCACTTGCTTTGCATGCAGCTGACCTGGATTGGATCCCTGATAGTCCTAGAACCCTGCCAAGAGTGATCCCTGAGCATAAAGCCTAGAATAAACCCTGAGCACTGCTGGGTGTGGCCCAGAAAACAAAAGCAAACACAAATAAATCAAGCATTTTGTCCAAAATGCCAATGTACATAAGAGAAGCAAATTAAAAGAATATACAAATAAGCAAGCAAGAAAATGAAATGCAAGATAAACTTCAGCAATTAAACCAATGATGAGAACAGCTGCTGCGGGGGTTGGGGCTGCTGGGAGGGATCAGGAGTAACTGCATCTCCACTGGGTAGGACAAAAAACAGAAAAGAAAATGGGCAGCCAGGAGTCAAAAACATCACATTTGTGCTCTCTGAGGGAGCAAATACCTAGGAACACATCAATTCTGAGACTCCCTGAGGCCACCAATACAAACATCACAGCTAATACAACTGTCCTAAGAGTTAGATCTCAAGCCATGAAACATTCAAGGACTCTTTTCTAGGTCACACTAAACTCTGCATCTGGGACTACATATGAGTCACCTGCTTTCTTTTCAGCCTTATCTCTATCTTTAAATGTATCTTTCTTAAAAAAAAAATAAATGTATCTTTCTTTAAATGTACTATTATTCTGAGGCCAGAGCGATAGTGCAGAGGATAGGGCATTTGCCTTGCAAGCAGCTGACCCTGGTTCAATCCCCAGCACCCCATATAGTTCCCCGAGCACTGCTAGGAGTCATTCCTGAGTGAAAAGCCAAGAGTAACCCCTGAGCATTAACAAGTGTGACCCCCCCCAAATAATCAACAATGGTAAATAAACATGCAATTATTCTGTCTAATCCTGTGACCTACTGCTCCTCATTATGCAAGCTGTGCTCTCAGGTCTGTCTGAAATGCACTTCACTCTGCCGGCCCCTCTGATACTCTGGGGCTTGGGGGCATGAAGTAGCACTTCAAGTATAAAACAGTAATAGTAATATGACACCTCAATAAAAACAACTGATTAAAAATAAACTTAATAATAAGGCAGAGGTAGAGTGGATGGGGCACTTGCCCCGAATGCAGCTCAACCCCTGGTTTCAGAGCCCTGCCAGGCGTGATCCTAAGCAAAGAGTCAGGAGTAAGCCCTGAGCACCACTAGGCAAGGGCGCCCTAAAACAAAAAATTCTATCCCCATCACTTCCAAGACTTCCCTATTCAAAATTCTCCCTAGAAAGCAACCCCCATCAACTTTCACATGACACTTTCACATTCTTAGAGTAGCTTCACTTTTTTACCTACTATTTTATTTTTCACATATCTGTCAAGAAATACAGAGAAAAAGTTTGAAGCCCAAAGGAAAAAAAATAGTTGCACCTTCTACCTCCTTCTCAGATATATACAAAACTGCCAAACATGCACTTAGGGTGTTTTAACAAAAAGTCTCATTGTCTACGACTCTGGATAGTGGCCAGTCCTGCATCCATCACTGCCACTTATAATCTGCAAGTTAGTTAGGCTCAGGACTGTTCCACATCTAGCAGACTCAGTTATTAAGAAGCCGCCCAGAGTGAGCACAGTTAGGAGTAGTATTCAAGCAAGAAAAAGAACATGCTACATTCAAGTTTCCACACAGGAGAAACTAGTACAGGAACATCACACTATTCCTAGCACTTCTGCCTTGTGTGCGTTTTTGTTTAAACATAATATGACCGGGGCTGGAGAGATAGCACAGCGGGTAGGGCGTTTGCCTTGCACGCGGCCGACCCGGGTTCAAATCCCAGCATCCCATATGGTCCCCTGAGCACCGCCAGGGGTAATTCCTGAGTGCAGAGCCAGGAGTAACCCCTGTGCATCGCCAGGTGTGACCCAAAAAGCAAAAAAAAAAAAAAAAAAAAAAAACTAAACATAATATGACCAACCAAGGTCAAATGCCATCCTGGGATCAAAAGAATAAGGTATCCTTTCGTGTTTACTGAGCAGGGAGGAAACACTGAAACCCAGCTCTTGTGGAGCTACAGATAGGTATGCACGAAGGTATCATATGTCATCCTGACTTACAACAGTCATTTGAAATGGTTGGGAAGTAAGCATCAAGACTCATCTAAAATTTAACACAAGGATATAATTCAAAAGATGACATGGCACTAGGTGTACAAACATGCTATTTTATGGGGAGTGGAGGGACTAAAAACTCTTAAAAAGGTGTAATGCTTAACTATTGCGAAGCAATACCAAAAAAAGCGGTATGCAGTCGCTAAAATGAACAGTTTAGGAAGAAGAGGCAATAAAGTGAATACTGCTAAGAGTGCCAAGAAATGAAAATACTGATGTGTTAATTTTATGGGCTGAACTGTGTTCTCCCCGTCCCACCCCACACCCAATTTCATATACTGAAGTCCTAACCCCCAGATATCTCAGAGTCTGTATTTGGCCACAGGGTCTTTACGGAGGTAATTACAACAGGTGATTAGGGGGACCAAGAGAGAGTACAGAGAGAGTACAGGTAAGGCATTTGCCTTGCACGTGGTCGCAGACCTGAGTTTGATCCCCAGCATCCCATATATAGTCCTGAGCACTGCCAAGAGTGATTCCTGAGTACACAGCCAGGAACAATCTCTGAGCATCACCAGATGTGGCCCCCAAATAAAAACAAACAGGTGACTGGGATGGGCCAGTCATATCATTCTGACCAGTCTGATTAACAGTAGAGTTGAGGGAGAGTTTGGGGCCACACTTATGGTGCTCCCATATACAAAAACCTTGCCATGCTGGGGATCAAAGCAGGGCTGGCTGTGCACCTTAGTCCCGGTACTATCTCTTTGGCACTGATTAGTATTCATGTAAGAGACCAGGACACTTCATAGAGGGAGACTGTAGACAGAAGACAGCCACCTACAAGCCAAGAGAATCCAACACTGCTGTCACCACCTGGGATCCTAGTCTCTAGAACTGGGACAAAATAAGTTTCTGGGCAGAGGAGATGACAGTACAGTGAATAGGGCATTTGCCTTGCACAAAGACAACCTGGATTTGATCCCCAGCAGGGCATATGATCCCCCAAGCACTGCCAGGAGTGATTCCCGACAGAGCCAGGAGTAAGCCCTGAGCACTGCTAGGTGTGGCCAAAAAGTAAACAAAAACAGCCACCACAAAAAATTTCTGTTATTTCAAGCAGTGTTTCCCAAAGTGCCCCAGAGGCAGAATGGCAATGGAATCCAGGTGGTGTGGTAGGAGTCTAGGGTGCAATTGGAGGGACAGGGATTGTTCATTCATCTAAAGAAGATAGATTTCCAGAGGTAGGAGGCTGATTACTTTTTTCCCTGAAAATGGGACAGTAGGAAATAAATCAGGTAACTAGAGGGACCTCTGGTCTAGAAGGCGTCACAAACGGCAACTTCAGAAATGGGCACGATCCTCGGTGCACCTCTCAAATGGGACTGCAGCTTCTTTCCTTTCTTCCTTCCCTCCTCTCTTTTCACTAGTGCTGGCATGCAAACCCAAGATCTCATACCTGCTCTGAGCCGAACTCCAGGCCAGGAACTTGAGTTTTAGGGGCAGCTTAGCAAGAAAACATCAAAGCTTAGTTATGCAGTAGACTCAGATGCCTGGGGATCTTGGGTTGTACAAGACAAAAGTCTGGTCACAAGACCGACAATACAATGCAGATGAGGACCTGGAACAAATCTGACTTGTTACTTGTCACTTGAGCAACCAAATTAAAACTATTTTGTATTTATCTGACAGAAGCATCAGCCAATTACTTAATTCTTAATAAAAGCTGATGGGAATTAAAATTCACTAAATTGAGATAAATTTTATTTTTCAACTTGGGTTTAGAGTAGTGGCATGTAGAAGGACAAAGGTAGATAAAGTTATGTTATCAATGTGCCCAAGTATCACTCAGGATGGCCTGAATTACCAGTGACTAAGCAGATGTGTCAGGTCCTAGGTTAAAAAAAAAAAAAAAAAAACTACCTCCCCAGGACCAGAGTAATAGTACAGTAGGTAGGGCACTTGCACTAGACAAGAAAACCTGGGTCTGATACTCAGCACCCCATACGATCCCCCAAGTCCACCAGAAGTGAGCCCTGAACACAGCGTCAGTTAAGTCCTAAGCACCACTGAGTATGGCCAAACAGCCCCTACCCCTCACCTCTCCCCACAAACACACACCAAAATAAAAATACCTTTGCCCAATTTGACGAAGCCCTACTCAGGCTAACTTCTGCCATTCCTGCCATCTCTCTGGAAAAAGGGAGGAAAAAAGGTAAAACAAGAGAGAGAAACAAGTTTTTCAACACTCATCACCCTGGATCTCCTTATCATCAATCATCAGCCATTCCTTTACACTTTTGAACCTCAAGAATTTTCTTAGGAATGCTGAGGACTTGCCAATTGCTTTGAAGATGAAGAATGTAGTAAGCAGTCAGTAGCCCCTAAGACTAAATAAGAACAGTGGTTCCTAGCATAATCAAGTCTCAAGATTCAAGATGAGTTTAGAGGAGTTCACATATATTTGATTGGATCAGCCATTCACAGAAGGCTGCTAAAGAAGCTATCTCTAAGTTCCTCAAGATCCACAGACAAAACACCTCACTCTGGGTTAAACTCCACTACAGTGAACAGATATCAGCAGAGGGTAAAGACAGGAGTGGAACCCAGAGAAACCTGTGATGGGCTTCTCTTGCCCTTTCCCTCTTGAAAGTGTATGCCCCAAGCACGTGCCTCCTTCTCTGTAGCAAACAATGTAATAACAAACATGCAGAGGGTGTGCTATAGGGATACAGAATCCCGACTTTTTAATAGGGATTGGTCAGATAGGCATATTTGCCAAAACCATCAAAATTCCAAATCCCCCAAAGAAAATGTTTCATATATAAATCATACATTTTGTGTGCAAAGAGCCTAGGCTAGTGAACCAACCTTATCAGGGAGGAAATAAAAGTACTGTTCATATGACAAATTCCCAGGTGCCACTCAAGCAAAGGCTATTCTGTTAACTCTTTTGTGAAGTAATTTGTAAACCTCCAAAGATTGAAATTCCTCCAAAGGTTTTAAGATGTTATTAGGGAGACACCAATCTTTTTTTTTTTCTTTTTGGGTCACACCCGGTGATGCACAGGGGTTACTCCTGGCTCTGCACTCAGGAATTACTCCTGGCAGTGCTCAGGGGACCATATGGGATGCTGAGATTCAAACCCGGGTTGGCTGCATGCAAGGCAAACGCCCTACCCGCTGTGCTATTGCTCCAGCTCCTGGGAGACACCAATCTTAAAGGCTATGTTAGTTGTACATACTTATAACCTTGACAACTTAAGCATTTACTAAAAGATACAAAACCAACAAGGTTACAATTAAAAAATGTCCATGTGATTACTGAAGAAGGCTGAGAAGGTTATTAAGCCGCAAGTGCATTTTTAAGTTACCTATTAGCAAGTGGCATGGTCACTGCTAGAAATACAGGACTACATACCAGAAGACCATTTTCTCAAAGATCATGGAGTTCCCTGTACTCTCTTCTCTTCTCTGCCTGAGTCCAACAAGCAAACTTATGACATGCCTTTTGGTCCTCTAAGAAGATAACAGGCTGACTAGATGGCATGAATTTGATTTTTATAAACCAGCACTGTGGTCCATCAGTCTGGCTCATTTAGTAACAAGTACATTGGGTACCTGTGTCCCTGCCTTTGTTTGTATACTTTTCTGATCTTTACAATAATCCTATCAGCACTGCCCTTGTATTTGCAGGAGAAATCAGAAGATCAGGTTGGGGAACTGACCTGACTAGACTCACACTAACACTGACAAGTGATACAGGATTTAACTCCAGGTAACCACATTATTACAGCTCATATTCTTTTCACTTTATTGTACTCCTTTTGTTGGAAATCAGGTTGACATCTCACTTGCCCTGCAAGAGACTGATAAAAACCAAGTGTGAGAACTTACAAAGCCAAAGACAGAACCACTTTACCAAAGCACCGAAAAGGGCTTTTCATGAGTTAGAGCACATGCCTCGCAAGACTGAGGTCCTGAGCTCCATTCTCTCCCCAAACCTGCTGCCTCAGCTCTGCCAGGTATGATTTCAGTGGCTGAGAACCAGCAGATATGGTCCTGGGCCCCCAAATCCAAGCAACCCTAGGGTCCAACACAACTGAACTGGGGCCCCTTTTATAAAAATAAGAAAAAGAGAAAGGCACAAAACGATCTCAGAAGCAGCAGGCCAACTCTTCTGTCCTCAGACAACATTCTCTCTCCATCTGACAGAAAGCACTATGGAAAAGCAGACCAACCCATCCCTGGAGTTCACACCTGCCATGGGAAGCATCCATCACTGGTGTAGGAGAGAGAGTTGGCATCAACTGCTCTCCTTTGCTCTCCTTTGTGTTTGTATGTGTGTATGGAGGGAGCGGGGGAGAGGCAAGGTATGATCGTTTGAACTCCTCACGCTCCAACCACTTCACAGATGAGAAAGCAGGCACCTAGCACCTTGTCCCAGCAACATACAATAAGCAACAGCACAGGGACCAAACTTAAGGCTGAATCTAAGATCTGCTTCTGGCTAAGACTCACACACACCTTGAGGTGCCTCTCACCTTTCCCCCACGACACAGTTCTGGCAGGAAGATTCCCCTGAAGCAATCCCGCCTCCGAATCCACTCCCCTTCTACACACACACACACACACACACACACACACACGGTCCATCCTATACTACGTTCCTTCATGCATATAGACTCACACATGGTTCCTTCTATAATACACAACGCATTCCTAAAAATGCAAATTTCACAAACACAAACATCCTAGAATGTATATCACATCCACATCAAGGTCCTTTCTACACATACACCACTGACCAACTGACTAACACATTTTCTGAGCCCCCCCGCCACACACACATATACATCTGTCAAAGGTTCAGTCCCCTAGAAAAGTGCGTAGTCTACATCTGTTCTGAAAAAAATCTCTCCCCTTCCCGGGTGGCGGGAAGCAAAGCAGCTGAAGAGAGCGGCCCCATTTCAGAAAAAAAAAAAAAAAAAAAAAAAAAAGCATCTCTCTCCAAGGTCACGGTTTCAGACGCGGGGCGTGGAGGGCGCGGCGCTACCCCTGCCGCCCCCGCCACGACTATGTCACAAGGTGCCCGTTGCTGGCACTCCAGCGCGGCCTCCCGGACCCCGCGAGTCTGGTCACACCTTCGTCGCGACCCCCGACCCCACCGCCCTAGAGCCGCCTCGCGCCGCAGCCGCCCCCGCTGGCTGGTCCCCGGCTGCTCGCGGACCCCCGCCCCGCCCCGCCTCCCCACTCGGCCGTCCCCAGGCCCCTCCTCCTGTCAGCCCGCGCCCCAGCCGCCCGACGCTACCTTCTCCAGGGATGCGGGTCTCTGCACTGCCAGGGAACGGGCCAGCGAGAGGACTGTGTTGAAATAGAAGCCCCGCGACGCGCTGGAGCCCGCGCCGCTACCCCCGCCACCTCCCTGGGCCGCGGCTGCCGCCATGGTCGCGCGCGCAGCCGGGCGCCGCCGGCCCGCGTCCCGCACTCGGCCCGCGAGCGCCGGCGCTCAGGGCGCAGACGCGGCCGCATCCGGCTTCCCCGCCACGTGACCGGTCAATTGCCGACGCAGGGCGGGGCGAGGCCTGGGGAGGGGCGGGGCCCTGGAGGGGCGGGGCCTGGGAACGGCCCCACTGAGGGAGCGGCGGGGGAGGACGAGCCCGGTTGTCGGGCCTCGGGAGCGCGCGCCGGGGCCGCCTCCCCCCGCGCCGCTGGGCAGGATGGTCCGCTCCGAGGGTGAGGCGGGCCGCGCGCCGCGGGCGGAAGGAGCTCGAGCTGCGTCGGCTGGTTCGAGCGGACGGCGGCGGCCGCGGAGTTGCGGCTTCCCCGGAGGCGCGTGACACCTGCCGGCTTGTCCCCGAGGGTCTCGGCCGGGCTGCGGGCAGCGCTGCGTGCCCGGGAAGGCCGTTCCTCGAGCCTGCGCCTGCGCCTACTGACCGGACCGGCGCGCGCTCGGCCCCCATGTCGGCCTTCGCCAAGAGCTACAACCCGTTCGACGACGACGGGGACGATGAGGGCGCCCGCGGCCTCTCGGACGGCTCCGGCCCGCCCGCCGACCGGCAGCAATACCTGCGGCAGGAGGTGATGCGGCGCGCCGAGGCCACGGCCGCCAGCTCGGGCAGGTCCTTGGCCCTCATGTACGAGTCCGAGAAGATAGGGGTGGCCGCCTCCGAGGTGAGTCCGCCGCGGAGCTGACCTGGGACCGGCCAGTCGCCGGGGAGCTTTTTTTTTTTTTTTTTTTTTTTTTTTTTGTCTTTTGAGCTTTGGGGAGTTCCCTAGTCACTGAGTTTAGTTTAGGTTTCGACTTTCCGTGATCTGTTGACTTCACAGTGACCGGTGAGCTTGGTAAAGATGTGTCCATTCCGAGCAGGAGAAACAGCCCGACCACTTTGGAGACTGGAGTTGTGGCTCAGGGCCCGGGCGTTTGCTTGCGTGAGGCCCTGGGTCCCATCCATAAAAAATAAATAAAATGCACATGTGTATATGTGTATATATGTATATATATATGTTTTTTGCTTAGTCGATTCCCCTATTCCCATTTCTGCTTGTAAACTCTGCCCTGTACTGTCTGCTCAGAGAGGTTAAAAACTCCAAAGAACAGAGCCCAGCTTAGAAAACTGGAGGAGGATCTCTCTTAATGTTCTTCTGGGCAGAAACCTTGATCCAGGACCCCACCATTCCTCCTGGAGAGACAAAATGATGGCTGGGGCAAGGATGAGTCAATCTCAGCTGTGACAGTGCCACCAGGCCAGGTCCTGTCTGCTTGTGTAAGCCACTGAGTAATCAAGAGCCTATTGGGTCAAATTGAGGGCCTCACCTTTACCTCCATTATCCAAAAACCATGTCCTTGACAAGCCAGCCAAGTTTGTTCATATTCCTTAAGTTCACTTTTGTCAGTTCATCTTCCTATGCATGTGAGAGTTTGCTGTAGTCATTAAGTGAGCATTGTTCGGTTTTTGTTTTGTTTTGGGGTCACACCTGGAGATGCTCAGCGGTTACTCCTTGTTCTGTGCTCAGGAGTTATTCCAGGGGAGCACGAGAGACCATGTGGGATGCCAGGGATCTAACCCCACACCCTCCCCACTGTATTATCTCATGGGCCCCTTAAGTGAACATTGTTCTTTCTCAGGCACCCTTTTCTCTCCTTAGCCTCCTAATGAAATGGTTTTGTTTGGGCAGAGAATAGGGATTTTTTTAATGTATTAGTAAATTGATAACAGATATTCCACTTAGAATAATTCATCATAAACATTTGTAGCTGTGAGATAGACTAAGGAAGGTCAATTATTGCCTTCCTTCTTGGATCTTTTTGTGATTCTTTAATCTGATTACAAGTTTTATTTTGTTTTGTTCTTGTGGTTGTAGTTTTCTGTTTTTTTGGGTCACACCTGGCAATGTACAGCGGTTACTGCTGGCTCATGCACTCAGGAATTACTCCTGGCCGTGCTCAGCAGACCATATGGGATGGTGAGAATCGAACCTGGGTCGGCCACGTGCAAGCAGGTAGGGCAAACATCCTACCTGCTGTGCTATCCCTCCAGCCCCCTGATTACAAATTTTAAATGGTCAGCTCCATCATTTATCATTGCCACTTTTAGGGGTTCTTGTCCTTCCTCATTTTTTCCTGCTGATGGCATTCCTCACTGACCCACTTTCCTCTTTTTCCTAGCCTGGTCAGGAGAGTTTAGCTTCGGAGTTCTTGCATCTCACAGTTTCAAGCTTCTTATGCTGCAGTCTATGTGGGAAACTTTGATTTGTGGAGGACTGCCCGAGATTTTAGGATACTGGTGGATGGAGGTCACTTAATTGAGGACTCAGGCCCAAGGAAGCTAAGAACTGTGTGAAGAAATGACTTTGAACACTGTAAGAACAACTGAAGTTGGAAAGCAAGATGATACAAAATTAGGGCAGCATGGTGGCAGAAGATAAACTTAAGTAACTTAATCTTTTTTTGGGGGGTGGGGCATACCTGGTGATGTTCAGGGGTTATTCCTGGTTCTGCACTCAGGAATTACTCCTGGTGGTGCTCAGGGGACCATATGGGATGCCAGGGATTGAACCCCCATCAGCTATATGCAAAGCAAATACCGTACCTGCTGTATTATCTATCTCTCCAGTCCACGTAAGTGACTTTTAAGGCTAAGATTTCTGCAGATAGGCCAAGGAGGAGCTGTGTTCTCTGAACAGAGAGGAGATAGATGCATGGGCTGTGAATTTTAGGGTTGGGGGACCAGTGATCACTGCTGCCCTTTGCCCTTTGACTCTTCATCCTGCCCCCTTAGGGAATCCCTGTGTGCCCTGTCTATGATTTCTCCCCACTCCGCCCCCCACAC